>NC_141697.1:818832239-819529739 GCF_964263255.1 Lissotriton vulgaris | reverse complement strand
CACCAATCTAAATCCTTTTCCCACACTTCCAGAGTGGGAGACTGTGCCGCTCCCCACAATTGGGCTATATTTTGTTTGGCGATCATAAAATCCAAGGTAGCCCGTTGTGTCTGTGAGATGTTTAGGTCAGTAGGTTCCCAGATGTTAAGCAAGCACCTCCTCGCCTCCGGTAGTAGGGCGATCCCCAGTAATCTATGCATAATGTCTTGTATGTTGCGCCAGTATGTGGCGATGTGCTCACACTCCCAGATAATATCGATCAAAGTACCAACGAAACCACACTGTCGTTTGCATAGTCCCATGTCCGAGAGCCCCATATGTACTAGTCGGTGTCCAGTGAGGTAAATCCTGTGTAGAATTTTAAGTTGAACTAATCTCAGTCGAGCTGGAATTGCCACTTCTTTTGGGGAGGACCTTGCTATCTGCCAATCCTCTTCATCTGGCTCTATCCCATCCTGCATCCCTTCAGCCCTTAACTCCTCAAGGGGTTCAGAACTGTGGTTAATCCGTTTTTTGTATATCAGGGAGATCGTTTTGTCAAGTCAAGTCAAGTCAGATAATTTATATAGCGCGCTACATACCCAGAGGGTCTCAAGGCGCTTGGAGAAGGGTGGGGAATTACTGGTCGAATATCCAAGTTTTAAGTTGCTTTCTGAATGCTAGGTGGTTCTGAGTGAGGCGAAGGTGAGTGGGAAGTGTGTTCCAGGTTTTAGCTGCCAGGTAGGAGAAGGATCTTCCTCCCATGGTGGTTTTGTTGATGCGAGGTAAAGCAGCAAGGGCTTGGTTGGAGGAGCGTAGCTGGCGGGAGGGGGTGTAGAAGGAAAGTCGTGTGTTGAGGCATTCGGGTCCAAGTTCGTAGAGTGCTTTGTGAGCGTGGGTTAGGAGGCGGAATGTTATCCTCTTATTAACGGGGAGCCAGTGGAGGTTTTTCAGGTGACTAGAGATGTGGTCTTTACGCGGGATGTCTAGTATGAGTCTGGCTGATGCGTTCTGGATGCGTTGGAGTTTTTTCTGAAGTTTTGCGGTGGTACCGGCGTAAAGGGTGTTTCCGTAGTCCAGGCGGCTCGTGACCTGTGCGTGGGTGACCGTTTTTCTAGTTTCGGTGGGAATCCAGCTAAATGTTTTTTTGAGCATGCGAAGAATGTTGAAGCAAGATGATGAGACGGCGTTGACTTGTCTGTTCATCGAGAGTGAGGAGTCCAGGATGACGCCCAGGTTCCTTGCGTGGTCCGTCGGGATGGGTGCTTTTCCAAGGGCCTCTGGCCACCAAGAGTCATCCCAGGCGGACGGGGAGGTACCTAAGATAAGGACTTCTGTTTTGTCTGAGTTCAGTTTCAGGCGGCTGTGCTTCATCCACTCAGCTACTTCTTTCATCCCTTCATGTAGGTTGGTTTTGGCGGTGTTCGGGTCTTTGGTGAGTGAGAGGATCAGTTGAGTATCATCAGCGTAGGAGATGATGTTGAGGTTGTGTTGGCGTGCGATGGTCGCGAGGGGGCTCATGTATACGTTGAAGAGGGTGGGGCTGAGTGAAGATCCTTGTGGCACGCCGCAAATGACTTCTGTGGCCTCTGATTTGAATGGTGGAAGGCAGACTTTCTGAGTTCTTCCGGTAAGGAACGAGGTGATCCATTCCAATGCTTTTCCTTGGATTCCGATGTTTCTGAGGCGTTGTAGCAGGGTGCTATGGCAGACTGTGTCGAAGGCGGCGGAGAGGTCAAGAAGGATGAGGGCGACTGTGTCTCCATTGTCCAGTAGGGTTCGAATGTCGTCTGTAGCTGCGATAAGTGCGGTCTCAGTGCTGTGTTTTGCTCTGAATCCGGACTGTGAGGAGTCGAGGGATTTGTTGGTTTCGAGAAAGGCGGCGAGCTGGTTGTTGACAGCTTTCTCGATGACTTTGGCCGGGAAAGGGAGGAGCGAGATGGGGCGGTAGTTTTTGAGTTCGGTGGGGTCAGCTGTGGGTTTTTTCAGAAGGGCACTGAGTTCGGCGTGTTTCCAGCTTTCCGGGAAGGTGGCGGAGTTGAGGGAGAAGTTGATGACGTCTCGGAGGTGTGGTGCAATGATGGAGTCTGCTTTGTTGAAGATGTGGTGAGGGCATGGGTCTGTGGGGGATCCTGAGTGGATGGAGTTCATCAGGCGGATGGTGTCCTCAGTGGAGATTGGGTTCCAGTCATAAAGGATGTTCAAGGGGGGTGAAGGTACGGCAGAAGGTTGGGTGGGTTGGTCTCCGGGTTGGTTGTTGAAGCTGTTGTGGATGTCTGCGATTTTGTTGTGGAAGAACGAAGCTAGGGAGTCTCAAAGGGTTTGAGAGGAAGTGATGTCGTTGGAGTTGGCTGAGGGGTTGGTAAATTCTTTGACGATGTTGAATAGTTCCTTGCTGTTGTGGGCGTTGTTGTCTAGTCGGTCTTTGAATGCGGCTTTCTTGGCAGTCCGAATCAGTTGGTGGTGTATGCGGGTGGCGTTTTTGAAGGCGTCCCTGGTGCTGGTGTTTGGGTCTTTTTTCCAGGCCTTCTCAAGGGAGCGACAGAGTTTCTTGGATTTCTTAAGATCATCGTTGAACCAGGGAGCGTTTTTGCTGCCTTGTTTGATTTGACGTTTTTTCAAAGGTGCTAGGTTGTCGGCGCTGTTGGTTAGCCATTGAGTGAGGTTAATGGCTGCTTGGTTGGGGTTTGAAGAGTGGGCAGGGGGGTTTTGAAGAAGCGATGAGGAGATCTGGTCAATGGTGATATTGTTCCAGTTTCTTCGCAGAGTAGGTTGAGGATGGTTGTGGGTTGTGGTCTTTTTGTAGGAAAAGTGAACGCAGCTGTGGTCCGTCCAATGGAGAACTGTGGTGTGACTGAAGGAGATATGTTTGCTGGAGGTGAAGATGGGGTCGAGTGTGTGGCCTGCGTAGTGGTATTAACAAGTTGTTTGAGTCCGAGGTTGGCGAGATTGTCCAGAAGGGTGGTGGCGTTGCCGTTGTTGCTCTTTTCCAGGTGAAAGTTGAGGTCTCCTAATAGAATGTAGTCCTCGGAGGGGAGGGCGTGTGGGGTGATAAAGTCAGTGATGTCTTCACTGAATTGTGCACGGGGTCCCGGAGGCCTGTAGAGGAGGGTGCCTCTGAGTGTGGTCTTGGGGTCGGTGTGGATCTGGAAGTGAAGGTGTTCGGCGCTAGCGAGGTTGACGTCTGAGCTGGTAGAGATGTGGATGGAATTCTTGTGGACGATAGCGATGCCTCCTCCTGTTTGTTTGGTGCGGTCCTTACGGATGATCTTGTAGCCGTCTGGGATGGCAATGGTGATGTCTGGGGCTGATGAGGCGTTCATCCATGTTTCTGTTAGGAAGGCGACGTCCGGAGAGATGGTGTCTAGTAGATTCCAAAGGTCGATGATGTGTCTGTGGACCGAGCGGGTGTTGAGCAGGATGCATTTAAGGTGGTTAGTGTCGGAGCTCTGTTTGGTGTTCGTGGATGAGGAGTTGGTCTTGGTGCCGTCATACATGCAGGAGTTGCAAGTGAAGGGTCCATGGGTGTATCCAGGTGCGGCTTGGGCGCAGTTGGGGAGTCGGCCGGGGTTTAGGGCTAAGAGGGTGGAGGCGTCGTATGTAGTGCGGGTGGGGTGGGAGATGCGGGGACCAGGTGGTATGGCGCTGGGCGCGGTCCAGGCGCGGACGGGCGTAGACGGGCTTACCTTTGGCGCACCTTCGGCGCGGACGCTGCGCGTTGGGACATCTGTCATATAAGGATAGTGGGGGGGGGGCGGAGCGTGGGAGGGGTAGCTGGGAGGCGGGGAGGAGCCACAGGCCACGAGCACAACAAATGGAGGTAGGGAAACTGAAACTGGGCACAAACACACTCAAGGGGGGCAAATAAACTTAAATAAATGCAGCGCAAATGCCATACACCATTAAATTCAATGCTGCGCAATTTACAACAAGTGACAAAATCGGCTTAAAGATACCAGGCGCTCTCAAAGGACAGGTAATGTGCGCCGAGACAGCGTCGAGGCGCTGGAACTGCAGGCGATGTCTGGTGCAGCGTGAAGAAGCACTTTCTGGAATCAGCAGGAGGGGTGAGCAGGAGGGGTGCTGGCAGGTAGGGAAGTGAGGCAGGGAGCGACCGTCGAGGAGCGAGTCCAGCTGGTCACAGAGAGCCAGGGGAGGAGTGCTCTAACTCGGCTAGTGGGTGGGAGGGGTAGCTGGGAGGCGGAGAGGAGCCACGGGCCACGAGCACAACAAATGGAGGTAGGGAAACTGAAACTGGGCACAAACACACTCAAGGGGGGCAAATAAACTTAAATAAATGCAGCGCAAATGCCATACACCATTAAATTCAATGCTGCGCAATTTACAACAAGTGACAAAATCGGCTTAAAGATACCAGGCGCTCTCAAAGGACAGGTAATGTGCGCCGAGACAGCGTCGAGGCGCTGGAACTGCAGGCGATGTCTGGTGCAGCGTGAAGAAGCACTTTCTGGAATCAGCAGGAGGGGTGAGCAGGAGGGGTGCTGGCAGGTAGGGAAGTGAGGCAGGGAGCGACCGTCGAGGAGCGAGTCCAGCTGGTCACAGAGAGCCACGGGAGGAGTGCTCTAACTCGGCTAGTGGGTGGGAGGGGTAGCTGGGAGGCGGGGAGGAGCCACGGGCACAACAAATGGAGGTAGGGAAACTGAAACTGGGCACGAACACACTCAAGGGGGGCAAATAAACTTAAATAAATGCAGCGCAAATGCCATACACCATTAAATTCAATGCTGCGCAATTTACAACAAGTGACAAAATCGGCTTAACGATACCAGGCGCTCTCAAAGGACAGGTAATGTGCGCCGAGACAGCGTCGAGGCGCTGGAACTGCAGGCGATGTCTGGTGCAGCGTGAAGAAGCACTTTCTGGAATCAGCAGGAGGGGTGAGCAGGAGGGATGCTGGCAGGTAGGGAAGTGAGGCAGGGAGCGACCGTCGAGGAGCGAGTCCAGCTGGTCACAGAGAGCCAGGGGAGGAGTGCTCTAACTCGGCTAGTGGGTGGGAGGGGTAGATGGGAGGCGGGAAGGAGCCACGGGCCACGAGCACAACAAATGGAGGTAGGGAAACTGAAACTGGGCACGAACACACTCAAGGGGGGCAAATAAACTTAAATAAATGCAGCGCAAATGCCATACACCATTAAATTCAATGCTGCGCAATTTACAACAAGTGACAAAATCGGCTTAACGATACCAGGCGCTCTCAAAGGACAGGTAATGTGCGCCGAGACAGCGTAAAGGCGCTGGAACTGCAGGCGATGTCTGGTGCAGCGTGAAGAAGCACTTTCTGGAATCAGCAGGAGGGGTGAGCAGGAGGGGTGCTGGCAGGTAGGGAAGTGAGGCAGGGAGCGACCGTCGAGGAGCGAGTCCATCTAATATACTATCTTCAAGCGGTGAGGCCTCTGGGGGTTCTGTCTCCTCAGGTTGTGCTGAGAGAAGGGAGTGACTAACCTGCTCATAACGGAAGTATTCGGAATTTGCTAGCTTATACTAGTGCTTTGTATTTTGTATATCAGACCCAGAGCCTATGCATACCGACTTGCCATCAAGCCCAGCGGTCCAAGCTATCTGTTCCTAACACCTGGGGACGAGGTAACCCCCTTCCACACCCAAGGTCAGGCTATCCTTTCTAACACCCGGGGACGAGGCAAGCCCTTTTCCATGCCCAAGATCTGGCTATAGCTTGCTAACACCAGGGACGAGGCGGATCTTGTTCCACGTGCAAGGTCAGGCCATCCCTAGCTAACACCCTGGTATGGTGGACCCTGTGCTCTACACCCAATGTTGGTTCGCTACCTTTGCCTTCTTCTAGCATGCTGACTAGGGGAAAAACAAAAGCAGTCTACTCGCTTGTCTCAGTTTGCCATATGCCACATGTTGGGACTAAGGATCAGAGGTAGCCTCTAAACCTATGACGGCTGTCGCTGGACGGACCTAGGCACCATGGATTCAGCAGAAATTCTAAAAAATTATGGTGTTTGCTCATCGTTCTTTTTGAACAAAGAAATCAGTTTGGGCTGGGGTCCTTTCTTCGCCGCAGTAGGGCTCCATGAACAAATCTGTCCTATCTGGCTCACCAAAATGTTGCTCAGTAATGAGTTTACCTTAAATAAATTAAAAGAGAAGAGATGTTTGGCGTAACAGGAACAAGTTGGTTTAATTAAACGCTGCGGCAGGGAGAGGCTCGACAGATTGCATCTGCTCAAAGTCTCTCTGCATATAATGTTTTGTGTGCTGTTATATACAGTTCATGAGGTGCAATACAAATAAATTCTACCTTCCAAAAAGCATCTTGGTTGTAAATTAACAAGCACGGGCATCTGATAAAGACACAGATGGCTCTCGACTTCGGGGAGAGTTAGTGTGGGGCAGTGTGTGTGTCCATATGTATGGCTTCAGGAGTGCGTGATCACTACATGTGGTGTGCATGTTGTGTCAAGATTGGTCGAGTGTGTAAAAAAAATGAGCGTAGCCTGGCTCTTTGGCTATCGCATACACATATTCACAGATAGTTTACAAAAATGTATATTCACACGTAATAACTTCCGCACTAATAAAGTTTAATTGAATTGGGACACTGATGACCAAGGTACAGCGGCCCGATTGTTGCAATACTCCACCGTAGTGTAACGGTTGAATCGGCTTCACGTGGCTCTCTGGCCATCGTGAAGCGGTAAAATGACCTCACGTGGTGGGTTGCATTTTTCCAACCATGCGTTGAAATTGGGTAACCATATAGTTGCGAAATTAAAGTGTGGGAACCAATTGTTACAAGTTACGAAGGCACAGACAATCCACCTATGTTAATGACTGTATGGCAGGAATATCATGGCTAGAATATTATGCCACACGGTATATGCATAATCGGAAAGAGACATGTTAGTGATAGATTCCTTACCTTAGAATATCCGCAGGCGTCAGACTGGATCCTGAAGGTTTTGCTTAGCAGTACCTTTGCGTGTCAGTAGGTGGCGTCCTGCGGCTCTGCATCGGTCACTGACGTCGACAGCACCGAGATGACGTCATGGAGAGTACTTAGGCGCCACCCATGCGCGCTGATGTCAGTTCTTTTTCTGCTCCAGTAAGCGCAGATCCGGAATGAGCATGTACCGTGGTCTATTTTTGACCACTATTTTGAGACTTTTTGTCTCCTCAACCTTCCCCTGGTGCACGTAGGGATGCCAGTTTTCAAGTCCTGTTGGACCTGTCCACGAAACATGTTGGCAGCGGACCCCCACGATGTTTGCCTCTACTGCCGGGAGGCCGACCACGACTGCCGTGACTGCCGTGCCATGGCCCCCAAGGCCTTACGGGGCGGCGGCGGAAGCTGCTGGAGGTCCAGCATTCATAGTGTTACTACTCCCAGTCTAGGGGCTGCCCCCGGGACCGGAGACGTCGCTCCTCTGACTCCAAGTCTTCGCCCTCGAATTCCAGTAAGCATCGCCATAAAAAGAAGTCAAAGAAGCGTGTTCGCTCTCCGACATCCCCCGTCACTCCTCCCAGGTGGACGAGGGGGACAGGGGCCTTGCCCCTGCGGCTCAGCTGGAGCCGGAGAGTTCCGCGGTCTCCCCGCCATACCCGGGTCAGTCGGCAACTCTGCAGATGCAATAATTCCTTGCTGCTTTGGACCGCCTTTATAGGCCACGGGGTCCCGCCGGCGGGCCTTTTGGGCCCCGCGGACCCGTGTCCAGATCCTGCTGGCCCGGTGGCTCTGCCAGCGGCTTCAGCCCTGGTGCCACAGGATCCTGCGCCGCTGGCTCCAGCCCCGGCGCCATGAGGTGCGGCGTTGCCGGCTCTGGCACCACCCTCGGCTCCAGCCCAGGTACTACCCTTAGCTCCAGCCCCAGGTCCACCCTCGGCTCCGCACTGGGTGCCATTTATCCCACCCCTGCCCCGGTTCCCAGACCATTTTGTTCCGGCTTGGGACCCACATTGGGAACTTGATAGCCCTCTTGGCCAAGGGGGCCATCAAGTGCGTTCCTTAGTCAGAAGTAGGGAGTGGTTGTTATTCCCACTACTTTCTGGTCCCCAAGAAGGACAAAGGGGGTCTGCGTCCTATCTTGGACCTTCGGGACATGAATGGCTTCCTCCGGAAGGAGAAGTTCAAGATGCTCACTCTGGCTCAGGTCTTGTCTGCCCTCGACCCTGGAGTCTAGATGGTGGCATTAGACTTGCAGGACACATATTTTCACATCCCTGTACTGCCGGCCCACCGGCGTTACCTGTGGTTCACGGTAGGCCAGGAGCATTTTCAGTTTACTGTGCTCCCTTTTGGCCTTACCAGTGTCCCTCGGGTGTTCACGAAAGTGATGGCGGGGGTCGCAGCTCATCTGCGCAGGTTAGGGGTGTCAGTCTTCCTCTACCTCGATGACTGGTTGTTGAAGGCGGACTCGCCCCAGGCAGTGGTCACCCACCTTCAGACTACGGCCGACCTCCTGCATTTGCTGGGGTTCTCCATCAATGTGCCGAAGTCGCACCTGAGTCCCTCTCAGAGGCTCCGCTTCATTGGAGCGGTTCTGGATTCGATGTAGTTTCGGGTTTATCCTCCATAGCCGCGAGTCCGGATATTCAGGCTATGATTCCGATCTTTCAGCCTCTATCCCGGGTTTCAGTCAGGATGACCCTCCGGCTCCTGGGTCTGATGGCCTCCTGCATTTTGCTAGTGCAACATGCCAGGTGGCATAATGGGGCTTTGCAGTCTTTACTGAAGTTCCAGTGGGCACAGCATCAGGGCAACCTGTCAGATCATGTCCAGATCTCGGAGGGCACTGCACGACACTTGCAGTGGTTTCCCCCTCCCCCCTTTTTCCTTACAGATGGAGAAGAAGGATTAATATCCTCATAAACTAAAGATAGGTTTGTCTGATGTTTTGCAAAGGAGCATCTATCTGCCCTTTTTTCACGAAGTAGTAGTAGCTTGGTAGTTATTCACTGCTTCATCCAGGGAGGGAACTTCTATAGTCATTGCCCTGAAGAAAACCCAGGACCCATATTAGACTAATTAATTCGGCTGAAACCTGTCGGCACTAGGGTCGTAGGACCACAAATATCCCATCTGACTCTATATATGCTTGTAAAATTTTATTATCCCAGTCGGTTCCAAGATCAAAAGGGAAATCGGAAACAGCCTGAGGATTTTTAATATTTAAAGACCCCCTGGCCAAATCTTCAAAGAACTCCCTGAAATACCGTTGAGCCCACCCTGACCTTTAGGAGTCAGGCCGACCCGATGATGAAGCATGACACCACTAGGGCGTGTGAGGGTAATTAAAATAAAAGGAATTTTTCCTTTCCCACAACCCGGTGGGTAACAACTAGGATGCTTTAATGACCATCTTCTCACTCTTAACCAGGGTTATAGTCATTATCTCAATAATTGTGGGGTACTTAGCGTGATTTTGAGTGTTTCAATCTACATGTGGCATCTTGCTTTGTGGTATTTTGGGGAATGTGAGCCCTTGGCCAAACATGTTTTATTGGGGCCGATTTCCTCGGACCTGTTTGTGGTGCATCTATAAATCTGTTGGATGGATCAGTTGGTTTTCCCTGGGTGCATGTTTGTTAAGAGAGACCCCACCTGTGATCTAGTATTTGATAGGCATTGGTCGTAGGACTTGTCTAACTATATATCTCTGACTCTGTGTTGATGGGGAGGTCACCATGGGTGAATCAGACAGCAGTAATACAAGCTCATTGGAGCAACTAAAAGTAATCAGCAGTCACTGGTATGATTTCTTTCGACATCCTTAACATTGTGCATACAGTTGTCATAGCATACATTGACATTGTTCTTACTGGTATTGACAGAGTTAAGTTTGCTTAAGTACATAACGTACATCATCATTGTTTTACTAGCAACAGGATTGTCATTTGTGCATGGATTAGGACATACATTGGTCTTGTTATTGCTGGTGTTGGCACCATTGTGGGGGTACAGGTTATGACATACATAGATATTGTATTGACGAGTATTGGCTTGGTCTTGGGGGCACAGTTTATGGCATACAATGATATTGCCTTTATTGGTATTGCTATTGACAGGCCTGCACATATCATGGTATTCATTGACATGGTATTCACCAATTCCAACATTAGATAAAACGCAGAGAAGGTTATTAATTATTTGACTCTGTTGAAGGGGTTGAAATGTTCATTTAGTCACGCAATCAATTTTGGTGAAGAAGGTTCTCTTTTGTTGTTGCAGCACGTGGGCGACCTTGGAAATATCCTTGCTGATGAGATGGGAAGGGCAGTCTTCAGAATGGAGGATGACCACCTGAAGGTGATATTTCTATCGTCAATTTTCCCAATTTCGTTTTTTCTAATTGGTTTGTGCAGACCTCATAGTAATCATGGTATGAAGCTTGTCTAACCACTGTCAAGTTTAGGCATTCTGTTCCTACTGGATGTGTTCTGTGAAGCGGATTTGTTTCAGTGGTAAGTTGTAAACCAATAAACAAAGCAGTGCAGTTGTTTGTAGTGAAGACCAGTGTGCAATCGGTGGCTAAGTCAAGATCAGCTCTAAGACAAGTATCTTAACCTCCTTTTGGCTGAATTCATTATATTACATGCCTCGAGTCTGCTCACTTTGGGCATCACTATACTGCCCTGTGCCTTAGTCTGTCCTCAGCTTGGTCTCTCTGTCAAGAGAGATGTCACAGAATCTTGATTTGTCCTACTTTATGTGTGATGCCTCTTCCCGACCAAGTAAGTCACATATGTGACTGTTGGTCAGTCTTTTACTGTCTTTATGTTTACAGGGTATTGTCTTACAGAAGACGAGTCACTGTGCCTCGGTTTATCCTTGTCTCTTGTTTTCTCACTGATGGACAGTGGCTGTCCCTCCTTTTTCCTCTGTGAAATCTGTTCCGTCTCTCATTTGTTCTCTCATGCTGAGAAGATAACACTTACCAAGCTCACAATTTATTTATTTATTTTATTTTGAAGGTTTTATATAGCGCGAACAAGACCCTTGCGGGTATCAGAGCGCTTTACAGGGAGAATATAGGAAACAAACAGGTAAATCGTACATAATATAATGTTCAATACAAATCAGGAATTATATAACGCTTATGAACATGGCGCAAGTGAGTTTATTCATGAGAAGAGATTTCACTTCCTTTTTGAAAGATGCAATAGAGGGATTCAGTCTCGTTTCTGTGGGCAGTGCATTCCAAATCCTCGGTTTTATGTTTTCTTCTTGATGAATCTTTGTGGTTTCAGTAAAAGGTTGCTGGCACTTCTGGAAAATCTGTTGCCACATGAAGGCATATGTATATACCTTGTATAAAGACAATACCTCTCTTTCTAACCCACGCTAACTTGTACGACTTGCTTGCCCTAACTTGTACGACTTGCTTGCTCTAAGTCAGTCACTGTATTGTTTTGTGCCTGTCTACCCACAACAATGTATTTTGCTTCTCTGACCATAAACACATCGCTGTGTCCCCAACTCTGTGTCTGTGGACAGCTCTTAAGATGCAAAAGTATCTCAGTTCACTGTCTATTTACTCTGTGTGAAAATAAATCGATTGAGAGCAGTTAGAATTCAAGTCCTCCGGAAAGCAGGAGCTTTCTCCACCTGATAATTGCGACCCTTAACCCTTCCATAATGGATGAAAAATGAGTTCAGGTTATCTTTGTCGTTGTCATTTATTTAGTATGCTGCATCTTAGTAAAGCCAACAGAAGTGCTTTAATCTTGCCTAAGGGGCATGCAGTTGCCTGAACGAGTGGATGAAAATATTATTGGTTGATGAGGCTTTTGTTTACAGTAGAGTGAGTTATTTGAGTGACCGCAGCAGTGGTGCTACAAATGTATTTCGGCGAGAATGTTCAGCATATCACAAGGCATGGATAAAAAACTGTGTACACAAGAGCTGGGTAGGCTTAGCAAAGATTCGGGGATCATTGGGAAGGATCATAAGGCAATATGTATAAAAGAATTTTTGTGTAGTTGGAAAAAGCCTAGTTTGCAGAATCGCGCCGTTTTCCCCTGCAAAAATGATTTTACAAATGTATAGAGCACAAATTGTGATTCGGTAACATGTTACTGAATCGCAATTTGTATTGTGGTATTTGGAAGGGGCTTGTTTAGGACATCCCTTCTAATTGTTTTGCGACCGAATTACGATAGCAAAAGATTCATTTTGTACCAGCATATCAAGAGTGGTGGTAACCGGAGGCAAGATGGCCGCTGACAGTCTGTAGGGAGAGGACGTGCTCCCTGTTGCTCCCCGGCTCCTGACCAGAAGAATGATATTACTGAACGGCGGGAACGTTTACATCTACATTATGCGGCGGCAGCAGCAGCGGTGGTTATTGTAAAAAAAAAAGAAGAAACGAGGAGAAAATCAGCCGATGTGGCTGTTTATGCAGGCATTGACGGAGGCACTAACCTTCCCGGCGGCGGACATAGTGCTGACGCGGGCATTGGATAGCGCGCGTCAGCTGATGGTGAAGGCGAATACCTGGAGACAGCAGTATCAGCGGTTGCGGCAACAGCGGCAACATCGGCAGCAGAGCTCGGCGGTGACAGCGCTGTCTGCTACTTGGCGTGTAATGGCGCCGAAGATTTCAAAGGCTTTGAGGGAGGAGAAAGCTGCATGGAGCGAGTCCGACGCTCCGGCAGCTAACCTTCGCACAAAGAAACTGACACGGACTCAGGAGGAGGTCGAGGACCCGCAGCTTGCCGATCATGGAAGGAGCATAGCAAGAAGTAAGGAGGCTGGCAGCTGCGTGGGAGAGAAATCTAAGAAAAAAGACAAAAGTAAGGCAGCCATGACGAATAAAGGAAATAAGGGAAAACCAGCAGAACAAGGGAACTTGAGGCAGCCGTTAGTGTCAGAGACCTTTTTTCCTGTTTCTGCTTCTAATTCTTTGGCGTCTGGTACCGCTATAGCTCAAACAGAAATAGTAGAAAATGCGAGTTTAGAGCTTGAATGTGATCCTGAACTTGACCCTGACCGCGGCTCCTTCGCGAAAGGGGTAGATAGTAATCTGCCGGTATCTTGTTCTTTAATAGAGACTGTCAACGCGGAAACTTTGAATAAGAAGGCATGTAGAGACATTGAACCATCACAAGGAAGCTCATTTCAGGAGAGAGAAGAGAACTTTTTGGAGCAGGATAAACGGAGGTGTACAAAAGAGGGCGGTGTGGTCACTGTTAATGACAAGGGCGCTGGTAGTATGGAAGATAGCAGTGTCGTATACCATGCTGAGGAGAACACTTTACCCCCTAAACTGGACGCAGACAATATTTTGACTTTAACATAGGCACTAACTGAGGCAATAAGGGAGGGACAAGGCAGTCGCAATGTTCCTAATCTGTCTGTCTGTAATCTGTCCGTAACAGGGGAGAATAACCACGAGATCAGTATAAGCAGACATTCTGATGTGGGGGGGACTGAAAAGGGAGATGGTAATGGTGACAATAACATGAAAGATATGATTAACAGTGACCCCAAGGCACTGATAGCTATAACTGGCTCCCCTAGCGATGAATGTTTTTTCTCTGTTAACGAGGGCGAAGAGGAAGGAGAAGAATTGGGGGCGGTCGGGGGGGGTGAGTCGGAGGACTCTTCTACTGCAGACTTGGGGGGTGACCAGACACTGTCAGGGCTAGAAACAGGGTCTACCTCCACATCAGGCTCGGGAGAGCTCTCTGTCCAAGATATAGCCGTAAAACGTAAATCAAAAGTCCTGACTAAAAAAAGGAGAAGAGCAAAAGGATCTATAAGCCCAGCTGCTATTAATGTTGCAAAAAGGCTTGACTGGGATTATGCAGCTACATCTCAGATGTATAAAGAGGGTGTTGGAGCCTTAGATGAAACCATGGGCTCTTCACGGATGAATGAGGAGGGAATTAGGCAAGGCCAATCTGAAAATCAGACCCAGATCCAGACCCATAGTCAGACCCATAATCAGTCACAACCTCGAAGCCAACATTCACCTAAGGGGCTTGAAATGATTTTCTCAATGCTTAAACAAATTCAAACTGAGGCGAGGGTAGATAGTCAGAGAGCCAGACAGGAAAGTAAAAAAATACAAAGTTCCCTTCGGAAAGTAAGTAAGGCATGCACAGACTTGGCAGGGAGGCTCACGGAGGTCGAAGGAAGAACTGGGACTCTGGAAGATGAAATGAAAGGTTGGAAGGAATTTAGACAAGATCAAGAAAAGACTAACAGTGATGTGTTATGGAAGCTCGAAGATTTCGAGAACAGGCAGAGGAGGAATAATGTCAGACTCTTAGGTATTCCGGAAGGAAGAGAGGGAAAGGACGTTAGAGCCTACACAATAGAACTCCTTAGGGGGGCACTCCCAGACATAAAAGGCTGTGACTGGGAGTCAGAGATCCAACGTGCTCACAGATTCCCATTCATACAGAGGAAGGGGGATGGCTCAAATAAACCTAGAGCAATTTTAATATATGTGGGCAACTATTTACTAAGAGAAGAGATAATGGCTAAAGCAAGGCCACAGACAAAATGCAGATATCAGGAGGTAGAGTTTTTCGCTAGACCAGACTTCTGCCACACAACGGTAGAGCGTAGGTGGAGATTGCGGGAACTAATAGCTCCGTTTCAGAGAATTGGTTGTGAGGCATATCTAATGTTTCCTAGTAGGCTGAAGGTGGTAAAAGATGGTCAATTCAAAATTTTCTACTCTGAAATCAGGGCGGCCGAATTTTTGGCATGGCTCAAAGAAAGGAAATTGCAGAACCATACACAATCTCAGGCACATGCCGATAGTGAACTGGTGGTAGATTTATTGGCTAAAGATAGCAGGATTTAGGGTATGGCCTCCGGATGCAGAAGCAGAAGAAGTATAGTATTTTATCTGTACGTAATTTGTAGAGAGGTATTAACAAGTGCACATCTTCTTTGACAATGGGCAGGAGACAATAGGGGCGGGGGGGGCGGGGGGCACGGGACCCAAACAGACACAGCTGTCACACATAGGTCCTCCGGACCTATTTGCCTGTAGGGGGGGTGGGTTAGTTGGGGTGGGGGTTCAGGGTGGGGGGCACAGGGGGGGCAAGGAACACAGAGTAACTTGGAAATATAGTACACAGGAAATATTATGGAACAAGAAGACTAACAAAAATGGAAGAAATATTTGTGATGTATAAAGCTGTGGCATCAAAGTGTGTTACTTTTTTTTTTGAAATGATTAAATCTATGGTTATATTTGTCAAAAACCCAGGATGAGTATTCGTATTATGACATGGAATGTATGTGGTCTTAATGACAGGGCAAAAAGGCAGAAGGCAGCAGTCTTGATCAAAAACTTAAGACTGGATTTTTTAATATTGCAGGAAACCCATATACAGGCGTCTGAAATTAAGCTCCTTGAACAGTTAGGCCTTACGGTTATAGCACACTCTAGGCAAGGAACCAGGAACAGGGGGGTTGCTGTGATGGCAAAACAAAGAGATATAAGTACTAGAAAAAAATGGGAGGATGTATGGGGCAGATGGGCTCTAGTAGAGTGTATGGTTGGAGAAACATGGGTCACTCTGGGGTCTATTTATGGATCTACAGGGGATGATCCGGAGATTTTCGAAGAAATTGACATTGAGTTGGCAACTTGGGCTCCCTTTATATTGATAGGTGGCGATTTTAACATCAATGGAGCAGGAGGATTGGGGTTGGGGCTAGGACCCCCAGTTAAATATAAAGGGAGGAAGAAAAGAGTTTTTAAAGCAATCTATAATTTAGCCAGGAATAATGGATTACTTGATGTATGGGATACTCTTAACCCAGGACAAGATGGTTTCACATATTACTCTGCTCCTCATAGAATAAGTGTGAGATTAGATTATTTTTTAATTAGTAGCCAACGCATCGATGGGGCAGAGATTGAAAGAATACCGAGGCTTTTTTCGGACCATAATCCTCTTATTGTTACTTTGAAGGGCATGAAAGTGGTAAGGAAGGCATCGGAGTGGACATTCGAAAGGGCATTGCTCGTGGAGGATGCATACATCCAACATATGAAGAAATGGATAATCGAATTTTTGAATATAAATAGACATACAGCATCGGTAGGGATAGTGTGGGATTGTTTTAAGGCCGGAGTAAGGGGCGAGACCATCAGCTTTGGGGCTAGAAAAAGGAAGAGGAAAAAGAAAGAAGTGACCGGGTAAAGAGGGAGTTATTGTTGGCAGAGGAGGAACTAAACAATAGGACAGAACAAACTGATAATGGAGACCCAATGGATCCTGCATATATGAAACTTGTAAAAATAAGAATGGCAGCAGAAGAGTATATAGCAGAAAGGACAGCTAAACAATACACAGTGAATAGAGAGAACTGTTATGAGCTGAATGAAAGAGTTGGCAAAATGCTAGCAGCCAGAACTAGACAGAAGGCATCTTTTGGTGAGATAAAAGCTATAAAAGATACCTCAGGGACGATGGTAACTAATGTACAACAAATAAGGGAAGTCTTCAGAAATTTTTATACGAAGCTATACTCTGAAAGTCAAATAAAAAATCCTGAAGACATAATGGAGTATCTGAATTACTATGAGGGGGGGCAGCTGGGTGAAACAGAGAAGCAGAGGATTGATAACTTGTTAGAACTAGAGGAAGTAAAAGCAGCTATGAAGAGCTTACCATCAGGAAAGGCTGCTGGCCCAGATAAAATCCAGTTAGAGTTTTATAAGGTGTTCTGGGAGGAGCTAGCAGGAGACATGCTTTATACTCTGAAACAGGCACAGAAGGGATGCTCAATACCGAATACCTGGTCTGAGGCTGAAATCGTGGTCATCCTCAAAAAAGGAAAAATATCAACAGACCCGGGGTCATACAGACCAATCACTCTCATGAACACAGACACAAAGATTTATTCAAAGGCACTGGCAATCAGATTTGCCAGTGTAATAACACCGCTAGTCACTACCACTCAGCATGGTTTTATACCAGGTCGGGGGACTATGCATCATGTAAGGAAATTAATTACCCTTATGGATATGACAGAGGCTAACGGGGATCCATTTGCGGTATTATTACTGGATGCTGAAAAAGCTTTCGACTGTGTATCATGGGTATACCTATGGAGCGTTTTGGAAAAATTGGGGTTTGGTAGTGGCTTTTTGACAGCGATAAAGACATTGTATAGAGACCCGTGTGCGGCAATTAGAATTAACGCGGGGTTAACGGACAAAGTAAAAATTGATAGGGGCACAAGGCAGGGCTGTCCATGCTCCCCGCTATTGTTTGCTATTTATTTAGATCCGTTAATTCGAAAACTGGAGCTAAATAGGAACATCTCCCCAATCGTCACACTCAGGGGGGAGTGTAAGATTCTGGCATACGCTGATGACGTGGCGGTTATAACATCTTCACCCACAGAGGCTATAAGATATGTGGAACAAGAGGCAAAAGAATTTGGGAAGGTGTCTGGGTACTCCTTGAACACCGGAAAAACACAAATTATAAAAAATAACAAGGCTCTATGTCAGGATTCTCGGGTGGCGCTGACGGGAACCTATCTGGGAATAACTATAACCTCAGCTTTAGAAAAGATAGTAGAACTAAACATTGATCCTATTATACAGAAAGTAGGGGGAGAATTAGACAGACTGAACAACCTCCACCTTACTCTGGTTGGAAGAGTAAACATTGTAAAAATGTTAATTATGCCAAAATTCTTGTACCTTTTCCGAACAATCCCCCTATGGTTTGACAATGTCTGGTTTAAAAAGATTGAGAATATGATTAACAAATTCATATGGTCCAAAGGTAAAACTAGAAGGGCGGCGAGATTCCTGGCACTCCCACGTGAAAGAGGAGGATGGGCATTACCAGACGTCAAGCTTTATTATTGGGCTACTGCTTTGCAGTATATGATGGGATTAATAGGTGGAGCTGAAGCAGAAGGAGAGGATCATCTGGGGTCATTAGCAATATATGGTATTTTAATGGGTGAAGAAACCAAAAACATTTTTTTGAAAAACTTTGATACGGCATATTTTAAAAGAACACGCTTTAAGACTATGTTGGGAGCTTATAATATATGGAAGGCTTTTATGAAAAAGTTTGGTTTGGGAAAATTCAATAGATATACGAGGATATATGAGAATATGGCATTTCCCGGAGATATATTTTCTGATTCAATATACACAGAGTGGTATCGGAAAGGGGTAATAAAACTGGGGGACATTATGGGGACACAAGGGGTGAAAAAATTTGT
Organism: Lissotriton vulgaris; assembly: GCF_964263255.1. Lineage (NCBI taxonomy): Eukaryota > Metazoa > Chordata > Amphibia > Caudata > Salamandridae > Lissotriton > Lissotriton vulgaris. The sequence goes on along the minus strand of NC_141697.1, from coordinate 819,511,552 downwards.
AATAATACAGAAAAAAATTAACTTGTCAAGAAGTCATTTCTTTAAATACCTACAAGTAAGAAGTTTCCTACAAAATAAAAGAGGGGGGACAAGAGGATTTGAAAAAAATAATATACTAGAAATAATAGAGACTGGAGTAGATTGCACTATTAAAAGGTTCTATGCAGAGTTAAATGAATATAGATCAGACGACATGGCTAAATGGGGGGAAACTTGGTCAACGAAGTTGGGTATAGAACAAGAATGTTTTAAAGTTTCATTAAACTTAGGGATAAATATTCTTTGTTCCGCATCACTACAGGCACAGCATTACAAGACCATGTACTGGCTTTATTATACCCCTGCTAAATTAGCACAATGGGGGGCGACAACTGGTATACATTGCCCTAGGTGTATGAGTGTAAATGCAGATGCTATTCACATGTTCGCAACATGTCCAAGCCTAGCCATATTACTTAAGGAGATAGAAATGTTTTTACAAAGGGCACTAAAACTAGTTGCGAATTTAACACCTGTGACTATTTTACTAGGGGTAGATGGAAGTAATGAGGATGAAGCAGGGAAATATTGTATCTTTATCGCTATGGCAGTGTATAGGCTATGTATTGCATCTGCATGGTTAGAACAAATGGTACCACCATTTCAGCAATGGCTAGCTAGGTTGTTGAGTATATATAATTTAGAAAGAGCAATCTACTCAAGAAGGGGGAAAAAGTCGAGGAAACTAGGTTTGAAAATATGGGAGGTAATAACGAAATGGAAGGAAGAAGGATGAGGTGTATAGGAAATGTATATAATCTGTATCTGTATATAATCTGTATATAATTGATAATAATATCTAGTGTATATATAATGTACATAACAGATATCAATATGCAATTTTCAGGATATTGAGTCCATCTCAATAGGGACTGATGTATTATTTTGCTATGAAGAATACGTTTTCTGTTTATGGTATACGGAGCTGTATTGTATGAATATTCCATGGTTATGTATTATTGTTTACTTGTTCCACGCCCCCTCTGGGTTCCAGAGGGTGGAAAATATTCAAAATCTTTCAATAAAAAGAATAAAAAAAAAAAAAAAAAGAGTGGTGGTAACCATTTGGAAATAGAAAGGGGGGTGCCTTTGTGAATGTTGAAAAAAAAATGTTTTAGGAGCAGCCAGTAATTCAGGGAACACTGACTACTCTTAAAAAATGCAAGTTAAACATTTAATTTTCTTGTATTAAACATTCCGTTTCCCTTTAAGAAAAACGGGCTGCATAAAAAAAATGTTGTATTAAAAGCAATCACAGGCATGGTGGTCTGCTGACCTCCGCAAGCCACCATCCCTGTGATAGTAGTAATTCCTAATGGGTCTCAGATTTCAACCTACCTCGTTAACATTAATGAGGTAGGTCGATTGCAACCTTATTCGGAATTGCTATTACTTACGTGTACTTTTTTGTACATTAGGAATTGCAATTTCCCGATTGTGATTTGCACAGAATCGCAAATAGGAACTTTCAGTCCCTAAATTCTGTTCATATGGCCCATAATGCTTTGGTGAGGAGTTTGGTAAGTGTGGTTGTGTGTATATGCCATATGCATAAGGGCCAAAGCTGTGTTGCAGTTTTGATGCCATTCAAATGTGTACCTAACTTGAGGGGTGGCTGGTCGGAATGTGTTGAGATAAGATTGGGGAGGACTGTTGAAGTATGTACCTAAGGCCACATTCACTTGTCAGAGGGCTAGTCACAGTAGGTCTCCCAGGGCCTTCCATTCCTAAAAACAGAGATCAAAGTGGGCAAGGGAACGGGGGAAACAACATTCTCAAGCTTTATGAGTTTGGTCAAAACAGTTCCCATACTTTTTATTTAAAAAACAACTATCCTAAACAGTTGAGATGCCGCAAGCTTGAAAGGGGAGAAGAGGGGCCCCCTTGGAGTGAGAGAAGGGAAAGGCATCTAAAGAACAAATAAGCCTTTTTTCCAGGGTGCCTGCTAAATGTAAATAGTTAATCGGTAAATCTAAAGGTTTGGTAGCCAGGATACGCTTTCCTTTATCTAATATTTTAAATGGAAACCTATAAAAAAGGTTTGCACTAGGTACAATCAGTGTATTACTGAAGACATAACGTTTGAGAGCGCCGTGCACACTTTTTGACATCCTATTTACACTGTGTTCAATACGTTTTTTAAACAAATAGCCTACTTATTATACATCACTATTTACCCAGTGCAACGACCAGGTTTCAAATCAGTGAAACATCTGGTTACACCCTTAGACAGTGATAGCATTACCTGACTGAGCTGTCCTACCAGAAAAATGCATTCTATGTCAGGACCGGAGGCTTCGGATTATGCTTTACTTTCTTTACTTCATTTGATATAGCAGCCATCTTAAAACAACTTAACAAGACAACATTTACCACATTTACCAGCAACCACAGGAAATTGGTAAGAAAACAAACAAGGGACAAACATATCCCTCAGTCCAATGTCCAATCACAGCGCTGAATCCACCATCGAGACCGTCTTCTGCCTTCTGTTCATCCTCTTTCTTTGCTGCTTGCAGCCATCAGATGAGTACTTCCCCATTTTTAGGTTTTGACTGGCGATGCGTACTTCAGTACGCATGCGCCAAAAAACCTTTTGATGTGTGTGTGTGGGGTCGGGTATACGCCCCCTCCATTCCCCTCCTCCCATTGGCTAGCTCCATAAATGGAGGCTAGCCATTGGGAGAGGGCTCTGTCCGTCAATCTCGGACCAGATTCGGGGGCGTTCCCGAGAATTTTTGGCTTTTGGCTACGTCAGCCGAAAGCCTGTTCTCGGGAACGCCCCCGAATCTGGTCCGGCAGGTAGGCGAAGGAGCATAAAGACCACAAAGCGTCCCTTGCGTTTCAATATTATGCCCGCATTCAGCCTTAAAAGTTACAGATTAAAAGCATGAGTTCGGAAAGACACCGCCCCCCCCCCCCCCCCCTCCCTGGCAGCGCCCCCGGCCGGGAGGAACGCCAGCACCAGCCACCAGCAGCAACATGCGAAAACTGCCCGGCAATCAAAGGCATCTCACGTCCAAGTTAAAAAACAATTTGATTCAGTAATTTATTTCTTTTTTCGGAGCGTACAAAAGAAAAGTCGCGGAATGGAAATAAACACGTTTTTCTTTTCTGCTTTTTATGATCATCATAACAGAGAAGTAATGAGGTTGGAGAACAGATGTGCGCAAAGCAAGCACAAGGCTGACACTAGGCCCCCCACGCTCTGAAAAGCAGTGGTAAAACATTTACAAGCTGCTCGGAGCCCTGCATGGGGAGTAATCAAGGAGGGCTGACTTTAAAGGGGTGCCGGACACTGAGCAGACCCTCTCTGCTAGTTACTGTGCAGGAGTCTTCGGGCGAGGCCTGCCTTGATATTGGCTGCTATCATCATTCACTTCTCATAAAGATGGGGGGTAGAGGGGCCTGGCGACACTTTTCCTGCGCTGGCCTGTCCCTGGCGCCGTCCGAAGCAGGCACAATGACTCTGTTCCTTCAACAAATCTCGCACAGGGTGAAACGCCGAAGATGCGCCACTCCGTGCCAGCAGGAATAAGAAACAACCCTTGTGTCTAGGTTTACAATGTCAACCGGCCAGGATACGGTGCCTGTCTGTGTGCCTGTAGTGTCCATCTGTCTGTGTGCCTGTAGTGTCCGTCTGTCTGTGTGCCTGTAGTGTCCATCTGTCTGTGCGCCTGCAGTGTCCATCTGTCTGATTGCAATGTCCGTCTATCTGTGTGCCTGCGGTGATCGGCTGTCTGCCTGCCTGCAGTGTCCGTCTGCCTGTGTGTGTGCCGGAAAGACCCCCCCCCCCAGCCACCCCCCCCACCCTCAAAGCAGGAGGTGGCGCAGCTGTGTGTGTGTGTTGTTAAAGTGTTTGAAGAATTGAAGGTGTGAGCTCTTGACGCTTCAGCTGAACACTGGTTTGGGGTGTAGTGTCTAAGTCCAGTGATGGCAGTGCCGAAATGTATTGTAAGCGCTACCTTAAAGCACATCATCTCCAGGGCAAAGGTCACTTGGCACTAGGGGGGCGGACGGGGAAAGCATCGGAGGGTAACTCGATGGGAACTCAGACGCACCCTTTTGTGGTCCGCTGGAGAAAGGGTGCTGCTTAAAAACAGCGCCTAGAGAACACCCAGTTCACATTACAGCACTATACCTTCCTCTCCCCAATGAAGCGAAGAGGCGCTCGTAGCTACTTAACTGTAAAACAAGGAGACTTCGGCGCTAACCCCTGCTTCCTCACTTGACCGAAAGCGTGTGATCTTGGGCAGAGTCCTTTGTCTTTCACCCAATTCCCTTCTTACCAAAATGCCGCCTGCTTCTAAATAGAGTGAACCCTGCTCCATAAAACACTCGCTGGAAAGCTTTGTGAGCTTACATAAATTATTTCACGTTCCGTTAAAAGTTTAATTCTGTCATGAAGTGCATTTGGGTGGACTTTTAAAATGTGACTGTCATAACTCTAAACTTTAATTTGCGGTTTGAACTTGATCGGCAAAGATATGCAGAGGAGTGACGGGAGGCAGATTAGAAATTCATTAAAGATGAAATAAGTGTTTGCAATGAATGCTCAAAGGAATTTTTTTTGCATTTTCATGCTTTACATTTTCACAACAATTTGGACCGTTGACCCCCTGCTCAGAATAATGGGCATGAATCGCCTCTCTCTGATTTGCTCCACGGAAGGTCATCAAAAGAAACTGACTGTCAGGATAGTAACGTGGCAGCAGGCCGAGTTGCTTGTAATATGTTTTTACAGACCCATTTATAAACTCGATTTTACCGAGAAGAATATGGAGGTTCTTACTGTTTCGTACAACAACTGTGAAAGATGATTTTATCATAATTGACGATATAGATATTAAAGTCGAGAGGTCTTTTTCACAAATGACTGTGCGTTTAAAGGCTTTAATTCTGATGAGACATACTCGATTTTGCAGAGTGCAGAGTGCAGATTGTGTGGGTGTAAAATGCAATAGGTCATGCATTTGCGAGCGATTAAGCTATTGGCATTGTAAATGACAAGGCCATTTATTTATGATTTTTTTTAAAAAACACCCCAAAAAAAATGTCATGAGCAATGCCAATAGCTCTACCTTTAATATTGCCGAGACCATTATATTGTAAATGCTTGTTTACACTGTCACCCTGCCTCGGAGACACACATTTCTTAGTCAGTCCCTTCAACGCTCAGTTGGAAGTTGCCATAACCCATTTTTTAACTTTAGACACGCAAATATCCGGTTGTATATTATTAGATATGTTGAGTAGCCCATCGAGTCTGTTTGTGTTTTTCCTTTTGCTTTTCATGTTAAAAATGCGAACTCGAGCAGCGGAAAACCCAGAAAAAACGTGAGCAGGCGGACTACTCGCTTGTAAAAAGCTTTCTGAACTTCCTAGTCAACTGCTATTAAACGCGTAAAGTGTATACATGTTGTATGTGGTCGTTTTTAGGGTGTGCAGGCAAAAATGGGGGTAAAATTGGGGTCTGCAGTGCTACACGGTGAGCTCTCCTAGATATCAAGTGTGTATGTTACTGTTTTAAACATATTTTTGGTCTGGCAATAATTGTCAACTAATTAAGTTCTATCAAGCCCTGTGTGTGGTGAGGAGGGCCCCTCAGTGTTATACATGCTTTTACGGAGGTTTAGGGACCTTGTTGCTTCACTGCTGATTGGGCTCTGAGACGACCATCCTGCCTAGTTGCCTGTTGTGAATGGGTATAAACAATAAACGTCCGATTATGGTGCCGGTTGGTCCTATCCCCCCTCAAGAACACAAAGAACCTACTGACATTTTCTACCTGAAATAGACCATCTAATTTGGAAAGACCACCCTGTGTCCTTCCTGATTTTATTTTCACCCAGTCACTAATCTCAAACTTATACTCCTTTCTCTCCATGCTCACATTTGTCCCCTTGCCTCCTACACCATTTCAACCTTTCAGCCATGCAGGGACCAATTTAGTACCAGGTAAGCATCACACATCTATTGAAATGGGGGTCGCAGTGTGTGGGGGGGCTCGCAGTGTGTAGGGCTTGCAGTGTGTGGGGGGGTCGCAGTGTGTGGGGGGGCTCTGTGCGGGTGTGTGTGGAGGGCTCTGTGTGGGTGTGTGTGGGGTGGCTTTGTGTGGCTGTGTGTGTGGGGGGCTCTGTGTGGGTGTGTGTATGGGGGGCTCTGTGTGTGTGTGTGGGGGGGGCTCTGTGTGTGTGTGGGGGGGCTCTCTGTGTGTGTGGGGGGGGCTCTCTGGGTGTTTGTGGGTGTCATTTGCGAGAGATAAAGCTAGTTGCATTGTAAATGACAATGCCATTTATTTATGTTTTAAAAAAAAAAATTATAATAATGTCAAGAGCAATGCCAATAGCTCTAACTTTAACAAAGGCAAAACCATTGCATTGTAAATGCTTGTTCCTACAAGTTTTCTGTCAGAATCTGTGGTAGGGGTTTTGCAGCGGAGTTGCTGAGCCACGTATCAGTCCCCTGCGAATGCAAGATGGGTTAATTGCCTGTGTTGATTGTCTTTGTTAAGTGCCTTGGGTTGTATATTGTGCCGTTGGAATTTACATGATTGTTTTGTTGGTTTTGTTCTTACGGGACCGATCTACGGTCCTACGTGACTTTCTTTCTCTTTAGCTTCTGTGTACAGCGTACGCATAGTGCTGAAACGCACTTAACATTTCAGGCGGCGGCTCTCAGGTCTGCGTGTCGGACCTACGTGAAACCCGCTTCCCCGATCCCTGTGGCGGAGTGCGGTCTGGACCTCCGACCGCTCGGGGGTGCTGCTTCACGTTAGCATCTCGTTAGGTTTTCTGTCAGTTTCCAAATCCACCCGCCGTTGCCTGTGCTGCCGCCAAACCCCTGGAGAGTTACGCCCTCGCTCATGAGGGTCGGTACAGGTTGATAGCCTGCATTCTAGCTGACGCTGAAAGGCATTACCCTGAGTTGGTGTGTGTTAGTTTTTTTGACGCCCTGTGAGTGTATATCTGAGCACTCTTTGACAGGCTGAAGTCAGGCCTGCGGGACACAATCTCCGGGAGAGGGGAGGTTCAGGGGTGGGGTTTGGGCCTTTCAAGGAGTCAATTTGCTTTGGGAGACTCCTTCAAGCAGGGTTGTGTCCCGGGGACGCTCACCTCCTCTACTGCTCTTAATTGGGGCTGTGCCCTTGTTAAATTAGCTGCTCCCCAGCATATATAAAGCAGTCATCAGGACTGTGAAGGTAGCCACTGGTGTGCAGCATATATTGTACAAGTTGGCAGAGTCCGAGTACTACTCTATTAGGCATGTCTGAACAGACCGTCATGCAGTGGGATGAGGATCCCCTGGCCCAACTTCCGTTGGACGACGAATTTTATGACGCGGTCGATGCATCGGTTTACCGGGCAGTTGAGAAAGTTATGGCTCCCATGGAGGAGCGTTTAGCGCAAAAGATTGCGCGCTAGTGTGGTAGATAGGCTCCATCAACTTCCAATGCCCCTAACAGGGTGCGCAAGGGGGAGATCAAGTTCCAGCCAATCGCCCCAAGGTGGACGTGATGGATCAAGATGCTTTCGAGCGCTTGAGTGAAGCGTTCTTGGCTCAGAACCAGTCCAGCGCGGGCCCTTTAGTCCCCACCCCCTCCCCATCTCCGTCGCAAGGGTTTGAGGATGACACCCAAGGGGACACTGATGAGGAGCCCGGGCCAATAAGACCATGGTACCCAACAGTGAACCAAGGGCCTACTGAGCCTCAAGGGGCAGGGGGCAACTCGGATATACTGGAACCCAAGTTGATTATGCACTCCCGATCTTCTGAGTGGACACCCTCCGTGAAGGTGACTGGCTACGTGGCTAGTCGTATTCGGACTACTATGGGGAAGGAAAACCCGTAGCCGCCTTCGGTCAGAGAGTCTGCGTCCCTCTCTAGATTGGAAAGTTGCGCAGACCCCAGAATTTGATCCCAGAATGGCTACAGTTTTGGGCAAGTTCATTAAGGGCCCCAAGAAAGGTATAAATAGGTCCTGGAGGGTGTTCCAGGACAAGCTTCTGGATGCCCTGGGCCCGCTCACCCTGATCCTGGACATGGCAGAAGATACCAAGATTTCAGGAGCCCTTATATCACTGTAAGCACTTTCGGGCTGGGCACAGCGAACGGTAGTGTTCTTATGGAACGCCAACTGTACTCTCTCGACAGAGAGGCAGAGATCTTTCCTCATCAGGTTGATCCAAAGTTAGGGGATCTAGCCGACTCCGAGGCAGTGGCGGTAGCCCAGGGAGGTTTGTTCGGCGAGCTTTTAATCAAGGAGCTCTGCAAGTTCGTGAACACTTTCACATCGCTTGATAAGGATCAGTCTTCCATCAAAAAAGTGTTCTCTTCCCGGCTTTTCCCAGGGGCCGGTAGAGGCAGGGACTGCTCGACCGGCCGGGCCCTCCAAAACTCTAGGGGGCAAGGCTCCAGACAAGGGCAAGGGCAAAATCAAAACCAAGCCCGTTATAACAACTTCTACCTCTCCCGTAGACACCTCTAATGCCGGTAAGTGTTTCTTCCACTTCTCTGGTGCGAGTGGGTGGTCGACTGGCCGAATTTGTGCATGTGTGGGAAACCATCACAAACAATGCTTGGGTGTTGCAAATGGTTCAAGGGTTTCACATAGAATTTTGCGTCAAGCAGTCCAGCCCAGACCTATACAGTTCTCCCGCCGAGAGTCAGAGGTGAACGATGTGGAAATGTCCGCCCTTTTAGAAAAAGGGTCTCTCTGTCACACTTCGTTGCACCCTTAAGGTTTTGTCAGCAACATGTTCTTAGTGGCCAAGACGGACGGAGGGCAGAGTCCAGTCCTGAATCTGCTTTCAACGAATGGCATGTGTATCGCCATTTCAAAATGGAGGGAATTCACCTCTTAAGAGACGTTTTACGCCCGGCGGATTGGATGGTCCGTTTGGATTCCCAAGACGAGAAGAACTGAACAAGAGAGGTGAGCGCCCGGACCTACACGGAAGGAGAAGCTTGGGAGAGGAGAGAGTCGTCGGACGCGGAGAGCCAGAAGGAAACCGAAGACCCAAGAGAAGCCGAGAAGAAGAGTGCCATCGAAGAGGAAGAACACATGCCAGTAGCCTCACAATACTGCGCTCCGCCCCGCCACCCTCCCGGAAGAGGGTGGCTTAACAAGGTACGGGCGAAACCGCAGGGATTTTCTGGTCACGGGTAGGGGTGGGAAAACGAGGGAGGACACAGCCGGGGCACACATGGTGTCAGCGTTTTTGGTGATTCGTCCATCACTCGCTGGACTAGAAAACCAGGCAAAACTGAAATTAATATTGTACCGGACTCTGAAGAAAGAGAGAGACAATAAAGAACTGTTTTGTTTCTCTCGGCTCCACTGATTTCTCTCGGCTCCACAGCACGCAGTGAAAGACCGTCAAACATGCCTGAACCAGCCAAGTCCGCGCCGGCTCCCAAGAAGGGCTTCAAGAAAGCGCTCTCCAAGCCGCCCAAGAAGGATGGGAAGAAGCGCAAGAGGAGCAGGAAGGAAAGCTATGCCATCAACATTTACAAAGTGATGAAGCAGGTGCACCCGGACACCGGCATCTCCTCTAAGGCCACGGGCATCATGAAATCCTTCGTGAATGACATCTTCGAGCGCATCGCTGCAGAGGCTTCTAAACTGGCCCACTACAACTCGCGGCGCACCATCACCTCACGGGAGATCCAGACCGCAGTCCGCCTTCTGCTGCCCGGAGAGCTTGCCAAGCACGCCGTGTCGGAGGGCACCAAGGCCGTCACCAAGTACACCAGCGCCAAGTAAGGCTTCCAGGCGCACCCCAACGAACACAACAGCTCTTTTAAGGGCCAAAAAAAAAAAATGTTTTGTGTATTGACCACTGAACGAAGAGGCAATAAAAGAGGAGTTTTCTTTTGATGCACCGTCTCTTTGGTTATATCGTGATATCCCTCCCGATTAACACCCCCCCCCGACACAGCCAATTACAGATGGTAGGTAGTTGATAACAAAGAACAAAGGAATACTTTTCAGTGGATGAACCCAGATGGTATGCAGCAAGAGAAGCAAGCTTGTATAACCATTCACAAATCATTATGCACTCTGTAGCCATATACCACACGAGGCGGTTCACTAGAACCCCCTGGAGCACGAAACAGAAAAGCAAGTAACAGTTCCTAAAGGAGTATACTGTCTCTTCTCAGGTGCAAAGTACAACAGTCGGAGGAGCACCTGGGTGTGAGGTCTACACGGGAGCTGTTGTTAAGACCTTTCAATAAATGGGATGCTTTATTTGTATAGTGACAGATCACTAGAGTAGTCATGTGCCGAATAAGAGGCGTTCTAGAAGATCTGAGAGAAAGGATGGCTCAAAACAGAACAGAGGCTGTTTTGCAAGGAAGTTCTTGAGCATAGTGCTAAGCAAGGCAAAGGTCTAGGAAAAGTTCCTAAATTACGTAAGGTGATTAGGTGGATACGGGTTCCTACCAAGGAACCTTCCAGCATAGAACATAGCCAGATAGGGAAGTCAGTACTATATGCGTTCACCCTTTTCTGCTTTAGCCATTAGGTACCATGCCTCCACAGGATGCCCTGGAAAGAGTGGATAAGTCATTGAGGAAAGAGGGCCAAGTAATCGCTAGAGCTTATCAGCAACCTCAGCTTCTTTGGGTTGCAAACCTAAAAAGAAAGTGACTTTTCAAAAGTAGAAAACCATGGCAGATTAAACAATCAAAGATGCTCCTAACAATCCTGAATTCTACCAAAGCTAATCAGGAGACATAGGGCGCACATTAGATTTCAGCACATAGGTTGAAGCTGTGACGTAGCTAAACATTAGTGAGACACAAGTTTTAGATACTCATCACAATATTTCAGCTGGTCTAGCCCCCAGCCCCAAGTAGATTCTTTTTAAATATAACTATAGCCTAATTCAGAATATGATAAATCATTTGTTTCACTACACTACTGTTTAACAGTGAGTGAGCGAAACATCAGATGTGAATTTTCTGATAGACAGTGATGGAAGAATCAATTTTTCATATATTCCATGTGAATTATTCCTCATTACCAAGCTGGAAATGCATTGTAAACTATAAGAGTGGTGTAAAACAGCATTACTGCAGAGCAATACCTTGCAGTATACTCATAGCACATCCACCTCATTAGGTTGGCCTAAACTTAGGCCAGATAGGTGGCGTTCCACTCCCCAGGTTTTTCTCTGCATGCCATGTGAAGGCAAACAGGTTTAAGGTGAGCGCCACACAAGTCACCCCATACTGGATTCCCCTGAGGGTCTAGTTTTCAGAAATGTATAGGTTTGCTAGGTTTTCCTACGTGCTGGTTGAACTAGGGTTCAAATTCCACAGTTAGGCACTTTGCAAAAAAAGGTTCTGTTTTCACTGTAAAATGGGGTGTGTTCACGTTGCGTTTTTGGCCGTTTTCTGTCCTGGGCACTGGGCCTACCCACACAAGTGTGGTACCATTTATATCAACAGACTTTGAGGAATGGAATGTGGGGTGGGAGGAAGTTTTGTGGATCCACTCAGATTCCAGAACTTTCCATCACTGAAATGTGAGGAAAGTGTTTGTTTTTTTACAAAGTTTGAGGTTTGTAAGAGATTCTGGGTAACAGAACCTGGTGAGAGCCACACAGTCACCCCAACCTGGATTACCCTGGGTGTCTACTTTTCAAATACGTATAGGTTTGCTAGGTTTCTGTATGTGCCATCTGATCTAGTGTTCAAAATCCACAGCTAGGCTCATTGCAAAAAAGGGACCTTTTTCACTGGAAGAATTTGATGTGTCTACGTAGCGTTTTGGGGCTGTTTCCTGTCGCGGACACTAAACCTACCCACACAAGTGAGGCAGCGTTCTTATCAGGAGACTTCAGGGAACAATAGTAATTGTAGAACAAGTGTTATTATCAATTGACTTTCTTTGCATTTCTGCCTTCCAAATGTAAGCCACTTAGTAAAAAAAGAAGTCATTTTGAAAAATTACCTCATGCTTGTATGGGTACCCCCAATTTTGAAGATGTGCAGAAAACCACTACTTATAAATTCTATATTTTGTTCCCATTTCGGAAATATATTGGTTTCTTTGGGGCCTATTTTTCACTCTTTATATTTTACCAAATGAATTGCTATATACCAGGTGCACAATGAACAAGCATTTGCAATGCAATAGGTCTCGCATTAGAAAAGTTTGAGTTATTGGTATTGTAAATGACAATTTTTTTATTTATGTGTTGGTTTTGAAAATAGCGAAATTAATAGCTTTGTCATTTACAATGCCAATAGTTATAACTTTCGCAAATGTGACACATATTGCATTTGTAATGCAGTATGTGTTGTATTTACGTGACTTAGATGTATTGATATTACAAATAACAATGGCTTAATTTTTTTAAATAATTAATACTTAAAAGTTATTGTAATTTATAATGGGAATAGCTTAAACTTTAGTAAATAACTTTTGTGAATATTATGTTCAGTGTACTTTATTGTGACGAAAATCCAAGAACAGAAATGAAATATTAACATATTTTTGTGACATTTGTAATAAGGCTTGAAACATTGATAGAACATATTTGAACTAGTTGTTGTTGAATCGTTGCACAGATTGATGCTGTGGTGCCCCTGAGTGCTGCTGTGGTGCCCCTGAGTGCTGCTGTGGTGCCCCTGAGTGATGCTGTGGTGGTGCGCTAGATAGAGTGAGGGCGATAGATAGATAGAGTGAGGGCGATAGGTAGATAGAGTGAGGGCGATAGGTAGAGTGAGGGCGATAGATAGAGTGAGGGCGATAGATAGAGTGAGGGCGATAGATAGAGTGAGGGCGATAGATAGAGTGAGGGCGATAGATAGAGTGAGGGCGATAGATAGATACAGTGAGGGCGATAGATAGATACAGTGAGGGCGATAAATAGAGTGAGGGCGATAGATAGAGTGAGGGTGATAGATAGAGTGAGGGCGATAGATAGAGTGAGGGCGATAGATAGAATGAGGGCGCTAGATAGAATGAGGGCGATAGATGGATAGAATAATTATGTGCCGTGTAATTATGTGGCACTGAGTGGTATTTGAGTGTATGTTGCATTGAGTGCAGTGTAATTATGTGGCGTGTAATTATGTGGCACGGAGGGGTATTTGGAGTGTATGTTGCGTTGAGCGCAGTGTAATTATGTAGCATATAATTATGTGGCACTGAGGGGTAATATGAGGAGTGTATGTTGTATTCAGTAGAGTGTAATTATGTGGTGTGTAATTATGTGGCACAGAGTGGTATTTGGAGTGTATGTTGCATCGTAATTATGTAGCATATAATTATGTGGCACTGAGTGGTATTGTGTGGAGTGTGTGTAGCATTCAGTAGAGTGTAATTATGTGGTGTGTAATTTTGTGGCACCGAGTAGTATTTGGGGTGTATGCTGCATTGAGTAGAGTGTAAGTATGTTGTGTGTAATTATGTGGCACTGAGTGGTATTTGGAGTGTATGTTGCATTGAGTGCAGTGTAATTATGTGGCGTGTAAAAACATACCCGAAGCAACTGAGCCACCCACCAATTATAGTTTACACATATTATCTGCCACATTCAGGTATGACCAGGTATTTTAAATGTCTTTCTTTGACAAAGTCTAGCATTGTGTCGATTTATATATAATGTCACCTTGTAACTCAAAGCCAGTTTTCGGCATGATTGGTGAAGTGTAGAAATCCCAAGCTCGTGCTGCAGTCCGCCGCCGGCCTGCGACCAGGAAGTCAGGCAGGCCGGGCGGGACAACCGGAAACAGGAAGTAGGAGGGCGGGAGCCTACCCCGCCTCCCACGGAAGAGCCGCGATTGTTTGGAGCACCGGAGCAGGCAGGAGCCTACCCTGCGCCCCGGTGCCGAAGAAGGGAGGAAGAGCCCTGCTGCCGGTGAGAGCCGCTGCACCAAGGAAGCCGGTGAGTGGGGCTTCGCCTTGTTGCTGGGCTGCGGGGGCATGTGTGTGCGCGCGCGTGTGTGCGGCGGCGGGCTGTGTATGTGTGTGAGCGTGCGTGTGTGTGTGTGTGTGTGTGTGTGTATGTGTTTTGGAGTCTGTGTGTATGCGTGTGTGACTGTGGGGGTTGCCTGTCTGGGTGCCTGCGTGTCTATGTAAGTGCGTGTGCGTGTGCATGCATGCGCGTTAGGCTGACTTGCTGGGAGTATGGGAGGGAAGTGCACGGCGTGGCGCAGGACAGAACGTGCGCGTTCGCGCACCCAAATCTGCTCATGACAGTTTCTTGTCCCTCATTCCCCCGCATCGGATAGCTATAAGTCTCCGCCCTGGACGCATCCTTCGGATGCGAATTCCAGGGCGAGACCTAAAAACCATTGCAACACGCAGCTCAGTTATTGGCTCTGGGTTCCTCGGGTTCAAGGTGAACCTACAAGTCCTATATATCCCCATTACCTGCAGGGTCCAGCAGATATAACATTATATTGCTTTCAAAACACTATCATACTCAGAAGAAGTTACAGGTGAAAACGTTTGCACACATGGCTGTTTTTTTCAACTCCTTTTCAATAGTTCTTATTTTCAACTGTTAGTTTCTATAAAAAAAACTTGAAGGATCTACACAAATGACCCCTTGCTGAAATCAGATTTTTTTGTCTAGTTTCTAGAAATGTATAGCTTCCTGGGATCCATTATTGGTTTGACACCCATTTCTACCATTAACTTGAAGGAGGTTGATGGCACACACAAAAAGGAAAAATAGGCTATGTCCCAGTAAAATGCCAAAACTGTATAGAAAATGTTGGTTTTCTGGCAAAGTCTGCCTGTCCCTGAAAGCTGAAAAGATTCTGATTTCAGCACCACAAACACTTTGTTGATGCCATTTACAAGGAAAAAAAGCAGATGCTTTCTTCTGCCGCATTTGTTTCCCATTAAATGTAGCTAAATTTTGGCTAATTTCTGGGTCCCCCTCAGGGGAATCCACAAACCCTGGGAACCGTTAGACTCCTCTGGGTATTGGAAAAAAGGGTGCAAATCTGACTTGGATACCTTATGTGGACAATAAGTTACAGAGGCCTAAGCGTAAACTACCCCAAATAGCCGAAAAAAGGCTTAGCATAGGCCTAGCAGCGAAGGGTTTAAAAGAAAGACTCACAAGCATGTTTTGTATTTAAATTAAAATTATATCAAACTTTTTGATAATCACTATTATTAAACATTGTGTGAATTATTGAAATATACATAAGATTACAAATGCTTGTGATTTTTGGAAAACAGTCATAGATTGGCTTTATATGTATTCATATGCTCACTTCTTGAGAAAAGCCAATAGGCTCACTTGTTATATTTTGGTTTGTGACTGTTTGACAAAGTCAGTAAGTCTGCCAGAGTGTGGCCAAGACCTGCGAGACCAACTGCTGTCTTTGCATTCCAGAGGGTTTTGCGTGGTGTGAGGATGGTTGCTGCCAAATGGTGCACTGCCAAAAACAGTGTTCAGTGGAGATTGGCTGGCGGCAGGGGGGTTGAATACGGAGACGGGCGGCAGGTCAGGCCCTGCGGCCATGGGGTTGATTGCCTGTGACCAACCCCACACCATGCTGACTGCCAGAGGTGTAGCAATAAAATATTACTTTGTTAAAAAAAAGCATAGAAATTCACTGAAGAGAACAAAAGTTTAATGTGATGTTATAGTTAAGAATTATAAATATCAGTTTCAGTTTATAAACTTTATTTCGATTTTAAAAAAATCACAAAAGTTGTCACAATACAACAATAAAAGCCGGGTTAGCCATAGCAAATAATCACTGGGTCGAAAGACTTAATTGTACAAGAACATATCACGTTCATCTTTAAAATAATAAATAACACAATATAAAAACTAGTTCTAAAAACTAACCCTTGTTAGCGGCCTATACTTAACATGATAGAAAATTATCCATCTACTGTTAAAATACATCAAATGAAACATAAAATGCCACATTCAATAATAATACAATATCACATACTATACAATGGATTTGATTACTTAAACCTTCCACCAGTCCACCGAGTTACCCACACCTGGCCCAAAAACGTAGCTGTTGCCATCATAATTGGCCCATCTAAGGATGTTTTTAATATTCTATACACCTCTTTGTATTCTCTAATACTCAAAACTAAACAAATTGGTTTCAGCCAGCGTCGCCTCTGTACGCTATATGCCGGGCATGCAAAACAAATGTGTGGTATAGATTCAACCCTATCTGAGCAGTATGGGCAATTACTACTACTTGCGTCTAATTTAGAATACCTCGAAATAAAGACCTTGGTGGGTAATGAGCCTACTCTGAACTGATGGAATAATTTCCTATCACGAGGGGAGGTAATTATATCCCAATACTGCTCAAGTTTAGGTTCACTTGATCTCAAGGAATGTATTAGTCAGGGTCAGACCAGTGGAAACTGTAAACCGTCTAAGGTTTATCATATGCCAGTAGGCAGCCTTTAGTTCTGCTTTACTTGGAAATGAGCTTGCTGAAGGGGAGGTCCACAGGCAACTCAACCCCAACTCATAAAGAATGTTTCTAACACAACTGAACCAGAGGAGCTTCTTGTTCACATCAAGCTCTCTGACTTCTAACAATTATAAATATATTTTACTTTACATAACAAACCTTAGAAATTCACTGAAAAAACATAAGTTAAAGGTTTATGTTAGCTGAAAATGTAATTGACAATATTGTGTTTTAAACTCAAAAACACTGAAATTCACTAGTTATAGTTATCTCTAGTAACTCTAACTCATACCTTGAAGTAACTATCCCCTTACCAAAACTGGGTTTGGGCTCAAAACAGTAAGGCCAAGCCTCAATTTAATAAAAAACTAAACAATTGCCAATACTGATACCTTATTCCTGCTCATTCAATTTCGAGAGGCAATGTTGAAAGTCCAACAACATGTACCATAGTCCACCTTTTCAGTCTGAAACAAATCCTTTTCTTTATTTAATTTGTTTTTACATCTCAAAATTGTACATTCTATGAATCATCGAATCATTATACATTGCACCTATGAACATTAAAATACATTCTCTAACTCATCAAACATTCCTCCCACTTCATCCCATTCTATACATTCATATTCTGTTCTCATTCACTCAACACATCACCAGCATTCACCCTACACAAATTAGTTCTTCTTTTTAGAACCGTTCCAATACATGCAATAGAAGACGAATTATAACACAAATGTACTATATCAAAAACTTTGTACACAATCCTTATGGCAGAAAAAACTGGTCTACACGTTTCAAACTCTTTCAATTCGTGGAGTTCTCATCAGGACCTAAATGCTGCAAAGCAAACAAAAAAAAATTTTTCAGTCACTATAGATGCCCATCTCCTCCAATTACCCTCTATGGCCCTTTGGTTGGTGTTGCTTACCTTCACTTTAACCAGAATCTGGTAACTATAAATTGCCCCCTTGCCATGCACTGCTAATTACCTCCTATAATGTATCTTGCATGACAGTTTTCTTTAACACCATTTATGACATCACTGCGACATCTGAAACAACATCGATGACAACACTGTGCAAGGCAGGGATGTGAGTTATACTCAGGGTGGTCATGAAGGGGTTAAAAAGTTGATGTATCTGCAAGGTTGGTCCTTTAGGAAGAACTCCCAATTGTGTCCCGCGGTGCCATAAATGTAAAGAATAATGGTTACTGATTGGCTGAAAGAGCCTTTTCGGTCCTGCGGGACTGAACAATTTGGCTGTCTGCATCTTGAAAAAAAATGTTGCCGCTGCTATTACAGGACAAGAGACTCTGTCCTCCCTCCTGCACTGTGGCCAGGACCCTGGACCAACCCCATGCCTAACGCCATGCATGGTGAGGAGTTGGCCCGCCACATTTAGTTAGGCACATGGTCTGAACACAGTCCAGGTCCTTTGTCCAACCCTATACCATGCACGCCGAAGGTCTGCATGGCGGTGGGGTAGTGCGCCTGTTGGACATTGGGGATAGGGCCTAGCTGCAGGCCAGTACATGCCCAACTTCATGCATGGCCGACTGGGTGATTGCGTCACTCGTGGAAAGTTGGATGCAGAGCATGGCCAGAGGTCGTGTCTTTGCGGCCACACCACAGCTGAGCACTGCCAATAGCCGTGCTCATTGGGGCAAGCTGGGGGAGTATAATAAAAATACTCTGAAAATACCAAAGGTGTCCTAGTTGGGTATGGTAATACGATTCCAATGTAAAAAAACAAACGAGTTCACTGGAACAACCATAGGAAATCCACTAGTTACAGTTAAGCTTTATTGGCCTACCTATAACTTTCACTCCAGCGATGCACTGCTTTTAACCTCACATATTACATCAGTCATTGATGACCTTAAACGTTTCGTCATAGATGATATCACAATTACATCATCCAGCGGATATGACAGTTTACCATACACTTTTTATACTGGAAATTATTCAGCAATGTACACGTAGACCCAATTTACATAACCTTTGTAGAACTAATGGACATAATGTTTCATAACAAACAGAATAAGCAGAATATGAATCTTATCTGTGAAATCATCCACATTAAGTACATTTTATGTTTATTTTTTGTTTTGTACTGTTACTGAGGTGCATAAAAGATGTAATGACTGTAGAATTATTGAGATCTAGAAGTTATTAGACTTTAAATACCATTCAAAAACAGTGTTTTATCTCATTGAGATCAATCAATCAATCAAGAAATTTGTATAGCGCGCTACTCACCCGGGGGGTGGGTCTGCTACTACTCGAACAGCCAGGTCTTGAGTTGCTTCCTGAAGGAGAGGTGGTCTTGGGTCAGACGAAGGTGGATGGGGAGGGAGTTCCACGTCTTGGCTGCCAGGTATCAGAAGGTTCTTCCTCCCATGGTGGCTTTCCGGATGCGTGGAACGGCGGCGAGGGCGTGGCTGGTCGATCGTAGCTGACGGGTGGGAGTGTAGAAGGTCAGGAGGTTGTTGAGGTACCTGGGGCCCAGGTCGTGGAGGGCCTTGTGTGCGTGGGTGAGGAGTCGGAACGTGATTCTCTTGCTGACAAGGAGCCAGTGGAGGTCTCTCAGGTGTCCGGAGGTGTGGCTGTGACGGGGGATGTCCAGGATGAGTCGTGCGGATGCGTTCTGGATTCGTTGGAAACTTTACTGAAGTTTGGCTGTGGTTCCGGTGTAGAGGGTGTTTCCGTAGTCCAGTCGGCTGGCGACGAGGGCCTGGGTGACCGTCTTCCTGGTTTCGGTGGGGATCCAGCGGAAGATCTTACGGAGCATGCTTAGGATGTTGAAACATGATGATGAGACGGCGTTGACTTGTCTGGTCATCGAGAGTGAGGAGTCCAGGGTGTATCCCAGGTTGCGTGCGTGGTCCGTTGGTTTGGTTGCGCTGCCAAGGGCCGGGGGCCACCATGAGTCGTCCCATGCAGAGGGTGAAGATCCGAGGATGAGGACTTCCGTCTTGTCTGAGTTCAGTTTCAGGTGGCTGTTCATCATCCATTCGGCTACGTCTTTCATCCCTTCGTGTAGGTTGGTTCTGGCGGTGGCTGGGTCGTTGGTGAGGGAGAGGATCAGCTGGGTGTCGTCAGCGTAGGAGATGATGTTGCTACTTCATGTGACATAGAATTTTAAGTGAACTGCTTCACATCTGTACAGTACCCAATAATAAGGCATAGACAATGACTCTCTGTAGACAACTCTTTGTAGTATGCAAGAAGTACCCTAAACATGTTCTTGAAATGAGCAGAATGGTGTACACTATTTAACAACTTTTACAATCGTACTGAGACTTGAACAGTCTTTGTCATCCATAGATTATGTATTCTACAGCAATGTGTAATGTCTCAGAATTTTACTGAACTTATGCAAATAGTTGTGTGATGTAACCACGCAGCCTGAATAACGACTGCGTCTTAACCACGCATTCCTTTACCAGGCACACCTTTACCACAAATAATCATAATAAAGGCATGTATGTTAAAGGGGCATATGTGGCTAAGGTTGCCACCCCCCCCCCCCCCCACAGCCCTAAGGTACAAATTCCCCACCTACGCCCAAAGGTGCAAATACCCCTACCCCCATGCAATGCCCTCCCCCTACCCTGATGCCTAAAACAATGTCTCTTATCCCGCTCCCTTCACCAGACCCTGCCCATCCCTGACCCAGCCCTAAAAACTGCACTGCCCTCCCATTAAGCCCTAAAAACTTCCCCGACAACCCATTCCCCTCCCCCTGCCCTGAGGTCTAATACCATAACCCCTAATTACAAAACTACCCCAACACTCCCCCAGCCCTAAAAGCTACTCCGACTGCTCCAGCCCTGAAAACTACTCCTGAACCCCAGCCCTAAAAACTTGCACCACCCCCCCAGTCATGAAACTTGCACCCCCCAGCCCTGACAACTAGCACCACCCCAGGCCCTAACACCCTAAGAACTAGCCTCAAACCCCCCCCAGGCATGAAAACAACCTCCAACCCCCCCTCCCTGAAGTCTAGCCCCAAATCCCCACCAGCAATGAAGACTACCCCAGACTCACCCCAGCCGAGAAAAGTACCCCAACCCAACCCCAACCCACAAAACTTCCCCGACCCCCAGCCTAAAAAACTACACCCGATCCACCCACAAAACTACCCCGACCCATCACCCATCCCCCAACACCAACCCACACCCCAGCCCAAAAAACATTCCAGGCCCATCTCCCAGCCCACAAAACTACCCCGACACCCCAAACCGACTAAAATACCCTGAGCCACCCCCCCAGCCCCACTTACCTCACCGTGGATCTCTCTCTGCTTCTGTCCAATGCTGCCCTCAACCCACAAAAGATTCTCGACCCACCCCCGCCCACAAAACATCCTGACTCACCCCTCAGCCCACAATACAAGCCTGAGCCACCCATTGCCCACAAAACATTCCAGACCACCCCCCAGCCCACAAAACTACCCCACTTATCTCACCTTTCTCTGGTTCTGTCTGTCCGTTCTGCAGCTAGACCGCTCAAATGCCTTAACCACGCACATGCGTGGTTAAGGCATACGTGGTAGGCCTTACGGAGTCGAAACACTTGTGGTTTAGACCACAGCATTCCAACTGTTTCCCTATGCAAATAATTGTCCACACTTTACAGATCTATAGATTTGTATGTACTGACTTGGGGTATACATGCACCTTGCAATTTGAGTGATGACTGTTTTAAAAAAACAATGTAAGCAGTTCAAGCCTAATAAACTGCTCCTTTAAAGATTCGTGTGTGCCGTCCTTCTGTTTTCATAAGTTTGTGAAGCAGGGTGCTTATATATATATATATATATATATATATATATATATATATATATATATATATATATATATATATATATACACATTATCTACTGGTGGTCGCCAGTAGATAGTTATAGTTAGGACCTATTACCCACAGGAAATCCGCAACATTCTATTTCGAATAATTTTGGCGCCGATTGACGAATCAGTACAAAAAAGGTTTGGTCTGAGTTAAAACAGTATCAAATAATTTCAAATAAACACCCACTCACCATTGAATTTGAAAATGGGTCGATTGACGAATCTGCGCAAAATTTTCCAAACTTTTGGCCAGCTCCGGTCCACTCCTATCTTGAAAAAGGGGGGTCCTAAATCGCGTTTTCCCCATGCAATTTCCCATAGGACCTTTAGCCACAGCTACAGCCCGAACTGCTGAACGGAACTACACCAAATTTGGCAAAGAGGTAGTCCTTGGTTCAGACTCGTGCCTTTTGCTTATTAGGTGTAAATCCGTTCAATAGTTCCTGAGAAAATGACAGTTAAAGTCATTTATATATCTATGGGCACAGTGGATCCGCGGACCTATCCTCGTACCCTAAGCTGTGCACAAGCTGTATTTTAATTGGCTGTCAACACTCCGAATCCGGAAGTGTTGGCCGCCAAAGAAATCAACGAAAAAACATTGCAAAACGCGAAAAGGGGGCAGGGTAGACACACCCTGACCCCCTAGGCCTGCTCAGGGGTTCCCACAAGGACTCCCAGGGCCAAAAATAAATGTTTAAATAAAATTGCGGGATGCGCGTAGGATCCACACATCCTACCGATAAAATAAAAAAAACAGCGGTCTCCCACGCTAAATACTTTATTTGCCCCTGGGGGGGCCAAATCCCGGGGGCATTATTAAGAAAAATAGTGGGGGGGGGTCCCAATCCCCCCCACACCACCCCGGGGACCGCCAACCCCCGGGGTTCTTAGTTAATATATGTGGGGGGCTCATGGCCCCCCAGTAGCCCCAAGGACCGCCACCCCCGGGGCTTGTTTAAAATGGGTGGGGGGCTCTCAGCCCCCACCAACCCCGGGGACCGCCACCCCGGGGCTTTAAAACATTAGGTGGGGTGCTCTGAGGCCCCCAGCCCCGGGGACCGCCACCCCCAGGGCTTTAAAACATTAGGTGGGGTGCTCTGAGGCCCCCCCAGCCCCGGGGACCGCCAACCCCAGGGCTCAAATTTAATGTATGCGGGGGGCTCATGGGCCCCCCCGCAGCCCCAGGGACCACCACCCCCTGGAGCTACTTTGAAATGGGTGGGGGGCTCTCAGGCCCCCCCAGCCATGGACTGCCAGGGACTGCCAACCCGGTGCTTAAAAACATTTGAAAAGGGGGGCTCTGAGGCCCCCCCAGCCCCGGGGACCGTCACCCCCCCGGGGCTTCTGAATAATATGGAAGGGGGGCCGCGCAGCCCCCTCCTGGAGCCCTTGATGGCCCTGGGGACCTCCACCCCCCAGCGCCGACTCCTGCCGTGTCCCAGGGTGACCACCACCCACGGAACACTGCTGTTTGCAATGGCAGGGAGGGAGTCTCGCGACTCCCACCCTGCCATTGCAAACTGCTTTGCTACATTGAAGCGAGAGCAGGGAAACCTGCTCTCACTTCAATGAAGCAAAGGACATTGCTTTTCCATATGGGGAGCAGCATGTTAGCTGCTCCCCATATGGAAAAGCAATGCCGGCTACCGCAGGAGGCGGGGAGCCGGTGGGACCAAGGGGGGATTGGAGACTCCCCATTGTCCCCAACGGTGAGGGCCAGCCCCGGGGGATGGAGTCCCCGGGGCTATTAGTTGTCCGGGAGGGGGGCCATGCGGCCCCCTCCCAAAAATGATTTTTTTTTTAAAAAGGCCCATGCCCCAGGGGATGGGTCCTTGGGGCAGACTATGGCCTCAGGAGGGGGGCCATGGGGCCCCCTTCCAGATGTTTTAATAAAAAATAAAAAAAATTGGGGGCAGGCCCTGGAGGATGGGGTCCCCAGGGCCAAAAAATTAGAAAAAAGGGGGGCTACACAGCCCCCGTTCTTCAAAAAAAATATTTTTAAAAACGGGATCGCGGCCGGAGGCCACGCCCCCTTATTGCACCACTCTGCAAACGCGCCCCCTGGCGCATTTGCAGAGGGGCAACAAATTCCCCTTGAATACTGGAAGTCCCTGGAGGCCAACTAGCCCACCAGGTACTTTCAGTATGTGCCAGGAGGCTGCGTTGCAGAGAGGTGTTCTGAGGCCACGTCCCTTTTTACACCTCTCTGCAACGCAGTTCTGTGGCGCTTACTGGAGGTAGCTGGTGGGCTAGTTGCACCCCAGGGACCTCCAGTATTCAAGGGGAGTTAATCCCCCAACCTAAAACACGCCATGGGGCGCGTTTGCACAGTGGTGAAGGGAGGGGGCGGGGCCTGAGTTCACATGTGTGCAAGCACGCCCTGTGGCGCGGTTTAAGTTGGGGAATTCGTTCCTTGTCAATACTGAGGGTCCCTAGGGGCCAACTAGCCCACCAGGTACCTCTAGTACCTCTAGTAAGCGACACGGAGCTGCGTTGCAGAGTGTTGTAAAAAGGGGCGTGGCCTCTGAACACCTCTCTGCAATGCAGCCCCCTGGCGCATACTAGAGGTACCTGGTGGGCTAGTTTGCCCCCAGGGGACCTCAGGATTCAAGGGCACTTAATCCCGCAACTTAAAACGCGCCACAGGGCATGTTTGCACACATGTCACCTCAGGCCCCTCCCCCTTTCTTCACCATTGTACCAATATTCCTCTAAAATCAGCCGAACTACGAATTCCAATTTACTCACCTGTTATCAGGAGAGAACCCAGTGCGGCATCTTTTAGCCCAGCACTGACCCTGAAAAGTAATTCTAAGCGTACTTACAGTAACTTGCATTTCCTTCCTTAGGAATCCATTGTGTGGTTTTCAGCAGAAAAGTTTCTAAGTGTTGATTTTTGAAAAGTACAAATATTCCTCTAAAATCAGCCGAACTACGAATTCCGATTTACTCACCTGTTATCAGGAGAGAACCCAGTGCTGCATCTTTTAGCCCAGCACTGACCCTGAAAGGTAATTCTAAGCATACTTACAGTAACTTGTATTTCCTTCCTTAGGAATCCATTGCGTAGTTTACAGTCGAAAAGTTTCTAAGTGTCGATTTTTGAAACGTACAAATATTCCTCTAAAATCAGCCAAACTGCGAATACCGATTTACTCACCTGTTATCAGGAGAGAACCCAATGCTGCATCTTGAAGCCCAGCACTGACCCTGAAAAGTAATTCTAAGCGTACTTACCAGTAACTTGTATTTCCTTCCATTGGAATGCATTGTGTGGTTTTCCGCAGAAAAGTTTCAGTGTTGATTTTTGAAACTTACAAATATTCCTCTAAAATCAGCTGAACTACGAATTTTGATTTACTCACCTGTCATCAGGATAGAAGTCAGTGCTGCATCTTTGAGCCCAGTACTGATCATGAAAAGTAATTCTAACCGTACTTACCAGTTACTTGAATTTCCTTCCATAGGCTAACATTGACTGGTTTCACTTGGAAATTCTTCTAATTGTGGAGTTTTTGAACTTTAAAAAATTCCTATAAAATCAGCAGAACTACGAATTACGATTTACTCACCTAATATCAGGAGTGACCTCAGTGCTGCTTCTGTGAGCCCAGTACTGATCCTGAAAAGTAATTCTAACCATAACTTGTATTTCCTTCCATAGGAATCCATTGTTCTCACCAGAAAGATTTCTAAGTGTCTATTTTCACAAACTAAAAATATTCCTAAAAAATTGCCTGTATGACTTAAACACATTCTTTCGACTGTTTACAGGAGATGCACTGTGCTGGAACCTGGATCTACTACTGAGTAATAAAAAATAACGTTAACACTACTTAACTAATAAGTGGATTTCCTCCCATAGGATAACATTGGTGATTCTATGTGAAAAAGTTTCTGTCATCTTTTAAAATACAATAATATTCCTTAAAAATCACTACTGTAACCAAAACGCTTTTACTCAACTGTTTACAGGTGATGTCTCAGGACTGAATTTAGGATCCAGTCCTGTGGTTAGAAAAGCAATCCAAAAAGTAATTAATTACATTTAACTAGAAATTCACTTCGACCTCAATGTTGCATTGTGTTTGAAATTGAGTTGCCCATTGCAACAACTGTAACTACTGTACTTAAAAGTCTATTGCCTATTTGTAAAGTATTTAAACTAAAGTAATTCATTCTGAGAAAGTATATTTTGTAATGTAATGTATAATGTAATTATGATGTAATTTAAAAAATAAAATATCTAAAAATAAACTGTTTAAAAAATTTTAGAAAATCAGTATAAAAAAATAGAAATAACAATAAATACATTTAAAATTGTCATTTACAAAACCTTTGAAGTTCACTGAAAAAAACATAGGTTTCAGACATGTTATAGTTAGGAATTAGCATTTAAAAAACCTTTGAAATTCACTGAAAAAACCATAGGTTTCAGACATGTTATAGTTAAGAACTAGCATTTAAAAAACCTTGGAAATTCACTGGAAAAACCATAGGATTTTAAGGGTGTTAAAGTTAGCTGGACTTTTCACTCGTATAAAACCATTGAAATTCCCCCGTTATAGTTAGTTGTACTAACTATAACTCGCGCGCCCGCAATCCACTGCTGATGATGTCACACATTACATCATTCATGACTTGGTCAGTGAAATATATATATATATATGTGATCAAGGCCGCATGTCTGGCTGCCGAAACGCGTCATTTGGACATCTGATGATGTGATTAAACATGTTTAAGCACTAAGTCTTGCCTGTGGAGTCTGTTTCCTGGTTTGGCGCTACTGTTAAGGTTGGTCGCACTGCTGGGACTAACGTGGGTTATATATCTCTCCATAGCCCCCATATGGGTTGCCAGTCCTTCACATGTTCATAATGCTTCCTTTTGCCAATGCACGTCTGACCATAAAGCACTCTACTACACTGGGTCTGTCGATCCGCCAATGCTGCCGGAGTAAGCACTCCGTAGCCGTATTATTTGAAACAAAAAACAGTTGCCCCCATGCGAAGTGCACTCTGCAGACAGACTTTTATTCCAAACAGAGCTGTCACTCAACACAGCAAACTTTACCTGTGGTCAAGGACTGCTATGTCTGAAACGCGTTAGGCTGATGGAATTTCAAGGCAATAGAAGTTCCTGCTTGTGCTATGTTCCAAATAACAGTAAGCCGTTTGGGAGTACGTTTTCATCGAGGGAACCTCTTTCTTTGCAAAGGTTAAAGCCAGCCCATCCGTGGAGGCGCACCACCGCAGAAACCAGTGGGCCTAGTGACTTTTACTGTTAGTCACTTTTTGAACAATCAGCCTGGAGGTGATTACCAGCACAGCAAGGAATGGGACATTGTTTTAGCCCACTGGAGGCTTTTTGAACGTACTTATTGCATACAGTTGGCAGACCCACTGAGGTTAGAAGGCGTTGTGTGGGACTACCTTTACCAGCATGCACTAGCATAATAATATGACGGCCTATCAGGCGGGACTCTATTCAAAAGTTTTTCAGGTGCCTGCAATCATGCTACTGCCTCTCTGTGCTTTACCTGTGATCAAGGACTGCTATGTCTGAAACGTGTTAGGCTGATGGAATTTTAAGGCAATGGAAGTTCCTGCTTGTGCTCTGTTCCTAATATAAGTAAGCCTCTTGGGAGTGCGTTTCAGTCGAGAATATATATGTACACATTAATATATATATGTATGTATATATATATATATATATATATATATATATATATATATATTAATGTATAATGTTATGCATGAGGACATTTATCTGCTGAGTATTTCTATAGCATTTCAGTGTACCTCATTAGAAATCCCCATTGCTACACCATGTCAGCCGACGCGCTGAGATGGGCGGGAGCTGGGGGCCCTGGACATCTCGGAGGTGCTTGGTCGTGCCATGGCGTCTTCGGTTGCCCTTTGCCGCCATGCATTGCTCCGGGACAGTGTGTTCCAGGAACATGTTCGGGAACGGTTGGTGGATCTTCCCTTTGATGGCACTCTTCTGTTCCACGCGCCGGCAGACTCAGCCATCCAGAGGTTCTTGGCGGGGCTTCGGCCTCCTCCTCCTCCTCCCCCTCAGTGATCTATAGGTTGATCCGGTTCTTGGGCACTATTGTTTCGTTGGGGCGGGTCACCCCAGTTGTGTGATCTGTATAATTCATGTGCCTACGAGTCCTCTTTTATTGGGTCTGTTGGCTGCTGGACGGCCCTTTTTGCTGCGTCTTTTTGCTAGGTTTATCTGCACCAGATTGCCCCCGAGATTAGGCCTTCTGTTGTTTGCTCTTGGCTGCTTGACAAGCCTTCTAGGGGGCTTTTTCCTGCGGTTCTTTCTGTTGTCCTCTGCTGCGGAAGTTTCTTCCTAAGAGGTTTCCCATGTTTTGGGACCAACATACCCCAGGTGGGCTGGTGGTAGCTGTTATATAGCATTTTCTGTACTTGGAAGTTGTGGTCGCCTTCGGGCCTCTGCTCTCCCTGTACGTTGCAGGTGCAATCCCTTCTAGGTGGTTGGAATGCCTTTGGCAGCGCCCCGGGGTAACCTTTTCCGAGGTCGTTGCACTGTAGCCTGGTCTGCCTTGCCGTCTGCGGTTTGGCATCATGGCTCTGGTTCCATCTCTTTATGTGTCATGTGTGCAGACCCCTTCCTGAGTTGTGTCCAGGATCTTCTTCTTTTCGCCTTCTGGCTCTCTGTCTTGTGGGCTGAGCTGGATTTCTGTTCCTCTCTCTTTTAGGCGCACCCTGCCCGGTCTTCCTGGGTGTCCCTGGGCTGCTCTTTCTGCTTCCGCCTGCTGTATCGCTGTAGTCACTGCTCTGTCTGGTCTATTGACTTTTAGCTGTGGTGGGATCAGCTGCCCTCTTCGTGGGATGTTTTCCTGGGTGTGGGCGGGGGAGGGAGGGGGTGGGAACTTGCCTACTTTCTGACTTGTCTCCTTGGGGTCTCTGGGTTGATCTTCTTCCTCTTCCTTGGCCCTGGATGGAGTTTGTTGTTGCCTGATGTAGGCGTGGGGTGCTTTGGCCTCCCCTCACCTTGCCCTGTTCCCTCTGCGGAGTGTGAACTGGCTTCCCCTTCTTTCTGCTTCTTCTTCTTCTTTCCCCCTTGGGATCGGTGGTGTTCTGACTGTAGGGGTTCCCCTTGCCTGGGGGGACAGGGCTCCTCGCCCTGTCCGTCGACTTGTTTCCCTATGGGACCCTCTATTATGTCCAGGCTGGTGAGATCCTCTCGCAGACCCTCCTTCCCCGTGGGTATAGCTAGGGTATCTATTCTACATTAAGGAATCTGCGGCTAGTAGTCTCTATCAGATGTACAAGTTACTTACCTTCAGTAACGATGCATCTGGTAGAGACGATTCTAGCAGCAGATTAATTCACGACCCACCCTTCCTCCCCGTTCTGCGAGAGCCATTATCTTGCTCTTCTGCACTCGCCTGTCTCTGGGTGCTTTGTCTTCTGCGAGTGCCTATTTCATTCCTCCCTAGCGAGATGCTTGTTGGTGGGTTTGCATCATTCCTCCTTTCTGGTGCTGGACTGATAGGTTCATGGATGCTCCTGCGTCCCTACACTCTGGTGTTTCCAGTAATTGGCCTACTCATATGTCCCCCTCCCTTTTCCTTGTCTGGAGTTTCTGACTCATGTGCAGTCCTCTGAGTTGGGGTCTCTAGGCTGGGCTTCAGCCGTGGCTCCTTTCAAGGAATGCGACTCTCCTTGGTGGTGTTGTCTTGGGGTATATTGTCGTTACTCTTCTGTCCTTCACTGTTAATGGACTGTGTTTGCAGGCTTCCTTAGTTTGCTGCACAGTTTTTCATATGCTTTTCCTGTATCTAGGGGGAATGTTGTAGTTGTTTGCAGGGCTGCTTTGCAGTGGCTGTGCTCTGCTCTTCCCTGCTATGACTTTCGGTGCCATGGTTCCTGGCACTTTCCCGAATGGGCAGTTCCCCTTCATTTGTTTCCTTTCTTTCTGTTTATCTGCGGTTCCGCACACTGTACCCATATTTCCACAGTTTTTGTTTGTGATGGCTCCGCGTTGTGGCGCGGAAAAGTTCTCCGCAGAAAACTGATGTCAGTGTGCCGGGGTGGGGCTTATGTGACCTCGCTGACTTCATGCCCGCGGACAACGTCCGGGCGGAGTCACGCGGTACCGCCCCCTCCCTGGCGCGCAGAGATGCTGGGAAAAGATAAGTTTTCCGGATCTAGTCTCATGCCTGGGGATAATTCTAATTTAAGGAATCTGCAGCTAGAATCATCTCTACGAGATACATCGTTACCAAAGGTAAGTAACGTGTCCACCAGGATGAGACTGGGACCAACCTGTTTGCCTATCCACCTGAGGTGCATCGCAAGATTGAATTTACTTTGCGGCTTCTCCTCCTGCGTTCTTCGCAGCAGCAAATCTCTTTCAGTGGTCCTTCGCTGAAAGGGTATCTGGCCTTGTGGATCTGTCTTCGGCTACAGCTCTCTACCTCAGCCGCTGGAGAATTTCAGCTTCTATTTCAGAGACTAAATCTGAACAGACATATTCACCGCAACTTTAACGCAAGGCTATCCAATGACGATGCTTCCGCTTCAGATAGCTCCTACAGCCTTGCCCTGCTAAACTTTACCTTCTCAGAACATTTTGGAGAAGTGTGGCTCACCGGTTAGAGGAGGCAGTCCCTGATGCAGAGGCCAGACCCGGGACCAGGGTTCAATCCCCGACGCGGCAGGGCCTTGAGCTCAAAATGGCCACGGACTCGATAATTCTCGCCTCGGTGCCTACTCGAATCGTGGGTTCACACTCTGCAACTCTGGGCAATAGCTTGCTTAATCTCCACTACGGCCCCACCGCGATGGGATGCCTGGTCTTCACCTTGGGGATGCCCAGTAGGGGTAATCTCGCAGGGAAAGGCCAGGCCGGGTACCCAAAGCTAGCGCCTTGAGACCTTACGGTGAAAAGCGCTATATAAGAAAGTATGATTTACGATTTATTTACGATTTAGTTCAAGTACATAATTGAAGAGAGGGTGGACTATTTCGTAGATAAATTGAATCAAGAGTCCAACAATCAACTGACTGCAACATTGTGGGAAATGGCAGTGAAAGACCTTAGAGAAAACTTAGCCACAAAGACAACTAAAAGGCAAAATAAACCCACTACCAATACACCCCGTTTTATTGGGCACAGGGAAACCACAATGCAAATTAAACAACTTACTGCGCAGGCGTGCCTATGATGACACTGACCACAAATCTCTTTGCAAGAACATATCGATCACTCGCAAGGAGTACAGGAAAGCAAGATTCACCTACCTGAAGATGAAAGAAGATCACCTCTGGGCAACCGCTCACGAAATAATAAAATCAAAGGACCAAAGAAGATTCAGGAGCTGGGTAAATAAGGGTGCCATATCTGGCCAACCATCAACTGCCATCTCAATATTGCTCCTGCTGAATTGGAGGCTCACATTGAAACACTCTACGTAGAGCCCATTAGCAACAATTGGCTTGGCCACCACAGCTCTAGCCACATCAACCCTCACATTGGACCGGAGCCCACCATTAAGATCACAGCAACCCAAGTCACAGTTATTATAAAAGAAATGCACCCAGGAGGGCCGCCGGGCCCAAATGGCATCCCAACAAAGGTGTACAAAACCTCGACACACAAGTGGGCTGTACTTTTGGCTACCCTATTCAAGGCATGCAGAATGGGCAGGCCCATTCCAGACTCCTGGTGAGGCTCTCTTGCTCCTATCCACAAAAAAGTTATTTGGTCAATCCCGGATAACTACTGGATGATCGCCCTTCTTGACGTCAAAGGGAAGGCCTGTGCAAGCACTCTACTTCAAGAATTGACAACTTGGATGGAAGATTGCAAACTGATGCCCTACACTCAAACCTGTTTCTAGAAGAGCTGCCACATTGAAGACCACTTGATCTGTCTACCTCACATGATGGGAGAGTACACTTGCTACAAATAGAAAGTTGCTATACCTGGGATTTATTGACTTCTGAACAGCTTTTGACAGCGTTGTTCGTCCCAGATTGTGGGAAAAAATAAAGAACTTGGACATTTCGCAATCCCTATTGAACGCTCTCATCGCCCTGCACACTGACACCTGGGTAAAAATAAGAGTTTTTTCTGGATGGTCAACAACCAATTAAATCATGACCAACAGAGGCCTAAATCAAGGATGCATATTGGCCCCACTACTCTTTAATTTGTACCTAGCAAACTTGCCCAAGTGGCTGGCTCTCTCTCGAGCATTTCCGCCCAAAATCGCATCCACCAAAATTCAATCAGTGCAATATGCAGACAATACAATTCTCCTCGATCAAACCCAGGTGGGCCTGCAGAGGCTCTTTCACTCATTGGCCTCCTACTGTAAAACAAATACTTTAGAGATCAACATCGCCAAAACAAAGGTGATGATAGTATCACGTCAACGTGCAAGAAAGCTTCTCTGGCATATTTAAGGAAACTCCATGGATGTAGTGGCCGCATACAAGTATCAAGGAGTCTGGATAGACTATAGGGTAAGATCCTCACCCCATATTGGTGCAATGCAAGGAGTGGCGCACAGTCTGGAGGAGGCCTTTTTAGGAACCAAGAAAGCCCTTTACTCTCTGGATTTTTCGCCACTAGTTCTTGAGATAGGTGCCAAACTTTTACGGACCTTAGCCTTTGGTGCGCTAAATTTTAAAGACAAAATGTTCACTTTGCTAGACAGAGCGCAATCAGCCTGCTGCCGCAGAGTGTCCCATCTACCCAACTCGACTTCTCATGCCAAATCCATATGGAGTTTAGCTTGCCATCTCAACATTGGCTCATGAAAGCAAGATTTAATGCCTACTGCTTAAAAACTAAAAAGGCCCACGACCGCACATCCAAGAGTCACATCTGATCCCTGCTAAATAACTCTAGAACCACTGGAGTCAATTCTTAACTTACTGCTTGGATGCACTGGAAGACCACGGTATATGATCCTGCTCGCTACCCATAGCTGTGGTCACAAAAGTGTTAACTAAACAAGCAAAGATCTTGTCAGCGGGACATGATGCACTTGCCGTGAAAAATCTCTCCGATGGTAGTTGGGCATCGAAACTCTACGATCGTGAAACCCTACCATACTATTTATCATCCCCTTGAAGCCATTAGTGAAACACCACTGAATGAGACTACGTTTAGGCCTAATCCCTGGGATGGCGTAAAAGTATGGGCAGAGGTATAAGGAAGATAAGCACTCTCAATGCCGTTTCTGTGGCAATGGTGATGAAACTTTAACCCACGTTTTATGCATTTGTAAGACTTTGCGCCCCTATTTAAATTTTTGGGCTGCATCCAATCTGGAGCATAACAATGTGAGGAAATGCCAAGAGACCCTGGAGGAGTGCATGAAGGGTGACTTTGCTCAGATGTCCTCCCGTTTTGTAAAATTCATGTCTTAAATCAAATCTATTTTACCTGTAGATGATCGTTATGAATTTTAGACTTGTCAAACACTAATTCTTTTTTAACAGCGAACGGAAATAGTTTTTAACATTCTTTTTGTAAAAAATGCAATGATTTTAAGTAATTGTGCAATAAAAATTATTTGTATGTGTCTATGTTCAAAAGTAAGTGCTGACAGGGTCCTATCCGCTTCTTGTATCCGAACCATGCTCCATCAGGTCAGCCATATTTTTCAACTTTGACCTTGTCTTGTGCGAATAGATGTCCGTGGTTGGAAATTTGATCTTTACTGTGCTAGTTTTTACGAAAAAATTTATATTTTTGGTCCTACTGATTTGGATTTTGTTATTTTGGTGTCAAATTATTTATTAAAACGTACTCTCTTTTTCTAAATTGGTTTGAAGTTTTTCTTGTGTTGTGTTTTCAGTTTATTACTGTTTGTGTGCTACATAACTACTCTACACATTGCCTCTAAGTTAAGCCTGACTGATTTTTATGCTAAGCTACTCAGCATTCAGCACAAGGTAATATAGCGACTTTTTGTGGTTCACACTGCAAGGGATTGTGGCTGTTGCTTGACCAATTGCTCACCTCAAATGTTTGTTTTTCCAGCAAAGGTTTTAAGCATAAGATTAGCGCAGTGTCATCCACGCCGAGCTAGAAAGGGACAAAGTATTTTGCCATTTATACAGAAAAGTCTTTAAGCATAGGTGTAACTAGTGTCATCAATGCCGAGCTGTAAAATGACAAAAGCATTTATCACTCAAGACACAGTACCAAAACTTTGGAATGGCAAAATAGTCTACCGGGAATGAACAAAAGTGTGTGTGTGTGTGTGTGTGTGTGTGTGTGTGTGTGTGTGTGTGTGTGTTCTCTCTCTCTCTCTCAGTGCAGGCACAAGTCAACTACAATGTGACTCAGAACGAGATTCTGAGTCACATAAAAAAATGAAGATCGTTCACAATTCATAAAGCCTCAATATGGAAGATTTGCTTTCCTAATAATGGTTTTCTTGGCACATAGGGTCACAGAAATTTAAGTCTTAAACAGTCATGACCTGTATACAGTGTTCCACAAGAAGAAAGTAAATATGATGAAACACTTGTTTTCTCCCCAAGTTGGTGTCGGACTTTCAAGTTATTCAGACCACTGCTTTGCCTACATTCTTCGAACTCCTGTGTTTGCAGTGGAGGTATCTCGTCATACTCCAGAAATTTAGACATTAAAGAAGTGTTAAAAATCTACTTAGAAAGACTAAAAACACAAGAAAAACTAAACGTGTATTGTAAGCTATATACCTATTAAGACTGGTTTGGCAACAAAAAAGCAATCAGTTTGAAGATGAATAGTTTCTTACGTTATACTTTGTTGGCAAAAAACATTGAGACCAGTTCACTCGGGTCTTTTCAGCTGAACATACTTCTGTTTAAATGTAGAAACTCTAAAGATTCCTGGCTGGTATCAATGGTTTGCCCGCTGTGGATTTCTGAGCCACATGTATATGTAGTAAATCTCACACAAGGAGTGGTAATTGAGTGACTAAAGTGTGGCAGGTGTGTACATTTTAAAAAAGCCCATACATTAGTACATTTGTGTACATTGGCTATCCAAGAGCTGGAGACACTCCCCTTCCAAGATGGATAGGGAAACTGATCATCCCCAGATTTGGTGGGGTATAGGTGAAGAAATATCCCAAAGGAGATGCAATCCCAGATGTATGCCTGCCTGTTAATCTGCTCCTGGTACAGCTTTCCAAGTGTACTTCTAGAAATACATATGAATTGCAAAACGTCTTAGATCTGCACCCGTATGCAGCCACACTTTTAATTGACCTCCTCTGGTATTCCTAGTGCTTATTTAGCAATCGCTATACCCGCTACTATTACTCTGCTGAAAGCATCTCCATTGTGGAGGTGTGTGAAACCGTCACTTCGACGTATTTCTATCCTTTAAAGAGACACGATTGTCTTGAGATTGACTCCAGAGATTATAGCCAGGAAGGAAAGCACTTAACGAGAACTTAATTTGGGTAGAGGACTGTTTATCGTTGTCTTTATCCTGCTTTCTTAGAGGGTGGACTTGTTATTCTGTTCCCTCTCTGCGATTATTAAGGAAGAACTCATGGACTCGAAGGAAAAGTTACTTTCAATCCAAGTTCTTCTCCAGAGAAATCTTTCGTATAGTTCTTAGTGCCCCTTCTCCCCCAGAGAAATAACTAGTAAATATTTCGTTCACAGAATCCTGAGTACCCCTCACATTTGACCTGACCTATCTGCCATTGAGAGTGCATGGTGGGATACCCAGAGTTATATGCTTCCTTAAAGAAGCAGGGTCACTTTTTCCAGCCTCTAAAAGTGGCAGCCTAGCTATCTGCACTGTCCCTGTTTTCTTTTTGGTTTTCATTTAATGATCTCGAATGCATGTTCAAAGTTAGCATGTATTGATTGACCAGTACAAGCTTCACTAATGTCAGCTGCTCTACATAAATTGAGCCGCACTTTATTATCAACACCAGCACTTATGACATCCTGCCACATGGTGGCGCTGTTTGTCTAATTTTGTGATGAGCACATCAACAGTTGTTTTAATAATATAATTTACATTAAAATGTCTAATACCTGCCGCTCAAAGCTATAAGAATAGCTCTGGCGGCAGGTATTAGTCATTGGGATTGTGTATTAAAAGTCAGAAGTGTCACACTTGCAGCAGTGTGAGGGTTAGTTGTGTAGGTACTGCCATTTGCAGCGCTGGAAGGGGCAATGTGTGGTGCAAGCTCCTGCTGCCTCCCGACAAGGGCCCTGACACTTGATTTTTTAAAACAAACTAAGCACTGGTCAGCTGATCCTCTTCTTCCCTTAACATACAGGATACTTTTAATAATAATCTCCCAAAGCATTGATATACTTACATTGATTGTTCATCATTCACATCCAATTCATTTGTTGTAAGTAGTGATCTGTGATTGCTGTTATATGTTGAGCTTCTGTGGGCCTTTACTTTAGTCTCGTGGTCTATCATTTCTTTACCTAGTAACCAACTTATAACCGTAAACTAAACTGTGGAGGTGAATGACACCAAAATGTCCCTTTATATACATGCAAATAGACGCTAGATGGAGGGAGGAGACAACCATCCTGTCACAGCTGATGCTACTTCTATATGTTTGACTCCCATACCGTATCTATTAACAAAAGATATCTATGATTCACTCCTAATTTTCATTTGTCTGTTTAGATCTCACGGGAGTTCAGTATCGTCCCTACGTAACCGCTTTCATAACTATGTCCCTTTGTTGTGATACTAGGTATTTCCTTAGCCCCCATTCTCTTCAGTATGATGCACCATACTATCTGCTCATGTATATTATTCGACCACATGTCTCCATCTACTGCCACATGGCTATTGCCTTTCTCATTATTAACAGTGCAACATCTAAAAACGTGGTGTTTACTCTCAGTGACCTAGTACAAACTATTCAGTCTTACATAAGCCCCAACACCTTTTCCAGCTGGCTTGTCATTTCGCCCAAGCATTTTTCAGTTATCAGGCACTCGCACTTCTATGCCAGTAGCCCGCTTCAGTGCACCCACAGGGAGGGCAATCTGAACTCACTGCCTGAAATATACTTTGATGTGTCTTTGTGAACATAGATGATCTGTAATTGAATTTTAATTGTTTGTATTTTACTCTTGCAATTCTCATCACTTTATGTGGGGATACACCGCCAATAAAGTTCATTCCGACCCACTGAGTTGGGCTGTGCGCCTTTTAACGACATGCCCACTTTCTTTTTCACCATCGTGTCTTGCTTACTGCTCAAGGAAGCTTGCTCGCCCTGGCCCATCTCCCCCTTCACCCTGCTACCACCACCCTCCGAGATCGCTGATTGTATTTTAAGTCATTTACCCAAAATCACAGGATGTTGAGCCAACACCGAGGCATGAACTCCCAAGTCGGAAGCTCTGACTGCACGCCCTACACAGCATGTTTGATGTTGTTTCATTTCTCTTTTTAAGTGTTGCCAGATGGAGTCATTTATTAGCTCCAATGCTGTTCCAGTCACATTGCGTGGTCACTCCCCACTGAGAGGCGTGGCGTCCATTAGGGCGCTAGGACGTTGACCCACAAGCCGCGCCCGCAGCTCCCATGGCGGCTCTGCCTGAACTGACTGCATATAAGTCAGCATGACGATGGACCGCCCACCCACATCATAGTCTGAAGGAGGTGGGCGGTCTGGTGTCATGCTGACTGACATGCATTGTCAGACCAGGGGGTAGCGCGGAGCGCACACCAGCCATCAGCTCATGTGCACATGTTGGGTTTAGGTCGGAGAATTTTTCCGACCAGCCCAGTCATGCGCAATAGTGTTTGCTCTGGCTGGCGGCCGCGCATTGGGAGAGCGAGGCTTGATCAACGCCGCAACCCTTGGTCTCCTAATGGGCGGCAGGGCAGCGAGTATCTCTGCTAAGCCAATCCTGGCGCTGCTAGAGCATCGTCAGTATTGGCTGAGAGGGGTTGGCAGTGACGCAGCTCTTCCTGTTCACAAGTTGAAGTCAGAGCGCCAACACTGAACCCCAGCCCAGGAGCAGAGGCAGCCGGGACCTGGTCAGGTATGTTTTAAACTCCCCCGGCCCCACCCCCTTGGCGATTCCTCCTCCGCGAGGCGAGTATTGCGAGCCGGCGCTGGATCTGTGTTGTGCGGCTTCTGCTAACTGCGCGATAATTGTTTGTTTGAGTAACTGTTGGGTCACAGTATCAGATAAAAGGCTAATGGCCATCAATTTCTTCCTAGTAAACTAAAAAATTAACTTCGGTCCACTCCACGCCTGTGAGCCTGTTAGTGGAATCTTGCTTTATAGCATGAGCCGCTTTATTCCTAGCCTTACGTTTTTAAACATATTTCTCCGAACCTCTATTACATCCAAAGGACTAGGGGTACTAGACTTTCCAATTTCAGCAGTACCCTTTGGTGGAAGATAGGCAGAGGTGAAAGAGGGAAATTAATAAATAACCAGGCAAAACAGCAGTGCTTTCTCCAAAGGATAAATGAAAGATTTTTTTTCTTTTCTTTGTTCGTCCAATGCTTGATCTGCCCTCGCCCCGATCAAGAAACCCTCCAACAATCATACCAACAAGAAAGCCAGCTGGTTCACTGAAGACCTCTGGGCCTCCAAGCAAGCCTGCCGAAAGCTGGAGAAGATCTGACTCAGTGAACGGACACCGGACAGCCACGCCGCCGACATGAATGCCACCCGCAGACACCATCATCTCATCAGATCCGCCAA
Source organism: Lissotriton vulgaris (assembly GCF_964263255.1). NCBI lineage: Eukaryota > Metazoa > Chordata > Amphibia > Caudata > Salamandridae > Lissotriton > Lissotriton vulgaris. Next base: position 819,473,513 of record NC_141697.1, on the reverse strand, counting down.
AAGGGCCTCCTTCAAACACCGCATAGACAACAATGTGCACAACAGCAAAGAGCTCTTCCACATCGTGAAGGAACTCTCCAGCCCCAGCTCCAACACCAACGACGTCCCACCCTCGCAAAACCTGTGCGACTCGCTGGCCACTTTCTTCCACCGCAAGATCACAGACATCCACAACAGTTTCAACGCCATGACCGTCCCGACAACCACTAAGACCTCCGACCCCACGATCACCATCCGCACCAACCGCCTGCTCTACTCGACCAACATCAACGACAATGACACCATCAAAATCATGAACACCATCCACTCCCGATCTCCGTCAGATCCATGCCCACACCACATCTTCAACAAAGCCAGCACATCCATTGCACCCCATCTCCGGAAAGTTATTACACCTCCTTCCAGACAGCAACCTTCCCGGAGAGCTGGAAGCACGCTGAGATCAACGCCTTACTCAAGAAACGCAAGGCGGACCCCAAGAACCTCAAGAACTTCCGGCCCATCTCCCTGCTCCCGTTCCCGGCAAAGGTCATCGAGAAGACCGTCAACGAACAACTGACCCGCTACCTCGAGGAGAACAACATCCTGGACTCTTCCCAGTCCGGGTTCCGCAGCAACCACAGCACCGAAAGAAATATATAGAGCTAACAGATTAAAAGAAAGGGATTGAAATGCCAGATAAATAAGCATTGTCCACGTGCGCCTCGCCCTCAAAGTTAACAGAAAACAAGCTTTGAGACGCTCTCTGTGGTGGGAGAGGGGGAGGGGTATTGAAGCGAGGCACGAGCTTGGCCGAGCAGTGGTATGAAAACATTCATTAGTCATCACAGCAGCACAGATCAGCCCCATTTGCCCCATCCCATCAGTAAAGGGCACAAGCCAGTGGAGAAATCAAGCATTGGCCGAGCACAGACTCAAAGTAAAAAAAAAAATAAGCTTTGAGACGCGCTCTGTGGTGGGGGAGGGGCATTGAAGTGAGGCGCACGCGCTTGGCCGAGTGAGAGGAAAGCCATACGGCGCCTCTGCTCGTGCCTGTGTGCATAACCCCACACTGTATGCCACACAAAGCTGTGGTCGGACTTTTGAAATTCCACTCCTTAATGTCTCGCAGTGCAGCGCATGCCTTGGCTCAGGCGAGACCTAAAAAGGAATTATTTGTAAGTAATTAACATACACACTGCTGCACTGCAGCAAGTACTGACTACAGTCACTTCAACTTGCACAGCTGACTCAGGCTGCGAGCCTTGGGAATTCGGGTTTGCCGGCTGCCTCTTCAGTGAGTCCTGTGACAGAGTTCTGGCTGCTGCTGCAATGGTCACTCCATCTCCAGTCCCTCACCAATTGAGTTTGTGGAGCTCGGGCCAATTATATGAATGATTTTACTTTTACTGCAACTGAGCCACGTGGCGGCCGGTGCGAGCAGGCAGCGCTGCACCATGATTTTCTGCAAAACCGGCCAGCCTCCCCCAACAAACTCTGGCAGAAGTGAGCACTACTAGACGGGCATGACATCCCCACAGCGTCCAAGACCAGCTGTGTGTCATCACGTGACTGGGCTGATGTCTTTGTAGAAGCCATTGGGCACTACCATATATACAGCAAAAACATCTTAAAAATTACTGTATTAAAAAGCGTTGGGGCTCATCCGAATAAAACCTAACAAACAAAAATCGCCATATAATGGTTCGCTATGTAAGTGGGAAATAATAGGGGCCACCTAAAACTATTAATCTAATTATATTTTATCCAATTTACATGAACAGTACATTTGTAAAATAGCTCACTGTCACAGTTTAATTTTGCAAGTTAGCAAATTACACCCCTGCCAAAAACCGAGATAAAAAGCAACAGATTTTTGGTGACTCCAGAAGTTGAAGGTAAAGTAAGGCTGGGCTCACTTGATAAAAATCCAAAGGAGTAAAATGGGGACGAATATACTTTAGTCTTAAGGCTGACTAGTTAGGACAAATAAAAACAGTATGCAAAGTGTCTAGTGCAGAAGTCATGTCACTTGTGCAAAAAGGACAGTCTAATGGCTTATGTCACCCCATCAGCAGCTGTGGAAACAGGTATAAACGGAAGTATGTTAGCAATCTTCTATGGTCAGCCATCATATCCATGGTTAAGTACATTTCCATTTTATTCATGGATTTCACCTTCATAAAGTGCTTATAACTATCTTTGGATTGAGCTACTTGTAGCCTAGCTTAACAAGTAGTTAATTTAAAAACCTATTTGGCCGAACCTATGTCCGATTTACTAATCAGCTCTGGGGTACTGAACAACTGAGGTTTACCCTACACCCCAGGGTTGATTTAATGTAACTTAATCATGATATGCAATTTTTTGGTTCCAAATTCACGCAATCAATTCAGATCCTTCTGTTAAATTCCAATTCACTCTTAAACCATATAGAGAGCTGTAGAAGTATTGGGCGGAGTTGAATAAAATCAGTTGTAAAATTTGCTCTCATTTCTTCGTATACAATTTCCTCTGGGACACTCTGGGAAATTCTTAATAGCCTTCTAAGATTTTTTAATTTCGGCACCTTGAATTGAACTGCAAGGCTTGTATCCCAAGATTTTTGCATCAAACGCTACCGTGGGAACACACTTCGCATTGTAAAGATGTAAAACAGATTTAATATGATTGTGTCCTAAATGCCTACTAAAGGAATCTGTCCCATGAGCTGCCCTATTAAGGGATTGTATATGTCCTTTAATCAGTTGTCCCCAAGTCAGTTGGATGTCCAGCAGGATACCAAGGTAACAAAACGTATCCTTTTTTCCTAAACATTGATGGTTGATATAGTTGATATGGTTGATATAGTGTGCTTTTAATTTCTTATTCCTTGTCGGGCTAGTTTCCTGGGATAGGACTCAAGATAATTAATTTTCAGTCCTAAGCCCTCCATAAATTCAAAGAAGAGATTTAATAATAACTGTAGGCCATTTGATGTTCGCACAATTAAAACAGACTCATCTGCATACAATAATTCCGGTACCATTGTGGTTCCCTCCATTGGTACATCCGGGCAACGCTCCTTTAAAAACTGGTCCAGCCTATTGATATACATTATAAATAACATTGGGGCCAAAATACAGCCCTGACGGCCCGCCATAACTTAAAGTGCGTAGTGCATTCTCCCTGAGGGCCATATCTCACAGAGGCTTCTAGGCCGGTTTGCAAATGAGACAAGAAAGATACAAGCGGCTTGTTCACCCCCATGTCCCTCAATACAGCCCACAGTTTAGATCTGTGTCAAAAGCTGTGCTGAGGTTTATGAAGGTTAGATGTATATTTCCCCCATTAACAGTTGGATATTTTTTAATTGCCAAGTATAGGTTAGAATTCTGTTCAGTGGTCCCCCATCCTGGCCTGAAACCTTACTGGATAACTGAAAGAATGTCTCCATGATCAGACCAGTCCACTAGTCTTTTTAGGAGACTCCTGCCCAATACCTGAACTTCAGAATCTAATGAAGACATAGCCGGTACACCCTGGATCATCTCGATTGCCCTTTCTAAAGACAGGTACTATGATTGATTGTTTCTAGGATGTGGGGATATGACTGAGGGCTACAGAAATCAAATATTGAGCGATTATAGTGGTCCAGAGTTCCACATATGATTTAAAAAGATCCCCGGGTACCCCATCAGGGCCTGGCACATTTCCTAGGGAGATTTCCAGTCTGCCAGCTCTTACCTCCTCTAATTCAAATACCACCAGCGGCCCCTCTTCTATCAGTGTCAATGAGTAATGTGCACAATTTTCTTTAATTCAGCTCTGGCAAGCCACTCAGGATCTGCAGGTACATCAAAGTGGTTAGAGGAGGAGATGGTGTAAGGGCTAGCTCCGGCAACAGTACCTCTTTCTCTTGCGGGGGCCCTTGCTGAGCTCCAGCCTGCGTCGCTATTGACTCTACAGGGAGCCCTTTTTGTTTGATTATTAGATTTATAATAATACCCAAGTGGCAACAAGTCAATTTTGCTGGAATCTAAGTGGTAACTCATACTTCCCAATAAAAGGCTTTTGGCCGAAGGAGGGCAATTGAAATTAACAATAATACTATCCCCTTAACGATCTGCAACCTCAGAGCCAATCCATCCCACCCTCCTACCCGCCAAGATATTATTGACCCATATCAACTCCTCCCTAGGGGCCCTCTGAGAGAATGCACATCCCCAGCCCCTGTCACTCCAGAAACTCCAGACTGTCAATCCACAAACCAGCAATGGCACACAGTATGGCTAAGCAAGAAAATACCCACTTTCTAAAAGTGGTATTTTCAAGCACACAATATAAACATCATCGTTATTAAAAGATACATTTTTACATTCCTAGTTCAGCCATACTAAACTCCATCTTGATGACATAGTTGCCTGGAGGGTTTTACTTCCATTTTTCGGTAATGTTGGCTGCCTAGATGGTTTTGGCGCCTTTGCTGATTTACTACTCAACGAGGAGGAGGGATTTGATAACAATAAAGCAACCTCAGAAACCTTGATGACCTCAAAAGATGCGGTTTTAGGCAGCGGCATTGGGCTTACACAGCTTGAAGGGAGTCTTCAGGGTAGTCCGGCTACGGGCGTCAAAGTACTGTATAATTATGACCTAGCGTCCTCCAAGCATCCATAATGAGATTAATATTTTAATGAATCATTCTTAATAACCATAAATATTCAGCCATGATGATAAAAACAACCACTAAGACTTCACAAAGAAATTCCACTCTGGAAATTACCCCACATTTTCACTAGACACTAAATTCTGGATCCAGATTCCAGAGTGGGTCTCGCTTCTTTTCACAATCTATTTGGGTAAAATGATTCTGTTTCCGTCTCCAATAGATCATTTACTTGCTCGCTTCACAGTGTCAAGATAATGAATTTGCAATTTTATTCAGTATCCACAATCACTGAAGGCGCCTTATTTGTTCTTAGTTAAAAAAAAAAAGTAAGAATCCCACTTGAATGGTAGAGAGACATCTCATCAAACTGTTGTTTGTTCTTTTTTACTTCAATTCATTTTGCCTCCATAGATTATTGAGACTTTATGAAAATCATTTATCTTCTTCTGGGAAATCCGTTAAGCAGTCAGAGGGCCCATGAACCTTTTGTCTATTGGGGGGGTATATTTTTTGGTGTTGCCTGTTAGACAATCAGGGCAGGACAAGGCCCTCTTTCAAGGTATCCTCTGATGTAGATTGGCTAGATGCTGCACGTAGCACTGATTTTGTTGTCTGGGTCATGACTCCTGTTTTCCAAAACACAGAATACCTGTATTTGGTTTTTTTTTTGTTCTTTTTTTTGTCCTCATTAGCCTTTACGCCACCCATTTCTAACCAAACGATACTGCCCATGGTTTTTTTCTCTCATATACCGAGACCGTTAACAACCACACTAGTAGTGCCACCCCATGACCATCTCTCTATATTTGCCACCCTTTGTAAGAGGTTGGTGCACAGGTGAACTCCACCGTCACGTTGAAAACACCACCGGCGAGATAGGCCAAGCCCTTAATCTATGGACTAAATTATTTACAGATCCACCTATCCCCTTACACTAAAAAACACTCTTCACCCAAAGTGTGCCAAAAATAATGTCCAAAATGTACATTTAACTTTTGTTGGACCCAAAGTATCCATTTTAGCTGTGAATCTCATAGCTCGCAACCAGTCTGAGATCCCTGGACATAGTGGGGACACCCACAATTTACATATCTCTCTACGAGCCAAAAGTATCCCGTAAAATACAAGTTAAACTTTATCATCCATGCTTTTTATCTGCAAATTCAACCTTCCAGCTATAATAAGTTCAGGGCTTACCTTAATAGTATGGTCAATAGCTTGGGATAAACAGCTACTTACTTCCTCCCAAAACTCTTTAATATTTGGACACTCCACGAACATATGTATATCCTTCTCATTGGGACTTCTACACTTTGGGCATTCCACCAGCCCTCCAGGCTTGAACTTTGAAAGTCTATATGGAGACCAGTATGCTCTGTGGAGTGTGAAAAGATGATTTTGCCTTAAATTTGCGGGTTTGACAACTTCATACAACATAGCCATAGTTACTTGCCATTGAGTGTCAGATGCGATGTCCGGCAAGCAATCCCTCCACAGAGTTTCTGGCAGTGAGAACTGGCCGTCCGTGTCTCCAACATTGACCAGTACCAAAGTCCTACTTCCTTTTTATACATTTGACTTGAGTGGATCTTCTCTTCCAATTCTCTTCCAATTCATTCTGAAGTTCCACGATGATTTCAGCTTTACCGGCCCAACTATGAATTTGCAGATATTTAAATTTCGATATAGCCTGCCCCCAAATGGCCTCTCCCTGACTCCACCCAACCAGCTTTCCATCGGCCTCCTCCTCCTCCTCCTCCCCCTCAGTGATCTATAGGTTGATCCGGTTCTTGGGCACTATTGTTTCGTTGGGGCGGGTCACCCCAGTTGTGTGATCTGTATAATTCATGTGCCTACGAGTCCTCTTTTATTGGGTCTGTTGGCTGCTGGACGGCCCTTTTTGCTGCGTCTTTTTGCTAGGTTTTTCTGCACCAGATTGCCCCCGAGATTAGGCCTTCTGTTGTTTGCTCTTGGCTGCTTGACAAGCCTTCTAGGGGGCTTTTCCCTACGGTTCTTTCTGTTGTCCTCTGCTGCGGAAGTTTCTTCCTAAGAGGTTTCCCATGTTTTGGGACCAACATACCCCAGGTGGGCTGGTGGTAGCTGTTATATAGCATTTTCTGTACTTGGAAGTTGTGGTCGCCTTCGGGCCTCTGCTCTCCCTGTACGTTGCAGGTGCAATCCCTTCTAGGTGGTTGGAATGCCTTTGGCAGCGCCCCGGGGTAACCTTTTCCGAGGTCGTTGCACTGTAGCCTGGTCTGCCTTGCCGTCTGCGGTTTGGCATCATGGCTCTGGTTCCATCTCGTTATGTGTCATGTGTGCAGACCCCTTCCTGAGTTGTGTCCAGGATCTTCTTCTTTTCGCCTTCTGGCTCTCTGTCTTGTGGGCTGAGCTGGATTTCTGTTCCTCTCTCTTTTAGGCGCACCCTGCCCGGTCTTCCTGGGTGTCCCTGGGCTGCTCTTTCTGCTTCCGCCTGCTGTATCGCTGTAGTCACTGCTCTGTCTGGTCTATTGACTTTTAGCTGTGGTGGGATCAGCTGCCCTCTTCGTGGGATGTTTTCCTGGGTGTGGGCGGGGGAGGGAGGGGGTGGGAACTTGCCTACTTTCTGACTTGTCTCCTTGGGGTCTCTGGGTTGATCTTCTTCCTCTTCCTTGGCCCTGGATGGAGTTTGTTGTTGCCTGATGTAGGCGTGGGGTGCTTTGGCCTCCCCTCACCTTGCCCTGTTCCCTCTGCGGAGTGTGAACTGGCTTCCCCTTCTTTCTGCTTCTTCTTCTTCTTTCCCCCTTGGGATCGGTGGTGTTCTGACTGTAGGGGTTCCCCTTGCCTGGGGGGACAGGGCTCCTCGCCCTGTCCGTCGACTTGTTTCCCTATGGGACCCTCTATTATGTCCAGGCTGGTGAGATCCTCTCGCAGACCCTCCTTCCCCGTGGGTATAGCTAGGGTATCTATTCTACATTAAGGAATCTGCGGCTAGTAGTCTCTATCAGATGTACAAGTTACTTACCTTCAGTAACGATGCATCTGGTAGAGACGATTCTAGCAGCAGATTAATTCACGACCCACCCTTCCTCCCCGTTCTGCGAGAGCCATTATCTTGCTCTTCTGCACTCGCCTGTCTCTGGGTGCTTTGTCTTCTGCGAGTGCCTATTTCATTCCTCCCTAGCGGGATGCTTGTTGGTGGGTTTGCATCATTCCTCCTTTCTGGTGCTGGACTGATAGGTTCATGGATGCTCCTGCGTCCCTACACTCTGGTGTTTCCAGTAATTGGCCTACTCATATGTCCCCCTCCCTTTTCCTTGTCTGGAGTTTCTGACTCATGTGCAGTCCTCTGAGTTGGGGTCTCTAGGCTGGGCTTCAGCCGTGGCTCCTTTCAAGGAACGCGACTCTCCTTGGTGGTGTTGTCTTGGGGTATATTGTCGTTACTGTTCTGTCCTTCACTGTTAATGGACTGTGTTTGCAGGCTTCCTTAGTTTGCTGCACAGTTTTTCATATGCTTTTCCTGTATCTAGGGGGAATGTTGTAGTTGTTTGCAGGGCTGCTTTGCAGTGGCTGTGCTCTGCTCTTCCCTGCTATGACTTTCGGTGCCATGGTTCCTGGCACTTTCCCGAATGGGCAGTTCCCCTTCATTTGTTTCCTTTCTTTCTGTTTATCTGCGGTTCCGCACACTGTACCCATATTTCCACAGTTTTTGTTTGTGATGGCTCCGCGTTGTGGCGCGGAAAAGTTCTCCGCAGAAAACTGATGTCAGTGTGCCGGGGTGGGGCTTATGTGACCTCGCTGACTTCATGCCCGCGGACGACGTCCGGGCGGAGTCACGCGGTACCGCCCCCTCCCTGGCGCGCAGAGATGCTGGGAAAAGATAAGTTTTCCGGATCTAGTCTCATGCCTGGGGATAATTCTAATTTAAGGAATCTGCAGCTAGAATCATCTCTACGAGATACATCGTTACCAAAGGTAAGTAACGTGTCCACCAGGATGAGACTGGGACCAACCTGTTTGCCTATCCACCTGAGGTGCATCGCAAGATTGAATTTACTTTGCGGCTTCTCCTCCTGCGTTCTTCGCAGCAGCAAATCTCTTTCAGTGGTCCTTCGCTGAAAGGGTATCTGGCCTTGTGGATCTGTCTTCGGCTACAGCTCTCTACCTCAGCCGCTGGAGAATTTCAGCTTCTATTTCAGAGACTAAATCTGAACAGACATATTCACCGCAACTTTAACGCAAGGCTATCCAATGACGATGCTTCCGCTTCAGATAGCTCCTACAGCCTTGCCCTGCTAAACTTTACCTTCTCAGAACATTTTGGAGAAGTGTGGCTCACCGGTTAGAGGAGGCAGTCCCTGATGCAGAGGCCAGACCCGGGACCAGGGTTCAATCCCCGACGCGGCAGGGCCTTGAGCTCAAAATGGCCACGGACTCGATAATTCTCGCCTCGGTGCCTACTCGAATCGTGGGTTCACACTCTGCAACTCTGGGCAATAGCTTGCTTAATCTCCACTACGGCCCCACCGCGATGGGATGCCTGGTCTTCACCTTGGGGATGCCCAGTAGGGGTAATCTTGCAGGGAAAGGCCAGGCCGGGTACCCAAAGCTAGCGCCTTGAGACCTTACGGTGAAAAGCGCTATATAAGAAAGTATGATTTACGATTTATTTACGATTTAGTTCAAGTACATAATTGAAGAGAGGGTGGACTATTTCGTAGATAAATTGAATCAAGAGTCCAACAATCAACTGACTGCAACATTGTGGGAAATGGCAGTGAAAGACCTTAGAGAAAACTTAGCCACAAAGACAACTAAAAGGCAAAATAAACCCACTACCAATACACCCCGTTTTATTGGGCACAGGGAAACCACAATGCAAATTAAACAACTTACTGCGCAGGCGTGCCTATGATGACACTGACCACAAATCTCTTTGCAAGAACATATCGATCACTCGCAAGGAGTACAGGAAAGCAAGATTCACCTACCTGAAGATGAAAGAAGATCACCTCTGGGCAACCGCTCACGAAATAATAAAATCAAAGGACCAAAGAAGATTCAGGAGCTGGGTAAATAAGGGTGCCATATCTGGCCAACCATCAACTGCCATCTCAATATTGCTCCTGCTGAATTGGAGGCTCACATTGAAACACTCTACGTAGAGCCCATTAGCAACAATTGGCTTGGCCACCACAGCTCTAGCCACATCAACCCTCACATTGGACCGGAGCCCACCATTAAGATCACAGCAACCCAAGTCACAGTTATTATAAAAGAAATGCACCCAGGAGGGCCGCCGGGCCCAAATGGCATCCCAACAAAGGTGTACAAAACCTCGACACACAAGTGGGCTGTACTTTTGGCTACCCTATTCGAGGCATGCAGAATGGGCAGGCCCATTCCAGACTCCTGGTGAGGCTCTCTTGCTCCTATCCACAAAAAAGTTATTTGGTCAATCCCGGATAACTACTGGATGATCGCCCTTCTTGACGTCAAAGGGAAGGCCTGTGCAAGCACTCTACTTCAAGAATTGACAACTTGGATGGAAGATTGCAAACTGATGCCCTACACTCAAACCTGTTTCTAGAAGAGCTGCCACATTGAAGACCACTTGATCTGTCTACCTCACATGATGGGAGAGTACACTTGCTACAAATAGAAAGTTGCTATACCTGGGATTTATTGACTTCTGAACAGCTTTTGACAGCGTTGTTCGTCCCAGATTGTGGGAAAAAATAAAGAACTTGGACATTTCGCAATCCCTATTGAACGCTCTCATCGCCCTGCACACTGACACCTGGGTAAAAATAAGAGTTTTTTCTGGATGGTCAACAACCAATTAAATCATGACCAACAGAGGCCTAAATCAAGGATGCATATTGGCCCCACTACTCTTTAATTTGTACCTAGCAAACTTGCCCAAGTGGCTGGCTCTCTCTCGAGCATTTCCGCCGAAAATCGCATCCACCAAAATTCAATCAGTGCAATATGCAGACAATACAATTCTCCTCGATCAAACCCAGGTGGGCCTGCAGAGGCTCTTTCACTCATTGGCCTCCTACTGTAAAACAAATACTTTAGAGATCAACATCGCCAAAACAAAGGTGATGATAGTATCACGTCAACGTGCAAGAAAGCTTCTCTGGCATATTTAAGGAAACTCCATGGATGTAGTGGCCGCATACAAGTATCAAGGAGTCTGGATAGACTATAGGGTAAGATCCTCACCCCATATTGGTGCAATGCAAGGAGTGGCGCACAGTCTGGAGGAGGCCTTTTTAGGAACCAAGAAAGCCCTTTACTCACTGGATTTTTCGCCACTAGTTCTTGAGATAGGTGCCAAACTTTTACGGACCTTAGCCTTTGGTGCGCTAAATTTTAAAGACAAAATGTTCACTTTGCTAGACAGAGCGCAATCAGCCTGCTGCCGCAGAGTGTCCCATCTACCCAACTCGACTTCTCATGCCAAATCCATATGGAGTTTAGCTTGCCATCTCAACATTGGCTCATGAAAGCAAGATTTATTGCCTACTGCTTAAAAACTAAAAAGGCCCACGACCGCACATCCAAGAGTCACATCTGATCCCTGCTAAATAACTCTAGAACCACTGGAGTCAATTCTTAACTTACTGCTTGGATGCACTGGAAGACCACGGTATATGATCCTGCTCGCTACCCATAGCTGTGGTCACAAAAGTGTTAACTAAACAAGCAAAGATCTTGTCAGCGGGACATGATGCACTTGCCGTGAAAAATCTCTCCGATGGTAGTTGGGCATCGAAACTCTACGATCGGGAAACCCTACCATACTATTTATCATCCCCATGAAGCCATTAGTGAAACACCACTGAATGAGACTACGTTTAGGCCTAATCCCTGGGATGGCGTAAAAGTATGGGCAGAGGTATAAGGAAGATAAGCACTCTCAATGCCGTTTCTGTGGCAATGGTGATGAAACTTTAACCCACGTTTTATGCATTTGTAAGACTTTGCGCCCCTATTTAAATTTTTGGGCTGCATCCAATCTGGAGCATAACAATGTGAGGAAATGCCAAGAGACCCTGGAGGAGTGCATGAAGGGTGACTTTGCTCAGATGTCCTCCCGTTTTGTAAAATTCATGTCTTAAATCAAATCTATTTTACCTGTAGATGATCGTTATGAATTTTAGACTTGTCAAACACTAATTCTTTTTTAACAGCGAACGGAAATAGTTTTTAACATTCTTTTTGTAAAAAATGCAATGATTTTAAGTAATTGTGCAATAAAAATTATTTGTATGTGTCTATGTTCAAAAGTAAGTGCTGACAGGGTCCTATCCGCTTCTTGTATCCGAACCATGCTCCATCAGGTCAGCCATATTTTTCAACTTTGACCTTGTCTTGTGCGAATAGATGTCCGTGGTTGGAAATTTGATCTTTACTGTGCTAGTTTTTATGAAAAAATTTATATTTTTGGTCCTACTGATTTGGATTTTGTTATTTTGGTGTCAAATTATTTATTAAAACGTACTCTCTTTTTCTAAATTGGTTTGAAGTTTTTCTTGTGTTGTGTTTTCAGTTTATTACTGTTTGTGTGCTACATAACTACTCTACACATTGCCTCTAAGTTAAGCCTGACTGATTTTTATGCTAAGCTACTCAGCATTCAGCACAAGGTAATATAGCGACTTTTTGTGGTTCACACTGCAAGGGATTGTGGCTGTTGCTTGACCAATTGCTCACCTCAAATGTTTGTTTTTCCAGCAAAGGTTTTAAGCATAAGATTAGCGCAGTGTCATCCACGCCGAGCTAGAAAGGGACAAAGTATTTTGCCATTTATACAGAAAAGTCTTTAAGCATAGGTGTAACTAGTGTCATCAATGCCGAGCTGTAAAATGACAAAAGCATTTATCACTCAAGACACAGTACCAAAACTTTGGAATGGCAAAATAGTCTACCGGGAATGAACAAAAGTGTGTGTGTGTGTGTGTGTGTGTGTGTGTGTGTGTGTGTGTGTGTGTGTGTGTGTGTGTGTGTGTTCTCTCTCTCTCTCTCAGTGCAGGCACAAGTCAACTACAATGTGACTCAGAACGAGATTCTGAGTCACATAAAAAAATGAAGATCGTTCACAATTCATAAAGCCTCAATATGGAAGATTTGCTTTCCTAATAATGGTTTTCTTGGCACATAGGGTCACAGAAATTTAAGTCTTAAACAGTCATGACCTGTATACAGTGTTCCACAAGAAGAAAGTAAATATGATGAAACACTTGTTTTCTCCCCAAGTTGGTGTCGGACTTTCAAGTTATTCAGACCACTGCTTTGCCTACATTCTTCAAACTCCTGTGTTTGCAGTGGAGGTATCTCGTCATACTCCAGAAATTTAGACATTAAAGAAGTGTTAAAAATCTACTTAGAAAGACTAAAAACACAAGAAAAACTAAACGTGTATTGTAAGCTATATACCTATTAAGACTGGTTTGGCAACAAAAAAGCAATCAGTTTGAAGATGAATAGTTTCTTACGTTATACTTTGTTGGCAAAAAACATTGAGACCAGTTCACTCGGGTCTTTTCAGCTGAACATACTTCTGTTTAAATGTAGAAACTCTAAAGATTCCTGGCTGGTATCAATGGTTTGCCCGCTGTGGATTTCTGAGCCACATGTATATGTAGTAAATCTCACACAAGGAGTGGTAATTGAGTGACTAAAGTGTGGCAGGTGTGTACATTTTAAAAAAGCCCATACATTAGTACATTTGTGTACATTGGCTATCCAAGAGCTGGAGACACTCCCCTTCCAAGATGGATAGGGAAACTGATCATCCCCAGATTTGGTGGGGTATAGGTGAAGAAATATCCCAAAGGAGATGCAATCCCAGATGTATGCCTGCCTGTTAATCTGCTCCTGGTACAGCTTTCCAAGTGTACTTCTAGAAATACATATGAATTGCAAAACGTCTTAGATCTGCACCCGTATGCAGCCACACTTTTAATTGACCTCCTCTGGTATTCCTAGTGCTGATTTAGCAATCGCTATACCCGCTACTATTACTCTGCTGAAAGCATCTCCATTGTGGAGGTGTGTGAAACCGTCACTTCGACGTATTTCTATCCTTTAAAGAGACACGATTGTCTTGAGATTGACTCCAGAGATTATAGCCAGGAAGGAAAGCCCTTAACGAGAACTTAATTTGGGTAGAGGACTGTTTATCGTTGTCTTTATCCTGCTTTCTTAGAGGGTGGACTTGTTATTCTGTTCCCTCTCTGCGATTATTAAGGAAGAACTCATGGACTCGAAGGAAAAGTTACTTTCAATCCAAGTTCTTCTCCAGAGAAATCTTTCGTATAGTTCTTAGTGCCCCTTCTCCCCCAGAGAAATAACTAGTAAATATTTCGTTCACAGAATCCTGAGTACCCCTCACATTTGACCTGACCTATCTGCCATTGAGAGTGCATGGTGGGATACCCAGAGTTATATGCTTCCTTAAAGAAGCAGGGTCACTTTTTCCAGCCTCTAAAAGTGGCAGCCTAGCTATCTGCACTGTCCCTGTTTTCTTTTTGGTTTTCATTTAATGATCTCGAATGCATGTTCAAAGTTAGCATGTATTGATTGACCAGTACAAGCTTCACTAATGTCAGCTGCTCAACATAAATTGAGCCGCACTTTATTATCAACACCAGCACTTATGACATCCTGCCACATGGTGGCGCTGTTTGTCTAATTTTGTGATGAGCACATCAACAGTTGTTTTAATAATATAATTTACATTAAAATATCTAATACCTGCCGCTCAAAGCTATAAGAATAGCTCTGGCGGCAAGTATTAGTTATTGGGATTGTGTATTAAAAGTCAGAATTGTCACACTTGCAGCAGTGTGAGGGTTAGTTGTGTAGGTACTGCCATTTGCAGCGCTGGAAGAGGCAATGGGTGGTGCAAGCTCCTGCTGCCTCCTGACAAGGGCCCTGACACTTATTTTTTTTAAAACAAACTAAGCACTGGTCAGCTGATCCTCTTCTTCCCTTAACATACAGGATACTTTTTAATATAATCTTCCAAAGCATTGATATACTTACATTGATTGTTCATCATTCACATCCAATTCATTTGTTGTAAGTAGTGATCTGTGATTGCTGTTATATGTTGAGCTTCTGTGGGCCTTTACTTTAGTCTCGTGGTCTATCATTTCTTTACCTAGTAACCAACTTATAACCGTAAACTAAATTGTGGAGGTGAATGACACCAAAATGTCCCTTTATATACATGCAAATAGACGCTAGATGGAGGGAGGAGACAACCATCCTGTCACAGCTGATGCTACTTCTATATTGTCGCCTCGGAGACACTCATAAAATACACAGGAGACGGTAGGGTCCAGCAGGCATTTCCTTTATTGTTATGATCGCATCTCTGTACAGCGCGCTATGTGCCCTGACCTCTTGCCTCGAGGTCCAGCTCCTGACTGACCCCTGATCCCCTCCCCTGACCGGATGTGGTGTCCGGTGTCCCTGTCCCCAAGCCCCGAGTCCCCAGGGTCCTAGTGCCATCATGTGGGCACGACATCTCCCCCCTTGTTGCGAACAAAAGTTTCTTGCCAATTGTCCCATGGCTCATGGCAGTGATAGAGAAGCGTAGAGAGAGAGAGAGAGAGAGAGATACATCGGAATATGCTGAGAGATGTGTGGAAAGATATTCCCTTCACATCTCTTCGATCAGTCTCTTGGTCTTTTTGCATTCTCTCCTTGGTCGCTGTTCTCCGACGTCTGGTGTTAGGTCTTCCTGCGATGTATCTCTGGTCTGTTCTTGGTTTGGCGTGTCTTTTTCTTCTTTGGTTTTCACTTCCTTAAAGTGGGAACTGTTTCTAGTGATCTGGTGTTGGCCGGCTGCAGCTGTGATCATGGGCCCATTCACTTTCACCACTTTTAGTGGATCCTTTGCGAACGCGCTGTCCGACTTCCTCACCTGCCGCTGTTTCACAAACACCATGTCCCCTTCCTCTATCTTGTGGTTTGTTGCATGTCTTCTTTGATCCGCGTATTCTTTAATCTTCGCTTTCTTCCCCTTGTCTTTGATGGCGATGTCTTCCTGGTCCGCTTTTTCTCCTTCCTTTATCTGTGGCAGTCGTGTTCTGCTCACCCGCCCTAGTACCAATTCAGCGGTACATCTCCCCGTGGAACTGTGGGGTGTGTTCCGATAGTCCCTAAGTACCTGGCATAAGGCTTGTCCAATCGATATTTCTGTTATCTTTGCACCGCCTTTTTGATGGTCCCCATGAACTGCTCAGCCATCCCATTTGCTTGCGGCCACAGGGGCGTTATACGTCTGTGATGTATGCCTAGGTATGCCATGAATCTCTTGAATTCTTCGCCTGAGAAAGGTGGGCCATTGTCTGTTTTTAATGTCTGCGGCGAACCCCATGCCGCAAAAATGTCGTCCAACACAGGCAGTGTTGCGTTCGCTGACGTTGATGACACTGGCTTTACTATGGGAAACCTTGAGTACTCATCGATCACGACTAGAAAGTAATTGCCTGTTTCTAGAGGCCCGTAGAAGTCTGCTGCCAGCTCTGTCCGCGATATCGCGACTGAGGGTCGAGTTCGAGTTGGTGATACCCCTTGCATAGATCCAATTTTGAGAATCTTCTGGTACCCGTGAGACAGCTAATCATGTCGTCTAGGTGTGGGCCTGGGTGTCGCTCACGTTCGATTGCCTTGTTCGGGATCCTCATGTCCACGCATATTCTTAATTTCGATTTGTCTTTCTTTGGGACGGCCACGATGGGTGACACCCACGGTGTCGGTCCATCCGCTGGTTCTATGATGTCCTGTTTTAAAAGGGCTTCCAGCTCTTCCTCGACTTGTGGTTGTAGGTGTATGGGCACCCTTCTGTGATGTTGCGCAACTGGTCTCACTGTTTCATCGATGTGTAACGTTATCTGTCGACCTTTCAGTTTTCCTAACCCTTCTATCAGCTTGGGATATTCTTTTAGAATGTTTTTCTTTTCTGACATGTGATACGTCATTTCCATCAGCCCCATCACTTGTGCTGTGACGTTGCTCAACAAGCATGGCGCGGGGATGTCTCCTTTGAGCACATGTATCTGTTCCGTTAGCCTTTGATCCTTGTATCTTAATTCTTCTTTGAATTTCCCCAGGTTGATCACTGGTCGCTTTGCCCCCCATGTGAAGACTTTCACTCGGGACGGCTTCAAGGTCGGCTTGATTTTCATTTTCTCATACTCAGAGACGCACATGATATTGCACGTTGCACCACTGTCCAAAACAAATGTGGTATCATGTGGCCCCACTTTTATTGTTACCGACTCCGTTTTCTTTATTTTCTTCTTGTCCACCAGGCATATTGTTTCATCGCACTCTTCCTCATCTTCCTCTGAGTCTGTGTTAACCTCTGTCATGAGGTACAGCGCTCTGTTTTCTCTTCTTCGCAACCTTCCCCTGACTCTGCGGATGAACTTCTCACTCCAGTCTCGACATGCCTGATGTGTCTCCGGGTCGGCATTCTTCCTCTGCTCGTTCTTCCACGGTCGTTCCTGAACTGTGCTCCTCGACACACGCTTGCGTAATGGTCTCTTCCATTGCATTTTCTGCACGTCTGGCCAAATGCTGGGCATTGGCCTCGGTGTGGGAACTCTAGTCCGCATCTGTAACACGTTCCTTCTTGCGGCTTCCTCACTGCCTGGTCGCCTCTGTCTTGTCTCCAGTTTCCTGTTTTGTTGTTGCTCGCCATCCGATGAATTTGTTCTCCACCTCTTCCTTTGCCACGTTCCATTACTTGTGCGTGTGCTGTTGCTCGCGCTTCTGCCCTCCCTAGTGCGAGGATGTTCTCTAGGGCTATCGGTTCTTTTAGTAATCTTGTTCAGAATTCTATGTCCCGACAGCCTGTGATGATTAGTAGTCTTATGGCCTGCTCGTTATCGAATTTATCAAATTCACAGTGGGTCACTAGTTTCCTCAACCTCGTTGCGAAGTCGTCTAGTGATTCATCAGCCTGTTGGAAAGCAATCGTGAAGCTGTATCTCTCAAAATCCACATTTCTTTGTGGGTCAAACTTGTCCGTTAGGCATTTTTTTAGTTTGTCATAGGTGTCAATGTCCTTGGTTGGCAGTGTCACCAGCAGGTCCTCGACCTCATCACCCACTAGATTTAGAAACAGTCCTTGTTTTTTGGCCGCTGTGACATCTGTTGCCTCTGCATAGTTTTCAAAACGCCTGAGCCATTTCTCCCATCTTATCCCTGTTTGCGGTTCAGACAGGCTGAATGGCAGTGGTCTTCTATATTGGGCACTTGGTTTTGGGTCTGCCATTTCTTGTTTCTGCTTCTTTTCCTTCTTCTTATATGTGTTTCCTTGTTTTCTTTGGCTTTTTGTCTCTTTATTTCCTTCTTTATCGCCTTTGTTAAACTTTGATTGCTTCTATTGCTTTGTGCGTGCTTGGTGCTGTTTTTCTATTACTTTTCCTTTTTGTTGCCTCTCTATTTGCCTTTATTAGCCTTTTTCTTCTTTGTGTGTCTCTTATTGTGCTTATTTGGGTGTTTCTTTCTGAAACACCGGCACTTTACCTCGAAGATCGATCTCTTCCTGACCTTCAAATGGCCGCCGAGCCGTTCTGGCTTCCTATTGGTCTATTTGCCTGGTTCCAAGATGGCCGCCGATAGTCTCACGGGACTTCGCGGCCAATCCTATTCTTTCCTGACTCTAAAATGGCCGCCGGTGCTTTCCTGCCTCCTGATTGGTCCTTGCGCCTGCTTCTAAAATGGCCGACGAGACTCTCGCGAGAGCTCGCGCCACAGACCTTTAAACTTCGCGCTTCTTCACTCAGTGCTTACCTGCACAATCGGGCAATCCTCGCAACGATCGGGGTGGGCTCCTGCGTCGCTGCGTTTCTCTGTTTTTTCTCACGTCAGCTTCTCCTCTGGGCACGACGGTGCACTCCCGACACGAGGGACGCGCTTGTCATCGATGGGCACACAGGTCACTGCGGTCGCCTTCGTCGTCAGTTGTCGCGTCGGAGACCCTCATAAAATACACAGGAGACGGTAGGGTCCAGCAGGCATTTCCTTTATTGTTATGATCGCATCTCTGTACAGCGTGCTATGTGCCCTGACCTCTTGCCTCGAGGTCCAGCTCCTGACTGACCCCTGATCCCCTACCCTGACCGGATGTGGTGTCCGGTGTCCCTGTCCCCAAGCCCTGAGTCCCCAGGGTCCTAGTGCCATCATGTGGGCACGACATATATGTTTGACTCCCATAGCGTATCTATTAACAACAGATATCTATGATTCACTCCTAATTTTCCTTTGTCTGTTTAGATCTCACGGGAGTTCAGTATCGTCCCTACGTAACCGCTTTCATAACTATGTCCCTTTGTTGTGATACTGGGGGTTTCCTTAGCCCCCTATTCTCTTCAGTATGATGCACCATACTATCTGCTCTTGTATATTATTCGACCACATGTCTCCATCTACTGCCACATGGCTATTGCCTTTCTCATTATTAACAGCGCAACATCTAAAAACGTGGTGTTTACTCTCGGTGACCTAGTACACACTATTCAGTCTTACATAAGCCCCAACACCTTTTCCAGCTGGCTTGTCATTTCGCCCAAGCATTTTGCAGTTATCAGGCACTCCCACTTCTATGCCAGTAGCCCGCTTCAGTGCACCCACAGGGAGGGCAATCTGAACTCACTGCCTGAAATATACCTTGATGTGTCTTTGTGAACATAGATGATCTGTAATTGAATTTTAATTGTTTGTATTTTACTTTTGCAATTCTCATCACTTTATTTGGGGATACACTGCCAATAAAGTTCATTCCGACCCACTGAGTTGGGCTGTGCGCCTTTTAAACTCCCCCGGCCCCCACCCCCTTGGCGATTCCTCCTCCGCGAGGCGAGTATTGCGAGCCGGCGCTGGATCTGTGTCGTGCGGCTTCTGCTTACTGCGCGACAATCGTTTGTTTGAGTAACTGTTGGGTCACAGTATCAGATAAAAGGCTAATTGACATCAATTTCTTCCTAGTAAACTAAAAAATTTACTTCGGTCCACTCCACGCCTGTGAGCCTGTTAGTGGAATCTTGCTTTACAGCATGAGCCGTTTTATTCCTAGCCTTACGTTTTTAAACATATTTCTCCGAACCTCTGTTACATCCAAAGGACTAGGGGTACTAGACTTGCCAATTTCAGCAGTACCCTTTGGTGGAAGATAGGCGGAGGTGAAAGAGGGAAATTAATAAATAACAAGGCAAAACAGCAGTGCTTTCTCCAAAGGATAAATGAAAGATTTATTTTTTTCTTTTCTTTGTTCGTCCAATGCTTGATCTGCCCTCGCCCCGATCAAGAAACCCTCCAACAATCATACCAACAAGAAAGCCAGCTTGTTCACTGAAGACCTCTGGGCCTCCAAGCAAACCTGCCGAAAGCTGGAGAAGATCTGACTCCGTGAACGAACACCAGACAGCCACGCCGCCCACAAGAATGCCACCCGCAGACACCATCACCTCATCAGATCCGCCAAAAGGGCCTCCTTCAAAGACCGCATAGACAACAATGTGCATAACAGCAAAGAGCTCTTCCACATCGTGAAGAAACTCTCCAACCCCAGCTCCAACACCAACGACGTCCCACCCTCGCAAAACCTGTGCGACTCGCTGGCCACTTTCTTCCACCGCATGATCACAGACATCCACGACAGTTTCAACGCCATGACCGCCCGACAACCACTGAGACCTCCGCCCCCACGACCACCATCCGCACCAACCGCCTGCTCTACTGGACCAACATCAACGACAATGACACCATCAAAATCATGAACACCATCCACTCCCGATCTCCGTCAGATCCATGCCCACACGACATCTTCAAAAAAGCCAGCACATCCATTGCACCCCATCTCTGGAAAGTCATTACACCTCCTTCCAGACAGCAACCTTCCCGGAGAGCTGGAAGCACGCCGAGATTAACGCCTTACTCAAGAAACGCAAGGCGGACCCCAAGAACCTCAAGAACTTCCGGCCCATCTCCCTGCTCCCGTTCCCGGCAAAGGTCATTGAGAAGACCGTCAACGAACAACTGACCCGCTACCTCGAGGAGAACAACATCCTGGACTCTTCCCAGTCCGGGTTCCGCAGCAACCACAGCACCGAAAGAAATATATAGAGCTAACAGATTAAAAGAAAGGGAATGAAATGCCTGATAAATAAGCATTGTCCGCATGCGCCTCACCCTCAAAGTTAACAGAAAACAAGCTTTGAGACGCTCTCTGTGGTGGGAGAGGGGGAGGGGCATTGAAGCGAGGCACGCGCTTGGCCGAGCAGTGCTATGAAAACATTCGTCATCACAGCAGCACAGATCAGCCCCATTTGCCCCATCCCATCAGAAAAGGACACAAGCCAGTGGAGAAATCAAGCATTGGCCGAGCACAGACTCAAAGTAAAAAAAAAAAAAAAGCTGCGAGACGCGCTCTGTGGTGGGGGAGGGGCATTGAAGCGAGGCGCAGACGCTTGGCCGAGTGAGAGGAAAGCCATACGGCGCATCTGCTCGTGCCTGTGTGCATAACCTCACACTGTATGCCACACAAAGCTGTGGTTGGACTTTTAAAATTCCACTCCTTAATGTCTCGCAGTGCAGCGCATGCCTTGGCTCAGGCGAGACCTAAAAAGGAATTATTTGTAAGTAATTAACACACACACTGCTGCACTGCAGCAAGTACTGACTACAGTCACTTCCACTTGCACAGCTGACTCAGGCTGCGAGCCTTGGGAATTCGGGTTTGCCGGCTGCCTCTTCAGTGAGTCCTGTGACAGAGTTCTTGCTGCTGCTGCAATGGTCACTCCATCTCCAGTCCCTCACCAATTGAGTTTGCGGCGCTCGGGTCAATTATATGAATGATTTTACTTTTACTGCAACTGAGCCACGTGGCGGCCGGTGCGAGCAGGCAGCGCTGCACCACGATTTTCTGCAAAACCGGCCAGCCTCCCCCAACGAACTCTGGCAGAAGTGAGCACTACTAGACGGGCATGACATCCCCACGGCGTCCAAGACCAGCTGTGTGTCACCACGAGACTGGGCTGATGTCTTTGTAGTAGCCATTGGGCACTACCTCAACATGACTTCACTCAGTCTGAGAGCTGTGCCACGCGGGGAATACAAATCTCCAAGTTGATGCATTGTAAAATACAGCAAATGTTTAAAATGCAACCTTTGTAAGTATTTAAATGTATTACTATTAATACATAAATACAGCAAAAACATCTTAAAAATTACTGTATTAAAATGCGTTGGGGCTCATCCGAATAAAACCTAACAAACAAAAACCGCCGTATAATGGTTCGCTATGTAAGTGGGGAAACAGGTATAAATGGAAGTAAGTTAGCAATCTTCTATGGTCAGCCATCATATCCATGGTTAAGTACATTTCCATTTTATTCATGGATTTCACCTTCATAAAGTGCTTATAACTATCTTTGGATTGAGCTACTTGTAGCCTAGCTTCACAAATAGTTAATTTAAAAACCTCTTTGGCCGAACCTATATCCGATTTACTAATCAGCTCTGGGGTACTGAACAACTGAGGTTTACCCTACACCCCAGGGTTGATTTAATGTAACTTAATCATGCTATTCAATTTTTTGGTTCCAAATTCACGCAATCAATTCAGATCCTTCTGTTAATTTCCAATTCACTCTTAAACCATATAGAGAGCTGTAGAAGTATTGGGCGGAGTTGAATAAAATCAGTTGTAAAATTTGCTCTCATTTCTTCGTAAACAATTTCCTCTGGGGCACTCTGGGAAATTCTTAATAGCCTTCTAAGATTTTTAATTTCGGCACCTTGAATTGAACTGCAAGGCTTGTATCCCAAGATTTTTGCATCAAACGCTACCGTGGGAACACACTTCGCATTGTAAAGATGTAAAACAGATTTAATATGATTGTGTCCTAAACGCCTACTAAAGGAATCTGTCCCATGAGCTGCCCTATTAAGGGATTGTATATGTCTTTTAATCAGTGGACCCCAAGTCAGTTGGATGTCCAGCAGGATGCCAAGGTAACAAAACGTATCCTTTTTTCCTAAACATTGATGGTTGATATAGTGTGCTTTTAATTTCTTATTCCTTGTCGGGCTAGTTTTCCTAGGATAGGACTTAAGATAATTAATTTTCAGTCCTAAGCCCTCCATAAATTCAAAGAAGAGATTTAATAATAACTGTAGGCCATTTGATGTTCGCACAATTAAAACAGACTCATCTGCATACAATAATTCCGGTACCATTGTGGTTCCCTCAATTGGTACATCCCGGCAACGCTCCTTTAAAAACTGGTCCAGCCTATTGATATACATTATAAATAACATTGGGGCCAAAATACAGCCCTGACGGCCCCCACCGTAACTTAAAGTGCGTAGTGCATTCTCCCTGAGGGCCATATCTCACAGAGGCTTCTAGGCCTGTTTGCAAATGAGACAAGAAAGATACAAGCGGCTTGTTCACCCCCAGTCCCTCAATACAGCCCACACTTTAGATCTATCCACTGTGTCAAAAGCTGTGCTGAGGTCTATGAAGGTTAGATGTATATTTCCCCCTTTAACAGTTGGATATTTTTTAATTGCCAAGTATAGGTTAGAATTCTGTTCAGTGGTCCCCCTTCCTGGCCTGAAACCTTACTGGATAACTGAAAGAATTTCTCCATGATCAGACCAGTCACTAGTCTTTTTAGGAGACTCCTTTCCCAATACCTGAACTTCAGAATCTAATGAAGACATAGTCGGTACACGCTGGATCATCTCGATTGCCCTTTCTAAAGACAGGTACTATGATTGATTGTTTCTAGGATGTGGGGATATGACTGAGGGCTACAGAATTCAAATGTTGAGCGATTATAGTGGTCCAGAGTTCCACATATGATTTAAAAAGATCCCCGGGTACCCCATCAGGGCCTGGCACATTTCCTAGGGAGATTTCCAGTCTGCCAGCTCTTACCTCCTCTAATTCAAATACCAGCAGCGGCCCCTCTTCTATCAGTGTCAATGAGTAATGTGCACAATTTCTGGAGAAAATATTTTCAAAGTGCGCCACCCAATCTTTAGCTGGAATAATTTACCCCATGTCTTGTGGGGTTAGTTCATTAAAAAGAGGGTGGTTCACAATCCTCCAGAAGGCTAAATTATTTACCCTTGCATGCTTCCTTTAGTTTCTCTCATGCCGTTTTTACAAGTTGGCTCTTCCTATCCTTTTGTGCTTGCACATAATTCCTTCCGCTAGCTTTAATTGCCATCGTATTCCTAGGTTTTAGTTCGAGGGCCCGCTTTAGATCTTTATGGGCCATTTGAACAAAGCCTATCAAACCATTTGGGTCCTGCCTACTTTCTTTGAAATTTGGGCTAAGGAGCGCTTTTTGTACCTTTCTGCATATGTTCACATTCGCGTCCAGTATAGCCTGATCTGGGGAGTTGGGATTTAGGCAGACCTCGAAGTCACAATTACAACCTATGATCAGCTTCCTTAACACCATCGTTGCTGATGGTATTCCCCTCCTGTGCTGGTCCCGAGTTATTCCCATTTTTCATGACGAGTTCAGCTCGTCATGAGTGTACGAGAGGTGTACCTCATGACGAGCTGAGCTTGTCATGAGCATCGAAGGTTTAAACAATCCTCAGTGACTATCCTGCCCCAACTTATTGACCTACCCTACTCCTTTAGTATAAGATGGTTGCTGTACCTGTTCTGAATCGTCTTCCCTAAACCTCGCCTGCCAGATTTGGCCAGAAGGGGATTATGGTCGCTAAAAATGCTCTAAAAAAGTCCTGAACCCCCGAGGCGCCAGCGCGCCCACAGCAAGATGGCCGCAAGTTAGTGCTGCTCTGCCAGCTGAAAACATAATCCGTCAATAATCCTGGGAGAATAAACTGCCATCCAGAACTGAAGGAACGGGCAAGCAACTGAGAAAAGCACTGACTCACATATATATATGCAGGATCCAAAACGATCTTTAAATAGTTGCACAATGAGAATGTTGAAGACCGCTCATGAGCTGGAGAAAATGGCGACCGCCTGCTGAGTAACATCAGAGGAAAGAACAACACAGTTGAAGTGGACCTGGCGAACCGCTCTGTTAAAGGCGCTGCGGAAGAACTAGCAGGGGAGAAAGTGAAGCATCGGCTTGCACCACCTGCCTGGCTGTAAGTGTACCCACCTGGGGAACGGGCCAGAGATCCTGCGAGTGTGCGGACGGCATTATGGACTGAGCTAAAGGCTTGCCTAGCTGCTCGACGATCCGGTAAAAAGAACAATGGGACACTCTGCGGCACTGCCCACAAAACACTGTACAGGTGACCGTGATTGCACTTAACTGCTTGGAAGAGGCTTCCACGAGTATGAGGGGGCGGTGCTGTTCCCTGCTAAACAGAAGAGCGCAGTAAGGGGCTAGACAGACAGGGCGCAGCAGGCAACACCGCAGCGGTAGAACAAGCAGTAGGCCTGAGGAGAGCATAGCGACTAGGCCGCAGTTGAAAAAGAGTGGATAAGAAGAGCTGCACTCAATAAATAAAGTGTGGGCAGAGAGCAACACCTGGAGACAACAGTGAGCCATACAGGAGCAACGTTGAAACAATGCAGTAACAGATCAAACAGTTGCAGGTATAAGAAGCCCAGGCCTGTATACTGCTTAGGGTGTCCAGCAAGAGGAACATTAGTAAGACATACGCGAAACTGCGCTTACCACTATTAGGAGCTGCTCTATTAACGGCTTAGAGTGTACTGAGGACCAGCTACTCCCCATAAGTGTTGGGCAGAGGGAGCCATGGGGAAAACAGACAAGCAGCAGGCGAAGATTGCGTTTGAGGCGTGCAAATTTACTAAAGCGCAGCACGCACTCTCAGACTCAGAGGAAGAGTTCATGGTGCCGAGATCCACGGCATTGAAATCCACCCTTTTAGAAATGCAGAAGAGCCTACACACAATTGATGGCGAAATATGCGCCCTAAGTCTGCGCATGGTCCATATGGTGGCGAAACTAGATAAACAAGTTCCAGACTGGAGGAGGTAGAACAGCTCATCTGCAGTGTGGATGACGGTCTACAGGCAACCGCCACGAAATGCTCAAGCATGGAAAAAGTACTAGCCATGATACATGCCAAAAATGAAGATTTGGAGGAGCGTTCGCTCCAAAATAACCTCCGGATCACAGGGATACCAGAATCCACCAATACATGCAGGATGGAGCAATATATTGAACGTATGTTACTAGTACTATTCGGTGGAGAACAACTATCCCACGTCCTCATTGTTTATGGGGCACACAGATCGCTAATGGCCCGTCTGTGCCAGGGACACCACCAAGCCCAATCATAGCTAAACTGCTCAACCACAGGGACCGTGATGCAGTTTTAAGATTGGCGCGTGAGAAGCAGAACATAATCTACCAAGGGAATAAAGTGGCATTCTACCCAAACTTCCCGGTGGCGGTGCAGGTTACATGGAAGGAGTACCAGCAGGTGAAAAAAGTCCTAAGGTCAGAAAAATCCAGTGTGCCCTGCTGTACCCTGCTCAATTGCGCATAGAGGCAGAAGAGAGGAGCAAGATCTTCATTTTACCGAAACAAGCAATGACTACACAAAAACGCTGCTCAAAGAAGTAGATGGGAATCCAGACAATTGAGCAGGTCATGATAGTAGAAATTATTGGAAACCACTAGACAGAGGAGAAAAAAATGGCAACTACATGATCAACAGCTAGACAACAAAACTGGCTTATGGAGCTGTATGCAGAATAACTGTGACGGACAGGATCAAAGGCAGATTAATTAATCTGCTCCACTCATACACTTCCTGAGAGAGCTTTACAGTGGCGCGAAAGCAAGGGTCTGTTATGGGGCAGGGGCAAATGCACTGCACTGTTTAATGTAGAGAGGGGGGTAAGACAAGGCTGCGTCCTGGCACTGTTTTTATTTACACTTTACGCAAATGGTCAGTGTGAGAAGTTGGCCTGATATATAATGTTCACTATTCTAGTGATCACTTTGTATCAGTCCAAACAACCCTTATGGTGATTGGTTGTAAGTCAACCTTATAGACCAGCTATCCAAGTAGCGTGGATACGAGCAGTCTTCTGGCTAAACTCTAGAGGGCGTGTTAAGCCAGCTGTTATACCATCACATATACCCCTTGAACACCAAGTGAAAGGACACCACACAAGTGTTATGAAAATAAACAGTGTTTTATTTAGATCACAACAGCCCTGTACTCTTTATGAGGACAGGGTACTAAGCACACAACAAAACTCTTACGAAAATACTTTGAGTTGCACAATTTACACAAATGCCCGAGGGGCACGAAAAACCATATACTCTGAAAGTGGAATGCGAAATTACTAGCAGGTAAGTACTGTACTAATAGGCTTTGGAATCGCTAGGACTACGTTACTGAACCTTCAGATTACTAGTAGGAGGCCTAGGGGACTCGGGTGCGGAGTGTGCACTCTCACGCGGAATGCGGGACAAAGTCTATGGGAGCTAGTAAAGGCAAAGTTAGTGTTCTCGGGCGAACCCGACTAGGTAGATCGAAAACGAAAGTGGATCTGGACCCTTGGATAGTGAGGCTATGCTGGGGCACCGAAATGCCGAAGTTACCTAGCCCCAGGGGCTGCAGCTGCATAGGTCTGAAAAGACGTCGGGAATCCTCGTTGACGAACCAGGAGCCTGAAGAAAGAAGTTGCTGGCAGGCGACCAGTGAAGAGAGTTCGAGTGATCCAAGCCTGGATCGAAGATGGATGACACCTGAAAGCAGAGGGGACCAAGTTCTTAATCACTAGCCAGTGATTGTGTGGGCACCAGGATGGCACCGGGCGAAGTCACCTCGACCAGGTGAGTGGGCGACGCTGGGCTCTGCAGTCTCACGGACCAGGGGGCGTTGTCGGCGACCAGGATCGAGGGGCGAGCTGTCCCATGATGGTTGATGCTGTCGACGTCGCTGGACCCAGGATTGGGGCAACAAGTCTTGGCAAATTCAAGCCCACGCGGTGGACCTAAAATGGCGTCTGGAGTGGACCAGGAGGGTCCGGGGTGCTCCTCTTTTGGAAGGGAGCAAGGGCCAGTCTGGAGCAACCAGACCAGCAGTGTTGTCGTCGTTGATCGTCGTCGGGAAGGCCACAAGCCAGCGGGCTAGTAGCCAGACAACGCGGTGAGCAGCCACAAAGCAGAAGGGCCCCACGCAGATCGTGGAGATGCTGGGGGGCTGGGCTTCGGTGCTGGAGCTGCTCAGGGTCGGGGCTTCTCGGACCCCAAAGCACTCACCAGAGGATCCCTCGGCGGTCGTGCTGGATAGAAGTCATGCAGTTCTGATGATGGCCGGTCCCTCGAGGTCTCGTCGCACCTACGGTTCTCAGCTTAGCTGTAGAGGTAGGTAGAGGTCAGAGGTGCCAGGGAAGCCGGGTCTCGTCGAGCTGGTCAGTCGGATTCCTGAGGAATGACGTGCAGCAAACCGCAGAGTTCTTAGATGGTGCCTGCGGATGCAGGGTGACTACTCCTTAGCCACAAGGGAGAAATCTTGAGAAGAAGTCGAGAGTTCCTTTCGTAGAAAGTAGTTTCTTGATTCAAAGATGATCTAATTTGGAAGGGTCCCCGCTCCTGCCTTTATCCTAAAGAAAGGGGTGGGTACGCGACTAGGTCCTGCCCTAGGGGTGGGACCAGGAAGGGGGGTGGTTACACCCCTCTCCCATGCCGGACTTTCCCCAGGCCAGGGGCTGGTGTGCCCCTGGAACTGGTTCTAGCCGGCAGATGCGTAGTGAGCACCGGGGTGCCACTTGCAGTCACCTTCCTGTAAAGCCCTGCCTACCCAGGATACTCAAAACCCTGTCTGGGATGGTGCTAGCACCGCCCCTGACAGGAAACCCTTTGTCCAAGCTCTCATCGCTGGAAGGACTCCCAGCAGCAGGAGGTCAGACTCGTGTCTGTGGTGGCAGCATCCATTTTGTGGAGCTGAGGCTTCAGTTAACTTTAACCGGGGTTCACAGTTACATACATGTCGTGTCCCTCTAGAAGGGTGGAATGCTAACCCCGTCGCCAGAATTGGCGAGGGGTTAGTATTCCAATTCGTATGACACCTTACTCGACATGTTTTGATAAAGCAATACCAAAGATAGCATTTAACCGCGAGGATTATAATGCACTTAAGAGTATATTGTATGCGTTATCATGGAACAGCTATTAGGACTTGGTTCCGCAAGCTGCAAACGGGCTCAGCTCATGCCAGAGCACCATTTCACACGATTCCATGCACTCTGCCTTCAGGATTGTCAAGGCCTGCCATAGGAGTGACTGATAGGAATCTGTGTGTCCATTTTTAGGGTTAGATATAGGTATACTATATCTAAAGCAAAGGGTGATTACACCACCTTGCCCCAGCTGTCGTGCAGCCAGTTGTGTCAGATTTAGATGGCCATCCAGGGGTGGCATAATACATGCTTCAGCCCCTGGTAGGCCCTGGGTACACCTATGCCCTGAGTTACAGGGTCTGATAAGGTGGCCCAGTACCAATTGGAAATGTACCTAAGGTACATGGAATCCATTTTAGAGAGAGAGCAATAGGCCTGGGGTCCTGATTGGCAGGGCCCCAGGTCAACTAAGTCGGAAAACCAGCAAAACACCAGGCAAAAAGTTGGGGGCAACCATAGTCAGGTATCCACCTTCCTACAGTCAGGGTCAAGCCTTGGTGGACAGGTGTCAAGACTTGCCCCAAACAAATAACTGCCCCATACCCGTCCTTCTGTATGCAGAAGACACAGTGCTGATGGCCCGGATGCAATTGGGGCTCCAGAGGTTGCTGACAAATTATACCAAGTACATGAATAATCTGGGTCTTAGAGTTAATACTTCAAAAACCTTTATTATGAATTGAGGGAGAGGCAGTGTAAAATGCAGGGACTTATACATTGATAATAAAAAGGTGGAATTTACTAATACATTACCCTATTTACTTATTCTATTTGATGAAAAGGGGGCATGGTCCCAGTCAGTTAATGCTAGGAAGCTATTATTCATGAAAGCCACTGTCAACCTAGCTAATTTTGCAAGGAAATTGGTCAGAAGACCCACTGTTAAGTTTTTGCATATATATTAGGCTAAATGAGTTGCCACTGCCATTTATGGTGCATGTGTGTGGGGCTATTACGATCTCAACGCCATACACCTGGTTGAGAACTCTCTTCTAATATTCCTGCCAGCTGTTCCAGGCAGCACCTCTACCTATATATGTCATTCAGAATTGGGAATACCATATATTTCGGACTTAATACAAATCCAACCTGTCCTCCTGTGGCCCAGGATTTGGACTTCTACAAAATCAAATGTTAATTGTGACAACATAAAAGATATCCTTAAGTTACATTGGGCACTTAATATCCCATGGCTAAATACATGAAAGATTTTATGAATGATCTTGGACACCCAGAATATTATGAAGATCCAGAAGTAATTTTAAAAGACATTGTATGATGCTTCTGGAGACAATTAAATTTTCTGTAAAAATACTAATACCATCTCTACACTCTAACCAAATTATACTGCCCACTTAAGGTTTTCAGCTGTACCTAAAAATCACTCTAAGGTGGACAGGATAGATTTGTCCTGACCCGTTTTAGACTTGGGCTTTTCCATTGATTAATGCGTTTCCCTACTTATAAATGATTGGTCTGAATCATTGAGTAACCGCCCATGTGATGATATATCACAAC
This sequence comes from Lissotriton vulgaris, assembly GCF_964263255.1. Classification (NCBI taxonomy): domain Eukaryota; kingdom Metazoa; phylum Chordata; class Amphibia; order Caudata; family Salamandridae; genus Lissotriton; species Lissotriton vulgaris. Next base: position 819,443,181 of record NC_141697.1, on the reverse strand, counting down.
AATCGACAATACATGTATTTTTATTCTGTAAATGTTACAAAATACAAAGGAGATGAATTTTACCCATTATACGATCAATGTGTTTGAGACAATGTCGTCCTGCTTTTCTATTATTTCCATTTCTAGATAATGAACATTTGACGAGGTTGATAGTATCTTTAAAAAACTGTAATTGAATGTAGAAAACTATTCTAACATGAAACTTTTGAACTTGATTGAATGAAGTTGTTTGTACCACCAATTATATTTTAGCAATAAATTATATTTTAGCAATGTTATCGTATTTCTCCTTTGATCATGAAATTAATATATGAATTATTGTGTGTGCTTTTATGATTTTCTTGCAAAAATCGAATAAAGCTTTTATTGAATTGAATTGACTGCCCTTTGGACAAATACAGGTGGGAGGCATGAGTTACTGGCATAGGCCCTATTATAACACAGACAAAACCCTTGGGGGGGGGGAAGGGGGGGGGTAGGGCCCTAATGACTCACTTCGGACGTTGCCAGGATGCAATTAGAAGTTCATCCATCCCGTCCATCTGGAGGGAACCAGGCCACTGGTAGCCCCTGGAGGGTATACCCCAAATGACTGCTATTGTTAAGATGTTTTTTTAATCAGGCTGGGAAGGCTTTGGCATAATTGGGATGCTAAAGTGGGTGGGGGCTGGGTGTATTTGTTTTCTTAAAGAGCTGAAACAGCATTGCACAATATCTCAGACATGTAGTCTATTACTCAATGAAAGGTTGTACACTATGCGTCCTATCCCACTGAAAAGCACAAGCACTACCTGACCAGTAAAGGCAGGATGATTAGATTTTTGACATATGATATAAGAGGGATTACCAATCCCAAAAAAACAAGACAGGTGATGGTGCAGCTGGACCACCATAACATACAGGTCGTCCTGCTTCAAGAAACACATCTTATGAAAGCAACCGAGGAACACGTAGGCGCCAGATGGGTGACAGAGTAGCCTCATCATACTATTCATATTCAAGATAGGTTATCAAACTGCTGAAGAGAGGGACCTCATTTACGGTCACCAACTCCGAAATGCACGATCAAGTGAGATACGTACTAGCACAAGGCAATCTAGAGGGAACTATGGTGACCTTAGTTAATACATATGACCCTAATATAGATGACCCAGAATTGTACAATAAGGTGAGAAACGGCTGGAAGCCCGAGAGCTGTCGGTGGTGATATAGGGAGGGGACCTCAACACATACCTAGACCCCCCAAATGGATTGAGAAAAAAACTCCGACTGGCATGGGAAACAGGCTTCTTGAGCTGTCCATAATATTATGGATGTCACATGCCTAATCGATATATGGAAAGCACGGAATCCAGATACGCAGGAGGGGCCACACATATCATAGGTGCATAACACATGGTCAGATGATTGGCTGGTGTCGAGAGAAGCCAATACCAGGACTAAATCAGTGTAACAGCTAGCTAGGACGTGTCTGATCACAGGCCAGTCATGTTGGAGATGGAGCTACTCACACAGAATAGGCCGCTATAACAGTGGAAACTGCAGCGCTCCTCTCTGCTGGACCTGGTGTTCAAAGATTGCATAAGCAAGGTGATAGGCCACTTTTCCCAGGAAAACGTGGGATCAGTGGAGGGGAAGGGGACGCTCTGGGACGCGTTCAAGGTTACTATCAGAGGTTAATGTGTAGGAGTCCAAGCTGGGGTCCGCAAAACACTCTGCAATAGACTGAAATACATTGAGGACATAATACAGGAACTAGAACACAGCTATATTCAGCGACACATAGGAGACACACTAGCTAAAATACTGGAGTGGATCAAGGAATATAACGAAGTAGCGGAGGAAGGAGTGCACCCTATTGCTAGACAATGGAGGGCATGGATATACGGAGAAGGTGGCTGGCCAGGTCGCTCTTTAGCTTCTTAAATAACGGCACCCTTCCTGCAAACGCCCATAATAGAGATAACAGAAGATATGCAGGGAGTACAACACCACATCCAAAATCATATCTGCATTCACGGACTTCTACTTGAACTTATATAGCCCATGAAAAAGGGAGCATCAGAGGCTCAGATTATGGAATATTTGGTGGCTATAGCTCTGGCCTGGCTTTCTCCTGGGCAAAGAGAATATCTGGTGAAACCAATAACGCTAGAGGAGATTAAGGAGGCATTCAAACGCTTACCAGCGAGAAAGCGGCAGGTGGCGATGGGCTTCCAAGCTTAGAAAGCGTATATAGAGCAACTAGGCCCACATTTACATGCAATGTATCTGGAGGCTTATGAAAAAAAGACTGCCCCTGTTAGAAATGGGATTTCTGGTTGGCTAAGACTTGCGCCAAAGCCAGGCAGAAACCACCACTCTAGTCAGGGCAAGGGAGTTACACGCCAAGATAACCCCTGCTCACCCCCTTGGCAACGTGGCACGAGCAGTCAGGCTTATTCCGGAGGCAATGTGTAAAGCGTTTGCGCAACACACACACGCACACAGCAGCAACACACTGGGCACACCACAAAGAGGAACTCTACACAAGGTTATATATAAAAATAGCCTTTGTATTACCATAAACACATTAGATCATAATCACACAGATACACTGTGCCAACTGGCACTGGGCAGTATTCACAGGGGATTATTTACACATGAAAGGGCCAAGTGGGCCACTGTCAGAATCAGCACTTAGTAGAAATAGCACTTCTAGAACATAGAATAATTGTAGTACAAAATAACAATTGTAGGACACAACCAGTAACCACTGGTAAAAGGTAGGTACACACTATGCAATACTAATCACCATAGGCATAGATCACGCAGGAAAACATAAACTCACTAGCATAAACTATACTAGGCAAAACAACCTCCTAAGCATGAAAACACATTTAGAGGTATAGGCATTGCACATTACGCATAAATCACATAAGGTATAACCAGGGTACCCCTAGCGAGGGCACAACACATGAGGACTGTCCCCCAGGCCAACTGGCCTTCCACAGGGGTTCAAATGCTGATGTCCAGTATGTCCGGGCTAGCTGCGCACGCAGCGAAAGCAACACAGGAAAAGAGCAGCCTAAACGTGGCAGCTGCCCACTAATTGCTGGGCAGTTGTAGAATCACCAAGAGGGGCATGGGCATTCACTGTGCCCACTGTAGAAGACTGTGCAACCTTGCAGCTGCCCTCTGCCAGGAGGGGCAGCTGTAGAAGAATGTGAGCTCCTAGCCTGGGACTTAGCGCCAGCTGAACCCCCACTGGGGCTTTTAGGGTAGTGGGGCAAAACTTTGCAGCTGCCCACTGTCGGACGGGGCTGCTGTGAAAGGAACCCGCACTAACCAGGGGCCCGTTGGAGTCCCACTCAGGGACTCTGGAACTACACAAAGGAAATGTCCAGCCGGTGCAGCGGCCCGCAACTGTGGCGCCACTGTGGAGGTCAGCCCTACACTGGGGCACTAACAAAGGTAAAGGGCGGCACCACTGGCCCCTGGGACCCCCACTGGGGCCCCTTAATCAAATGTCCCCCCCAACGTTGGTGTCCCGCTCTGGGGCTCAAAAACACAACACCGGCACTTCGTTTCACTCACCGGTCTCTTGGTTGGTCACACAAAGGCGGGGTAGGCTCCCGCCTTGACCCAGGCTCCTGCAGTGTCTGTGGTGGCGTCTCGCACCTTGGTTGCGGCCCCCTCCGCCTCACTGGATGTCAGCAGCGGCACTCTGCTCCTCTGTCTCCCGGGCAGACTCCCACGGCACGGAGAGGATGACGCAGGGCTCTCTTCCCCCGGGCCCCCTCCTGGGACCCGGGACTCGGATGGGGAGCCTGCCGAGCTCCAGACCTACACCACAACACGTCCCAGTGTGGGGTAGGTTCCCGCCTGTGTTCCCTGAATGCGGCGCTTCCCGAGACACTGGCTCACTTCTCCTCTAGGTACCGGAGCGCGGGGTGAGCTCCTGTCAGCTCCTGGATTCCTCTTCCGGGGTTATCTCCGCCCCGAGTCAGGCGGACAGGCCTGACTTCCGCTTTTCTCCTGGGGCTGCGGCAGTGAAAATGGGGCAGAGGAGGGGTAGGCTCCCTTGGATTTGAAAAATATAAAGCGGGTGGGCAACCGCTTGGACACAAACTGGCAAAGTCCCTGGCGGGGTGGGCACACTCTAGGGATATTAAAACTCGGCAAAGTCCTTGGCGGGGTGGGCACCCGCTAGGGGAAAAAAGCACTGCAAATATGCGGGTGGGCTCCCGCACCGAAAATCGGCCAAATTGCGGGGAATCTCCACACCAGGGATTCCCTTTGGAAAAGGATTGCAGCGTCGTACTGCCACCAGCATCAGAAGCTCGACTCTTCAGTCAGGACAAATACAGCGCCTTTCAGGAGGAAAAGTAAAGCGCTCCCAGGCGCTACAGTCCAAAAAAGAGTCCTTCAGAAGACAGGGGGGGCAAAGGCTGGGCCCAGGGGCCAGCTCACAGGGCCTTCCTGCAGGGAAGCAGTCCCCAGTGGTGGTTCCTCCTGGCACCGAGCAGCAGCAGGCCCCCCTTAAGTCAGGAACAAGAGAGCTTTTTTCATGGGGTCACATCCCCTTTTTATACACCATTTCCCTTTGTCTAAGGCTGTAGGGCAGGGGGACAACTAGTTACAACTGGTTCTTGAGCACTTTGTTTTGCTCAGCCCCTCTCCCTATTCACAGGACAGGTTAGGGACATCAGATGCACCACAGGGGGTGGAGCCAGCATTGTGGAGGGAAGGCACAGCCCTATTCAGGTCCCAGGTGCACTCCTCCCTCCCATCTACATGCAGATCTCCCCATTCACCACCGGGCAGACCCATCCTAACTCCTGGAGCCAAGCACACCAGCCAGCCCCTGTCACTCAAAAGCCAGACAGGCAATCCACATTCACTGCACACAGACATGCCAACTTCTAGAAGTGGCCCTTCTCCATTAGACACATTAAATCTGCGCACACCGTCGCGCAGCATTTAATCTCACGAGTTTGCACCTACCAAACTCGCCCCTGCACTCCTCTCACATCAGAAACTACCATGGACACACATATCCCCCATGCATTCCTAAGGGAGGGCAGGCCAATCTCACCACACGCACTCAGACTGCGCACGCACTTTACACTGGGACGCAGAAACCTAAAAGAACTAACACCAGGTCACATGTAAAGGCAAAAAGTTTAGGGGTGAACCTACCAAAAAGGCAAAGTCCAACAGCTCCAACACTACGTGAGGCCCTCATATTCACACTGTTTGATACCTGGGAAGACGCCGAACAGGTGTGAGTCATATCGACCGCTCTCCCTCATTAACACAGACACAAAAATACTGGTGAAAAGTATTTCTGCACTACAGCAGCCGCTCTTGCCAAGTCTGGTATTGCCAGATCAGTCGGGGTTTGTCCCTCAGAGATCGATCACACATAATTTGCAAATAATGTTTGCCATCCTGCACCAGCTGAACCCAGAGATGAAGGCCGCGGCAATGTTACTCGATGCTGCTGCCAAAGCCTTCGACTCTATACAGTGAGAACACATGTTCGCAGTATTACGACATATGGGTATGCCGATATTGTATAATAGTCCGATATCCAGAATTTGGGTAAATAAATATATCTCAGCACTCATTGAAATATGCAGGGGCAGTAGGCAAGGCTGCCCCCTATCACCGATACTCTTCACCATAGCCCTAGAACCACTATTGTGCATAATGCACCAGAGGCATGCGGCGGCAGCACTGCGATTCAGACTACGCCCGTTAGTGATTTTACTATACGTGGACGACGTGGTGCTAAATGTGCGAGACCCAGAGCTAAATCTGACACCTCTTATGCAAGAATATATTAAATATGAGCATGTAACAGGGTATCCATGGGGTCTTCCCCCTGACAGCTCTGATGCAAGGGTACGGGACTCGGGGTCCCTGAGGGAACACTCACCTCATCCCCCCCCTCTTCTCATCCACAGCAAGCTGACCTGAGCGGGGCCGAGTACGGTGGGGACTCCCATAGTTTGGATGGATGTACCTGGCCCTTTAACTCACAGCCGGAGAACGAGTGGGCGGGGTTTCCAGACGAAACGCTGCCGTCAAATGCGGAAGTGCCTGATGAACGGGCGGGCTTGTTCACCTAAGGAGGTGAGAGCGTGGAGGTGCGGAGAGAGAAGGAGCGGAGCGGTTGGAATACGGGAGCAGAGGCGAAACGAACGGAGGGAGTAGCGAGCGGAGGAGAAGTGGCCCAGGAGACTGAGGAGAAGCCAGGAGGCCAACGTCCCCATGAGCCACCCAGCCACACACCCGGGGAGGTGTGTGGCTAGCTCAGGTGATTGATAAGATCAGGGGCTGGGTGGGAGGTAAGGGCGGCTCCATTGTGTTATATCAGTATCCCCTTGTCCCGGTTCCCTTTCCCCGAGCACTACCCCACCTTACACGTGTATATAGTCGCCATTCACGGGTTGTTGCTCGATCCCTCACTCCCTTCCTCTACGTCGGAATAGCGGAGAACGCTGATCTAACCAGGTGCTCTCTTTTGTTTATGGGTTCGGAGAACCAAGAGCCAAGACGGACCCAGACGACCGGACGCCCCGTCGAAGCAAGGACGGCTATCGGAGGATAGAGACCATCCAGCCCCATAGTCGGAGAACTACCGGAAGTCGATCACCGCGTAGATCCCTCCATACCAGAAAGACGTGTACTGACTACCTTTTTGCTGCAATGAAACCATCCCTAACCAAGACACGTCTATTGCCCATTTCTCCAGTGCCCAGTTCGCCCCCCCCCGCTACAGTGGTGGAGAATGCGGGCATAGGCACCATCTGTACAGAGAAGATGGAGACCGTCATTGAACGGTTGGTGAAGGGACAAGAGCGGCTGGAGTGGGTTGCAGAACAGCAGTTAAACTCCGCCCAGGCCGACAGGGACATATTGAAGGAAGCCTTAGCAGCTCGATCCCCTCAGACCTGGGCTGATCCGACCTCCCGAGGGGGCAGTGAAGAACGAGTCATCCCTCATGGGACCGCAGCAGTCTCTCTGCAGAAATACCACCCGGGGGAGGACCCCGATTCATTTCTATTAAACTTCGAACGTGCGGCCAGGGCCTGTGGGTGGCCCATAGGCAAATGGCCTTTCTTCCTGGCTCCTCTCTTGGTGGGAGAGGCACAAGCCGCCTACCAGGTGAAGAATCCCACGGGAGACACCCCGTACCCGGAGGTAAAACGCATCATATTGGACTAGATGCCGAGGCTTATCGGCTAAGGTTCAGAAAGGAAAGGGGCGCTCCCGGAGAAAATCCCAAAACCCTCTTCGTGCGTCTGAAGATGGCCGCTGACAAGTAAGTAAGTTTAGTTTATTGCTTGATTAGTTAAAATCTTAGCAGTACACACATCAATAAGAAATGTATAAAAGGATACATATATGTTACGTTATTTCATATTGTCTTTAAAAAAAAACAGCGTGATGGATATGCATTAAAATCGACCAATTTTCTGGTTAAAATTACATACAGTTTGTTTGTGATGAAGGTATAAAATTTAAAAAAGAAGTAAGGGTAAGTCCCCGTCTGGGGGTGACGCCAGTATCCATAGTTCTAGTAGTCTATTGTTTAGTCGTGGACGACTGCCTCAGGATCGGAACGTAGTGGGAGTCAAAGAGAGTTGCCGGAATAAAAGAGCTTGGGTGCGCGCAACTGTGCTCAGGCTGCGGCGAGGAGCTTTGTTTGGGCAGTTTTCATGTAGCGGACGAAGCTGCAGGTTAATTTAACGTTGGCCCCGCTGAAGCACGCCTTCACTGCCTGTCTGCACGTCCGGATATGCATTTCATTTATATGCGGTTTTAGCAGTTCTCTCCTCTCCCAGTCTAGGAACTTACATATGCATAGGAGATGCAGCATATCTTCTTTGGTTTCGCCACATAGTCTGCATTGTGTAGATGTAAATATACGTTTCCAGGGGGGCAAATGTGGTTTGACAGGAAGGATGCCCATCCTCAGGGCCAAGAAGCCTTCTTTTAAAGGCCCGGAAAAGCTGGTCTTGAAGTACGGTTGTGGTGAGCATTTTGGATAGCTTTGTATCACGAACCAGCTATGGGCCCTCTTATTTAGACATTCTTTATCGTTTGCGGTGGAGACGAGCTTTGTTGACTTATTCACCAGGTCTTTTACGGTCTTGAATGGGAGTCCTGACTCCCATATATTCTCCAGAGCTAACAAGCTGATCCCTGATTGGAGGTAGTCTTTGGCCGTTGAGGCATGTTTCCTTGAGATTTCCTTCCATAGGAATGAGTTCAGCGAGCCCGCCTCTGCACTCTTTATTTTATACCAGCTCTTTACATACGCGGCCTTCCTGCTTATTCTCTGGTTTACTATTCCAAATTCGAGGCGTAGTTGGGCTGGGGAGGTGTATTTAGGAAGCTTGAAGATTATTCTTAAAGCTTTAGCAACCGTTTTATTGAGGGTTTCTTCGTCCGACCCTCGCAAGGCCTCGCTGCCGTATGTGAGCGTGGGCAGCAGCTTTGCGCGAAGCACTTCAAGCAGCGGGAGCAGGTTTGGTCCTGCTATTTTGCTTTTAAGATTTTTCAGGGTGATTGCTAAGATGGTTCCTCATCTCTGAATCACCTCTTTTTGTTGGTCATATGTCCCATTCTTATCAAAGATAATTCCTAGATATTTGTAGTCGTGGACGACTTCAAGTTCTCTCTCACCCAGCTGCCATTTCAGTCGCTTTTTTGGGTTGCGCTGGTTTAGCACCATTATTTTTGACTTTTCTAGGTTGATATCTAGCCCGTTTTTTGAGGCGTGGTTGTTCGTAGTATGGAGCAGGTGTTGTAAGCCGACTGGGGTTTGACTGAGTAAAATCAGGTCGTCGGCGTACAGTAAATTTGAGAGAGGGAGGCCTCCCAGATTTGGTGCATGATGGTTACAGTTATCTAGGTCAGTTGAAAGATCAGCCACGAAGAGGTTAAATAGAGTAGGAGCCAAAACGCACTCCTGCTTTAAGCCTCTGGAGGTTGGGATCCGCCTGGATACGATTGTACCACTCCCCAGTTTTATTTGGACCCATGTGTCGGAATGTAGTAGGATGAGTTGATTCAGAAGAGGGGGAGGGATCCCCCATCGTACTAGCTTTGACCATAGCTTTCCTCGATCTATGCTGTCAAAGGTAGCTTTGTAATCGATGAAACAGACAAATAATGGTTTTCTTGCTGCTTTTGTCGAATCGGCTAAAAGGGAAAAAGCCAAGATGTTTGTGGTGGTCCCCAGGTTTTCCTGGAAGCCTGTTTGGTTAATTGGAATTAAGGCCTTTTCCCTTGCCAATTCCCGGAGGTCGGCTAGAATAAGTCCCGCGTAGTACTTGGCCTCGATGTCAATGAGGGCGATGAGCCTGTAGTTTTTTGGTTCACTTTTACATCCTTTTTTATAGATAGGCGAGAGAATTGAGCCTTTCCAGGATTCTGGGATTGTTCCTGTTGTAGTAATGTTGCCAAAGAGCTTTTGTAATGAGCCAGACCAATACTTTTGATCTTGTTTGTATAACAATAGGGACAAGCCGTTTGGCCCGGGGGCGCCATCTCGGTGGCTGTGCTGTATTCTGTCCTCGATCGTTTTTAGGGAGGAACTAGGTGGTAGATTATTCCTGTAAGGGGTGGGCCGAGATAGATCAGCATAGAGCTCAGCTGGTTTTTGCAAGTTGCTTTGGGGGCCTACATTAAAGTAGTGTTGCAGATAGGTTGTCCAAACGTCCTCCGTTATGTAGGAGGACAAGTGGTTGACACCTTCTACCAGCTCCAAAGAAGAAATCATGGACCTCATCTACCTAGAGCAGTATCTAGAAGCCCTACCCTATGCAACGCTAAGATGGCTGCGTCAACATCATAATCTAACGACCGCTCAGGCCATAGACATGGCCGCCACGTTTGCTCGTGCCCAGCCTAGACACCCTGGATGGGAAACCGAGAAGATAAACAAGCCGCCTCCTAAACAGGAGAAACGACCACAACGTCCTTTGGAACCCCCTCGACCACGGCCATGGAGACCAGAGAATCCCTGATCTACAGGCCCACAGTGTTTCGAATGTGGCAATTGGGGTCACATTGCCCGATTATGCCCCAAAAGAAAAACACAAGACGAACCCATGGAGGTGGGATACCTCCCCAGATCCGTTCTCTTTTCAGCCGAGTTTGGGAGCACATACAGAGTAAGTGTCAGGTTGAACGGGACCCCTATACCTGCCTTGTTAGATTCGGGGTGTAGGCAATCGGTGATCCAAAGCAAACATGTAACCCTTTCCCAGTATTTACCTAAACAGATGGTGAACATTAGGTGTGTACATGGTGATGTGAGACCTTATCCCCTAGCCAACGTTCCCATCCAGATGCTGACGGGAAAGACCCAGACATTAAGTGTGGGGGTATTATCATCCCTCCCCGAAGACCTGATTATAGGGACGGATAACCCTCGCTTTCTAATCATGTTTAAGAAAAGCATAGAGCAAGCAGAGGGACACTCCCCCCTCCAAGGCCCTAAAACGAGACCCTTGTCCAGCCATGCTGTCTCCGGATCCCTGGGTGTTAGACAGAAGTTTTCGCTTCGCACAAGCCAACGACAATACCCTATTTAACGCCTGGGAACAAGCCCGACAAGGAGACAATCCCGACAGATATCCCCGGTTTATTATACAACAAGATCTGCTATATAGACCAGGAAGTTCTGAAGAGGATGCACAGCTCCTGGTACCGGTATCCTTTCGCAACCAAGTCCTGTTCTTTGCTCACAGCCATCTAGTAGCAGGACACACTGGAACAGAGAAGACCACCCAAAATATCCTCAGGCATTTCTATTGGCCTGGTATCTACAAGGACACTTCGGTATACTGCAAAGAATGTAGCGTCTGCCAGAAGAAGAACATGACGAAGCCCCCAGCAGTCCCCTTACAACCCCTACCTATTATCGGAAAACCCTTTGAAAGGGTGGGTATGGACCTTATCGGTCCTCTACCTAGGACCCAAAGAGGATACCAACATGTGCTGGTAGTGGTCGATTACGCCACCCGATTCCCGGAGGCCTTTCCTTTAACCGCGGCCACTACCAAGCAACCGCGGTCGTTGCTCGAAATGACCAAAGGCGCGTGGGAAAACGAGATCCCAGAGGAGACAGCCAACACGTTGGAGTACGCCCAGAGCCTGAAATCCAAGCTTGGAAAACTCCGAGACTTGGCATACACCCATCTAGAAGAAAGCCAGCGAAGACAGAAAACATCCTACGATAAGGGCAAGAGGTGGAGACAACTGAGAGTAAACGATTGGGCCCTGATCCTTCTTCCCTCTTCCACTCAGAAATTCCGAGCCGAATGGGTGGGACCCCACAAAGTATTCGAGACCATTGGAAGGACGAGCTATAAGCTACAGATGGGACCAAACAAAACTCAAGTATATCATATCAACTTACTAAAGAAATGGTTGGGCCCCCTGCCCTCTGGAGTACATCTGGCCACTACCATACATAACGTTTCCACCCGCGAACAGTTAGTGGTCAACGACGAGCTGACCCTTCAGCAGCAGAAGGAGTTACAGGATGTCCTGAAACAACATGATAACCTGTTTTCTAATATCCCAGGGAGGACCACTTTGGCAGAACAATGCATAGACACCCCACCCGGTAAAGTCGTCAAAATCAGGCCTTATAGAGTACCAGCTGCAAGACGACTAGCTATCAGGAAAGAGGTGGAAGATATGCTGTAACTGGGCGTCATCCGGCCTTCCAAAAGCAATTGGTCCAGTCCAATCGTCATGATACCAAAACCGGACGGAACCCGCCGCTTTTTGTATGGATTTCAGAGCCCTGAACGAAATATCAGTGTTTGACGCATATCCGATACCGCGAGTAGATGACCTTATCGAACGACTGGGTGATGCCCAATTTATCACCACCTTGGACCTCACAAAAGGGTACTGGCAGGTGCCCCTGAGGGAGGACGACAGACGGAAGACAGCTTTCAGTACGGACGATGGGCATTTTGAGTTTACCGTCCTCCCTTTCGGGCTCCACGGGGCCCCTGCCACCTTCCAACGCCTTATGAACACGGTTCTGAAGGAGGTATCAGGATTCGCGTCGGCTTACGTAGACGATATCGTCATACACAGGTTATCCCGCGACTTTCTCAAGGCTGTAGGAGTACAAACACATAAGATACCATTGTATTCTCTTAGATTCAATAGCCCATTGACTACAGCATCTCAAAACAATGATATTTCAGGAGAGTATAGGTTCATGCTCAAGGTGGATGATTTATCATGTAGAAAAACACAAAGCCATGTGTCACAGAGTTCAATGAACTAAAAGGAATACCTCAATGAGTCTATAACCCAAGGCAGATGGAGAGACGACAGCCATTAGCACTGTGATATATACATGCGTGTCTCACCTCACCAATAGGGATGATTCAATATCATTTGACTATTTAGACGTGAGTGGGTAAAGCCAAATGCTACTGGCACATTCAAAGCCATTGAAGGATAATTTTGCCAAGCTACCAAGTACTATACAATCTATAGTTCTCTTTACTTCCGGGCACTCTCCTTCCCCACAGGTAACCTGATGATACTTTAATTCAGCTCTGGCAAGCCACTCAGGGTCTGCAGGTACATCAAAGTGGTTAGAGGAGGAGATGGTGTAAGGGCTAACTCCGGCAACAGTACCTCTTTCTCTTGCGGGGGCCCTTGCTGAGCTCCAGCCTGCGTCGCTATTGACTCTACAGGGAGCCCTTTTTGTTTGATTATTAGATTTATAATAATACCCAAGTGGCAACAAGTCAACTTTGCTGGAATCTAAGTGGTAACTCATACTTCCCAATAAAAGGCTTTTGGCCGAAGGAGGGCAATTGAAATTAACAATAATACTATCCCCTTAACGATCTGCAACTTCAGAGCCAATCCTTCCCACCCTCCTACCCACCAAGATAATTTTGACCCATATCAACTCCTCCCCAGGGGCCCTCTGAGAGAATGCACATCCCCAGCCCCTGTCACTCCAGACTGTCAATCCACAAACCAGCAATGGCACACAGTATGGCTAAGCAAGAAAATACCCACTTTCTAAAAGTGGTATTTTCAAGCACACAATATAAAAATCATCGTTATTAAAAGATACATTTTTACATTCCTAGTTCAGCCATACTAAACTCCATCTTGATGACATAGTTGCCTGGAGGGTTTTACTTCCATTTTTCGGTAATGTTGGCTGCTTAGATGGTTTTGGCGCCTTTGCTGGTTTACTACTCAACGAGGAGGAGGGATTTGATAACAGTAAAGCAACCTCAGAAACCTTGATGACCTCAAAAGCTGCGGTTTTAGGCAGCGGCATTGGGCTTACACAGCTTGAAGGGAGTCTTCAGGGTAGTCCGGCTACGGGCGTCAAAGTACTGTATAATTATGACCTAGCGTCCTCCAAGCATCCATAATGAGATTAATATTTTAATGAATCATTCTAAATAACCATGAATATTCAGCCATGATGATAAAAACAACCACTAAGACTTCACAAAAAAATGCCACTCTGGAAATTAATAATTATATGGAACAATGGTTCGGAGTAGGCCTTATGCGGTCCTTTAAAGAAAACAGTGGGTGTTAGCGAGTATTTAATAAGTCGCTAGGGAGCATTGGAAGTAGGAAAAAATTGGAGTTTTTTATTTTTACTCTTTTCTCTTAACAATATATAAAAAGATATATACACTGTATTGCAGGTGCTCAGGTGAATAGTACGGTGCAGGACGTGACATAGGTGATCTAAGTGAACGAACTGTCACACACAACAAGGATAAAAACACACAACAATTATATACAATGGTACACGTGAAATTCCTACCCAAGGAATTTCACGTGTACCATTGTATATAATTGTTGTGTGTTTTTATCCTTGTTGTGTGTGACAGTTCGTTCACTTAGATCACCTATGTCACGTCCTGCACCGTACTATTCACCTGAGCACCTGCAATACAGTGTATATATATTTTTATATATTGTTAAGAGAAAAGAGTAAAAATAAAAAACTCCAATTTTTTCCTACTTCCAATGCTCCCTAGCGACTTATTAAATACTCGCTAACACCCACTGTTTTCTTTAAAGGACCGCATAAGGCCTACTCCGAACCATTGTTCCATATAATTATCATTCTACCCCAGGTTCTACTGTATGGGGTTCCCTTGTATATAAGAAACACTCTGGAAATTAGCCCACATTTTCACTAGACACTAAATTCTGGATCCAGATTCCAGAGTGGGTCTCGCTTCTTTTCACAATCTATTTGGGGAAAAGGATTCTGTTTCCGTCTCCAATAGATCATTTACTTGCTCGCTTCACAGTGTCAAGATAATGAATTTGCAATTTTATTCAGTATCCACAATCACTGAAGGCGCCTTATTTGTTCTTAGTTAAAAAAAAAAATATGTAAGAATCCCACTTGAATGGTAGAGAGACAGCTCATCAAACTGTTGTTTGTTCTTTTTTACTTCAATTCATTTTGCCTCCATAGATTATTGAGACTTTATGAATATCATTTATCTTCTTCTGAGAAATCCGTTATGCAGTCAGAGGGGCCATGAACCTTTTGTCTATTGGGGGGGTATATTTTTTGGTGTTGCCTGTTAGACAATCAGGGCAGGACAAGGCCCTCTTTCAAGGTATCCTCTGATGTAGATTGGCTAGATGCAGCACGTAGCACTGATTTTGTTGTCTGGATCATGACTCCTGCTTTCCTAAACACAGAATACCTGTATTTGTGTGTGGGAAGCTGGGTAACAATTGCCACTTTCGGCAAAATTAATTCATCTGAGCTCAGTTGGGCAAAGCCTGACATGCTTTTAAGTGAGAAGAAGTAATTGAATCTATGCATGGTAGTAGTTCCTAGTTCCTTGTTGTCGGGGAACAGCCATTACAACGTGGGTTTTACCACGCGTTGCTTTTATATCGCATGCATTACAACCCATGCGATGTTACAACGCGTGGTAAAACCATGCATACCATTAAATCGCATGCGCTTTTACAACGCATGCGATGTAATGTGTAATGGCTGCGGCGGGGGTGCTATGCAAGTCGTTGTGAGGAAACTTAGGCTGTTTCCTCACAACGACGTGAAGCAAGCAGGAAGGAGGAAGCAGGATCCGACGGCGACGCTGGAGAGGAGAGAGGTAAGGGGGTTTGTGCATGGGGTGGGGGTTACTTTTGTAGGGTTTAGGGTAGTTTAAAAGTAGTGTGGTAATGTTTGTGTTGTGTGTGTGTTTTTTAAAAACGTTTTAGTGTGTGTTGTGTTTGTTTAGTTTAGTGTATTGGGGAGGGTAGTGTAGTGTTTATGTAGTGTAGTGTTGTAGTGTGTGTTTATTGTAGCGTATTAGGGTTTAGGGTAGTTTAGGGATGGGAGTAGTGTGGGTAGTGTAGTCATGTTTTAGGGTTTAGGGTAGTGTAGGGGTTGGAGTAGTGTGGGTAGCGTAGTAGTGTTTTAGGGTTTAGGGTAGTGTAGGGGTAGGAGTAGTGTGGGTAGCGTAGTAGTGTGTTAGGGTTTAGGGTAGTGTAGGGGTGGGAGTAGTGTGGGTAGCGTAGTAGTGTTTTAGGGTTTAGGGTAGTATAGGGGTGGAAGTAGTGTGGGTAGCGTAGTAATGTTTTATGGTTTAGAGTAGTGTAGGCGTGGGAGTAGTGTGGGTAGCGTAGTAGTGTTTTAGGGTTTAGGGTAGTGTAAAGGGTGGGAGTAGTGTGGGTAGTGTTGTAGTGTAGTAGTGTGTTAGGGTTTAGGGTAGTGTAGGGGTGGGAGTAGTGTGGGTAGCGTAGTAGTGTTTTAGGGTTTAGGGTAGTATAGGGGTGGGAGTAGTGTGGGTAGCGTAGTAGTGTGTTAGGGTTTAGGGTAGTGTAGGGGTGGGAGTAGTGTGGGTAGCGTAGTAGTGTTTTAGGGTTTAGGGTAGTGTAAGGGTAGGAGTAGTGTGGGTAGCGTAGTAGTGTTTTAGGGTAGTGTAAGGGTGGGAGTAGTGTGGGTAGCGTAGTAGTGTTTTAGGGTTTAGGGTAGTGTAGGGGTGGGAGTAGTGTGGGTAGCGTAGTAGTGTTTTAGGGTTTAGGGTAGTGTAGGGGTGGGAGTAGTGTGGGTAGCGTAGTAGTGTTTTAGGGTTTAGGGTAGTGTAAGGGTGCGAGTAGTGTGGGTAGCGTAGTAGTGTTTTAGGGTTTAGGGTAGTGTAAGGGTGGGAGTAGTGTGGGTAGTGTAGTAGTGTTTTAGGGTAGTGTAGGGGTGGGAGTAGTGTGGGTAGCGTAGTAGTGTTTTAGGGTTTAGGGTAGTGTAGGGGTGGGAGTAGTGTGGGTAGCGTAGTAGTGTTTTAGGGTTTACGGTAGTGTAAGGGTGGGAGTAGTGTGGGTAGCGTAGTAGTGTTTTAGGGTAGTGTAAGGGTGGGAGTAGTGTGGGTAGCGTAGTAGTGTTTTAGGGTTCAGGGTAGTGTAGGGGTGAGAGTAGTGTGGTTAGCATAGTAGTGTTTTAGGGTTTAGGGTAGTGTAGGGGTGGGAGTAGTGTGGGTAGCGTTGTAGTGTTTTAGGGTTTAGGGTAGTGTAAGGGTGGGAGTAGTGTGGGTAGCGTAGTAGTGTTTTAGGGTAGTGTAGGGGTGGGAGTAGTGTTTTGGGGTTTAGGGTAGTGTAAGGGTGGGAGTAGTGTGGGTAGTCAAGTAGTGGTTTAGGGTAGTGTAAGGGTTGGAGTAGTGTGGGTAGTGTAGTAGTGTGGCAGTGTTTTTGGGTTGGGGCAGTGTAGGGGTGGGAGTAGTCTGTTGTGTAGGTGTAGGGATAGGGATGTTACTTACGTTGCATACTTTTACCACAAGTATAGCTTTACCATGCATGCCTTTGCGTTGTAATGGCATGCGTGGTAAAAGCATACTCATGGTAAAAGTATGCGATGTTATGGCATGCAATGTCATTGACATTGCTTACTCATACCCGCGTTGTAATGGCATGCATGGTATTAGTATGCGATGGAATGACATACATTCTTGTTGTCCTTTATTATATGATATATCAACCCGCCTAGGGTACAAAGTGTTGTCATCTGCCAGGAAGCTTGGTCGTACTCAACAAGAGAGGCTCTAAGAGAGATTTTAGGTTCCGCAAACTCCAGACCGTCCAGAACGCTGCAGCCAGACTTATCGCCAACATCCCACGACATGACCACATCACCCAACACCTCCTCGACCTCCTCTGGCTCTCCTCAATACCGCAACAAACGAATCTCCTTCCACAGCCCTAAGAGAAAGCTCCGCCCAGCCTAAATCGCCCTAACCTCCGTCCCTCACTTTGACAGGGCCAGAGGAGGTGGCAGATCCTTCTCCTACCTCGCAGCCACGACCTGGAACAAACTCCCCTTCACATCCGACAAAGCCCTACACTGCACCAGTTCAGAAAGGACCTCAAGACCTGGCTTTTCAAGTGACCAATAGAGATGCTTAAACCCCTCCCCCAGCGCCTTGAGACCCTCACAGGTGAGTAGTTTGCGTTACAAACCTTGATTGATTGATTGAGTTTGAGAAAGGCAAAATTGACGGGCTACAGCAGGAACTTTTTTTTTAGATGCTTGAACAATAATTTTGATTAGTGCTACGTGGTAATACTGGCTGTTTTTCCTTTTGCTTCTTTTGTCCCTGCTTCATGTCCCTTTGTTGGTTTCTCTTTTGAAGTCCCCATGGTGTGATAGCATTTGTGTATGCAGGAGTCATTTTCCTTATCTACAAGTTGATATATCCCATATCGAACCAGGCTGTGGTTATGATGGTTACAAATTGGAGCTTTTATTAGAGTCTTAGAACTTGACGTTCAGTTTGTGAACAAAGATAGGCTTATTTGGGTAGCTAAACCCCACTTTGGAGTTTTCACTCATTGAGTGTCCATTCTCTTTATTTCTGAGGGACTTCTACTAAGTTATTAGGTTTTATAAGACTTAGCAGCTCCTTGGACGTTTGATTCATGTCTTCTCAGTAAGTACAGATCTCTCTCTGGACTTGAATTATTAGCATTTTCTTGGGGGCATGACTGCCATGGCATAGTTTGAAATTGTGCCAGAAATGCAGTTTTCCTTACCTCCTAGACCGTTGATCAGAATGTATGTATGTATGTATTCCAGTATTGTATAGCGCAAAACACTGTCACCCAAAGGGTATCCTGGCGCTTTGACTGAACAAACCAGCACACGGTCATGAAGATCACACTACTCTAGGAAAGAGATGGGTTTTTAGATTTCTCTTAAAGAGAGGGAGTTCGCTCATGCACCTCAGATGGAGCGGGAGAGAGTTCCAAAGACTGGCGGCAGCGACGCTGAAGGAACAGCCGCCCATCCTTGACCTTTGAAACCTGGGAACGTTAGCCAGGTAAGCGGAAGAGGAGCGCAAGGTACGTGGAACAGTGTACCAGGAGAAAAGATTCTGCAGCATGCCGGGACCCTGCCCATGCAGCGCCCTAAAGACCAAGCATGAGGCCTTGAAAAGGATCCGCTGTTGGACCGGTAACCAATGAAGGTCACGCAGCGCCGCAGTGGATGAAGCGGAACGCGGACGGGACAGAGCTAGCTTAGCCGCCAAGTTTTGAATCCGTTTTAGCTTGCCGACCAAGTTCTTCGGTGCACCCAACAGCAATGCGTTGCAATAGTCCAACCTGCTCAGTATGATCCCCCGTACCGCCTCAGATCTGGCCGGGACTGGGAGCATAGGAAGGACTTTGCGCAGCATGCGGAGCAGTACCATACAAGTGGCCACGGTCTTATTGGCAAAGCTATCCAATTGAAGATTGGGCTCAAACATGACTCCCAGATTTCGCACAGAGTCCGCTGCTGTCCCTGATCCAGGAAAGAAGGAAGGCCAGAAATCCTCTGGTAGTGAGTGTGGAACACGGTCAGTGGAACAGTAAAGCACCTCTGTTTTAGACCTGTTGAACTGGAGTGAATTGGAACATAACCAGTCTGCTGTGGCTGACATACAGCGATGAAAGGTCTCCAACGCAAACGCCTCCCCACCCTCCAGCGAAAAGATCAATTGGGTGTCATCGGCATAGTTAAATACTGAGATACCAAAAGTGCCAATAAGATGGATAAGCGGTCGGAGGTACAAATTAAACAGTATTGGGCTGATGGCAGAGCCCTGGGGCACCCCCTGCCCAACCTTCCGCATGCCAGATCTAAAAGGCGGCAAGGCCACCACTTGCTGTCTATTATGGAGGTATGAGACCAGCCAGTCTCTAGCCAGCCCTGTTACTCCAGCCTCCTCCAGTCTCTTGATGAGAATCGGATGGCTAACCGTGTCGAACGCGGCCGACATGTCGAGCAGCGTTTTTGCTCGCCCAGTGTCGACTCGCGAACGAAGTTTGTCCAGCACGACCACCAGAGCCGACTCCGTCCCATGCACTGGGCGGAACCCAAACTGGGCCACGTCCAGATAGTTGTTAGCTTCCAGGTATCTGGACAGAGACTGGGTAACCACCTTCTCCATGATTTTAACCGGAAAAGGGAGGAGTGAAATGGGCCTATAATTCTCCGGGCAAGTGGGGTCTAAGGTAGGCTTCTTCAAGAGGGGGGACACCACTGCTGTTTTCCAACAATCCGGGACCAGGGCAGATTCAAAGGACTGAAGGCAGATGGAATACAAGGGAAGGAAGAGTTCCCCATGAAAGAGCTTCCAAAATTTATGAGGAAGCGGGTCCATAAGAGAACCCGAGGACACCGTCAGTGCCAGTCGACAAAAATCGTCAAAATTCGGGTCAGAGAAACTACTCAGCCGAGGCAGAGCCAGCAGAGCTTCTGAGTCATCCGGGGTAGATGGTACATCCCGGGGGATGGCCGAGGCTGCGGGTCCAATGGAGTAAGGCCGCTCAATATGGTAGCTATCTTAGCTTCAAATGCGGCTGCCAAAGAGTCGCATAAGGCCTGGGAAGCCGAGATGTAATTCGGTGGTCTAGTCCCAGTTGTAGCAGGGGTATCCTTTTTTGGCCTCCCTGTATATTGATTGGGCTCCACAGCCTTTAGCATATTCAATTTTACATGATTTCTCTTTGTCGGATAGGCTTTCTTGTTAAGAATGGTGCCTTGTTACATCAATGCTTTGCAATATTCCTAAATTGTTGGACTTGGCCCTTCTGGCAGGTTCACCCCTGAACTTTTTGCCTTTTAAGGTTACATCATTATAGTGATTTCTCGTCTTTGCGCACGTTAGCACTGTGGCGCAGTGTAAAGTGCGTGCGCTCTCTGAGTGCGTGGGTGAGATTGGCCTGCCCTCCCATTGGATTGCATGGGGGATATGTGTGTCCATGGTAGTTCCTAATGCGTGGGGAGTGCAGGTGCGAGTTTGGTATGTGCAGACTCGTGTGATTAAATGCTGCATAATTATGTGTGCAGCATTAATGTGCCTAGTGTGGAAGTGCCACTTCTAGAAGTTTGCATTTCTGTGTAATTTATGTGAATTGACTGTCTGGCTTGTGATTTCCTGGAGCTAGGTGGTGTGCAAGGCTCCAGAAGTCAGGATCGGTCTGCCCTGGTGGTGAATGGCGGATCTGCATGTTAATGGGAAGAAGGGGTGCAACTGGGACCTGAATAGGGCTGGGCTTTCCCTCCACAATGCTGGCTCCACCCCCTGTGGTGCGACTGATGACCCTAGCCTGGCCAGTGAATGGGGAAAGGGGCAGAGCAACAGAGTGCTCCAGAACCAGCTGCGTCTGTTTTTTCCCCCACCCTACACCCTAGAGACAAAGGGATTTTTGTTTATAAAAAGAGGCTGTGACCTCATGCTAAATGTTCTTGTTTGCGGACTTGAAACTACCAGGGGCGTGCTGCTGCTGGGGCCCAGGGGAAGGCTTGCCTCCCTGAGCTCTGCCCAGCCCCTGGATGCCATGGAGGACTTCTTTCTGGGGCCCCTCTGCCTTGCCCTGGAACCCTTTTGGACTTTACCTTTCCCCCAGCTCCCAGGGCATGCTGCAAACCTTTTGGTGCCCTGGGAGCGCTAGGCTGCAATGCTTCCTAAAGGGATTCCCCCTGCCTGGGGGTCCCCCTCCTTGTGCTCCTAGCGGGTACCCACCCCGCTTATTCTCATATTTGCTTGCAGGTGCTACCCTGCATCATGTCCGCTTATTTTTGTCCTAACCTGCAGGTGCCCACCCTGCATTTTGGCCACATTCCAGTCGGAGTTGTAATTTCGGGTGCCGTCCCGCGTCATGGCCGCCTATTTTAATTTCTAATTGACGGGTGCCCACCCCGCTTATCTGAATCCTCGCGGGTGCCCACCCTGCATGCTACTTTTATTTTTGACATCGAGGGTGCCCACCCTTTGTTATTTCCCCCGAGAGATCGCCCAGCCACGGGCAGAACCGGAAGACAGGCCCGTGCCCGCCTGACTGCGGGCGGGGCCTGGAGGACGTCACTTCTGCTTCCCCCCTGACTGGGGGAAGCCATCCCCCACTTTACCGGTCTCCCGTGTGGAGAGGGAGACCGGAGATGCTGCCCACCGCCGGCGGAAGCCGTTGCGCTGCAGAGAATGAGCCCGGAGCCTCGCCGGCTCCATTCCTAAGTCCCGGCCCCGAGATGGGGGGCCGGGTGCAGCAGGCGTATTATAGAGGCGGGGCTCTCGTGTGGAGAGAGCCCCGCAAAGCGCCGTCGCCGCCCGATGAAAGGAGCCTCCCCCACGCTGAGCCAGTAAGTGAAGCTGGCAGGGGGAGGGCAATAGGGAAGCACCACGCCGGTGCCTCCTTTGAGGACATATCTGTTTCCGCTCCCACGTGGAGCCCAGAGTTAGGGCGGCCCCGGATAGCAGTGGGACGCCCCACCGTTGTACCGAGCCATGCGTGGCTCCAGCCAAGCCGAAGATGTTCAATAGGATCCCAGTGGGGGTCCTGAGTGCCAGGGGGGCCTGTGTTACCGCCCGGAGGGCCCCAGTAATTTCCAAAGCCTAGATAGCTCTTAGGGGGCACATTTGTTTTAAGAGCCCAGAGGGCTCCCAAAAATGCACATACTTTGATTCAAAGCCTAAAGGGCTCCCAAAGTGCACCAGTTATTCTAGAGCCAGATGGCTCCAACCTATACCGCAGTTGTGTTTCCTGAGCCTAGAGGGCTCGAATGTTTTGGCCCAATGTCTTGGAGGCCTAGAGAGAGCCCATGCCGCAGTTTGTCATTTCTAGTTGCCCAGCAAGTAGTGGGCAGCTGCTACGTTTAGGTTCTTCTTCCTAGGGACTTGTTCTTTGGACTCAGGAGTGAGACGCACTCCTTCATCCCTATCTTGGCCTTCCCCAGCTGCGCAGCACTTAGTGCCAGCTGCAGCGTTTAGGCCCTGCTCTTGTCCTCCAGCTGCCCAGCAAGTAGTGGGCAGCTGCTACATTTAGGTTTTGGCGCAGTGGCGCAAAATGGACCCTAATGTGATTTATGCGCTAATGTGATTTATGTGCTAATGTGATTTATGTGCTAAAAGTGATTTAGGCGCTAATGTGCTAAAAGTGATTTAGGCGCTAATGCTAATATTACTTCGGGGTTCATATTGTTTTTCATATGGCCAAGTAGCTGCCCTTCTTTTCTTTCCATGCACCCCATTACCTACAGATCTATCAGAGAGAGAGAGATTCCCACAGATTCTACCTTTCCCAGTACAGCTTAATGTGCTGTTGTGCATGTCATCTGCTTCAGAAACTTTTTTCGTAAATAGATTATAATGTGCATTAATTTACCTCCTCTAGGTTTGGGATATTATCGGTCGTTCTGTAGTTGTGGACGAAGGGGAGGATGACCTGGGCAGAGGACGAAACCCACTCTCAAAAATATCTGGCAACTCTGGGGAAAGGTGAGTTTGAAGCAAGTATTACTGTTGTATGTATTTACTGTTACTTATCACTGCCTGTAGTGTGTAAGTGCTCCATATTTTAACTGATGATTTGCCACCTCTGCAGCATTAGATTGCTCAAAGATTCACATGCTTGAATCAGTCCCCATTGTCGGAGTGGAGTTCTTGTGTAACTTTAACAAAGCAGTACAATGTACTGACATCTGAAAAAGCCACAGGCAATGTCCCATTTGTTAGCACATCCACCTGATTCTAAAGAGACCAAACACTAGCCAGGGAGATGAAAGTTCTCTCAGCCTCAATCCTCCTGGAAGTCTTCACACCTAAAATATCAACCACACATTGTGTGGTTAGAAGTGCCTGAACTTTTCTCTTGCTTCAAATACAGATCTGTGAACTTTGAAACATTTTTCTTGGGCTTTAGAATAATTGAACTCTACTGCCTCTGGAAAATGGCAACATTGGGAAATCCAGGAAAAGTCTTTTTAAAGCCTGTGGGAAAATTAAGTTATTTTTTCTGATGACTATTACAAGATGTTCACTTAGTGTCTCTTTCCAGATCACAAAGCCAAAGACTGTAAGATTTGTAGAATCTTCTCTGCCAACACACAGTGGTCGTGAAGGGAGACCTTTGAGATGGATTCAGAAAAATAAGACATCTGAGCACCTCTCTCCATGGGATGAATCTGAAACCAGTACCTTCAATCTAGTGTGAGAAAATGAGAAAAAACAAACCCTGATACATCTGAATCCTCAAAAGGCAAAACTAGACCAAAGAAGGTGAACCTGAGGAAAAAATCACAAAAAGGCTCTCAAAAAGTCAGCAGACATTTCTTTTCAACAGAAAGAGGCATTCTCCAACTGCCATGCCTCCACCATCATCTCCGCTGACTATAAAAAATTAAAGGTTGTCCCACCATTAATAGTAAGCCCATCAACAACCTTGACCACGACAAGCCTTAGTCTATTCCTCTAAAGATAAAAAAGCAACAGGCAAACCCACATAGATGCCGTCACAAAAGATTTTGTCAATGCCACCATTGATGAGGGATGTGCCAATAAAGAAACCATCAACGGAGTTGTTCACAAAGAGAACACCAATGATTGACCTGTTGACGACCCACCCTTTGTAGTCTGCCCCCAAAGTGACAAAACCACTGTCAGTGACTACCCTATTACCAACAGCGTTGTTGATCTTATCGTCAACGACTTCATTAACCATGACAAAGGGTGCGAGTCGATTTTAGAACCAATAGCTAAATATGTTGACGTTTTTTTAAAACCCTTCTTGAGTGATGTAAAATCTTACATCAAGGATACGGCAGATTTTATTAATAAAGTTGAAAATCTCCGGTTTGATGAAAGCAAAGAATTGTTGGTGGCGTTTGACGTCAATTCTTTGTATACTCAGATCCCTCAGGAGGAGGGACTAGAAGCCATTGAGTTCTTCCTAGACACCAGGCCAAAACCACAAAGAGTACCCACGAAATGTATAATTGACTTGGCAGGCTTAACACTAAAACGAAACTTTTTTCGATTCATGGACACATTCTACGTGCAGATGAAGGGCACCGCCATGGGGTGTCCTTATGCCCCAGAGATGGCGGTGCTCTTCATGGCCCTGTACGAGGAAAGGTTTGACTACTGCAACAACCCATATAGCGATAACATTCTAAAGTGGTATCGCTATATAGATGATATCTGGTGCCATTGGAATGGAACCAAAGAACAACTGTCCCAGTTCCATGAATGGCTTAACAGCAGGCACCCAGATATCAAATTCAGCATGACTCAAAGCACTACACGACTAACATTTCTGGATGTTGAAGTCTTTCCCCAGAACAAAGAACTGGTTACCACACTACACCGCAAACAGACAGACAAAAACACAATTCTACATTATCGGAGCTTTCACCCACAGAGTTTAAAAGAGAACCTACCATACAGTCAATCGCTAAGAATCCGACGAAATTGCTCCAGAAAAGAAGACTACTTAACACATGCAGAAATCTTTTGTGAGCAATTAAAAGCCAGAGGTTATCCCAAGAAAATGTTGAAGCACGCAACCAAGCGTGCGTGGTATACACCAAGAGAAGAGTTACTATCTAAAAAAGACAAAAAAACACTGGAACAATTGGTCTGTGTCACCACATATGGTCTACTCACTAATCGATTCAAGTCGATAATTCTCAAAAACTGGCACTTGTTGTCAAACCTTGAAACTCCTTTTGCAAAACCGTTGTTTGCCCTCAAAAAGAATAAAAACCTTGGTCAACAATTAATAAGAGCAGACTTAGGCACAACAAAAGCGAAAAGTGATCTCCGTGCTATATGGAACTTAGATCCATTACAGGGACTTAAACAACCCACATAAGTCAGGACTACATCTCCCAGAACCTCCAAACCACATGACATGAGTATAAGTAAGGATGTCATGTGACCAGCACCACCTAGCAAACCGTCGAACACGGAAGAAGGCAGGAAAACCACAAAGCTAAGAAAGATTTCCAAAGGTAAGAGACCACACATAGGGAGCAAACAATCGCTTTTGTTAAAATATCCCCCTAATATCAACCGTCTCGTTTTTGCAACAAACGCGACTAATTATTAGTTGAAATAACACAGACGCCGTCAGAATCAGGAGAGCAGCGGCCAGCCTGCGGGCTGAAACCCAAAGTAAGTAATCATTACGAAGGGTAAAACCCGAGCTCCGTAAATGGTCGAAACGCTCGAATCATAGAAATCTTTAAACTTTATTGTTTACATAGACCCTGCCGCCGCCGCCCAAACAACACCTGACCAAAGAACATAAAGACTTTGAAATTCGGCCACCATACCCAAGAAAATAGGTAAATGCAAGTCCTGACTTTTTATCTTCAAACAGAACGACAATGACATCTTATATGTTGTACACACATAGAAATTAGATATAAAGGTTGCCCTTTACCTCTGCAGAACGAGTTGTCAGTCAGAAGTTGCGAGCAAGACAGACTCAGACTCCGTTCACCGCAAAGGTAATAATGTATGTAACTGACTAAAGGCATTTTCCCAGTATAAGAGAGAGGTTCCTTGTCTCAAACATGTCCCATATTGTTTTCACATAGGTACCCACTAACAAAAGCCCTGAAGAAGAGCCTGATGACCAAGACACAGGCTTGGAAACGCGTCGGCTTACCTTTGTTCACTCCAGTTGACGAATTGGTTTAACGCAAAGGGTGTTAAATACGATGTGACTCTTTCAGTCAACAGAATATCTTTTCGTTAATTCTTCCCTTGCGATACCAGACCGCAAACATACCAAAGACACTTGAGATAGGTCTGGTGATAAAATATAAAATCCGTTAGGAGGGTACAGTCCACACCTTGTTTAATGTAATGACACCTTGTCTAATATAATGTTTATGTACAGTGTTATCACAAATGTTTGGTTTTTCGTGTTAAATGTAAAAATTTGTATATAATGAATATCATGCTGTGTATGACAAAGTAAGTCCTCAGACTACTATAAATACATTATCAAGTGAAGCAATTTGTTAATTCTAAATAAATAATCAAAACACCGATTGATTAAACACAATAGGGTGCAAAATCTGCCCAAAATAAATTAATTGGCAGAACCAAAAAGCGTCTGGGTTTCTATTTTCTCCTCATCACTACGATCAAAGCATACATGACCATGTAAAATTTCTCCTCAAGTTCCAAATAAGGTCATGGATACTGAAGTAGCAGGAAAATCAGATAGAAGGGAACACCTTTGGCGTGGCTAATAAACCTGGACAGGTGAACATTAAATGTCAGGACACAGACTACTAGGCATATTTCCCCAGAATCCCAGCTTGAACCTTTCTATCCAAACTTCCTCCCACAGCATTGGATAGAAAGAAAATAGTATTATCACCATTATGACCTTTATGAATCAATATATGAGAACTATGAGCCACAGCCTATGATGAAAGTGATGTTAAATCTTAGAAAAAAGGCTTACAACACATGATGACATACTATTATACAGAATTTGCCCCAATTCATAGCAGCCACCCACAACTTCTCTACCCCAAAAGGCACAGAGTTCTCCTGCACCTGTAATAAGGGCATCTACACAGGAAGGCGATCACCATTCACCTCAAACTCTACGACAGCCTGTACAGCAATTCATAATTGTCCCTCATGATGACAAATATGCCAGTGTTGAAGAGGTTGAAATCAGATCTTCCAAGGGGCAACGACTGGTATGATTATATTCTCCCTAGTACAAACACACCAACACCTCCACCTATGAATTCACCGCTAGACATTATCAACAAGTTTCATTTTATGGTGAATAGGGCAGCATAGAGAATTGACCGGCGTGTTACTGTCAAAAAGACTGACAGTTTCTTATAGAACTTAAAGTACCCAACTAGAAAATCAGTCAAAGTGATTCCTTTGGTGGCTCACATCTAGCCGGAAGGAATAATATCAATGCAAGCACCAGCTACAGTGTCAGCAGTGGTACCCAGATTAGATAAACAGTACAAATTCCCTTAGAATTCACCTCCTGGGTCATCCTAAAGCAGATTCAGTAATCATGCAAGTGATGCAGCAGCGATCCATGAATATGATGGCACTGTGCACAGCACAACCAGCGCAAGAGGGACGCCGAATGCACATGGCAGGCAAAAGGTTGTCCCTCATGCCGGCGATGTCTATCAGAAATGCTATTGCAATAGGCAGATCTGACAGACAGATGTGGTCAGATATAGCCCCAGATCTGGACCTATTGCCTGAAAATAAAAATCAAGAGGTGAAGTCTCTACTATATGAGGGAGCTAAAGCATTGACTGTACTTCTAGACAGTGCATTAGATGTGTTAAATATAAGTTTTAGACAACTTGCCCGATCCGCCATATTATGCAGACAAGGAAGCCATCTCTTTCAAGCTAGAAGTCGAGAAATAAATCATGGGCATTCCATTTGATGAGAAATGGCTATTTGGGAAACATGTGAATTATGCATTGCAGATTTAAGCTGATACGGACACATCCAGGTCCTTGGGCGTCTTACAGCAAAGAAAGCCTCAGTCCTTTCACAGAAGAAGGAGAATGCAGCTGTAAGATTTTATATCTCACATATGGATATCCAAAGTATTATCCATTTTACCATCCTAAGTCGTACCATTAGGGTTACGCACCCAGTCAGCAACAGCAGTATCCCTTTAGACAAGTGCAACAACTGTCCTATTCGAGACAGCCAGAGAAATCAAAAGCCCATCAAAAGGGATAAGACTCCAGAGTCACTGACAGTTTTTTAGGCATGAGATACCAATATACAGACAATCAAGATATTGGGCTCTGTGTTGTGAAAACTTTCTACCTTCTGCAGCAACTAGAAGGTAATCCCTACAGACACATAGGTGCTGGACGTGATTCGGTATGGTGGCACTCTGGAGTTTGTACAACATCCACCAATGACACTGCCTTCCAGAATAAAACATCTTCACTTGTTGAACGCAGAAATTCAAACCATACTGCAGAAAGGAGCCATAGAAATGTTTCGAAAACATCATCAAAATGTCATGAGTAAGCACCTGGAATTTTATTACCGGTGCTTACTCATAAAAAAGAAAACTTCAAAAGAGTGGAGGCCCAGTCTGATCAGCACCAACTCAAACTCCGTGTTAGGTAAGTAAATATTCAGAATGGTGACCATCAAAGAAGTGTTACCGCTTCTAATGAGGAACACATAAAAGGCACCATTGGATCTCAAATATTCTCATTCATAGAAAACATAAGTTCCTAACGTTTGAGGTAGCCGGTTGCCACTACCAGTTTTGAGTAAATCCCTTAAGCCTTCTGTCTGCACCTAGAATCTTTGCCAAGTGCATGGCTCCGCTTTCAGCCCAATATCAGTGGCTAGGACATCGATCGTCCCTTACCTAGATGACTGGATGCCCAAGGGCTCTTCCATTAGCTTCTTCAAACAACTCAGTAGCAGCCTGTATCGGACTCTTCAAGCCTCTAGGTCTCCAGATCAACAGAAGCAAGTCTTCTGTGACACCTTCAAAGAACATTCACTTCTTAGGAGAAATAGCAGACACTGCAGAATCAAAAGCATGGTTTTGCCTATACTGGCAAAGAGATGCTGAAACAGGAGGAACTAAAAGTGCACCTCCTTAAGAGAATTCTAGCCATGATGCTGCCATGCGGAGTGCTAAAAGCATTTTGCAGACTGAACAGGCCGCCTATAAGGTAGAATTAGAAAAGCAGTGGACTCAAATTTCCGGCTTCTTTGAAGACAGGAAAGCCCTAACTGCAACAATGAAAGAAACGCTGTCCTAGTGAACATCAAGAGACAATACAGATTCAGGACTCACATTCCTGTTCAGAGAAAGAGTATTATCAGAAGTAGTTTTTTCTTTCAACTTTACTAAATAAAAATAAATAGCAAGAAAAGAATGTACAATGCTTGCCTCGATGTCTTTAATAAAATGAGTACTTTCCTTCGCTACTGAGTTAGGAAAATCCAAATTTGTGCATATCAAAGCACAAACTGAGCTAGTTGCTGGTTTCTGCTCATCTTATGGTTTATTGAAGAGTAAAAATGCTTAAACCTTTCTATTCTCAGCACAACATTTAGAAAGCTATGGCCATGATCGGTTCAGAGGAAATTGGTATCTTTAGGGCTTTAATTCGCAAGTCCGGTAGTTGTAATCCAATTGGTTGCTCACCTGTCTCATTATCTGGTGAATTCATCAACTCCATTGGCAGGATATTTAGTAGAAACGTCTTATTGAATTTCTTTAAACTAAACTTCCCTTTCCTCTATTAAGTTTTCAAGTTTGAATGCCACACTTACAGGAAGCAAAAAAGACTTTTCCCACGTATCTTAGTGGCCAGCAACAGTCATGGAAGAAGAAAATGGTTTCTGTCACAGTGAATTTGACAGTGGAATACACAACACTGGAATTCTATTGCATCAAAAAAGTCAAATATACATCTTCAAAATTAGGTTAAAAACAAATGGAAGGCTTTGTACATATGGAGCTGGACACGAGATGTTCAGTAAAAAAGAAAATACACTACACAACTTTTATATTTGAGGCTATTCCGCTGCCACCGCTCTAATGGGCAGCCGTGTCTGCGTGAGATTAAAGCCGGGGCAGGCGCCCCGGGACGCCGCCTCATCACAACACCGGGAGTTCATTTGGGGCAGTGAGCTAAATATCGCCCCAGATCTCGCATTAAATTGCACACAAAGTGGGCCGCGTAGGTTCACAATACCAAAGTAGTTTAAAAAATGCACGCTACAAAGCCAACCAAATATTCCATTGTGTGATATTCAATGGCAAATGGGCATAAAAAAGAAAAAAAAAGTCACCTGCCCATTTCATGAGTTCTCCGAGGCTTCGACACAAATCAATTCACACTCACTCAGATGGCGTGACAAACCAGACACGAACGTACAAAGACACACAAAGTGCACAAAAGGCACTTGTACACACTGCCTGGAGGATCAGAGAGGGGATATTACTGGTCCTCTTACGAACTCTGCTGACACAAGGCAGAACTGTCAGAGACCCCAGCCCGTGCTGCACAGCCACGAGGCAGCCCAGGGTCCTCTCCGTGCTGTCGGTGCCACGAGACAGGACGGTCGTGCACCCCGACTCCTCCATAAGGGTTTATTATGAACGGTTTAACCGATGGCGCCTTTTTCATGCGCACAAAGAGCGTTAAGGGACTTTTTAACCAACGCTCTCAGTTGTCATCCTGTCTTTCCTACTTGTGTGCTTGCTGCAGTCCAGCTCCTATAGCGCCTCGCTTCCTTCAGGTGGGAGCCTATGGAGTCCTGCGGCGCTGTGCGGTGCAGTGCTCGCGCTGGCTCAGTACAGCGCCTGATGTGAGTCCCCGTCCTTCAGTCCATCTCAGCCGCTCATTCTCGCGGGCAGCCAGGGGACGCCTCCAGTGGGGCGGATAGTTGTGTGCTGGATTTGGCCTGACCCTTGCCCTCGTGCTCCCCCATCACCTCTGCTGGCAGTGCCAGGAGGGGGCACAGAGACAGTATACACTTCACCTTGCCACCACCTTCATTTGTCCTACTAGCTCTCTTTGCAGAGCAAAGTCGCCTCTCTTAAATGTTGAACTCTTTGTGTTTGTGTGTGTGCGTGTGTATATATATATATATATATATATATATATATATATATGTGTGTGCGTATGTATGTATGTATATATATATATATATATACATACATGTGTGTGCGTATGTATGTATGTATATATATATATATATATACATACATACATCCAAAACTCTTTGTCGCTCTGAACCCCTGCCGCTTGCAACGGAGGGCCCAGACGGGATAGCGAATCCCAAAGTCTTTACAAACTTGAATCCAAAGTAACGATAAACAAATGGAATGTCCAGGCCAACTTCGTGCAGAATTACGAGCTTTTATTTCAGCTCCACTCCAGAGTGGAGCTGAAATAAAAGCTCGTAATTCTGCACGAAGTTGGCCTGGACATTCCATTTATTTATCGTTACTTTGGATTCAAGTTTGTAAATACATACATACATGTATATGGGTGTGGGTATATATATGTGTGTGTGTGTATATATATATATATGTTTATATGGGTATATATGTGTGTGTGTATACATTTTAAATACACAGTATACACTTATACACACACACACACACACACATATACATATTTATATGCATGTGGGTATGTATCTATATTTATAAATACACACATCTATAGATACATTCACACTCAAACACACCCACACACTCCTACCTTTATCCTTTGTAGGTGGCCCTACTCGTTCTATCTGGGACCCAATGTGTGTCCCTTCCTCTAGATTTCGCCTCTAGTGACTCCACTGCCAGTGGCTGCGGATCCGACTCGTCCTGCGCATCTCTTGCATTACATCAAGTGCCCACAAGTATTTGTGCTGCTGCGGCGTCTGTCAGCAGGGCTTCCAGGCGCTAAATCTCCAAATAAGCACATTAGGTGGAGAGAGCAAGGGCTGCTCGGATTCCGCACCTGTGTGGCCGCAGGGGACCTCTTCAAAAGGAAGATGGGAAAGGGTTTGGGTTTACAAATTAAGGACACACTTTCCTAAACCGGGGCAAATATATGTGGGGCGTGCTGTGGTGGTGTCTTGCAGGTGTGTGCTCCAGCTGCTCTCAGGAGGAGAGGTGCCTAGGAGAGCATCTGTTGCTGGCACGGGTGCTGCCACCTGCCCTGGCACCAGCAGGACTCCACTCCCTCACAAGCTTCACTGCTGCCACTTATCTGCATGTACTGGTAAAGTGCTGGGGTTGGAGGCACGGTCAAGACCCCTTCAATTGACCTGATCTGAAGTTGGGGGAGTCAATGGGAGTCTGTGTGTGTGCGTGCGATGGAGGGGGGGGGGGGGGGGGGGGGGGGGGTCTCACTTGCTACCTCGAAAAAAAAGTTCCTCAGAAAAAATGGCCCATGCTGACCCCCTCCAGCGAGGCGAGTGACAAAAGAGCCCTGCAGTGCCAATAATATATAAACGGATGACGGACACCTTTAAAATGTGGTAAAAAGACTTCATCAAAGAAGAGGCACCGAACAAATTGAGTGGCACAAGTTTATTTGCGTAGTTAATTAAAACCTGCCACTGGCGACGAGTATTTTCTCTAAAACACAATTTAATAAGATGTTCATATAATCAATTGGAAACCGTTGTCTTATATCTGATTGGAGGGAATTATCGCCGATGGTATAACATCATAAAATAGCGCAATTGTTTCTGTTAAAAGACGCGGTTTTGCTTCCCAGGAGTTACCAATCCCTACATCTCGTGTGCCGATTTCCTGAATGAAACTCGGTGCGAACTGCTGGAAACGTTTCTAATGGACCCGGTTGCAAAACATTCGATTTTGACTGTGATTTAAATGTTGCAGCAAAAAGAAACGTCCGCTTTAAGACACTGGAATACAGCGAACAAACACCAGGTATTATACTGGTTAATGAAGAATGAAATGTGAGGCTATAGTAGGAGAATACAACATTTTCTAGCTATCGCGACAAGAATTTTAGATTCTATTAAGGACATGGAGGCGAGGATTATGCTTTCTCATTTCTTTACTGCAAAACACAGCTGCCAATGAAAGTAAAACTACATTTGTAAAAAACTACAATATTCATGAGGCTTTGAACCACGCCTCCAATATAACGACCAATCACATCATGAACAAGCATACAAAGTAGAGAGACACTAATCCTGCCTCCTCTTTCTTTGTGAGAAGAAGTCTCATAAGAACAAACAAAGTCTTTGAATTCTCAACTGAGAAATTAACAGTTCCTGTAATAGGTTCTCAACGGAGAACAATCCAAAACCAGCGAAGGCGTCTGCTTCCATCTTGAAGGCACGTCCACTCCATCCGAAGAAGGCACTCAACCTTTGTGGAATCATTTCCTACAATAGAAAACAAGGTTGAGAAAGAGAGCCCACAACTACATTTTTTCTTTGGGTGGGCATAAAAGTTGTTAAACAACACAATATCAAAACAACTTTACAGTTGAATAACTGTCATAACGGATGGGATAATCCTCGCCTCCGTGTCCTTAATAGAATCTAAAATTCTTGTTGCGATAGCTAGAAAATGTTGTATTCTATAGCTCGACCGGAGGCTTCTGATTATGCTGGTTCAAAGCTCATCAATCACAGCATCAGAAACATGCGGAATAGGTTTGTAATAAAGTACTTTAAACATAGAGTCTGACGACTAATCAGCTGCTTTAAGAATGTCCTCCAAACGGGACCCTAATAAGTAGGCGTTAGAAGCCATAGCTCCTCTAGCGGAGTGAGCGCCATAAACAGAAACATCAATGCCAGATTCCGACATAATCCATCTGACCCACCTAGCTAGAGTAACAGCAGCGACTGGTTTAAATGGCTTTTGTACCGAAATTAACAGCTGACCCAAAGGGTCCACCCTGTGAGACACTGTACGTTCTTCATAACACTGCAAAACACATAACTTGCTGTTGTGTGGAAAAGCAGGATACTCCACTGACCTAATCATGGTCTTAGTTCTTCTCGTGATAATAAAGGAGACACCCTGAGGAGAAAACATCCTACCAGCTAGATCTAAGGCTCTAATATCAGACACCCTTCGACATGAAATAAGGCAGAGCAACATAGTAAGCTTAGCAGAAAGCTGCTTCAAGGAAAGATCACCATTGTCAGGCCAGGATTCCAAAAGAGTAAGAACTTTTGTAACATCCCATAAAGTGGAATACCTAGGCCGAGGGGGGTTAGCCACCCGGACCCCTTTAAGTAACTTAACATACCAAGGGATGCATCCCCACAGGCTTACCATCAAAATGATCGTGACCAGCAGAAATAGCAGACCTGAAGTTATTAACTGACCTGTAAGCAAGTCCAGATTCAGCATATTCCGACAAGAAATTCAGTACATCAGTTATAGATGATCCCACGGGATCCACCTGTTTTGAAAGGCACCAACCCACCCATCGCTTCCAGGAAGCAGAATATCGTTTCCGGGTGGAAGGAGCCCACGCCTGTTGCATAAAACCGGCAGCCGCTTGTGAAAGCCCTGCAATGCTCTCATGTCTCCGGAAAGCGTCCACACCATCAAGGTTAATTGGTTCTGAAGGACCAAGGGATGGCATGACCCCACTGGGTCCCAGAGAAGCTTCGAAACTGTCGGGAGCAGAAAGGGGAGGTCCAGAGACAACTCCAACAGTGTGGGAAACCATGATTGAGTCAACCAAAATGGGTCACCAGGACCAGAGAACTCTTCTGGCGCCGAACAAAGGCCGCCACCCTCAGAATCAATGCAAACGGAGGAAAAGCATAATTCCACTGTTCCCCCCCAATGCTGCAGGAAGGCATCCGTTCCCATCGCCATTGGGTCTGGTCTCCAACTGAAGAACCGGGGAAGTTGGGCATTGAGGCGAGATGCAAACAGATCTACTTGGCTGGGACCTCGCATATCCATGATCTGCGCAAAAATTGAGGGAAGAAACTTCCAATCGCTAAAGTCCCTCAGATATCGGGAGTTCCAATCCGCCACCTGATTGAACTTCCCTGGAAGATACTCCGCCACTACAGAGATCTTGCGATCCAGGCAAAAATGCCCAAACTCCGTCACAATGTGCACCAGCATGCGGGACCTCGTTCCCCCCCAGACGATTGATGTATCTCACTGCTGAGACATTGTCCATTCGAACCACTATGCAACAATTGCTTTTCAGCGGTGAGATAGGCTTGATGGCAAAGGACCCTGCCAACAACTCCAGACAATTGATGTGCAGCTTTAGCTTGTCTGCTGACCATCGTCCTCCTGTGGTAAACTCTCCAGAGGGAGCGCCCCAACCCCACTGACTGGCATCCGACTTGACAACCACGTCTGGGGCGGTGCCGAAGATTGCTCGCCCGTTCCAAGCTGTCATGTGCTCTAGCCACCATTGCAGCTCATCTCGAGCTTCTGGAGAGAGAGAAAGGAGGTAATTGTAATGGTAATTTTTTCTTAGATAAAAGATTTTTAGTCTCTGCAGGGCGCTCTGTAATGTAATGGACCTGGGAAGATAGCTTGGATTGAGGAGGCCAGGAGGCCCACAATTCTCGCCAGAACCCGCAAGGAAATCGTCTCCTTGGCTAACGAGGTTCTGATCTCCCTCTTTATGGACCTGATTTTGCTCACTGGAAGAAGGAGCTGCGCAGACACTGAATCTATCAAGAAACCCAGGAGTTCCATCTGCTAGTTTGGTGTCATCACTGATTTCTTGACATTGATAATA
The DNA here is from genome assembly GCF_964263255.1 of Lissotriton vulgaris. Classification (NCBI taxonomy): domain Eukaryota; kingdom Metazoa; phylum Chordata; class Amphibia; order Caudata; family Salamandridae; genus Lissotriton; species Lissotriton vulgaris. The sequence goes on along the minus strand of NC_141697.1, from coordinate 819,407,603 downwards.
AACCCCAAGTTCTGTAACAGGGTCGTTGTCCACCCTAGGTGTGTAAGGAGTAGCTCCCGATCCTGTGCCAGAAACAGCATGTCGTCCAGATATACAATGAGGCGCACCCCCATCTCTCGGAGACAAGAGACCACCGGTTTGAAGAGTTTTGTGAACACCCATGGTGCTGAGGAGAGGCCAAAAGGTAGAGAACGATACCGGTACCATTGCCCTTTCCATGGAAACTGCAAGAATTTTTGATGTGAGGGGCAAATGGGGACCGTGAGGTAAGCATTTTTTAAATCCAGGCGCACCATCCAGTCCTTTTCCAGCAGGAGATCTCGCAAGAGGTGAATACCCTCCATCTTGAAGTGGCGATACATTACAAAGGGGTTGTAATCTCTCAGATTTAGTACTAGGCGTTGTCCGCCACCCTTTTTCTGGACCAAAACGACGTTGCTGCAAAAACCTTCTGGAATGAAGGGTCCTATGACAATGGCTTGCTTGGCCAACAACTCTTCCAGCTCTGAGTCTATAAAACTCTGCTCTAGATGGTAAAAAAGGAGAGGATGTGGCGGGAAGTCCTAACGACGGCACACTATCATTTCTATGCGGTAGCCCGGCACGGTCTGAAGGACCTAGACATCCGACGTGAGTGTCTCCCAATTCATTACAAAATGTCTCAGCCTGCCCCCCAGAGGAATAACTGGACTCACCGGACTTACCAGAGGACTGGTTGTCAAAGTTCTTGTAGCCTCCGTTGACACCTCGATTAAAGCGGCCTCTGTATCCGCGGGATCTGGATGGGTAGAACCCCGCCTGGCCGGGTTCCTGGGTGTATCCCCCTCTTCCACGTCGAGGGGCGTATCCTCTCTGAGGACTGTTATTAGAGAAGCGGCCGGTCGAGCATCCTCTGCCACACCTGGCCCTTCCAGAGACCTGGTGTAAGACTCTCTTCAGTGAGGATTGAGACTTATCAAGGGAAGCGAATGTACTAACAAACTTTGCAATGTCTTTTACGAATTTGTATCCAAACAACTGTCCTTTAGCCAAAGGTCCCGGCTCCGATGAAGCCAGCTCCACCAACTGTGGATCTATCCGAAGGAGAACAGATTTTCTTCTTTCCAAGAGCAGGGCGTAATTAGCATTCCCAAGCATGCATATAGCGCGTTGCGTCCAACCGGCTAGAACCTGCGGGTGGATAGCGGCCCCGGTCTCTTGAGGTTGGAGGGCCAACTCCAATATTTTGGCCAACGGGCCGAAAGGTCGAGGACCTTGTACTGGCACGCCCGAAGCGCGCGGTCAATCCCCTCCTTGGGGTCTATCTTATATTTCTTAAGGAAGGTGGTCATGGAGGTGTCAATGTCGGGAGTAATGGCCACCTTGTGGGCTAGGTCAGGACGTGGGCATTCGGACTTAAGGCGGGCTCTGACCTCCGTGTCAAAAGCCTTACGTAGGTGCGTTTCTAAGTATTCTGCCACCGCCGGGGGTGGAACCCAATCGGAAGATCTGGGGTGGACAATGTCCAAAGGGTCAAACAGGAAAGGTGACGGGGTAACGGGGGAGGAGGAATGCTTACGCTTCTTAGCACGTTTACACACCTTGGAATCTAGGGAAGAATCCGTATCTGGATCGGTATCGGTAGTGGTGTCCAGCACGGGAATAGGAGAGGCATTAGGAAGGGCAAGGGGTTGGACGGCATCTTTGGCACATTCTTTAGCTTTGTAAAGCTTGGAATAAGAATGGGCATGAGGCCAAAAGGAGCCGGAAGGGTCACTGGGACTGGAAGTGGGGGGCTGGGAAGAACTAGATGGAGGGGGATCTTTGGGACCAGGAGGGACAAGCAATTCTAACTTCTGAGTCAAGGGCAACAAGGCAGATGATAGGGGGTCTATCTAGTTTGGCATCTAGCTTCCTATCAATCAGGTCCTCCATGGACTCATCATTGTAATACTCTTCGTCACCCTGTTCACCAACAGCATCTAACTCCTCCTGATAGCAATCAAGATCTATAGCAAAACAAATGGAGGAGTACCCCCTTTAGGCAAAACAGAGAAAGTCTCTGTGCCAAAAGCTTAAGGCTTAATCAAGCAATTGTGCCCAACCTTTACTTAGGACATTGCATATCCTTTTTGAAGACCCCTCACTCACCAACCTAGTTGGTGACATGCTTCATCATTGGGGTTCCACCCCGCAGGCCGAGTGCCAACAGGGTGTGCTACGATACCTGACTACAGTGGAGCGGGTATTTTTTCTTTTATATGTGTAGTGATAAAAAGGGTGAAAGTGATTTAAAAAGGGGCCAGGTCTACTCACTTCAAGATTTTATTCCTGAGCGACTGGGCACCCTAATAAAAGAACTGTGACACCTATGTCTAATTATGTAGACTCCGGTGTACAAGACGAGTAGTGTTATTAAAATAGCGACGTGTGCTATGTGATTTAAAATTAAGGTCATAGGTCTACATGTTTCAACCTCTTGCGATTGTGGGTTTTCGTCAGGACCAATTAGAAAAAGACTGAAAGACCTGGGTGGTACGCACACGCTAAGGTGCGTCCTGCCCTGGATCTGTGTTAATTGGGAAACACAAACTTGTGTCCCTTTTCAAAATGTAGTCTTCTCCCCACTCCGGAAGAAAAACCTGTGAAGGAAAATATCAGGAAAAAGGGGGTTGGGATCACAATACATAAGACAAACGTTTGTTGCACATGTAACATATAGAAAAATCAAATATGTGAAAAGGGCCGGTTGCCCTTCTAGTGGGTAGACGAAAAAGGTTGATTGACCATATTAGTGACTACCGTGTTACGACCGTACCCCGCCCTTGCCATGGGTATCTGGCATAGGTACTGATGAACCTTATATCAGGTTGTGTTACTGTTTAAAGTTTGTTGCTGGGAGAGATCAATTAGCGGTGTGATCTGTGCACATTTAAGCATTTCGTGGTGGTAAATGGATGCTCTGGGAGATTATAGTGTCTCACGATGTACCCGGGAAAGCTACATTTAATTATCTAGTTTACAGGATTTAGAGAAAATGTAGCAAGGTCACAACCGGATAGTTGTAAAACATTCAGCGTACTCATAAAGCGGTAAGAATCCGCTTCATGGGCGTCCGTGTTCCAAAGGCGATGCTCGCGTAATCTAAAGAATTAAAATAAAACACGAGCGGAGGATGTGGTGAGTGACGAAATGTCAACTCGTTTGTCTGTACAGAAATCCCGGGAGATCGTGTATGATCAGACTTACTTGCGGCTTCTGTTCCTCGAACTGGTAACCTACTTGGTTCCATAGACGGTGCGCCCCGTGGGATTCCCTAACCCATAGTGAGGAAGCGATCAGGTAATTAGGCACTCCGCTTCCTGGAAAGGGCGGGGCCCACCGAGTCAGGTGTGCCGGTTAGCCAATAGACACACCGTGGTATCAGGATGAGGCTTGGAACACAGTTTCTATGGCGACCAAGGGCGCTCAGGGAAGAAATGAGAGACGCCCTAGTTACAGGTAACGCTTAGCAATTAAGTGAACCAGTGAGTGAGGATTCATTCATCCCATGATCGAGTTCCACGGAATGTTGTCATTAAGACCAATCCTATGTGTGGACAGCCTGTAGACCCACCTTTGTTACTTCTCAAAGAGCCGTTAGGGTCAGGTTGTTACCTGGACTTATCTGTTCAATTATTGACCATTGTAGATCATCTGGTGTATGTCCTGCAGTTAGGTAGTATTCAGTCAGCCTAGTCATGGACTTCTTGCACCTGATGGTGCTTCTGTGTTCCCCTATACTTAGTTTCACTTTTCTGTTGGTCATGCCAATGTAGTGTAGATTACATGGGCACGTTATTCTGTAAACTACGTTTTCACTGTTACAGTTTGTGTGGCCTTGTATTGTCCATATCTTACCAGGTTCCAGGAGCAGGGTTTTTGTGTTGGTAGTGAATGGGCACACACTACAATTGCCACATTTGTAGTGGCCCGTGACCCTCGGTAGTCCCCATGCATTTAGCACTGTGTCATTTTGTACTGTTTTTTTTGTTATTGGTCTGGTGTTTACCACTGCATCTTTTATGCTTCTTGCTTTTTTGAAGGAAAAGAGTGGTTTTTCCCATTCCATTTTGCCGGAATTCAGAATCGACCAATGTTTATTTATTATTCTGGTTACATCATTGGAAATTTTGTTGTATATTGTAACGCATGTGAGGGGAGTTTTCTCAGTTGGTTTTACTATATTGTCCTGAAGTACTTCTCGGGGTTGATTGCGCGCTCGTTTTTGACTTTTTTGCAGGATTTTGTTCGGATAACCTCTATCCTTCAGTTTCTCAGTGAGATTGCTTGCTTGTTCTTTGTAGTCCTTGAGCTGACTACAGTTGCGACGGATTCGCAAATATTGCCCATAGGGAAGATTCTCCCGCAATGGCCTCGGATGGAAACTTTCAAATCTTAGACGGTTGTTTTTTGCCGTAGGTTTGTAGTGTGTAATAGTTTCAAAACTTCCATTTTCTTTGGTAATCACAAGGTCAAGAAACACCAGTGTGTTTTTGTCCTTGACATAGGTGAACTTTAAATTGTCGACACAGGTATTCATCCAGTTGAAAAAGGAGGCCAGAGTGTCTTCTGGTCCATTCCAGATTACCAGCACATCATCGATGTACCGTTTCCATAGCGAAATGTTTGATCTAAAGGGGTTAGTGTCACTGAGTATATATTTCTTCTCAAAGTCATGGACGTATAGTCCTGCCACGCTGGGGGCAAATGTGCTCCCCATAGAAGTTCCACCCGTCTGGAGGTATAGTGTTCCCTCAAATTCAAAATAGTTTCTTTTTAACGACAACCTTGCGCATTCCAAAATAAAGTTTCTCGGGGTTCTTGAAGTCCATTCCTTATCCTCAAGAGCTTTTTCAAGGACCTTCAGTGTGTCGTCTTGGGGAATACTGGTATACAAACTCTCAATATCGAAACTCACCAGGATGGTGTTATCCTCCACAGTGAGATCGTTGAGTAGTTGTAACAAGCTTTTGGTATCTTGAAGGTATGTGCTGGTTTTTTGTACCAGTTTCTTAAAGAATACATCACAAAAGCGGGATAGTGGTTCTAAAAGTGAACCCAAGCCGGACACTATTAGTCTTCCTGGTGGTGGGTGTTTGTTCTTGTGCATTTTTGGGATTGTGTAGAAGTACGGTGTTCTTCCTTCACATTTGCATAAGAAATCCGCCTCTTGTTTGGAGATGTATCCTCTTGTTTCTTCGTATTCAACTAGCGATTTTATCTCGCTGCGTAGCTCCTCCGTTGGGTCACTTGGTAGTTCTCGGTAGCTTGTCTCGTCTGACAGTAGTCTCCGGCATTCGGTTTGATATGCTGACTTGTCCAGTACCACCACTCCACCGCCTTTGTCCGCGGGTTTAATCACGAAAGTATCACAATTCCTGAGGGTCTCGAGCGCAATCTTCTCATTCTTCGTCAGGTTTGTGAATGTTTTTTTCGGGGTTAGCGTCTCAACATCGTTAAAGACCGCTTGTTCGAATGTGGTCACTTCCACTGGGATCATATGTGGTGGTGGCACAATCGTTGATTTTGTTCTTAAACCAGTCTCGTTGGGATCATCAGTGGTTGTCATCTCTTCTTTTCTTTCGAAGAATGCTTTCAGTTTTAGTTTTCTAAAGAACGATGAAAGCTCACACTGAAGTTTGAATTTGTCCAGGTTGGCCGTCGGGACAAACCCGAGGCCTTTGTTCAGTACTTGTTCTTCATCACTTCTTCAGACAATCAAGATATTGGGCTCTATGTTGGGAAAACTTTCTACCTTCCGCAGCAACTAGAAGGTAATCCCTACAGACACATAGGTGCTGGACGTGATTCGGTATGGTGGCACTCTGGAGTTTATACAACATCCACCAATGACACTGCCTTCCAGAATAAAACATCTTCACTTGTTGAACGCAGAAATTCAAACCATACTGCAGAAAGGAGCTATAGAAATGTTTCCAAAACATCATCAAAATGTCATGAGTAAGCACCTGGAATTTTATTACCAGTGCTTACTCATAAAAAAGAAAACTTCAAAAGAGTGGAGGCCCATTCTGATCAGCACCAACTGAAACTCCGTGTTAGGTAAATAAATATTCAGAATGGTGACCATCAAAGAAGTGTTACCGCTTCTAATAAGGAACACATAAAAGGCACCATTGGATCTCAAATATTCTCATTCATAGAAAACATAAGTTCCTAACGTTTGAGGTAGCCGGTTGCCACTACCAGTTTTGAGTAAATCCCTTAAGCCTTCTCTCTGCACCTAGAATCTTTGCCAAGTGCATGGCTCCGCTTTCAGCCCAATATCAGTGGCTAGGACATCGATCGTCCCTTACCTAGATGACTGGATGCCCAAGGGCTCTTCCATTAGCTTCTTCAAACAACTCAGTTGCAGCCTGTATCGGACTCTTCAAGCCTCTAGGTCTCCAGATCAACAGAAGCAAGTCTTCTGTGACACCTTCAAAGAACATTCACTTCTTAGGAGAAATAGCAGACACTGCAGAATCAAAAGCATGGTTTTGCCTATACTGGCAAAGAGATGCTGAAACAGGAGGAACTAAAAGTGCACCTCCTTAAGAGAATTCTAGCCATGATGCGGAGTGCTAAAACCATTTTGCAGACTGAACAGGCCGCCCATAAGGTAGAATTAGAAAAGCAGTGGACTCAAATTTCCGGCTTCTTTGAAGACAGGAAAGCCCTAACTGCAACAATGAAAGAAACGCTGTCCTAGTGAACATCAAGAGACAATACAGATTCAGGACTCACATTCCACCAGCCACAATGTCAGCTTGTAGTCACCCCAGACTCTTTGATAAACAAGCATTTGCAATGCAATAGGTCTCGCATTTACACAAGTTTGAGCTATTGACATTGCAAATAACAATGCCTTTTATTTTTGTTTTTGTTTTAAAAACATAAATAAAAGGCATTGGTTTTTACAATGCCATTCGCTTAAACTTGCGTAAATGCAAGACCGATTGCATTGCAAATGCTTGTTAAGCATTAGAGGATCCTTTCTCCATGTTGTCCATTCCTGTTCAGAGAAAGAGTATTATCAGAAGTAGTTTTTTCTTTCAACTTTACTAAATAAAAATAAATAGCAAGAAAAGAATGTACAATGCTTGCCTCGATGTCTTTAATAAAATGAGTACTTTCCTTCGCTACTGAGTTAGGAAAATCCAAATTTGTGCATATCAAAGCACAAACTGAGCTAGTTGCTGGTTTCTGCTCATCTTATGGTTTATTGAAGAGTAAAAATGCTTAAACCTTTCTATTCTCAGCACAACATTTAGAAAGCTATGGCCATGATCGGTTCAGAGGAAATTGGTATCTTTAGGGCTTTAATTCGCAAGTCCGGTAGTTGTAATCCAATTGGTTGCTCACCTGTCTCATTATCTGGTGAATCCATCAACTCCATTGGCAGGATATTTAGTAGAAACGTCTTATTGAATTTCTTTGAACTAAACTTCCCTTTCCTCTATTAAGTTTTCAAGTTTGAATGCCACACTTACAGGAAGCAAAAAAGACTTTTCCCACGTATCTTAGTGGCCAGCAACAGTCATGGAAGAAGAAAATGGTTTCTGTCACAGTGAATTTGACAGTGGAATACACAACAAAAAAGAAAATACACTACACAACTTTTATATTTGAGGCTATTCCGCTGCCACCGCTCTAATGGGCAGCCGTGTCGGGCGGTGGGGCCCCACTAATAATTATCGGGCAATTTATTCGAGCGGCGCGTTAATAAAAGTTTTATAAATGAACGCTCCGCTCGAATAAATTACCCGATAATTATTGCCCTGCGCCTGCGGCCGTGGTGTTAAGCTGAGCTGAAGCTTCAATCATGTAGTAATGTGCACTGTCTGACACTGGGTTGCGATGGAGTAGCCGGCACAGTGCGCACTGCGCATGTGGTGTTTGCCCGACTGCCTTTGTTTAGCTAGCAAACTAAATGGTTTTGCAAAAGCAAGCACTGCAGAGTACGGGGTTTGCTCATGCAACATACCCCAGTGCTTAAAAAATGAGCGGCGTTTTTTTCATGCCCAGTCAAATTCTCCTCTAAAGAGAGCATCATCAGGATTGGCTACTACTACTGTACTGTACTGTAATGTAACAGTACTGTTCACGGTCTAGTGTCTCACCCGCGGGGTGGGAGCATCGTAACACATGGTGGGCAAGCAATGCCCAATCACTGTAGTGGCTTGGTGTTAAGCCATTCAGTGATTGGGCATTTCTAGTTGCTGAGCAAATCGAGCCGGCCCACGGCCTGCCTACACCCTCCCCTTCCTCCTTGTGGTCTCCTCGTGGTCGACTCGTGCGCATGAGGGACAGGGACTGTCTGGTCTGAGGCCTCACACTTCACCTAGTCGCCGGCGTCGAGTCTGTCGTCAGGAATGGAGTCGGCAGTTCACCAGCAGCCCAGGTAAGGCCCAGGCGGGCATTTTTTAAAGTTTTTGGCTAGAGCCGAGTATGCAGGGATCTGTGTGGGTCCCGGGCTCAATAGTGATAATATAGCTCAGGGGGTAAAGCGCCGGCTGCAGAATGATCCTAAGGGCAATGACTCATTGGTTCATCATTCATGGAGCGATAAACTAACTGAATATACGCAAACATCGCCCAAAAACCTCTGATTAACTGCAACTAACAACGCACGCACCCTCCCAAAACTCCCCAAGTGTGGGACTTTAGGTGCATAGCACTGGCAGAATAGAGCACATGCATCATATATCTGTGATCCCGGGCAGTACCATCTCTCTGTGCTCAGTTCTTATTTTTGGCAAAAATGTATTATGCACTTAGATTCAGAAGTAGGCTGAATACCAGCATTAAGTAACTCATCTGACATCCACAGCCAAGAGAATAAGGTACGGCGACATACAAGTGAACAGGGCTAGAACACATACAGATCTCCACCAGCGCCATCAGACTCGGCTGCGACGGTGACCGTCAGACAGGTGGAAAGTCACTGGCTGAACTGCGTGACACAAATGCCTATAACATTAGAATATGCACGCTGAACATGTCCTTTTATATGCATGCTAAATCCCCGATGTATGTGCCCCCCTGTGTCAGCGTGCAGGGCCTAGTGCTTGAAACAGAGGCCAATACAGATCTATAGGTTGTGGCTTGCCCTATATTCATTCCCTCTCACGTCACACTCTCCCTCTCCCTCTCTCGAAAAAAAAGCATTGCTGGTGCGGCAGGCCCTGTCCCGCAGCTGATCAGTGATAGCTTTGCCCTTCCATTTATTCTCCATTTCCAATTTCTGGCCGGCGTGACCTTGAGGCGGCTGTTAGGTTTATCTTAGATGCGCCTTGTGTGAGTGGCATCCCGCGCGCACAATAATACCCTGGACTTTGGCCCTTATGGGAGGTGGGTGGGCGTGGAGAGTGTGGCTGAAAGACGCGGTGAAACATGGTGCAGCGAATGCCTCTGCGCTAGGGTCAAGCTCGCTCGCTAAGCTTGCTCGCTAAATTGCGTTGCCGTGACTTTTTCGCCTCACCTCTTTCAAATGTCACCAGCCGCCACTGGCGTTAAGGGACTTTTTAACCAACGCTCTCAGTTGTCATCCTGTCTTTCCTACTTGTGTGCTTGCTGCCGTCCAGCTCCTATAGCGCCTCGCTTCCTTCAGGTGGGAGCCTATAGAGTCCTTTGGCGCGGCGCTGTGCGGTGCAGTGCTCGCGCTGGCTCAGTACAGCGCCTGATGTGAGTCCCCGTCCTTCAGTCCATCTCAGCCGCTCATTCTCGCGGGCAGCCAGGGGGCGCCTCCAGTGGGGCGGATAGTTGTGTGCTGGATTTGGCCTGACCCTTGCCCTCGTGCTCCCCCATCACCTCTGCTGGCAGTGCCAGGAGGGGGCACAGAGACAGTATACACTTCACCTTGCCACCACCTTCATTTGTCCTACTAGCTCTCTTTGCAGAGCAAAGTCGCTCTCTTAAATGTTGAACTCTTTGTGTTTGTGTGTGTGTGTATATATATATATATAATATATATGTGTGTGCGTATGTATGTATGTATATATATATATATATATATATATACACATACATACACATACATACATACATGTATATGGGTGTGGGTATATATATATATGTGTGTGTATATATATATAGATATATATATATATATATATATATATATGTTTATATGGGTATATATGTGTGTGTATACATTTTGAATACACAGTATACACTTATACACACACACACACATATACATATTTATATGCATGTGGGTATGTATCTATATTTATAAATACACACACATCTATAGATACATTCACACTCAAACACACCCACACACTCCTACCTTTATCCTTTGTAGGTGGCCCTACTCGTTCTATCTGGGGCCCAATGTGTGTCCCTTCCTCTATATTTCACCTCTAATGACTCCACTGCCAGTGGCTGCGGATCCGACTCGTCCTGCGCATCTCTTGCATTACATCAAGTGCCCACAAGTATTTGTGCTGCTGCGGCGTCTGTCATACCAAAACAGAGGTGCCAGGGCTCGAATTTGATTCACAACTGCTTTTTATTTAGCAGCCATGTACCTTCTTTAAGTAGATTCCGTCAAGCTGTTCGGCTGTTTTAAGGGAACCTAAACCTTGACGGTTCAGATCAGAGTATCCATCTACACGAATATAGGGCGATTTCAGCAAAAGTTACAAAGCCCAATGTGTCTAGTCCCAATAAATATGTACGCTGGGTCGTTAGGCTAGCAGAAAAATAAGTACAGGTGTACCAAATTGAGTTGCTTTATTGTTGAAATAATCATGTGTAATTATTAATGAATGTTACTATTTATTATTCTCAAAGTATCACATGTATGATTTATGTTTGTATTGTTTCAACTGTTTAAGGTATGTTTAAACCTCTGATGTTTGTATAAAATGTAAACAATCCGAAATTTGAAAAGAAATGTATGAATGAATACACAAACCTTCGGAATCTACTTAAAGAAGGTACATAGCTGCTAAATAAAAAGCAGTTGTGAATCAAATTCGAGCCCTGGCACCTCTCTGTTTTGGTATAACGTATATTTGTCCAGCCAGGACTTGTAGGACAAAACCCCCCTAGTGATAAAAGCTGCGGCGTCTGTCAGCAGGGCTTCCAGGCACTAAATCCCCAAACAAGCACATTAGGTGGAGAGAGCAAGGGCTGCTCGGATTCCGCACCTGTGTGGCCGCAGAGGACCTCTTCAAAAGGAAGATGGGAAAGGGTAAAACCCAAGGCTTTGGGTTTACAAATTAAGGACAAACTTTCCTAAAGCGGGGCAAATATATGTGGGGCGTGCTGTGGTGGTGTCTTGCAGGTGTGTGCTCCAGCTGCTCTCTGGAGGAGAGGTGCCTAGGAGAGCATCTGTTGCTGGCACGGGTGCTGCCACCTGCCCTGGCACCAGCAGGACTCCACTCCCTCACAAGCCTCACTGCTGCCACTTTTCTGCATGTACTGGTAAAGTGCTGGGGTTGGAGGCACGGTCAAGACCCCTTCAATTGACCTGATCTGAAGTTGGAGGAGTCAGTGGGAGTCTGTGTGTGTGCGTGCGATGGATGGGGGGGGGATGTCGGGGGGCTCACTTGCCACCTCGAAAAAAAAGTTCCTCAGAAAAAATGGCCCATGCTGACCCCCTCCAGCGAGGCGAGTGACAAAAGAGCCCTGCAGTGCCAATAATATACAAACGGATGACGGACACCTTTAAAATGTGGTAAAAAGACTTCATCAAAGAAGAGGCACCGAACAAATTGAGTGGCACAAGTTTATTTGTGTAGTTAATTAAAACCTGCCACTGGCGACGAGTATTTTCTCTAAAACACAATTTAATAAGATGTTCATATAATCAATTGGAAACCGTTGTCTTATATCTGATTGGAGGGAATTATCGCCAATGGTATAACATCATAAAATAGCGCAATTGCTTCTGTTAAAAGACGCGGTTTTGCTTCCCAGGAGTTACCAATCCCTACATCTCGTGTGCCGATTTCCTGAATGAAACTCGGTGCGAACTGCTGGAAATGTTTCTAATGGACCCGGTTGCAAAACATTCGATTTTGACTGTGATTTAAATGTTGCAGCAAAAAGAAACGTCCGCTTTAAGACACTGGAATACAGCGAACAAACACCAGGCATTATACTGGTTAATGAAGAATGAAATGTGAGGCTATGGTAGGAGAATACAACATTTTCTAGCTATCGAGACAAGAATTTTAGATTCTATTAAGGACATGGAGGCGAGGATTATGCTTTCTCATTTCTTTACTGCAAAACACAGCAGCCAATGAAAGTAAAACTACATTTGTAAAAAACTACAATATCCATGAGGCTTTGAACCACGCCTCCAATATAACGTCCAATCACATCATGAACAAGCATACAAAATAGAGAGACACTAATCCTGCCTCCTCTTTCTTTGTGAGAAGAAGTCTCATAAGAACAAACAAAGTCTTTGAATTCTCAACTGAGAAATTAACAGTTCTTGTAATAGGTTCTCAACGGAGAACAATCCAAAACCAGCGAAGGCGTCTGCTTCCATCTTGAAGGCACGTCCACTCCATCCGGAGAAGGCACTCAACTTTTGTGGAATCATTTCCTACAATAGAAAACAAGGTTGAGAAAGGGAGCCCACAACTACATTTCTCTTTGGGTGGGCATAAAAGTTGTTAAACAACACGATATCAAAACAACTTTACAGTTGAATAACTGTCCCAACGGGTGGGATAATCCTCGCCTCTGTGTCCTTAATAGAATCTAATATTCTTGTTGCGATAGCTAGAAAATGTTGTATTCTATAGCTCGACCGGAGGCTTCTGATTATGCTGGTTCAAAGCTCATCAGTCACAGCATCAGAAACATGAGGAATAGGTTTGTAATAAAGTACATTAAACATAGAGTCTGACGACCAATCAGCTGCTTTAAGAATGTCCTCCAAACGGGACCCTAATAAGAAGGCGTTAGAAGCCATAGCTCCTCTAGCGGAGTGAGCGCCATAAACAGAAACATCAATGCCAGATTCCGACATAATCCATCTGACCCACCTAGCTAGAGTAGCAGCAGCGACTGGTTTAAATGGCTTTTGTACCGAAATTAACAGCTGACCCAAAGGGTCCACCCTGTGAGACACTGTACGTTCTTCATAACTTTTTAAACACTGCAAAACACATAACTTGCTGTTGTGTGGAAAAGCAGGATACTCCACTGACCTAGTCATGGTCTTACTTCTTCTCGTGATAATAAAGGAGACACCCTGAGGAGAAAACATCCTACCAGCTAGATCTAAGGCTCTAACATCAGACACCCTTCGACATGAAATAAGGCAGAGCAACATAGTAAGCTTAGCAGAAAGCTGCTTCAAGGAAAAATCACCATTGTCAGGCCAGGATTCCAAAAGAGTAAGAACTTTTGTAACATCCCATAAAGTGGAATACCTAGGCCGAGGGGGGTTAGACACCCGGACCCCTTTAAGTAACTTAACATACCAAGGGATGCATCCCCACAGGCTTACCATCAACATGATCGTGACCAGCAGAAATAGCAGACCTGAAGTTATTAACTGACCTGTAAGCAAGTCCAGATTCAGCACATTCCGACAAGAAATTCAGTACATCAGTTATAGATGATCCTACAGGATCCACCTGTTTTGAAAGGCACCAACCCACCCATCGCTTCCAGGAAGCAGAATATCGTTTCCGGGTGGAAGGAGCCCACGCCTGTTGCATAAAACCGTCAGCCGCTTGTGAAAGTCCTGAAATGCTCCCATGTCTCCGGAGAGGGTCCACACCATCAAGGTTAATTGGTTCTGAAGAACCAAGGGATGGCATGACCCCAATGGGTCCCAGAGAAGCGTCGGGACTGTCGGGAGCAGAAAGGGGAGGTCCACAGACCACTCCAACAGTGTGAGAAACCATGATTGAGTCGACCAAAACGGGGTCACCAGGACCAGAGAACTCTTCTGGCGCCGAACAAAGGCCGCCACCCTCAGAATCAATGCAAACGGAGGAAAAGCATAATTCCTCTGTTCCCCCCCAATGCTGCAGGAAGGCATCCATTCCCATCGCCATTGGGTCTGGTCTCCAACTGAAGAACCGGGGAAGTTGGGCATTGAGGCGAGATGCAAACAGATCTACCTGGCTGGGACCTCGCATATCCATGATCTGTGCAAAAATTGAGGGAAGCAGCTTCCAATCGCTGAAGTCCCTCAGAAACAGGGAGTTCCAATCCGCCACCTGATTGAACTTCCCTGGAAGATACTCCGCCACTACAGTAAACTTGCGATCCAGGCAAAAATGCCCAAACTCCGTCACAATGTGCACCAGCATGCGGGACCTCGTTCCCCCCAGACGATTGATGTATCTCACTATTGAGACCTTGTCCATTCGAACCACTATGCAACAATTGCTTTTCAGCGGTGAGATAGGCTTGATGGCAAAGGAACCTGCCAACAACTCCAGACAATTGATGTGCAGTTTTAGCTCGTCTGCTGACCATCGTCCTCCTGTGGTAAACTCTCCACAGCGAGCGCCCCAACCCCACTGACTGGCGTCCAACTCGACAACCATGTCTGGGGTGGTGCCGAAGATTGCTCGCCCGTTCCAAGCTGTCATGTGCTCTAGCCACTATTGCAGCTCATCTCCCGCTTCTGGAGAGAGAGAAATGAGGTGAGTGCAATGGTAATTCTTTCTTAGATAAAAGATTTTTAGTCTTTGCAGGGTGCTCTGTAAAGTAATGGACCTGGGAAGATAGCTTGGATTGAGGAGGCCAGGAGGCCCACAATTCTCGCCAGAACCCGCAAGGAAATCATCTCCTTGGCTAACGTGGTTCTGATCTCCCTCTTTATGGACCTGATTTTGCTCACTGGAAGAAGGAGCTGCGCAGACACTGAATCTATCATGAAACCCAGGAGTTCCATCTGCTAGTTTGGTGTCATCACTGATTTCTTGACACTGATAATAAACTCCAAGTTCTGTAACAGGGTCGTTGTCCACCCTAGGTGTGTAAGGAGTAGCTCCCAATCCTGTGCCAGAATCAGCATGTCGTCCAGATATACAATGAGGCGCACCCCCATCTCTCGGAGACGAGAGACCACAGGTTTGAAGAGTTTTGTGAACACCCATGGTGCTGAGGAGAGGCCGAAGGGTAGAGAACATTACCAGTACCATTGCCCTTTCCATGGAAACTGCAAGAATTTTTGATGTGAGGGGCGAATGGGGACCGTGAGGTAAGCATTTTTTAAATCCAGGCGGACCATCCAGTCCTTTTCCAGCAGGAGATTACGCAAGAGGTGAATACCCTCCATCTTGAAGTGGCGATACACTACAAAGGGGTTTTAATCTCTCATATTTAGTACTAGGCGTTGTCCGCCACCCTTTTTCTGGACCAAAAAGACGTTGCTGCAAAAACCTTCTGGAATGAAGGGTCCTACAGCAATGGCTTGCTTGGCCAACAACTCTTCCAGCTCTGAGTCTATAAAACTCTGCTCTAGATGGTAAAAAAGGAGAAGATGTGCTGGAAGTCCTGACGAGGGCATTCTATCATTTCTATGCGGTAGCCCCGCACGGTCTGAAGGACCCAGACATCCGACGTGAGTGTCTCCCAATTCATTACAAAATGTCTCAGCCTGCCCCCCAGAGGAATAACAGGACTCACCGGACTTACCAGAGGACTGGTTGTCAAAGTTCTTGTAGCCTCTGTTGACACCTCCATTAAAGCGGCCTCTGTATCCGCGGGATCTGGACGGGTAGAACCCCGCCTGGTCAGGTTCCTGGGTGTATCCCCCTCTGCCACGTCGAGGGGTGTATCCTCTCTAAGGATTGTTATTAGAGAAGCGGCCGGTCGAGCGTCCTCTGCCACGCCTGGCCCTTCCAGAGACCTGGTGTAAGACTCTCTTCAGTGAGGATTGAGACTTATCATGGAAAGCGAATGTACTAACAAACTTTGCAATGTCTTTTACGAATTTGTCTCCAAACAACTGTCCTTCAGCCAAAGGTCCCGGCTCCGATGAAGCCAGCTCCACCAACTGAGGATCTATCCGAAGGAGAACAGATTTTCTTCTTTCCGAGGGCAGGGCGCAATTAGCATTCCCAAGCATGCATAGAGCGCGTTGCGTCCAACCGGCTAGAACCTGCGGGTGGATAGCGGCCCCGGTCTCTTGAGCTTGGAGGGCCGACTCCAATATTTTGGCCAAAGGGCCAAAAGGTCGAGGACCTTGTCCTGGCACGCCCGAAGCGCGCGGTCAATCCCCTCCTTGGGGGTCTATCTTATATTTCTTAAGGAAGGTGGTCATGGAGGTGTCAATGTCTGGAGTAATGGCCACCTTGTGGGCTAGGTCAGGACGTGGGCATTCGGACTTAAGGCGGGCTCTGACCTCCGTGTCAAAAGCCTTGCGTTTCTAAGTATTTTGCCACTGCCGGGGGTGGAACTCAATCAGAAGATCTGGGGTGGACAATGTCCGAAGGGTCAAACAGGAAAGGTGACGGGGTAACGGGGGAGGAGGAATGCTTACGCTACTTAGCGCGTTTACGCACCTTGGAATCATGGGAAGAATCCGTATCTGTATCGGTATCGGTAGTGGTGTCCAGCACGGGAATAGTGGAGGACTTAGGAAGGGCAAGGGGTTGGACGGCATCTTTGGCACTTTCTTTAGCTTTGTAAAGCTTGGAATAAAAATGGGCATGAGGCCATAAGGAGCCAGAAGGGTCACTGGGACTGGAAGTGGGGGGCTGGGAAGAACTAGATGGAGGGGGATCTTTGGGACCAGGAGGGACAAGCAATTCTAACTTCTGAGTCAAGGGCAACAAGGCAGATGATAGGGCTCTATCAAGTTTGGCATCTAGCTTCCTATCAATCAGGTCCTCCATGGACTCGTCATTGTAATACTCTTCGTCACCCTGTTCACCAACAGCGTCTAACTCCTCCTGATAGCAATCAAGATCTGCCATCTTCCAACAGAATTAAATTCCAGTCCAAAATCCCCAGAGGGAAGCTTAATTGTCAGCCCTGGCCAGGGCGTCGGTTGGGAGAGTTCCTGGCGCAGGAGCCACAAAATCCACTACAATACCAGTCTATCACACCACTCACTGTCTCTTCAGTCCTATTCTAGGACTAATGGAGGAAGAAGGCCCCAACTGCAATCAGCAGGGAAGGGGGGCCGTCCAAAAATTAACCTCAATCGAGGTCCTGGTAACCCAGGGGTTAATTCGGTGCATCAGCCCGATTATCGTCCACAAAAACTGCCTGCCCAATGATTTATGGCCCTCGAGTAGCTCCTGGCTGCGCTGTGGTATCCCCTCTTCAACCCGGAGCAAAGGCGTCTTTGATCGGCACAAATCGGGACGCGCGCGAGCCCTGGAGACGTGCGCAGGAAGCCCGCGAAGGCGCCGACGTACGCTCCCTCCCCGAGGTGGGGGCCAGCCTCTCCCGACTCGCGGACCTCAGCAGAAGCGGCGCACCCGGCGGGCAGGGGAGGCAATGTGAAAACCTACAGCGCAACACTCGCTGAAACTGGACACAGCCAGGAGCGGAGCCGGCTCAGCGAAGCCGCGCTCCGATCACAGGCTCAGGGTCGCGCGACACATTAAACCCAAAACTAGCATGAAAAAACCCTGCAAGGCATCAAATAAACAACATCAATAATATGTAACAATATAATGCCATATAAATGTCAATGCACACAATGTAATGCACCAATTGCACAAATAAGAGGCATACAAAGTAGAGAGGCACTTATCTGGGCTGCGGAGCAGCAAAGAAAGAGGAGGCAGGATTAGTGTCTCTCTACTTTGTATGCTTGTTCATGATGTGATTGGACGTTATATTGGAGGCGTGGTTCAAAGCCTCATGGATATTGTAGTTTTTTACAAATGTAGTTTTACTTTCATTGGCTGCTGTGTTTTGCAGTAAAGAAATGAGAAAGCATAATCAGAAGCTTTCGGTCCTGCTATAGAATTAATCGCAAATTAATTTCAAGGATAGCACCGGAAGCCGGCTCCGAGATGTAAATAGAATTAACATGATTTTTTGCCCTGATCTCCGGTGGCTCTCTCTGTACCTACCTTTCACCACCTTGGTCACTATTTTCCAACATCCTCCAAAGCCTCCCCTGGGGCGGGACTTCCGCCTTCTGTGGGAAGCCCGCGCCCACAAAGTGACTGGACGAGAAGGGCAGAAGGTGGAAGTCCCACCCCAGGGGAGGCTGTGAAACGCTGTAGGCACGTAGGAGGAGCAGAGGCCGCCAATGCAAGTCAGGGAAGCCCCACGTGACGGAGCCTGAAGCCCGGTGAGTGGGGCGGGCGGGGCAGGGTGTGTGTATATGTCTGTGTGTGTATGTGAGTGTGTGTGTCTGCGTGTGTGCCTGCAAGTGTGTCCCTGCATGTGTGTGCATGTGTGTGTGCCTGCGTGTGTGCCTGCGTGTGTGTGCATGCATGTGTGTGTGTGTATGTTGAGGTGCCGGGTTTTTAGGAACCCGGTGGTGCCAGGGGATAACACCCGAAGACCTCTGAGTTCTCCCTGTTCCGGACCACAGAAACCAAGAGTCTTCTAGTTGAAGTCAGAGATCGAGTTTTTTTGGCTGCAACCAAGTAACAAGCGTCCTAGAATTACAACAGCACGGGTCGTAAGTTCTCAGGAGACTGTTCGTTTTTACAGAACCAGCCTTCCCCTTATATACAGAAATAACAGCTGCAGGCAAGAATTCTTGAGTTTACAATATGGTCATATACATATTTCCAAAATAGAGCAAAAAGCACAGTCATGTTGGCCAACCCATATTTTAGATGTCTGGTTTGTGATAGATGGCCCAGCCCGGCCCAGAATACCATCAGATATCGATGAAACCCCAATAAAACAGGGCACCTCCCCGTCGTAAAACTGGCCATAAACAAGGAACATGGACAGGTGTATGTGCGTAGAAAACATGGTTTGTATGTAGTGAATGGTTTATGGCATGTTATGCATTGATGCTATCTTATTCGGCCACTGGGCGAGGAGCTGCCCAAACAGGTTTGGCCGGAGGCAATGGAGTTAGCTCGGCCAGGTCATGGGGAAGTCAGCTAAGGTGGACGTGTCCTTTCAGATCAAACTCGGCCTTAATCGATTGACTTATATGAGGGCAAGCCATAAGATGGATGCCGTTCACAAAATGGAGTCCGAGGGTTCCGAACGGAAACCGTGATTTAAGGGTGTTAGCATCGCTCGATCGCGACGCAAATGCATAGGGATAATGTCCTAATCATTACCGGTGTACCGATACCAAATTCGTCATGGTACAATGATATTTTGTGACACGAGTGTTGGACCTTGGTACCATATTACAGCAGGGTCCGAAATTTCAGAACCACAGACCCTCCTTTTGCCCTCATATTAGGCAATAACTCATGCTAATCTGAGTCCAAATCTGTATTTATTAATTCATGGAGATGCTGCTGTAGCATCATTCTGTTGCTCAATTCGTCCCTTGACACAGGCTTCCTTACACATGAAGTAGCACAGAGGCCACATATTGCAGGAGCGCACTGCACAAACAGGCAGTACATAAACAGAATGGCTAAGATTATCCCAATGAAGATCAGAGTTTTCCATCCCCAGGCAGAGATCAGTTCCCAGAACCACCCTAGCAGGGACCAATCCCCTTTTTCCATGTGAAGGGAATCAGAGATTTTGTGCAGTTTGGAGATGGCCTGGTACACTGTCGGAGCATTATCAGGGATGAAAATGCAGCAACTGGATTGGATCACCCTACATACACCACCACGGTCCGCAAGTATGACATCTAGGGCGACCCTGTTCTGAAGAGTCATAAGCCGGTCCGACTGAAGCTCAGCTGTCAAGTTACTAAGGGCACCTGCCGTTTCGGTCACGGCGGATTCGACGACCCTCCTGCTGTTCACCATAGGCCCCCAAAACGGCAGAAAACCCTTTGCGAAGTCCCCAAACTCTTGACCCGCAGTGTCGTCTTGACTCACGACACCCATAACTGTCCTTGTCCGATGATAATCTGCCCCGGCCGTGTAGGTGGGTGGCAGCAGAAACGAGATAAAACATGTGCCCGAGAAGTCAGGGGGCAACCATGTGTATGCTTTGTCATGGCAGATGAAGTATGTACCCTTAGCCGCTAAGAAGGGAGGGGAAGTTTGGGAGGCAAACACATACGTTTCCGTGCATACGCTCTTCCCCAACTGTGCTTTGGGATCCCTGCCAATACCTTGCAGACATAGGTGACCTCGGTGGGGCACTATCCAAACCGGGGAGGATTTCTTTGTTTTCTGGTTCTCACTCAAGGAAATCCCATACTTAGTGATGTTCCATCTACTGTACGGGGTAAACTCATCTTTGGGAATCGTTCGATATGTGTCGATATCTCTGCTCATATTCCTTATTCCTGCCACTAGTGCCTTGTTGCTGGAAGTGCTCCCTGTGGGACGCGGGGGATATGGTTCTATGGTAAACAGGAACATCGTCTGGAAGGCCCACAGAGAACCATAGTAACTGAACGGCAGGACGAAGTAAGGGATGCCCTTATCTGTTGTGTGCGGCATAAGTCCACAGATCCAGCAGTTTGATGTGTTCATTATAGACTGGTGCTGGTGTAGGAGTTGGATGAATGAGTTATTTACAAATTCTAGTCTTCTGGCAGACTCGTGTTCAGGTAGAGGGTGAAAGGAGTGTGAAGGAACGGTAGGAGGAGGTGTGGGCTGAGTGTTATTTACAAAGGTAACTTGAAATGTGAATAAAGTATAGCCAATCAAGAACATCATTATGCTACACAACATTAAAATACATATTATCAAGAATCTTCTTCTGGCCATCACAGTGCATATTTTCTTTTTAAAGTTTGTGGATCTAGCAGGTCTCTCTACCCTTGGAAACTCCATCCTCTAGTTGCTGCCCGCGGTGGGAGATTGATTCTGCCAAGGAGTGCTTTCTGTTCAGCCCGGGGTAATTCCCTCAGACCAACCAGAACCGTTGACCTAAACGTCCCCAGCTGCACTCCCCAGACTATCAACCGCGACCCTAGCAGCAGAACCGGATGGCGGTTCGAAAATCAAAAATGAGCAAGTTCCCTGGGCGAGAGAGCTGTAAAACAAAAATAGTTCTGGGGGAAAGGGAAAATCGCATTAATTTGCTTTTATTAGTTCCTTTTTCTTGACCTCAGATTATATCGTTGTTTCCCAGGTACGGTGTGGTCTTCAAACAATGTTTCAGGTTCTGTAGTGTCCAACTGCATTGACGGTGGCACAAATCCTTGCAAAATACGATCACTCTCCTCATCGGTACCAGTTCCTTTCAATCGTGCATCGCTGAAGAGTGCAAAGCGTGGTACGGACTCGGTCTCAGAGTCAGCAATTCCCTCCTGGATCCACCGGTCATATGGAAGGTGCAACGGGACCCGTTTACAGTGGGCGCCGTGCACCCAATGTTTTTTCCCGTGGACACGTACTGCAGAGCGGGTAGATAGCAGGACCTGGAAAGGTCCGGTCCAGCGAGGCTCCTCGTTCTTGGTTCGCCTGAAGTTCCGGACTAGGACCCAGGAGCCAGGTTCAATGGCGTGGCCTGGATCGTCAGACGCCGGTGGAGAGGAGCTGTGGACCTGTTGATGTAAAACATGCAATTTAGTTGTCAATTCGTGCAAATAGTCAAGCAGTACAGGGTGCTCTATTTCGCTCAGTCTCTTGGGCCTTGGCACACCCCAGATGTTGGCTGGGCGGCCAAACACAATTTCATGGGGGCTAAGTCCTAGTCTGGAATGGACAGTCATTCTGGTGGACAGGAGTGCTAAAGGCAGGGCGTCAGGCCATTCGAGGCCTGTGCTGGCTTGGATCTTGGCTAGTTTGAGTTTTAGGGTGCCGTTGTAGCATTCCACTAAACCAGCTGATTGGGGGTGATTTGCAGCGTGGAATTTCTGGTGTATGCCTAGACATTCACACACTCTCTTCATCACTCATCCCACGAATTCACTTCCGTTATCACTCCAGACCATCCTAGGCATGCCAAACCTAGGGAAGAATTCCTTGACAAGGGCTTTGGCAGTTGACAAGGCAGTGTTGTCCTTAAGGGGATACGCTTCCACCCACCTGGAGAAGGCGCAAACAACAACGAGCACGTATTTCAGATTGTTGCATCTTTCCATGTGGATGAAATCGAGCTGCAAAACCTCGAACGGATACGTTGGAGGCGCAAAATGACCAGCTGGAGTTGGGGTTCCCCTACCGGGATTGTACTTCAAACACACCATACAGTTCCTGACCAAATTCTCTACGCATTTTGGGATACCACTATTCTGCCATACTGGGGCCAACAGTTTACAGATTCCTTTCGCACTGATGTGCGCCATTCCATGGGCCATTGTCACCACTGCAAGCACGTATGCATCGGGTAACAACCATCGTTGATGTTCGGACAATTCGACCCAACAACCATTCGCATCCAATCTACCCTTGCTTTCTCTCCATTCGTTCACCTCTTTTTTAGTGGCATCAGATTGTATGGACTTCACACTTTCAACAGTGTCCTCACACATACCCACATCAGCAGTCCATCTAGCAGGACCTGCAACATACATCCGACTCATTGTGTTCCTTGCAGTCTCTTTCGCAACTTCATCTGCAAATGCATTCCCACGACCAACATCATCTTGAATCTTTCTGTGTGCACTGCATTTTACAATCGCAACTTGTAGGGGCAAGGTCAGTGACTCGAGAAGGTCGTTCACTAGCTGACCATGTTGGATTCTTGCACCATGTGACGTCAGGAACCCACGTTCACGCCACAATCTTCCAAAACTATGGGCCACGCCGAATGCGTATTGGCTATCAGTATACACATTCACTCGCTTTCCTTTTGCCAACACACACGCTCTTGTAAGTGCAACTAACTCTGCTGCTTGCGCAGAATTGTGGGGAATGCGTGCGGCCTCTACAATCGTGTGCAATGTTGTTACAGCATATGCTGCAGTCGTATCACCATTTGGCAACTTGAAGCATGAACCATCAACCCATAAGGTATCATTACATTCAGGAAGGGGAGTGTCCTGCAAGTCTACTCTCCCTTTTGTCTCTTCTTCTGTCCTAAAGCAGCAATCATGTCTTTCAACCTCATCTGTCTCTGACGGCATAGGCAATAACGTAGCGGGGTTGAGTGTATCACACCTCTTTATGTGTATGTGACTCGCTAGTAGTGTCAGCTCATAACTTGACAGTCGAGCACTAGTTAAGTGCTGCGTCTTCGTTCTGTTTAGTAAAATGTCTACTGCATGTGGGACCATAACGATCAGAGTATTATTCATGACTAACCCAGCAGACTGTCGAATACAGACAGCTGCTGCAGCGGTGGCCCTCAAGCAACTTGGTAATGCCTTAGCTACAGGATCTAGAGTCGCTGAGAAATACGCGCATGGGCGCTGTTTGTCCCCAAAGTATTGTGTCAGGACTGACAATGCGCAACCTTCCTTCTCATGGACATATAATGTAAAAGGCTTACTGTAGTCGGGGTTGCCCAATACAGGAGCCGAACACAATGCATCACGCAACTCATGGAAACTTGTCTGACAATCTTCAGACCAAGGCATAGGATTGGGTGTGTCTTTACAGATTAGTGCCAGCAAAGGTTTAGCCAATAGTGAAAAATTCGGTATCCATTGTCTACAGTACGATGTAATGCCCAAGAAGGCCCGAACTTCTCTCTGTGTCCTTGGGGCACTCAATCTTGCAATTGCCTGTATTCTTTCTGGGGTCAGTCTCCTTCGATAAGATGTGACCTAGATAGGTCACTTCTTGTCGACAGAATTGTAGTTTTGAAAGGGAGACTTTGTGCTTCATGTCGCATAAATGACGCAACAACGACAATGTGGCTTTCTTGCAAAACTCTTCAGTATCTGCAGCGATCAGTAGATCGTCTACATACTGAATCAGAGTCGCACCGTCAGGTAGAACAATCGTGTCAAGTTGTGTTTTCAGAGCTTGACTGAATATAGATGGACTTTCACAGTAGCCCTGAGGAGCGCGTTTGAAGCGGAAGCTACGACCTCCTAAATTGAAGCCAAAAATATCTCTGCTCTCCTCAGCGATCGAGATGCTGAAGAAGGCGTTCTTTAGGTCAATCACCGAAAACCAAGTGGCTGAAGCTGGAACCATTGTCAATAAGGCAGTAATGTCAGTGACAACTGGAAACTGTGGCACAACAATCTTATTTACTTCTCTAAGATCAATCACAAATCTGTACACAGGGGGCTGTGAAGGATCAGTACGCTTTAAGACTGGCAAAATAGGACTATTACAAATGTTGCCTGTTATCTCTTCAATGACATCTTTCTCGATCAGATCGTAAATAATCGTTAACAACGCCTTTTCACATTCGCTAGAGATCTTGTATTGGGGAATACGTGGCAACCTAACATTGGCTTTCAATGTTATGACATACGGTGCTATCTCCAAACGACCTACATCATTATAGCCATCAGCCCAAAGTATATCTGGAAGAGATGACAATTCAGTTGGAATATTTTCCTTTGAAAAATACATTGGGGAAACAACTGTCTTACCTAGGGTGAGTTGTACTCCCGAAGGAGAACAGTACAAAGTCGCATATAATCTCTTTAACAAATCCAAACCTAACAAGTTTGCGCCACAACCTGTTGTAAGAATGAGGGGTGCTTCTAATTCGCATGGGCCAACAGAAAGGGACATAGGACTAGAGATCGGGTTTCTAACCGGGGCGCCAGAAAAACCTACTGAAACATTCATTTCGCCAGACAAAGGTGCGCCAGGAAGTTTTGAGTGCATAATCGAACTTTTTGTAGCACCAGTATCCAGCAGAAAAGGTTCTGACACTCCTGATGTAATCACCTCAACATAAGGTCCATTCTGATCTACTGGAACTGAAACAACTCCCTCTCTTTGTCCATGGCTGTCCTAGCAATTATTACCCTCATTCTCGTTTTCTGCGTAGTAGTCATCAGCATAGTACTGAGCTGATCGAGAAGACTCGTTATTCTGTTGATCAAAGCTATTCATAGAATTCTGAGGCGGATAAGAAGTGGTATTCTGGGGGAAATTTCCACGGCCCCTACCCCTAGGAGCCTGTTGAACGTCTCTACCTCTTGCACCAGAAACACCATTTAGACGTTGCGCCAGAGCTGGACAATTATTCTTGAAATGACCCTCTTCTTTGCAATAGGCACACTGAATCGGACCATACGGCAAACGCTGATGAGAAAACTCGTTTCCTTGCGGGTTTCTCGAATACTGCTGTGGTTGCTGATAATTGGGCTGACTAGGAGTACGAGGCGGATAGGCTTGCTGGAGAAGGACTTTAGTTTTTAAATCTTTAGTCTTTTTGTCTGCCTTATCTAGCTCGTCTTTGCGCCTCTTTTCGTAGTACTGGGCTGTGGCTAAAATCTGCGCTGAAGTGGAAACAGCCCAAGCACTCTCTGAATCTTTCAATTTGTTACATAGTTCAGGAAGCAGATTATGTACGAATTTGTCCACAAACAATCGTTGGCCACCTTCGGTAGCCATATCCTGACCACTATGATCGACGAAAATCTCTTCAAATCTCGTGAAAAAGTCAGACACATTCTCATCTTTCTTCTGCTTGCACGCAGACAACTTGTCCCAATTCACACGCAATTCAGGCATTAAAGTTTTCATATATGTGATAATTTTACCAGGAAGTTCAGCTACCAAAGGCTCAGGCTTGGAGCCACCAATTTGTCTAGCATCAGCAGCAGTAATATTAGCCCATGTGTCACCTAGTTCTTGATCATGATTTGCATGACGAATCTTACTCCACAAAGGTTGTGGAACAACATTCCCAAACAACATGTCTACATCCGCTAAATTCATTATACATGATCTGGCAGTCTGTGATAACTCCTTATAATACCCTGCGGGATTTTTACGGGGATCAGGTAATGTCTGCTTGAGAGCTAAAACTTCAGATCTTTTCCAGGGGACATGTACCCATACACGCTGGAAATGCGGTAGAACTGGTGGATTTGCATTCGCATCACCTTCCCTCCAAACTGGAGGAACCTCTCTCATGGGGTACTGTTGCGGCTTTTTCCTACATGACGAATCATCCTCATATAGTGATCCAGAGACATTTCCCTTACTCCTATAAGATAACAACAAATCTATTGCTCGTTCAACATCAGCACCAGGGCTCGACAAATCCACTCGCCCGCTCGCATTTGCGAGGGAGAATGGATTAGGACGAGCTATTTTTAGGTCCTACTCGCCCTTTCTGGCGAGTAGGAAGTCAAACTAACTTTTGTCCTCTGTCTTTGAAAACAGAGCAAAAGTGACAAGATAACATGATTTAAAGGCACTTTTATTGCCCCTAAAGGGAATGAGCAATAAAGATGCCTTTAAATCTTGTTATCTTGTCACTTTTGCTCCGTTTTCAGAGACGGAGGTCAAGTGGGTTGCAGTCAGGTCGAGGGGATTTTCCATGGTACTAGACCTGCAGGACTAGTACCATTTTTCGGATTTGTCGAGCCCTGAGCACCTACAATCATACCTTCGTAAAATTTGAATCGCATACGGAATAATTCCTGCATTTTGCGTTTGGGATCATTTGTCTCCAAATCTTCGCAAAGATATACACACATCTCTTCAAATGCGTATCTGAGTGGGTGCATCCCATTGTCGGAAGACTTCCATAACAGACTGAACATCATACCTAACAGTGTCAGTAACCCATTTGCGTGCTAACTCATTCAGCACTTCTCTTTCCTCATAATCAGGCAGATGACTACGCAACTGTCTACGTCCTGTTTTAGGGGTCGTTTTAGGCGACCCAAAGAAAGGTGAGAACAGACCAGTGACAGTACTTGCCACTCTCTGTCGAACAGAAGGAGAAGCTTGTGGAGAGGCAGATGCGCCAGAAAAGACAGGCTGATGCAAAGAGGAAGTCAAGGCAATAGCAGACGAAGTCGAGGCAGTGGCAGAAGTAGCATCGTGAAAAACAGTTGGAGCAGTAGGCAAAGTTGTAGAAGAAGTAGATGGAGTATGTAGCAAAGGCGGCGGCCCTTGAGAGGGCAGCGCCGGAGAAGTCGGAACCAGTTGAAGAGGAGCTGGTGCTTGTGCAAGAGCTATATTTCGTGCGCCGGGGCGCGGTATAACAAAACGCTTTGGGGGTCCAACAATACTCGATGTATATGGGGGTGGTGAGTTCAATAAATGGGACATTAGTGGATCTTTCTCGGGTGTTCCCTTTGAATCTTGTCCTTCGTGGGGCAACATCGGGTAGCATTTATATACTGCTAACTTCCTGCTTCTGAGCATTTGTTCACTCTCTTGTTCTTCCTCATTATCCCTGTATGCAACGGCGGCTTGCACCATTGACATACCTCTTTTATTTTTCTTAGCTAATTTTATTTCTTTCTGTTTGGCTTCTTTGCGCCACAAGCGAAAAGAGTCAAACATCGCCGGCCGGGCTTTCTTCTTGAAGAGTTTGACCTCGAGGTTATCTAAAATTTCTGCGTCAAAACTACCATATTGGGGCCATTTTTTCTGGTGTATTTTATCCATACCTCATTATATGTGATAGGGCCTACTCCGTGCTTAATATAGAGCTCATATGTTGGAGTTCCAATCGGAGGAACCGGACACGAATCCTCTAATCGGGAGTCCTTACTACAAACAAGACAAAACAAGTTTCCAAGTCTGCTAAGACCAGGCATCTTTGCTCACTAGTCTAGCTTCAAACTTCAAGGGATTATCGAGTACGATATTTTCGTGAATACACGAATCCCTCGGTTTTGGCGCTTGCAAGTTCCAAACAAGGTGTATCTCAGGGATACCAAAACTAAGAACCAAACTAAGGACTGGGAGACGCTCCACTTATACTTAACTGAAGTATTGAAGATCGATGACATCACTAGAAGACTCGTCTATTGTTTCGCTCTACCAAGGATCACTGGGTCCAAAACAAGGCGATAGTCAGGGCAGCAGTCCTTCGTAGCCGTCGGGACGCGGGGAACCTCGCAGCAAAGACCTTCTGAACCACGTCGACATACAGGGGTCGCTGAAGTGGCTGGCCGTCCTCTGGAATTTTCACACAAAACTCCTCACCAACATCTGGCTTGGACCGTCACCGCTTGATACCGCCCCGAGTTGGGCGCCAACTGAGGTGCCGGATTTTTGGTGGTGCCAGGGGATAACACCCGAAGACCTCTGAGTTCTCCCTGTTCCGGACCACAGAAACCAAGAGTCTTCTAGGTGAAGTCAGAGATCGAGTTTTATTGGCTGCAACCAAGTAACAAGCGTCCTAGAATTACAACAGCACGGGTCGTAAGTTCTCAGGAGACTGTTCGTTTTTACAGAACCAGCCTTCCCCTTATATACAGAAATAACAGCTGCAGGCAAGAATTCTTGAGTTTACAATATGGTCATATACATATTTCCAAAATAGAGCAAAAAGCACAGTCATGTTGGCCAACCCATATTTTAGATGTCTGGTTTGTGATAGATGGCCCAGCCCGGCCCAGAATTACCATCAGATATCGATGAAACCCCAATAAAACAGGGCACCTCCCCGTCGTAAAACTGGCCATAAACAAGGAACATGGACAGGTGTATGTGCGTAGAAAACATGGTTTGTATGTAGTGAATGGTTTATGGCATGTTATGCATTGATGCTATCTTATTCAGCCACTGGGCGAGGAGCTGCCCAAACAGGTTTGGCCGGAGGCAATGGAATTAGCTCGGCCAGGTCATGGGGAAGTCAGTTAAGGTGGACGTGTCCTTTCAGATCAAACTCGGCCTTAATCGATTGACTTATATGAGGGCAAGCCATAAGATGGATGCCGTTCACAAAATGGAGTCCGAGGGTTCAGAACGGAAACCGTGATTTAAGGGTGTTAGCATCGCTCGATCGCGACGCAAATGCATAGGGATAATGTCCTAATCATTACCGGTGTGCCGATACCAAATTCATCATGGTACGATGATATTTTGTGACACGAGTGTTGGACCTCGGTACCATATTACAGCAGGGTCCGAAATTTCAGAACCACAGACCCTGTGAGTGTGGCTGTGTGTGTCTGTGTGCGATTGAGAGAGGCTGACTTGCTGTTCAGTTTCTGGGAAGCTCGTTCACAGACCAGAATCTGCTCGTGCACTGGTCTGTACCACTTGGGAGCCAACACAACCACTATAGGTCAAAGGTTCAAAATAAGCTTTATTCGATATTCACAAAAAAAATATCATATAAGCATTTGTATCAACAGTTTAAAAGAAATAACAATACTTTAAAAACATGATAGTTCATTTAAAAACATGATTTACATTAGGAATCATTTAAAACTAGAATTATAACAAAAATATTTTCATTTTAAAAAGAAAAGAGAAGTTGGAGAGACACAAGTTTCTGAGGGATAAACACTGTTATACAGAAATATATTGACAAACATCAATATCACGAGGGCCATTTTAGCGATTTCCTGAATTTAAGCACCAATTTTAAAAATTGTTCCATAATGCGTATGACGTCCCTATCCTCTAACTCTTTTAAGCGCTCAAAAGCGTCTTTACAGGATCTCAAGCCCCAGGTCTCAGTAGGGCTTTCCTAGGGATCGCATAATATGTACAGAATAGGATAGTATGGATATTAGATTGGGCGGAAGTGTCATCGCATGGACAGGAGCACAGATTTCGGGACCAATCATTACATAACGGAAATGTTATAAGACGAAAGAAAGAGCCCAGTCTAAATCTACCAAACAGCATTCTGGTATAGCAGGAAAAGTCAGTTGAAAGATATAATTGAAGCCCCTTAGATGGTGTCACCCGTTGATATGCCTGAAGTGATTTGTTTAGTTTTTGGTTATTCCATCTTTTAGTTTCCAGGTGGTCCAATAGGATCTTTCTCAGGTTTTTCCTTGAAATGTGTTCCAGAGTCAGAGGATCCATAAAAAACTCTGGGCGACCGATATCATCAAAGAAGTTTTTGATGTCGTTTAACCATTTCGTATGTTTTGCCCCTTCCTGTTTAAGAATATCTACTATGACTTCTCGGTTCAGACCAGTTTCAGGAGTGGTCCAGATTTTATGCCACAGGAGAGGGGGTTCCACTTTGATTAGGTCTGAAATATATGGTAAGTCTAGCTCAATGTGCATCATATAGACAGATGTTGCTTTCGGAGTTGCCAGAAGGTATCTTAAAAAATTATTCTCCACTATTTGGATTGGGGAAATGTTATTGTCAATGCCCCAAAGGCCGGCCCCATAAGTTGCTGTTGAAGCACATTTCGCTTTATATATAATAATAAGGTGTTTAACTGGTCTCCCTCCTATTTTTGCTGCAAAGTCTCGAAGCCCTCCTATTGCTCTAACGAAGGCGAGTTTCCTCTTTTGGACTGCTGACTGCCAGGACACTTTTCTGTGCACACATATACCCAAATATGTAAAGTTATCCACTGTCTCCAGTCTTTGATCCTCAATGAATATGGGACATGGGATTTTCTTTGTCTTTTTATTGCAAACCATTGAATAAGTTTTCCCAATATTGACTTTCAATCCCCTGTCGTGCATAAAGGCAGTAAATGCGGTAACAGCTCTTTGCAGCCCTACTCTTGTTTGGGAGAGAATGGTCGCATCATCGGCATATAGCAAGATGGGGATAGCTTGGCCTCCCACTTTTGGGTAATCGCATTCAGTGTTTTTTAAGTGTTCGCCTATGGCGTTTATATAGAGCGAAAAAAGCAGGGGGGCTAAAATGCACCCCTGCCTGGCCCCTCTATTGATGGTAAACCTTGGCGAGCACTCTCCCTTCGGGCCAAATCTCACTCTGGCTCCCGCGTCTCTGTATAGTTTCATGATGAAGAGTAGGATCGATGGATCTATCCCTAGGTGCAGATCAACAAAAAGAGAGGTAGGGAGAGTAGCAAACACTCTTAGTCCCCAAGGTAAATAGAAAACAACAACAAAAGAGTGTTCCTGTATTAGTTAGGTATAAACGGAGCACAAGAAACCAACAAAGCCCATTAGGTTTGTTATAAAAGCCCTCACTCACCGACCTGGTCGGTGACTTGCTTCATCATCGGGCCCCACTGGGTGTGACCGAATGTCACCCCAGTGTGCTGCAACGCCAGATTTGCTGCGGAGCTGGTAATGTGAAGAGGTGAGGGCTATGTGGTGAGTTTATGTGAACAGAGTGAGGTGGTGAGTTAAAATGGCCTTGTATGTATCCAAAAATTTTTTAATCTATGATCATCAAGGGCAAGGTTAAAAAATGTGTTGGTAAGCAAGGCCAACTAATTAGATGGTCTGCTTCCAATAACATTAGGTGAAAGAGTGGTCGGTCAACATGTTTCAGCCGGAATGGTGTAATTAACCTGGCATTCGTCAGGACCTAGAGTGAATAAACCCCAGCGGTATGGGCACGCTAAGGCCCACCCTACCAAAGGACTTGAAAGTAAAAAATGTCTGTGAAGTGCAAAAAAACCGAGGGGGCTTCACCAACCAAAAGGCGGGAAGCACACAGCCTCTGAGTCTCTGTTTCAGAGACAAAAATAAAACACCTGTGAAGGTAAAAGGTACAGACAAACATAAAGAGACAAACAAACAATTAGAATTTGTCAATAGACTAACAAATTAAAGCCGGTGACTTGTGCTCGAGGTGCCAACAAGTGCACAACTCATACCTAGTAGCAGAGGTGCGTGGCTCTGCCTGTGGCTCGGACTAATCAGACTATTGTCTAGCTTTTAACAGTGTGGAGACAATCTCACGTGTCGTACTTGGCGGTTGCTCACAAGTACAATGGCCCTCAGTGCGCGTGCGCTAAGAGGAAGATAAGTGAAAAGAAGGGGAATGGCGATGGTGTGGACATTTGCCCGCAACTTTACCACTAGGCGATCAATGGGCCAAAGGCCTGTGACCACTCAACCCAACCGAGTAAAGTGAGATAGACAGGTTCTCACTTCACAAGGGATAAACATTCACCCCATAGACCGCGGGAGGGAGGGGACGGCGTATTTGGCACATCCTGCAAGGAAGAAAAATGGGACAAAACAAGGGACAAACTAGATAACGAAGCTTCAAAGGTACTTAGCTCATATGGTCGAGTGCAGCCAGAGTATTACTCACGCCCACGACGCCAGTCTCCCGAGAGTACACCTGAACAGCCCTCAGAACCGGGTCTCGCCGATCCAGGCTTGGGATGCAAAGCCGGTTTAAATACCCAGGCTGGTTAAGAAGTGTACGCACTTCGGGGGTGGACGTTGTGTGGTGTGCGCATGTGTAGGAATTGGCCAATGGGGTCTGAGGTAAATAAACCCAGAAGAAGACTCAATGAGTCTAGCGATATCCTAAGTAGGTGATGGAGCCTCATATAATTCAGACACAGGGTACTGAATTAGGTGGAAACACTGATCATAGTTAGTGGGTTTAGGACATCAGTTTGTACGTAAATTATCTTTTAAAGAAGGGGGAAGTAACAGAACTTGAACGAGTTGCATTATGTAACGGATTACTTAAGGATAGATCCCCATGGGATATCATCATTCAGCCCATTTATATGGGTTCCCAGACGGTACACCCAACGTTGCTCCTTTTCGAACAATCTGTCAGCAATGTTGGGGCCCCCGATGATCTGCTCGATGACAGTCCATCTCAAGTCATTTGTGGTATGGTTAGTTTGTAGGAAGTGGTCACTCATTTTCGTTGTGGCTTTTTTGCACCGGATATTGCTCCTATGCTCGCATATCCTCTGTTTGACTTTTCTTGTCGTCATACCCACGTACCGGAGTAAACAGGGGCATGTGACAAGGTAGACAACATTAGTGGAGTTGCAGTTGGTGTGTGCTTTTTGCCACCATGTTTTGCCAGGTTCCAGAGTCAATGATTTGGTGGAAGTAGTCAGGTGGCATACGGAACAGTTGGCACATGGATAGTGGCCGGTGACTTTAGGTAGATTCCATGCGTCAGTGACACTCCTGATTGGGGTTGCTGTTAGTTCTTTAGGTCGCGTATGGACCAGTGCATCTTTCAGGCTACGTCCTTTCTTAAAAGAGAACAAGGGTTTCTGCCAATCCTTGTTAGTGCTGGAGATGATTTTCCAATTTTTATTTATGGATTTCTTCATCTGGTTCGATAGAGCACTCTAGGTGGTGACACAAGTCAGAGGGGGTTCCACCGTGGTTTGTAAGACAGGTTCCAGTAGCACCTCTCGTGGTTGGTTCCGTGCCCGTTTGAATCCCTTGTTGAGAATGTGATTGGGGTAGCCTCTTTGTTGCAATTTTGCAGTTAGGTCAGTTGATTGTTGTTTAAAATCATCTGTGCTACTACAATTCCGTCTGATTCGTAGATATTGTCCATAAGGTAGGTTTTCCCTTAATGGTCGTGGGTGGAAGCTGGAAAACTGTAGCAGGTTATTTTTAGCCGTGGCCTTGTAGTGGGTTTTGGTAGTAAGGGTCGTCCCACTGTTCGTTATTACCACATCCAGAAACACCACCTCCGTGGTGCTAACTGTATGGGTAAATCTCAGATATCTGTTGATGGTATTGATCCAGCCCAAGAATTCCATCAGTCGTTCCATACTTCCTTTCCATATTAGCAGCACATCATCTATGTACCGTTTCCAAAAGGAAATGTTCCTGGCAAAGGGGTTGTTGATGGACTGGATGTTTTGATAACAAACCTAATGGGCTTTGTTGGTTTCTTGTGCTCCGTTTATACCTAACTAATACAGGAACACTCTATCCCTAGGTGTTCAAGAATGTCCCATAGTTGATCATGAAGCACACAGTCAAAAGCCGAGCTTAAGTCAATGTATGTTACGTAGAGGTTTCCCTTCTTTGTATCTACATATTTGGACATGATGAGATGTAAATTCAAAGTTTGTTCCACTGTTCCTCTTCCAGAACGGAAGCCATATTGAAGTATTGAGAGTATACCCTTCTCTTCTGTCCACTTAACTAAGCGTTTCAGAATAATACGACCCGCAATCTTCATTAAGGAGTCCAGCAGGGAGATAGGCCTATAACAAGATGGAGAATGCCTATCTCCCTTTTTAAAGATGGGTATTACTATGGCCTTAGCCCAGGATGGAATATGACCGGAAACATTCGTTGAGTTCAGGACAGAAGTTAATAGTGGAGCCCAAAATGCCAATTCTGCCTTAAAGACATCTGCTGGGATGGCATCTGGGCCCGGTGCCTTTCCGGTTGGGCTCTCCCTTATAGCTAGCTCCACCTCCTCACACGAGAAGACGATGTTGGAGTGACTTTCACACAGGGGTCTTATACTTGAGGGAGGGGTTAGCTCTGATGTTATGCTTTTTGAGAGTGTGGGATTACTATATAGTTGTTGGAAATGAGCGGCCCATGTCTCTCCATCAATCGCAAGGTCCAGGCTCCTCTCAGGCATTTTTACCCATGGAAGCGGGGTGTTTATAAATTTCCAAAAGGCTGAAAGATCATGATTTTCGCACGTTGACAACAGGTTCTGCCATGCTTCCGCCTTCAACAATTTCTTCCTGTTTTTGATGGATAGGCGGTATCGGAGTCTGGCCTGACGTATCTCCATAAGGGGTTTCGGTGTTATATGGAGCAGATTCTTCAATGATTTTAAAGCCCTGGAACAATTTTTATCAAACCACCTTTTGGGGATGATTGGCCCTGCCTTAAACTGTTGTGTAAGTAGTTGTTTTAAGCTAGCCTGTATTTTCGGAAAAGCTTCAAGGATGGAGTGGGGCTCTTCGGTCAAAGACAAGCAAATATTTACCTCCTCCCACCTCATCTTCAATAGGTTTTTCAGAAGGGTGGTTGGGTTAATTTTATCCCATTTAATGGTGTACCCATTCAGAGCCCCCAATTTGATGGGTTGATCGTAATTAACTTTAGGATTATTTTGAGTGGTAGTGGGAGAGGGTAAGGCGACAGATAGAGCCAGGGGATAGTGATCACCATAGAGGTGGTCAAGAGTGTCCCAAAAGGATATTAAAGGGGCATGCATCTTTGAGAAAAGAATAAAATCAATAGTGGAGTTTATTTCTCTGCCGTGGAAGGAAGGTTTAAATGGTCTCGATGGAAGGGATAAGTCATTTGCGAAGTGTAGGTTAAAAGAGGCCATAAAGTTATTTAATAAGTCCCCTATTTTTGAGTGAGTGAAGTGATTAGGAGTAGCATCCTCTGAGTCGATTTCCTGAATAGGGGAGATGTCACAGGTACCCCTTGTGGCATATTGACAGATATGACAGTTAAAGTCGCCCATAAATACTGTCGCACACTCACCCCCACATGTTTCTTTAATTGTTATAACAACATGGTAGAGGTCGTCTAAAACTTTCTCCAACTGCTCGGGGGGCATGTTATTGTAGAAATTGATAATTAGCAGTGCCAGAGATAAGCCAATATCCATAACAATTATTTGGTAGGAAACCCTAAGTATCTTTTTCAGAATCCTGTGTCCTACTGCAACACTAATGTATGTACACAGGCCCCCCCTATGTCTACCCTGCTTGCTTGCGGTTGCTGGTGAGTGAAAAGTCTGGTAACCCAGTAGGTGTATTGGGGTAAGCACCCAGGTCTCCTGGAAACACAGGACTGAGTAAGAATTTACCACATCCAGCCAAGCCGGTTGTGCAATTTTTGTGGTAATTCCTGCCAGGTTCCAGCTGAGCATCTCTAGTTTGGGAGATGATTTCCTGTTTTCCACATAGGTAGACAACATTTTTGAAGTGTTTTGCCGGTCTATCTGAGGAGTTGTTTTATCTAGAACCATATTATCTACCTCGTTTACTATATCTTTGTCTGGGGGCCTTCCTCCCAAAGAGCCCTTTACGGGGGATACTTTGGAAATTGTGCCAGATGCTTTCTCCCTACACGAGTGATCTACTTTCGTTGGGGGGAGTCATTCTATGTCGTCCAGACCATAGAGTGGCTCATATTGATTGTAGCACGGGAAGTTCCAAGAAGGAGTTAATGGTGGAAAACATTGACCATACCCCGCAAAATGGTATCTAGGAGTCGGGATACATTTATTGTTCCATAAATTTTCTCTATCATAATCGAAATTTTGGGGTGGAAATATGTTTTCCCTCACTCCATACCTTATACGATACGTATTTTGGGTAGGTCTTCTGTGCTGTTGAAATGAGAAATTATCACAGTAAGGTTTAGATTGGTATGATTTTGGGGGCATTAAAGCTTCAGGATAGAAGTATGATAGTGGTTTTGGTATGATCGGACCGCTGTTGTAATCTGAAAACCAATCCCTGATATGTGTGGTGACTCTAGGATCTTTAAATGTGATGATTATTACGTCACCCTCTATGTCTTTAGGGCGTATGCCCACCCAGTTTGTTCTTCTCACCATAATGATATCGCAGTTTAAGTGGGGTGGTAGTGGCCTGTTGTTTTTAAGCCAAAATATAACCTTATTTTTTAGACTGGTATGCTTTTCATAGACTCCTGAAGATGGTAATGGCGATACCCCCGTTAGAACAATGACATTATGTGCAGCAGCTGGGGGTAAGTCTACATTTCTTTGTCGTGATGGTCTTGTGGGTTTCAGGTCAGACTTGTTCGTAGCCACATTGATTTTTGTGTTCCCCATTCTTGCAGAGTTCATTAGGGAATTTATTTGTGCAGACTGCGCCCGTGTGTTATGAGACGGTTTGGGATGAACAAATGGGACTTTGGTTACTGGTCTCAAGGTAGTTGAGAAGGCATGTGCTGTTGAAGTTCTGGGATCCTGTATAGGTTTGGCCTCTGTGGTCATTTTTCTGGTATTAGACAATTTCTCTCCATCTTTTGGAATCGGGACATTTGCTAAGTCTTTACTAGTTGGAGTATTTTGGTTTGAGCATCCTATGAGGGTGTCCAATTGGATTCCTATTCTCTTCACTCTCTCTACTATTGGAGTTAATAAGGCTTTCATTAGATGTTCCATTGCGTCCACAAAGTCTTTAATGGATGGTGGAACATGAGAGGTCAGAGTGTTTCTAGCTACAATAGGTGCCCCTTCTACTATTTGCAGTAGTTCTTTCCTCAGTAAGTCTTTGGAGGGCATTTGTTTATTTGCTAACGTGTGTACCTGGGCTGGTCCTCTTTTTCTACGCTTCTTCTTCGGAGGCGATTGAATGATTGCCTGTTTCCTTTTAGAATAGTTGACGGGAGTCAGAGGTTTTTCTAGAGTGGGTATAGGAGGTACGGGGTGGGACGGTGTTCGACTTCCACGGATGATGGTACTTCTATTATACAAGGACTAGCAACCTTGGAGGCCTTGGGGGTGTTTGGGGTTACAAGGTCAATGATTGGATTACTGGTAAGAGGAAGTGGCTCGGGTTCGAGTGAGGCAGATGTATCGTTTTTAAGGGGCGAGGTAGGTTGGAATATTAGAGGAATGTTGTCCGTGTTGAACAGATCAGCGTCTGTATTTTCCCGAATTGGCTTTTCTGAGTGAACCTCAGGAGTAGCTTTTGAGCAAGGGTCCAATACGGTGTTTTTAAGATGCTCAATGGATAGTCTGCGAGCAACACGCCGCTCTGCCAATGACAAGTCTCTATCGACTTCGGCGGTGGTTCTAAAGAAGAATTTGTCCAAAGGTCCTAGGATGGAAACTCCTGAAGTGGGAGTAAGGGCGTCTACTACGGGCGTGGCCATGATTTTACGTATATTTCGAGGTAGGTTGGTGATAATAACCAATGCCCCAAAGCGGGGCTACTCACGTTAGGGGGATGGCCGAGCCGAGCCTTGTCTGGCCTTGGAGGGCCGTAGAGGGCCCGCCCTTTGCCCGGGCTTAGCCCCGGGCGTCCCGCGACGCTGAAGGCTTGCTGGTTTTCTAGCCCCTCCTGGCGCTTGTTGCGTGTCAGGGAACGCGCCGCCGCAAAGGCTGCCGGGATTTGGAGTCCCGGAGCGGCGGACGCGACTGATGGCAATGGTATCTGTGGTCGCCTGGTGCAGCTCTTCAGCTGTTAGCTCCTCTAGTGCCTCGATCCTTTTCTCCTTGCTGGTAAGGCTTTGTGGACCCCCCGCTCCACCGAGGGCTTGCTGGTTTTCTAGCCCCTCCTGGCGCTTGTTGCGCGTCAGGGAACGCGCCGCCGCAAAGGCTGCCGGGATTTGGAGTCCCGGAGCGGCGGACGCGACTGATGGCAGCGGTATCTGTGGTCGCCTGGTGCAGCTCTTCAGCTGTTAGCTCCTCTAGTGCCTCGATCCTTTTCTCCTTGCTGGTAAGGCTTTGTGGACCCCCCGCTCCACCGAGGGCTTGCTGGTTTTCTAGCCCCTCCTGGCGCTTGTTGCGCGTCAGGGAACGCGCCGCCGCAAAGGCTGCCGGGATTTGGAGTCCCGGAGCGGCGGACGCGACTGATGGCAGCGGTATCTGTGGTCGCCTGGTGCAGCTCTTCAGCTGTTAGCTCCTCTAGTGCCTCGATCCTTTTCTCCTTGCTGGTAAGGCTTTGTGGACCCCCCGCTCCACCGAGGGCTTGCTGGTTTTCTAGCCCCTCCTGGCGCTTGTTGCGCGTCAGGGAACGCGCCGCCGCAAAGGCTGCCGGGATTTGGAGTCCCGGAGCGGCGGACGCGACTGATGGCAGCGGTATCTGTGGTCGCCTGGTGCAGGTCTTCAGCTGTTAGCTCCTCTAGTGCCTCGATCCTTTTCTCCTTGCTGGTAAGGCTTTGTGGACCCACAATAGGTCTTAATGGCGAGACCTAAAAATGAGGAGCTCACCTACAATAACTTTTTTGCTAGAGGGTTGTGGTCTCCACAGAAGAATCATTTGCACATAAATGTGCTCGAGTTTAGAGTGGTCTGATCACTACAGTCTTTTCTCTCTCGTATCCACAACTCAAAGGTGTTGGTCTGAATGGACAATGTTTTATATTAACTAGCAGGGTGGAACGTGCTCTAGAATTCTGTCAGCGGAAGCTCAAACGTTATGGCATTTTGCAGTTTACAATGGAATAACCATTACAGTGGAATATCTCACAAGTACAATCAATGATCAAGCAGATTACCTCAGCAGAATGCTACCAGACTGTAATGAGTGGGAGCAGAAGTACAGTGTTCTGAAAGAAATATTCCACATCTGATTGAAAGGGAAAATAGACTGCTTCGATACAATGGACAACAAGAAATGCCATACTTATGCAAGCAGGTATCCGCAACCAAATGCCTGGTGGGAACGATCTTTTGATAGGATGTTGGAAGATGTTTTCCTACTCTTTTTTGCTGATGCTCCTTTTGCCAAAGGGACCTCCAAAATGAAAAGAGAACCCTGCAGGTTGATACTCATAGCCTCTACCTGGCTGAGACAAGACTGGTTTTCAGACCTTGCTTCAACTAGCACAGGATCAACCTACACTGTTGAAGTTGAAACTGGATCTCTTATCCAGATGGCTGGCCAGAGTTTTCACCACAACCACAGTCTCTCAAATTAGCTGCTTAGCTCCTGAGTACCAGGAGTTGAGAAAAATAAATATCCCAGAAGACTGTAAAAATATCTTACGCAAAGCAGAGCCTTTTCTACTAGAAGGACTTATATTGCAAAACGGAAGAGATTATTTTGTGTGTGTGTCAGACTAAAGGATTCCTTTTCATGTACAGGATCATCAAATACACACATATCTTCTAGACTTGAAAATTCAGGATTGAAACATACTTCAATCGGAGGTCACCTGGCAAACCTCTAACTTTTTATTAGGACACACAATGAACCATCTATTTAGCCACACAGGATTGTAAAGGTATTTCTGAAGGGCTTTTTAAGAGCATTCCCACCATCTAGAACATGGCTACCAGTTCGGGAACTAAATTCAGTGCTTTTGCATTTGATGTCGGACTCATTGGAACCAATTAACAAATCAAGCCTAAAATACTTAAGCTGGAAAACTGCTTTGCTCCTAGCCATAACATTGGTAAGGAGAGTTAGTAAGATCCAGGTATTTACTCTCACAAACCCCTTCCTACACGTCTCAAAGGGCAAAGTCATACTGAGAACTAATCCCAAGTTCACAGCTAAAATACCAACAAATTTCATCTCAACGAGCTGGTAATCGAAAAACATTCTTTCAAAATCCAGCAAATCCAGCTGAAAGAGCTCTGCATTCATTGGCTGAAAGAAGATGTCTCATGCTCTCTCTGGGTAAATCTAGCAAATAAGAAATTACAGTCGGCTTCTAGTAGCCTTCTCTGTACCTTGAAATTGGCTTCCCAGTCAGAAAACCGCTAATATCAAGATGGGTAGCTGTAACAATAGCTTTTTGTCACACAAAAGCAGGAAGACCTCTTAAACACTCAGTTAAAGCCCATTCCATGAAGAGTTTGGTGACTTCATAAACGCTCTATACATAGGTGCCACTTGAAAACATTTGCCAAGCTCCAACATGGAGAAACACACTTTCCCAAAACACTTTTGCTTGGAAGCAGTTGCACACAGAGGTATGGCAATAGAACAGGCGATCCTCTGTCATAATAAGGTGAGCTACTCTAATATATCCCACAATCCTCTCCGTAGCGCACTACTCACCTGCAAGGGTCTCAAGGCGCTTGTACGAATACCGCTGTGGAACCCATCCTGGCTTTCCCCGTGAGGCGTCCACTCCTGGGCACCCCCAAGGTGGAGGCCAGGCATCCTTAGCGTTGTGAGGGCCGTTGTGGAGATTAAGCAAGCCATTGCCCAGTGTTGCAGAGTGGGACTCCATGATTGGAATAGGCACCGAGGCGAGAATTATCAGGTCCGTGGAATTTTTTGAGCCCAAGACCCGCCGAGGCGGGGAATTGAACCCTGGTCCCGGGCTAGACCTCTGCATCAGGTTCTGCCGCTCTAATCATTGAGCCACACTTCTCCTCCCGTATGTATATAAGAAATTAAATTCTTATCTCTACTTACTATTCGGATTCAACTATGTAAATCAATGAAAGATTCAATGTTGGAGAAATAACAAATGTCTTAATTGTAACTTTGGTACTCCTTTGTTGGTATCTATCATAGATATACATGCGGCTCACCTTCCTACACAAATGGCGGGTCATTTCAGCAATGCTTGTATAATTATATATTCCAATTTTTCTGCAAAGAAATCTGAGTTGTGAAGACCCCCGAGAGTGGTGAGACTGAGAGCACTTTCACCTAACTGGCTGTAGTTTCGTCCTTTTAGAATAAGGTGGATGTGCTAACAAAGTGGGCACTGTCTATGGCTTTTACATCTGTCAGTGTCTTGTATCGCTTTGTTAAAGTTGCTGAAGCATTCCCACTCCGACAACGGGGAATGATTCAAGCATGTGAATAAATGAAAGATACCAACGAAGGAGACCACAGTTACAGGTAAGTAACTGTTTTTTTTTATTTTGTGTATTTTCTACTTCTGCTAGGTTGTGCACATACCACAGCATTCCACACTCCTACAAGTCTGCATTATCAAATCACAGCATACTACCCATTGCTCAGCGAACTTTCATACACCAAGCAAGCTGGAAACTACCCTAAGCACACTCACTTGATATCCATTTACCACTAGCTGCCCTGTGATCATTCTTTCAATGCCTGACTGTTGCGCTCAACACAATATCTAATAAAACACTCATCAATTTTTACTGAACACTATCAACATAACCCACAGA
Source organism: Lissotriton vulgaris (assembly GCF_964263255.1). Taxonomy (NCBI): domain Eukaryota; kingdom Metazoa; phylum Chordata; class Amphibia; order Caudata; family Salamandridae; genus Lissotriton; species Lissotriton vulgaris. The sequence continues at coordinate 819,366,050 of NC_141697.1, read as the reverse complement.
ACTCTGCTTTAACACTAAATCCACTATGCCCCATCTCTGCCATCAAATACAAAACCATGCTCCACAATAAAACATGTCTGTAGCAAAGTGAACTGTGTTACAGTGCCCATTTAGTTATCAGATGCAGTGGTTTTTATCTAAAAGTGCACTGGAACTGGGCCCCAGTGTCAGTGCTCATTCCTTTAAAAATGACATTTGTGTATTGGTACACCTACTTGGCAAGTATTTTTACACCCCTTAAGACCCTAGTATACGGTACCAGTGATACCCAGGGCAGGGATGTAAAAAGGGCACCTAGGCTGCAGCACTTATTGTGCCATCCTGAGCGACCCGGATGAAACCTACGGCTGCAGGTCTGCCATGTTAGCGCTGCACGAGCAGCTTGCCTGCGACTGTGTGTGTGACAGGGTCACCTTACTGCCTTTAATATATGTCATTCATCCCTATGCTAGGCCTCCTATAGCCCAGGAGTCAGGTAGCATTATATTATATGTGTAGAGATATATGTGCCAGCATATATCACCCTGTGGTAGCATTCCAAATGTTATTTTACCACAAGTGACTAGGCTAACATGGGGTGGACACTGGCCATACCCCGGATGTCCAGCTCTATTATGGAACAGTCGATTTTCTTTGTGTTTGGTGTTAAACACCGTGCTTTGTAACCCCCAACACGATGGTGGTGTCGAGGTTTAACCAGCATGTACCCAGGTGGCACTTTTGACAGTGCCCACCAAGTTAACCCAGTGTTCTCATGCCTTGACAGACTTTTCCAAAGGTTTGCCACCAAGACTGAAGTCTGACCTCATGCTGGGGAGTGTGTGCCGCTCCCAGAGGCCAGAGACAAAGACCTGTGTGTGCAGGAGGTGACACCTCTGCCCATACAGGATGGCTAATGAATGGCCCATCGCGGTAGTGAGCCTCAAAGGCTTAACCAGCATCATGGGACAAGTAATTTGTCCCTCATTTGAGGACAAAGCCTCCCCAGTCACTGTTTTTAGTGGGCAGATGGCAAACTAGCTATGCAGGATGCGTGCATCTCCACCAGACTAATCACACCTCTAGGGTGTCGCAGCTGAGGTGTACAGAGGATGGGGTTTGGCCATCTTTGAATTTTGCCTAAAAACCAGTGTTCGAGGCATGTGGGTCACATGCTTGTGCATAGATTGCCACATAGTGTTAGGCCCGGATGTTTGCACTTTGTTTTTCTTCAAAGAAGTCTTTCTAGTCACGAGGTAGGTGCTCCTCCATTCGGTGATAGTGCGCATGGTCATCAACTCCATCTTCAGATTTTTTTTTTTGCCATCTGGTTTGGATGTTACTCAGATGTTACCCGCTGCGCTCCACTTCGACAGCGATCCTTCTGTTTCCCTCGGTGCGTACACAACTCACTCTCAACGGTATTGTTTCCAATCGCGTACTCCATTCTTTGTTTAGAAAAAACCCTCTTTTGATCGGAAAGCTCGTGGTAGGCCCTCGGGCTTAACCTCCTCCATCTGACTTAGAGTCGATGGAACAAACTCCCTTTAAATACTGCCCTCGGTGCCACATGAAATAGCCACACACCGACTCGCATAAAGTGGGCAACCTGTGTTTGTCACCAGAACACAAAGAACTGGACTGCGACACGTGTAAGCCTTTCCGTTCCAAGAAGATGCTTCGCGACGTAAGGTTCGACGACGCGACATGCAGAGCCAACGCACAGACTCCATTCCGGACCTCTTCGGACATGAATCTGAAGAAGAAGCCTGCGACCCAATCGGGTCAGAGGAAGAGCAGGATCCCATTTCCGTTTCGGAGGAGACCTCCGACCAGGATGACGACATGCCGCATGGACGACGTACTGTAAGTGCAGTCCCCTCTTCGACCAACTCCCATGCCAACCTGTTAAAAAGAAGGCTCCGGACCAACCCGTGCCCTCGGGCCCCGGTCGGCACCAAGACCACAGCACTGAAACCTACCCAAAAAGCCCTCAGGTTCCCAAAAGCCCCATTCCAAGGCGGGCACTGAACCAAAGCCTTCAGGATCGAAGACCAAGTCCGGCTCTGATCATCACCACTCTGCACTGAAAACTAAATCGGATAGGAAAACACCAGCCCCCGAAACAGACTGGTACACTAAAGTCACCTAAGAAGCATACTTTTGGTGATCTGCTAAAAAAAACGGAGCCGATACAGAAGATTTTGGTCATACATCCAAAAACTGCCCACATTAGTTCCAAAGTGACTTTAAAAAGAGGGGCTACTACTGAAGAGGAATACCATGTTCCATTAAAGAAGAGAACTGTTGAGACAAATCCTTCCTCTTCCTTCTCCATCTTTACCTCAGCCTTTGTCTGTGCCCACTTCATCTGAGCACCTGAGCACACCACCATATATACCAGACGATCAGGGTGATGGGGACAGGGATGATAATAACAATGACAATCAACCTGCCCCTATAGATGAGTGGATGACTATAATATTGACTCACCCACAGACAATGACCCTGACTTATACCCTACCAGGCCCTCTCCACCAGATGACAGTGTAGGATATATTGAATTACTAGGCAGGGCTGCTAATTATCATGGGGTCCAGCTGAATAAAGAATCCCTTGAAGAGGATTTCCTCTTTGAAACATTAAACAACACACAAAAATCCACAAATATGTTGCCCATGCTTAAAGGAATGACCAGACATGTAGACAGTATATTTAAGTATCCCGTCAGGGCATGTTTCCTTACCCCTGGGTGGATAAAAAATACAAACCTGCACCATCCGATCCAGTCTACATAAAAGGACAATTACCCCTAGACTCATGAGTTGTTTCTAATGCACGTAAATGGGCAAACTCCCAGACTACTGGAGACGCACCACCCCCAGATAAAGAGTCAATGCTCCTTGACACGTCAGCGAAAAGAATAGTCTCCCAGGCAGCTACAACTGGCTCATATCTAACACACAATCGCTGCTACCCAGATATGACTGTACGCATTGGGAGGAAATGGAACATCTTATCCAATTCGTATCCCAAGAACATACATCTATAGTGCAAGACCTGGTACGTGAGAGGTAACTAATTTCCAACAATCAAATTAGGTGCTCCCTAGATGCAGCTGATACATCGGCCTAGGTGGTTAACACTAGTGTCCTTTTAAAAAGGCACGCCTGGCTACGTATATCAGGATCTGAAAGAGACACGTTAGTGATAGATTCCTTACCTTAGAATATCCCCAGGCGTCAGACTGGATCCGGAAAGTTTTGCTTAGCAGTACCCTTGCTCGTCAGTAGGTGGCGTCCTGCAGCTCCGTGTCCGTCCCTGGCGTCGTTAGCGCCAAGATAAAGTCACGGAGAGTACTTAGGCCCCACCCATGCGCATTGACGTCAGTTCTTTCTTTTTCCGTGCCAGTAAGCGCAGATCCGGATTGAGTACGTACCTTGGTCTCTTTTGACCACTATTTTGAGAATTTTTGTCTCCCCCACCTTCTCTTGGTGCACGTAGGGATGCCCGGTTTTAAGTCCTGTGGGACCTGTTGCCGAAACATGTTGATAGCGGACCACACAATGTTTGCCTCCGCTGCCTGGAGGCCGACCACGACTTCCGGGACTGCCATGCCATGGCCCCCAAGACCTTACGGGAGCGGCGTCGGAAGCTGCTGGAGGTCCAGCATTCATCGCGTCGCCACTCCCGGTCTAGGGGCCGCTCTCGGGACAGCTCGCGGGACCGGAGACGTCGCTCCTCGGACTCCAAATCTTCGCCCTCAGATTCCGGTAAGCGGCGCAATAAAAAAAAGTCGAAGAAGCGTGTTCACTCTCCGAAGTTCCCCCGTCGCTCCTCGGAGGCGGACGAGAGGGACAGGGGCCTCGCCCCTGTGGCTCTTCTGGAGCCGGAGAGTTCCGCGGCCTACCCGCCATACCAGGATCCGTTGGCAACTCCAGAACAGATGCAAGAATTCCTTGCTGCTTTGGACCGCCTTTACAGGCCTCGGGCTCCCACCAGCACGCCTTCGGGCCCTGCGGACCAGTGTCCAGATCCTGCTGGCCCGGCGGCTCCGCCATCGGCTCCAGCCCCGGCGCCACAGGATCCTGCACCATTGGCTCCGGCGCCACGAGGTGTGGCGTTGCCGGCTCTGGCGCCACCCTCAGCCCAGCCCCGGAGCCACCCTCGGCTCCAGTCTTGGCACCACCCTCGGCTCCTCCCCGGCGCCGCACTGGGTGCCGTTTATCCCACTCCTGCCCCGGTACCCAGACCCTTTTGTTCCACCTTGAGATCCGCATTGGGAACTGGCGCCAGTCCGGCCCCGGCCGGCGCTGTTCCCGACGCCGTTAGTTCCATCTCAGGCCCCGGCTCTGCCTCCGCGTCCAGCTCCCTCCACACCAGGGTGGGGTCCGACACCCGCTTGCTCGGCAATGTGACTCCGAGCTCGATTGGGTGGATGACTTGGAGGATGCAGGCGACCTTGATCTCTCTTCTGACCCTGGATTCGCCTCTCCCTCGCCCACAATGGAGGAGGGTCCTATATGGTGGTCCACCGTCAGGCTGCTGAGGCCCTCAATCTTGACCTCCCCACAGTGGTCCTCAAGACCAACCCCCTCACCATGGTGCTCCAGCCAGCGTCTAACTCGGCGGAGCTGCTGCTTCCCTTTAATGACACTCTTACAGAAGTCTTCTTGGACACCTGGTCGAGGACGACCACAGGGGGCCCCAGTGGATAAAAACGTTGTTAGACGCCTCCGACCGGAATCAGGTGACCCCGCTTTCTTGACCACTCACCCTACGCCTGAGAGCCTGGTCATTTAGGCCGCGACGTCGCAGAGTGCCTTTCCCACGGCCCCGCCGGATAAGGACTCTACATGGCTGGACCAGTTTGGGAAGCGCTTGTTCTCCTCGGCCAGCCTTGGGCTGCGGTTGGTGAACACCGCCTGCTTGTTGGGCCGCTACTCCCATGCGGTGTGAGACGCCGTTGCTCAGGTGTTGACTCAGTGTCCTGAGGAGGTGCTGGCTACCCTTTCTCAGGTGATTGCTGAGGGCAAAGATGTTGCTAAGTTTGCCATCCGGTGTGGGTTGGACACCACTGACTCCCTGGGCAGGGTGATCTCTACAACCGTGTCGTTGTGGCGCCACGCCTGGTTGCGTTCGACCGGGTTCTCGCCTGATGTCCAGAGTTCGCTCATGGACATGCCGTTTGATGGCACCTGTCTGTTTGCTGACAAGGCTGACAGTACCCTGGAGCACTTTAAAGACTCGCGGGCTACCGCCAAGTCCCTGGGTCTTTCTACCAAGGCCCCCGCCACTCCTGGTTTTCGTTCCTTTCGTAACCAGGGTCGAGGCGCCCATGCGCTCCCTTCCACCAGGCCTGTGCAGAACCAGCCACGGTGAGGCCACGGTCGCGGATTCCGCAGGGGCGGGTCAGGGAACCAGCGTGTGGGTCTATCCACCTCTACCCCCGCTGCTTCTGCCTCTAAACCCTCCTAATCTGAGCTTCAGGGGGCACCCCACGGTGGTGGGATCCGCCACCACTTCCCCCGTTAGCCCGAGAAAACGTCAGACAAATGGGTGCTGCAGATAATCTGCAAGGGTTATTCCCTTCCCTTTCAGTCCCCACCCTCAGCCATGCCACCTCGGTGCCACTGCATGTCGGGCGATCATTTGGCTCTTCTCCAACAGGAAGTTGTGGCTCTCTTGGCCAAGGGGGCCATTGAGTACGTTCCTGGTCTAGAAGTAGTGAGTGGTTGCTATTCCCACTACTTTCTGGTCCCCAAGAAGGACAAAGGGGATCTGCGTCCTATCTAGGACCTCTGAGACGTGAATCGCTTCCTCCGGAAGGAGAAGTTCAAGATGCTAACCCTGGCTCAGGTCTTGCCTGCTCTTGACCCTGGAGACTGGATGGTAGCGTTGGACTTGCAGGACGCATATTTTCACATCCCCGACCTGCCGGCCCACCGGCGTTACCTGCGGTTCACGGTAGGCCAGGAGCATTTTTAATTTACAGTGCCCCCCTTCGGCCTTACCAGCTCCCCTCTGGTGTTCACGAAAGTGATGGCGGTGGTCGCAGCTCATTTGCGCAGGTCAGGGGTGTCAGTCATCCCCTACCTCGACGACTGGTTGTTGAAGGCGGGATCGCCCCAGGCAGCCGTCAACCACATTCAGACTACGGCCAACCTCCTGCATTTGCTAGGGTTCTCCCTCAATGTGCCAAAGTCGCACCTGAGTCCCTCTCAGAAGCGCCCCTTCCTCGGAGCGGTTCTGGACTCGACGCAGTTTCGGGTTTATCCACCCGAGCAGCGAGTCCGGGATATTCAGGCTATGATTCCGATCTTTCAGCCTCTATCCCAGGTTTCAGTCAGGATGACCCTCAGGCTCCTGGGCCTGATGGCCTCCTGCATCCTGTTAGTGCAACATGCCAGGTGGCATATGCAGGCTCTGCAGTGGGACCTGAAGTTCCAGTGGGCACAGCATCAGGGCAACCTGTCCGATCATTTCCAGATCTAGGAAGGCACTGCACGAAATCTGCAGTGGTGGCTCAGGAATCGCGATTGGTTCAATAGCAGGTCCCTCTCCCTTCCCCAACCGGAGCACACAGTGGTGACGAATGCGTCCCTCTTGGGATGGGGAGGCCACTTGGGAGAGGCGGAGATCAGAGGCCTCTGGTCTCCGGTGGAGTCCCGGCTCCATATGAACATTCTGGAGCTGCGGGCGATCTGACTTGCACTGAAGGCATTCCTTCCCTCTGTCCGGGGAAGTGTAGTGCAGGTGTTCACGGACAACACCACCGCCATGTGGTATTGCAACAAACAGGGCGGGGTGGGGTCCTGGACCCTATGCCAGGGGGCTCTGCACCTCTGGACATGGCTGGAACATCCAAGGCATTACCTTGGTGGTTCAACACCTGGCAGGTTCTCTGAAAGCCAGAGCGGACGAACACAGCTGCCGGTGCTTGATGGATCACGCATGGCGTCTGAACTCTGACGTGGCGCAATGTCTCTTTCTGCAGTGGGGAGAGCCTTGGTCAGATCTATTCTCCACCGAAGAGAACGCGCAATGTCATCAGTTCTGCTCTTTGGAATTTCCAAGGCGGCACTCGCTCGGAGACTCTTTTCGTCTCGAGTGGAGCTGGGGTCCACTGTACGCTTTTCCGCCTACACCACTTCTGCCCAGAGTGCTGAAGAAGATCAGGCATGACCCTGCTCAAGTTTTTCTTGTGGTTCCGGACTGGGCTCAAAGAGTATGGTATCCCGAGCTACTCAGTATGAGCATCGATCCCCCGATCCGTCTGCCTCTTCGGGAGGATCTTCTGTCGCAGCAGCAGGGGACGGTCCTCCACCCAATCCTGTCCAGCCTCCACCTCCATGCGTGGAGATTGAGCAGCGACAGTTGACGGCTTTCAACCTTCCTCCCAAAGTCTGCAATGTCATTCTGGCAGTCAGGCCTCCCTCCACTAAAACGGTATACGCCTGCTGATGGAACAAATTAGTGGCATGGTGCGCAGCAAAGGCTGTGGATCCCCTTTCTGACCTTCTTTCTGAGGTTCCTCTTGTTTCTCCTATCTTTGGCCCAGCAGGACTCTGCTCTGGGCACAATCAAAGGCTATCTTTCTGCCATTTCCACCTTCCTGAGGTTTCCTGATCAGCCTTCTCTTTTTAAGTCTCCGGTTGTTAACCGCTTTCTCAAAGGCATTACACACATGTTTCCTCCTGTGCTTTTCATAATGCCTCAATGGGACTTAAATCTTGACTTTTCTGATGCGAGCTCCCTTTGAGCCTCTTCATAACTGTCCTTTACGTCTTCCTACTCTAAAGATGGCTTTCCTGGTAGCTATCACCTCTGCCAGAAGAATGAGTGAGCTCCAGGCTCTTTCTTCTAAACCTCCTTTCCTGTCTGTTCATCCTGACAAGGTGGTTTTAAGGACCCGTTCTTTCTTGCCAAAGGTTGTCACGCCCTTCCACATCGGGCAGACCATCACTTTGTCCACCTTCTTTCCGCCTCCGAATCCTTCCAGGGAAGAGGAGAGGTTCCACCGTCTGGACCCAAAACGTACGCTTGCTTTCTATCTGCAGCGTACACAACAGTTCCGGGTGGATGATCAGCTTTGTAGGCTACGTGGGTGCCAAAAAAGGTCGGGCTATGCACAACTGGACCATTTTCCGTTGGGTCGTTCTGTGCATCAAAGCATGTTACTCCTTGGCCAAGAAGGAGCCTCCTTTGGGGCTGCATGCCCATTTGACCAGGGCAACTGCAGCCACTATTGCCTTGGTACATGGTGTTCCCTTGCAGGACATTTGTCAGGCAGCTACGTGGGCCTCGCTGCACATGTTTACCAAGCACTACTGCCTTGACAGACAAGTCTGGAGAGACGTTTTTTTTGGCCGGTCTGTTCTCCGGGACTTCCTGTGGTAATTTTGTTTGCAGACCCCCCTCCGGGGTTGGTATTGCTGGGATATCTATTCCAAGGTAAGGAATCTATCACTAACGAGTCTCTTTCAGATGCACAAGTTACTACTTGTGTAACGCTATATCTGTAAAAGACATTAGTTAGTGATAGATTCCTTACCGCCCCATCCATCCTCGCCGTTCTGCGAACTCTTTACTAGGGTTAAGGTCATCCCTTTTAGGGCCCTAGTTTTCTGCACCAATGGTCAGTATCTTGCATGGCTCTGCGTTCCTGGCGTGGAAAGTCGTGTACAGAACTGACGTCAGCGCGCACGGGTGGCGCCTAAGTACTCTCCGTGACGTCATCTCGGCGCTGACGACGCCAGTGACGGACGCGGAGCCGCAGGACGCCATCTACTGAAGCGCAAGGGTACTGCTAAGCAAAACTTTCCAGATCCAGTCTGACGCCTGGGGATATTCTAAGGTAAGGAATGGATCACTGACATAATATCGATTACACTAATATAGAATTACAAAAATATCGAGGATAAAATATCGACTACAAAAATATTGAATTCCTATCTACAAACAGGTAAGTACAAAAATATCAAATCAAAAATATCGTTAAAAAAATATAGTTACTCAAAATATCGAATGTTTTAAAATGTCTTAAAAATAATTTAAAATTAATGAAATAATAAAAATAATAACTAAAATATACTTACAAATACTTAAATAACATTAAAATTATTAAATAATTAATTTGTTATAAAAAAGCCATCCAATTTTATTTTTTAAAATATATATATATTAACATAATATTAATAAAAAATATGCAACATTCTTATCGCAGGATAGCGGGGGGGTAACATTTACTATTACCACTCCAATGAGTGCAACAGTAGGGAAAGAGTTGGATAGGGTAGGGGTAAAAATTACTATTCCCACTCCAGTGAGTGCAACAGTAGGGAAAGCTTTGGATAGCATAGGGGTAGAAACTACTATTCCCACTCCAGAGAGTGCAACAGTAGGGAAAGGGTTGGATAGCGGGACCGTAAAATTTACTATTACCACTCCAGTGAGTGCAACAGTAGGGAAAGCGTTGGATAGCGTAGGGGTAAAACTTACTATTCCCATTCCAGTGAGTGCAACAGTAGGGAAAGCGTTGGATAGAGTAGGGATAAAAATTACTATTCCCACTCCAGAGAGTGCAACATTAGGGAAAGCGTTGGATAGCGAAGGGGTGAAAATGACTATTTCCACTCCAGAGAGTGCAACAGTAGGGAAAGCGTTGGGTAGCGCAGGGGTTAAAATTAATATTCCCACTCCAGAGAGTGCAACAGTAGTGTAAGCGTTGGATAGTGTAGGGGTTCAAATTACTATTCCCACTCCAGAGAGTGCAACAGTAGGGAAAGCGTTGGATAGCGTAGGGGTTCAAATTACTATTCCCACTCCAGAGAGTGCAACAGTAGGGAAAGCGTTGGAAAACGTAGGGGTTAAAATTACTATTCCCACTCTAGAGTGTGCAACAGTAGGGAAAGCGTTGGATAGCGTAGGGGTTACATTTACGATTCCCGCTCCAGAGAGTGCAACAGTAGGGAAAACGTTGGAAAGCGTAGGGGTTAAAATTACTATTCCCACTCCAGAGAGTGCAGCAGTAGAGAAAGTAAATATTTAATATATTAATAAAAATAAATTAAATATCAATACAAATAAAACATTAATTAAAAGTAATTACCAATTTCATATAATATAATAATCAATTAAAAAAAACAAATAAATATGAATTATTAAAAATCATTACCTATTAATACAAATTAATTACCAATTACCAATTAATTAATTACCAATTAAAGAAATAATTAAAAATTAATTCAAAATAGATACCAATTATTAAAATAAAATATCTAATTAATTACAATTAAATTACTTCCCACCCTATTCCCCTATAAACCCACAACCCGCTACGGAAATAAAATAATAAAATAAACATAATTATCAAATAATCAATTAATAAAAATGAATTACCAATTAAAAATTAATTATTTACCAATGAAACATTAATTACCAATTAATTCAAAATAAATACCAATAAATAAATTAAAATATTTAATTAATTACAATTAAATTACTTACCACCCTATTCCCCTATAAACCCACAACCCGCTACGGAAAATAAATTAATAAAATTAACATAATTATCAATTAATCAATAAATAAAAATTAATTACCAATTAAAAATTAATTAATTACAAATTAAAAATGAACAATTAATTCAAAGTAAATACCAATAAATAAATTAAAATATTTAATTAATTACAATTAAATTACTTCCCACCCTATTCCACTATCAACCTACAACCCGCTACAGAATTAAATTACGCAAAAATTAAATAACATAAAATTCATTACTTAAAATAAATTATAATAAAAAATCACTTTTCACACAAATACTAACATATAAAAAACTTTAAAAAATTAAATATTAAAAAATCGATATATTTGAATACCTATATTATCTACTTCGATAGTTTGACTTTCTATATTTATAAAAATCGATATTAAATTACTTACCTTAAATTCGATATTTTAGTTGCCTATATTCTGCCCATTCGATATTTTGTCCATTCTATATTTTTACTTCAATATTAATGTAATTCGATATTTTGGAATCGATATTTTGTCTGTATACCGTAAGGAATCTATCACTAACTAATGTCTCTTACAGATTTATCGTTACACAAGCAGTAACTTGTGCATTCAAACCGGAGGCTCAGACTTTATTATTAAACACACCGTTCGATAAAGAACACCTATTTGGGCCGGCGGTATATTCTTCACTTGAGAAGATGAACAAAGATGCAGAAGTGGCTAAATCATTGGGAGCCCTTCAGTCTCAACAAGGGTGTGGTTCCTTTTGACTCTCATTGTATTGAGCAGGTTTCAAAACCATGTCCTTGGACACTGCATCCACGTATAAAGGCAATAACCAACCCTCAGATTCCAAGACTTACTTCAGGGGTGGTTATAGAGAAAACAACGGTAAGGGCAGAGGTAGAGGTTCCAGCACACTTGCCTCGCCCTCTAATACAAAACAATTACTTGCAGACAGTTCCCCCCCGACCACTTTACACCTGTGGGGGAATACTGTCACAATTTCTACCAAAGTGGCAGTCAATAGCAACAGACAAGTGGGTTCTCCAAATTATCCATTCTGGTTACTGCTTCGAGTTCATCAAAACTCCTCCAAACATTCCTCCAAAGTCACACAAACTTTCACCGGATCACCTACACCTCATCAAACAAGTGGTACAGTCCCTTCTAGGAAAAGGAGCCATAGAGCCCGTACCATCAAAACATCAAGGGTCGGGCTTGTATTCCTTTTACTTCCTAATTCCCAAAAAGGACGGCTCTCTCAGACCAATATTAGATCTCAGAGAACTAAATTTTTACATACAGTCAGACCATTTCCACATGGTAACACTTCAACAGGTACTACCTCTTTTGCAAAAAGAAGACTTTCTGTCTACTCTAGACTTGTGAGTCTAGAGTAGACAGAAAGTGAGTAGCGCGCTTTACAAATGCCGTGATTGATTGATTGATTGACTTAAAGGACGCCTACTTTCATATTCCAATCCACCCAGCTCACCTCAAAGTTCTCGGGTTCGGGTAGCAGGTAAACATTACTAATTCAAGTTACTCCCATTCGGAGTCACCACTGCACCCAGAGTCTTCACAAAGTGTTTTTGCGGTTGTAGCAGCTCATCTACGAAGACAAAGCATTCATGTGTTTACATACTTGGACGATTAACTCATCAAAGCTGGCACGTATCAACAATGCCGCAAGCACACTTCCGTAACCAATCAGTTACTTCACCAACTTGGGTTTATAGTCAATGTGTTAAAATCACATCTGCAGCAAGCCAAAACTCAAAACTACAGAGGAGCCACCCCGCTGCAGGACGGGGCGTGCTACGACCTACGACTAAGCAGGAGCACTGTTATGACAATACTGTGTGTAGTGATGGGGTAGTTAGACGAGAGGTCGGGAGTGAGTACGGGTAAGTGATTTAAAAAGGGCCTGGCCTCATGGACTTAAAAACCCTTAATAGGTCATCGAGGCTGGACCTGTTAAAAAAGTGATGCAGAGATGTCCTGCCTATAATGTGCTGATACTCTTATATATTCAACCTGTTTCGAAGCAAAGGCTTTTTCATCAGGACTGAAATATCCCATCAGTACTCACTATGTTGATTTTCCAAAATTGGGTGTGCTATATACAAAAGTGCTAAATGAAAACCGAAAGATGCATGAATATTATGCACTTAATAAGATACCCGCGGGTTGGCGTTATTTTGAGGCGAGGCTGAATTGACCAGATCAGCTACGTTTGGCGACACCTTTCCCCACTTGTTACAAAAGTCTCATGAAGTATTACCTCCTACATTACATAATTAACACATAGATGGTACTATTAGATATCGTATTAAGTGCATAATATTCATGCATCTTTCAGTTTTGAAAAGGGTCCTTTTGGTGTGAGAGGGGTATTTAAGCAAGCGTATTGGCTATGTAGGAGTATCCGCACATTATAGGCAGGACATCTCCGCATCACTTTTTTAATAGGTCCTGCCTCAACGACCTATTAAAGTTTTTTGAGTTCTTAAGGCCAGGTCCTTTTTAAACAACTTACTCATACTCCCTCCTGACCTCTCCTCTCACTACCCTATCACTACACATAGTATTGTCATAACAGTGCTCCCGCGTAGTCGTAGGTCGTAGCACGCCCCGTCCCGCAGTGGGGCTGGAAGACCCCTATGATGAAGCATGACACCAAGGGCCCTTTTGGTGTGTGAGGTGTATTTAAGCAAACACTGTATGCATCCACACCAGGATGAGTAACACACTTCCCTGAACACAAGTCGCTGCATTACCTTACTCTGCATCAGGGAAGAGGTCCATGGGCTTTGCGGTGGGTCTTCCAATGCAACAGCTATGGGTTTTGATGCTGCCCCAGATTTACTTCGTCACACAAACCTGGGAAAGCGCCAACACCTTACGCCTCCCCAGAACAAGCGTAACGAGGAGAAATATGTTCGAGGCATATGAGCTGCAGATTACACACTATGCATAGATCACCACCTAGTGTTGGGCCCGGATGTTTGCAGTTTGTTTTGTCCAGAAAAGTCTTTGGAAGTCATGGGATAGGTGACTCCTCCTTTTGGACCATAGTGCGCATGGGCATCGGCTCCAACCGCGATTGTTTTTTTCCGCCACCTGGCTCGGATGTGTTTCCTGCGCTCCATGTTGGAACCGATTTTCCTTCGGTGCGCAATACTCACCTACTCAGACGGTATTGTTTCGAACGCATTTCCAATCGACATTATTTTCCAACTCCGAATTCTTTGATTCCGGTCGTCGACGAGGCCTTCCCTGACGACATCTTCAAAGAGGTTGTCGATGTCCCAGAGCAACTGCAAAAACATGGCGTCAACAGCAACTCCGAGGCAGAAGATTCAGAAGTCGAGAACATCACTCCGGCGCAGAGGGTCGTAAGTAAGAACGTCAACCCCGACCCTTCCTCGACACCTTCCAAAAAGTCTTCGGTCACACCCTCGCCTTCGGGCCCTGGTGCACACCGAGAGACTGCTTCCCATGCCCCGGCTTCGAGCTCGGCAAAGAAGCCTAATAAGCCTTTAGGCGACTCGGGCTCGAGTCAGCCTACCTCTGGTGCCGGAGCACACCTGCCGGCAGTGAAAAAAAGGCCATCTTCTTCCTCCATGCCAGCTGCTTCCACATCTAAGCACTCGGCACCGAAGACTGGCACGGGCTCCTCGGCACCTAAACCACACTCGGAGTCGAGCAAAAAATTGCCACTCAAAGTACTCGACTCCTACACTTCGGAGCCGAAGAATCCCTCGGACCCGAAGAAAGCCCTCGGAACTGAAAAAAGCTACAGAGCCGGGAAAGCCCTTGGAACCGAAAAAACCTTCAGAACCGAAAAAGACCAAAGACATTGCCAAGGAACATGCTTCAAAGTTGAAAGATGTTCAAAGTTTGGAGCCTAAAAAACCTTCGGCACCCAAAGATCTACCCTCTACAGAGGACCTATTCCATCCAGACCCTAAGCAAAATACTTTATTTAAACATCCAACAACTGGTCTACTGACTCTTACAGCTAAAAAAAAGACCACTAGATGGCACCTGCACCGGCTCCTCATCCTAAGAAGAAGGACATTGCAACATCTCCTCTAAGGATACCTTCCCCTCCTCCTCCTTCTCCTCCATCTAACATTCCCTCACCACAACCTCCCCTACCACATCACTCCCCTATACCATCTCCTCCTCCAGATGACAATGGGAAAACTTCTAATGACACAGGGGATGGCGCAGACAGTGAGCCACCAGATAATTATACTCCACCTGGCTCACTTGACCCTTGGAACGACTATAACACCCCAGATGTCCCTAACGTCCCACAAGAAGACGCATATCCATCCAGGCCTTCCCCACCAGAAGACAATATGCGGTTTAACCAACTTGTACATAGGGCTGCCCAATATCATAGGGTTGACCTACATACTGACCCAGTAGACGAAGACTTCCTTTTGGATACCTTTGACAACACACAAAGGTCATCCTCCACCTTACCTATGCTTAAGGGAGTTATTAAGAGCGCATCAGAAGTCTTCAAAGATCCAGTTAGGGCTTGAATCATCAACCCCGAATCGAAAAGAAGTATAAAGCTGCCCCTTCTGATCCAGCATACATTAAAGGCCCTGGACCATTAGACTCTCTTGTAGTCTCCAACGCACGCAAGAGAGCAAATTCACAAACATCAGGTGAGGCTCCCCCGCCAGATAAAGAGTCTAAGCTCCTCGACACATCAGGCAAGAGAACAGCGTCACAGGCTGCAAACATCTGGCGTAGTGCAAATACCCAAGCATTACTTGCAAGATACGATAGGGCCCATTATGATGAATTAGAATCCATCATGCAGCACCTTCCAGATAAATATAAAAATAGAGCAAATGAGCTTATACAGGAGGGTAAAATAATCACTAATAGCTCTATTCGCTGTGCTCTAGATGCAGCGGATACTGCTTAAAGGGCAATTAATGCCATTGTCCTTTTACGTAGACATGTGTGGCTACGCATTTCAGGTTTTAAACCTGAAGTACAAAGTGCCATCCTTAACCAGCCCTTAGATGAGCAACATTTATTTGGGCCTAATGTGGACGTATCTCTCGAAAAAATGAAAAAAGATACGGCAAAATCCATATGAGCATTGCAGTCGCAAGCTCCCAGACGTTCTTTTCGTCGCTCATCTTACAGAGGCAACAACAAAGGATACTCCTCAGATACTCCCGCTACCTCTTACAAAGTCCCTACCCAATCCACCTATGGCAGAGGCTACCAAAGAGGAGATTACAGGGGTAACAATAACAAAGGCAGAGGCAAAACTAATAACTCCCGCTCTGCCTACACTCTCGCCCAATGACTTTCCCCCACTACCCCCACCACATTCCACTCCAGTTGGGGGAAGACTACAACAATTCCTTCCTGCCTGGATTAACATCACAGCAGACAGGTGGGGGAGACACATAATTCAGTCAGGTTACTGTCTAGAACTAACATCTACCCCCCCACACAAACATACCACCCAGACAGCGACCAATGCCACAAAAACACCTAGTTCTACTAAGACAAGAGGTAACATCTCTCCTACAAAAAAGCGCAATAAAATTAGTTCAATTGCATCAACAAAACGAGTGTACTCCCTGTACTTTCTCATCCCAAAAAAGGACGGATCTATCAGGCCTATTCTAGACCTCAGACCGTTAAACCTGTACATGCAATCAGACCACTTTCACATGGTCACACTTCAGCAGGTCCTTCCTCTTCTGTTACAAAACGACTTCCTTGCTACCCTAGATCTCAAGGACGCCTATTTCCACATTCCTATTCACACAGCTCACAGAAAATATCTCATATTTGTACTAGACAGTCAACACTAACAATTCAAAGTACTCCTGTTCGGAGTCACAACAGCACCAAGAGTGTTCACCATGTGCCTAGTAGTAGTAGCAGCACACTTTCGAAGACAGCACATTCATGTCTTCCCATATCTAGACGACTGGCTCATAAAAGCCATTTCACACAGTCAGTGCGTACAACATACTCACACCACCATCTAGTTACTTCACGACGGGGTTCACAATAAACCACACCAAGTCTCACCTACAACCGCCCGCGTACATCAATATCTAGGTGCCACAATAAACATCTCAAAACCGTTCGCTTCTCCATGCCCAGCCAGGATAACAAATATGCAAGCACTACTAACAAAATTCCAACCGCAACACTCTCTCCCAGCCCGAGTGTTCATGCAACTCATAGGAATTGATGGCTTCTTGCATATTCATAGTACCTCATGCAAGGTTACAAATGCGTCCTATTCAAGAGTGTTTGGCACAACAATGGAACCAGGCTCAAGGTCAATTAACAGACCTAGTATTGGTAGACGGTCGAACTCACCGCTCTCTGCAATGGTGGAACACCAAAAACCTTTCCAAAGGCCAACCGTTCCTAGAGCCAGTCCATCACATAGTCATAACAACTGACGCATCGCTCTCCGGCCGGGGAACTCACCTACTGCAGCACACCATGCAGGGCAGGTGGACGCCGCAACAAACGTTACTCCACATCAATCACCTGGAGTTACTAGCCATATTTTAAGCACTAAAAGCATTTCAAAAGCAAATATCAGGCAAAACTGTCCTAGTCCGCACAGACAACATGACAGCTATGTATTACATCAACAAACAAGGGGGGACACACTCTCTGCAACTCTCTCAGTTAGCGCAGCAGATTTGGTGATGGGCCATACCACAAAAGGTTTTTCTCTTAGCCCAGCATGTTCCAGGAGTACAAAACTCCATAGCGGATCTGTTAAGCCGTCAAACGCAACAGATTCACGAGTGAGAACTTCACCCACAGATTCTCCAACAATTCTTTCAGATGTGGGGACAATCTCAGATAGACCTCTTCGCTACTCACGAAAACGAAAAATGCCCAACCTTCGCCTCTAGATACCCACACCTGCTGTCCAAGGGCAATGTGATATTGTAATGGCCGGATTTTCCGCTTAGGTGAAATCAGCCCCTAGGGGCCCCTCTAACCCAGCCAGAACGTAATCACCTCCCTCCTTAGAACGTATTTACAATGGGTATGGATACATATATGTACAGGTCGTACCTAAGGATGGGGAAATAGCAATAAACATGCATAGGTTTTCTACCATATCTTATTCACATCGGATAGTCTCGCGGCCACTCAGACTCAGACTGATCTACCCTAGGGCAGATATGACACACAATCCGGTGTGTCTACACACGGGCCTGCAGTCCCAATGCTCTCTTTTACACACGGTCCACTATCCGGCGTACCTCCACGCTGGTATCCCCCCCCAGCGCTCTCACTTACACACGGTTCACAATCCGGCGAACCTCCACGCTGGTATCCTCCCCAGCGCTCTCATTAACGCCGTATATCAACGACGACCACTTTCCTATGGACACCTATGGGAACAATTTCTCATTTATCTACTTGGGATAAAACTATGATAATGAAAGTTAGTACAGTTTTCCAAATGATAAGGTGTACCTTCTGTTCCTGGCATCAAAGGTCCCCTCGCTCCCTATTTGTTTGATCACTACTTACCTGATCGGGATTTCACATCCGTTCATGCAAACAATTCTCAACTAGAAGCCTTAGTTACCATGATTGAACAAGAATACAAGGCACATGTCAGTTCACTAAGAACTAGGATATTTATTGACAATAAACATACAACACAATACTATGCAGCATAGTTTCTGCAAAGGAAAGGTAAAGGTTAGGATGCACGCTCATTTAAGGAAAGGGCGGAGGTCACCTGGTTAATATGAAGTCGGGACTCGGCAGTCATCTAGGTTCCCTTCTCGTCTCTGTGTCTTGGCTCGTCTCTAAGTCACACCCCAGCCGTCACAAGTACACGTCTGCACCGCTAGGCTCAATCTCTTCTGCTTCCCTCCAAGTCACTGGAACCTTGCTGGTTATTAGCTACCGTATCTCTCTATCTCTCTGTCTCTGTGCGCTCCGTGCTACTTCGCCTTCAGTCTTTCTCAGAGAGTCTCGGTCTTAAATCTTTCTCGGACTTCAAAGATGGCGACTGTCCGCTGTGGAAATAATTAATGGCAGAGATGCTAACGGCTAGCTGCCGCCTACGAACTAACTCCTTAACTGTCTAACACCTTCGCTAATATCAAAGCCTGTTCCTTCATGGAAAGCTACGGCCAGTAACCTGCCGCCCACCAAATTCTTGTACCTCCCCGTACCAAGGACACGTTCCCAGCCGGCCGGCCTGAAGTTGTGTCTTCGGAGTGGAGAAAAATACATTCCTTCGATAAGGGCCAGCCTGAGCCGGTTCTCTCCAAGCGAACAACAACTTGAAACTAAAACATTACACTTGACCTAGAAGGCCTCTCGAGCTACCAGGCAGAGGGCAAAATGGAGTCTGTCCCGTTTAAAGCCTACAGGGCCCAAAATACGCATAACTCCATGGAAAATATCCTAACACGCTAGCAAAAGGATGGATCATAACTAATACTTATATATTTATCCCCTAGCTTGAATTCATAAGCCCTACTCTAAGGAAAGGGGTACGAAAATACCCTACTGTGTTTCATGAAGGGGTCCTACTTATAGTCCTAATCCCTATACTATAAGGCTGATAGACTGGAGTCACTCTCCATCATTCTCCCTCTAAAAGGGCCACAAAAAGTCAGCCATTACATTACACCCCTTGACTCCAGTCTATTAACTATATTCTAAATGGAACTAACATCAGTGGAAGAATAATAAGAAACAAAATTAACTGATCTATGTCTCTTGCCAAGTCTACAAAACTGGAGTAGGGAAGGAATGCACTGAATAAAGCAACAGATAACTATTAAAATACAAATGGCAACAATAATACCCCCTAAAATCTGTCGTAAAGAATGCAAGTCAGGTAACCAATTAAAGAGCCAGTCGAACCAGCCCTGATCAATTTGCTGTCTAATTTCTGCAGTCAAGTCGTGGAGTTTGTCAATATGGGCTTGGATTGATTTAGAGTGATCGGACAAATTAAAACAGCATAGGCCTTCAAAATCAGAACACTCATGTCCATGTTTTAACAAAAGGTAGTCGATCGCTGCGCGATTCTGCAAAATAGCTCGACGTTCACCCTGGGCATCTAATAACAGGTCAGATAATACAGTAGACGTTTGATTAATGGATTTAACCATCCAGCAGGCCATCTTGCCGATTGTTTTGGCATTATAAACGGCCAATGCTGGGACACCAATAATAGAAAAAGCTAAACCAAGGTATTCCGATTTAGAGTATAGGTGAACAGAGGAATCACAATCTTCATGTAATGACATAGAGTCTCGAACCATACGGGAATGGGAACCAGGATGTGAGGAAAACATTAACAAACTTAATCTAGTAATAGCACATGGACCTCCAGAAATATTAGCAGGAATATAGGGCCAGGATGAGTTTCCACATGAAAATAACCACCCAGAGGGCAGTAACATTGAACGGTAATAACTAGGGGCAACTAATAAACGTTTACATGTCATATTATTTTTCACGGAAACACATGAATTCGGAAGTCTCTTTAAACACAGCAATCGTTGATGGGCCGAAAAACAAGTGGCAGCCTGAAGTTTTAATTTAAGGCATTCGGTGATAGCCTTGGGATCACATGTTAAAATAAAACATAAGTCACCTTGCGTGATATTATAGGTTGTGATTTGGGAATGAATAGGGGGATCGGAATCTGAAATAATAGTACATAAGGGACAAAATTCAAGGGCCGCGAAATCGCCCAGAATAATATTGGGTCGGGCACTTGAAATATTAAAAATATGTCGCAAAGTTTCAGTAGATGCTGGGACAGCAACCAAACAGGTCGCTAAAATATCAGTCACAGACCTCATGGGAGTGAGGCAGAAATGTGGAGAGTTAGTCACTCTCTTTGCGAGTGTTATCCAGAAGTTGGCTGATGAATCCCACGCAGCAAAGGAACGCGGAACTCGGGTTCTCCAATCAACCGAAGTCGGTGGGTTCTCTCCTCTCCCGGCGTAGCAGGCCAAAAGGAGTCCAACGCCGACACATCCTGCAGCAGCAGTCCAGAGAATGATCTGAAAGAATACAAATACAGGCCTTAATCATTCTCGTAGGTAACATTTATCAGCTGGGACAGCTTCCCAGCTATCTTTCCCTGGCCTCATCACCAAAACGGTGTTGTCATGACCGGTCGCAATAATGTCAGCCTGTTCAGGGGGATGCTTAGGCGATTGCACCCATATTTTAGCTCCAGGAAGATCAGATGATCCGAAGCCTTTTTGTCCTCGCACAGTTAACAACGTTGGGGCAGTGCCTTTCTTAATCTCACCACTGAAGACAGGCAAAATCAGCAACTGGGCAACACGGTCAGACTTTTTGATCAATAGGTCAGTCTCACTGCTATTAAGCAAGAGAACTTTAATCTCTCCCTGATAATCACTGTCAATTACTCCTCCGAGTACTTGAATACCTTTCAGGGCAAGGCCTGATTTGGGGGCAATTAATCCAAAGCTACCGGCAGGTATACAGACACCAACGCCAGTTTCAACAATGATTCGATCTCTTCCTTTCAAGTTTGCATCATTTAACGCATGCAGGTCCAAGCCTGCAGAACCTGGGGTCGCTCTACATGGAGCCAAAGCTCCGGGGGTAATCTCCCAATACATGACAGTGTTGGACGTGGAATTAGGCTTTACATCAACGTTTGGAGGAAACAAACGCATCAAAGGGGATTCAGCATGTAACAAAGGGCGATTATTCAAAATCAACAATGCCTGAAACAAAAAGTCTCTCCAATTTTTATAATGTTCATCTGTCAATTTACGCAATTGTTCCTTTAGCAAACCATTCATTCTCTCAATCAGTCCCGAAGCCTGTGGATAATATGGAATGTGAAACACCCATTCGATGTTATTTTCCACACAGAATTCCTGTACCAATCTTCCACGAAAGTGGGATGCGTTATCAGATTGAATTTGGAATGGAACACCGTAATACAGAATAAGCAATTCTAAAGTCTTAATGGTGTTCACTTGGGTAGCGTTCTTGCAAGGGAAAGCGACCAAAAGGCCACTGTAGGTATCAACAACTGTACAAACATACTGGCAATTTTTGCTCATAGGGAGCGGGCCAATATAATCAATCTGCCAAATTTGAGCGGGCAATTTTCCTCGATGTAACTGGCCTCGGACAATATGAGGCACTTGTTTCTTTCTAGAATGCTGGCAAATGGGACAATGCAGAATGACATCTTTAATCAAAGAAAAAGGAATATAAATTCCTCGATCGGCAGCCCACCTGCTAGTGGCTTTCTCTCCAAAATGTCCCGCTTTCTGGTGGGCCCATTTCGCCAATCCCGCCAAATCAGAATCCTGCATGTCCACCACTGCCTCAGCAATTTTACATTTCTCATCTGCAATGTTATGAAAAAATTTGTCAAGGGAGTCTATCGGAGTGTGAGCATCCACGTGAAAGATTGTCACAGTACTCTGTGGGAGTAACTCCCAAATTTCTTGCCATAGTTCTTTTCCCCACAGTTCTTTTGAATGCAATTCCCAATTATGAGAATGCCACGTTGGTAACCATACCACCAGTCCATTAGCAGTAGACCAGGAATCAGTGAAAATATGACATGTGCCAGGTAGTTCCTGTTTCAAAACTTGGTAAACTGCATATAGTTCAGCATATTGACTACTCTTACCATCACCAGTTGTACTCAATAATTTCTGCGTGATCGTGTTGTAGGACACTGCTTTCCAATGTCGTTTCTCTCCAATGAACCTCGCTGAACCATCCGTAAACCACACATGTTTTCTATCCTCCGCGGACAGATCATCAAATGATTTACCCCACTTGACAGGAGATTCCTGTACTACAGGTACAGAACAATCACTTCCAGTCTCATTTGAGGGCGCCTGCGCCACTCGCTCATGCAACACTGCCACACCTTTCGGACCCACACGTGCCCTGTCCTGAATGTGCCATTTCCATTTAATCACACTCGCCTCTTGAGCATGTCCAATCCGATGGGATTTTGGCGAACTCAAAACCCACTGCATAATAGGAATCTCAGGTCTCAAAATCACAGCACGACCTAGGGTCAATTGCTCGGTATCCACCAGAACCCAGTATGCAAGTAATTGTTTTTCAAAAGGTGTATAACGCTCACCAGCCTCAGGTAACTTTTTAGTCCAAAAACCTAATGGTACTTTTTGTCTGCCCTGCTTTTGCCATAGACTCCAATTTACATACGGACCTTCCACAGACACATTCAAATCCACATCACCTTCGCCCACCGGCCACAAATCCAAGGCGTACTGAATCGCTTCTTTCGCCAGATTAAAAGCCTTCTGTTGTGGTTCACCCCATTCAAACGCATTCTTTTTACGAGTGACTCGATATAATGGAGCCAAAATTTGACTCAAATGGGGAATATGCTGACGCCAAAAGCCAAACAAACCAATGAAACTCTGAGCCTCTTTCCTATTCCTTGGAACTGCAAAATCTAGGATTTTTCGCTTCACCTGTGGGATCACCTCTCTGTGACCTTCATGCCAATTAATTCCTAAAAATTTTACATTTTGGGATGGGCCTTGTAATTTATCAGGATTAATTTCCCAACCTTTTGCTCGCAAACAATCAAGGATCTGATCTAAATGGGACTGTACCTGATCTTGCGTCTCACCTTGGATCAAAATATCATCAATGTAATGACACACCTGTATTTGTGGATTCACGGGCACTTCAGACAAATGCTCCGCCACCAGCCGGTGACAGATCGTGGGACTATGTACATAACCTTGAGGAAGACTCCTAAACGTCATTTGACGTCCATTCCATGTAAAACTGAATTGTTCCTGACACTCGGGGGCAATTGGAATCGAAAAGAAAGCGTCAGCAATATCAATGGACGCATACCATGTACCTGGATGCTTCTGAATTCTCTGAATCAAAGTAACAATGTCTGGTACTGCAACAGCCAACCGAGGTGTGTGTTTGTTCAATTCTCGATAATCAACAGTCATGCGCCAAGAATTATCACTTTTGCGCACGGGCCAGACAGGGTTATTCCAAGCAGACGTGACCGGAGTTATAACTCCTGCGTCAACCAAATCCTGAATTGTAGCACTAATTTCTTCATGACCACCTGGAATACGATATTGTTTCTGAGAAACCACTTTCGTGGCTTGAGGAATTTTAATGGGGGTCCTCCGTAAACGGCCAACCAGTACGGGTCTGGTCGAAATGTAATGTTTAGTTCCAAATTGATAACAACCATCATCCAAATGCAAAGTCATTCCTTTTAGAATATCAATTCCAATTATATACTCCAAAAGTGGTACAACTAACACAGAATATTCTCTACGAGGAATCCTACCACTTTTTATTTCAAGTGTAGTTTGCACTGCGGGGGTATCTTTTCCACCTAAACCAGTAATTGTGAAAAATTGTCCTTTAAATTTCTTTGATTTTCCATGAATTAAAGTGGCCTCCGCTCCTGTATCTACTAGTGCTCGGGCCCTTTGGATATTACGATGTTTCCAAAAAATCTCAACATCTACATAGGGTCTGTTGTCTCTGTGAGCCCACTTGTGTACTGGAGCTTGACCTATTTCCTAGTCATTTTTCCTGCGTTCTGTCAACCAAGACAAATCAGGATAAATGCTCTCCGTTTTCTTGGGTATCAAAATGTCTTGTTCATATCCATCTCCATTACGAAATGGATTTTTGTCATTTTCATAATACTGTGAATTACGATCAGAAAGCCTGTGACGATCCTCCCTTCTCCTCATCTCAGGGGAATAATTTCTCTCATCTCTATTTCGGTTGGAAGCACGATCATCTCTCCCCCTTTCTTTTTCCCCCTCTCTCCCTCTCTCATTGTCACGATGAGGGGACACATCACGTTCATAACGCCATTCATCACGGCGATCAGAATCCACACGGCGTCTCTCATCACCACTGTCATCAGAACCACGATCATACTCATTCTTCCGCACACGACGGGCACCCTCCTTCCGATCCAAACCACGCTTACGAAAAATATCCCATAAGTGATTATTAGGCTCACCGTCAATGTCCTCCCTTTTCACACCATCAGCAATAAGTGCAAGAAACATGTCACGTCTAGAGAACTTATAGTCCCCAGCAGTACGACCCTCAGGTCGAGATTGTCTCTCAGATTTAAACCACTCACCCAACTCACCAAGCTGACGAACAGATTCAAGCACTGCAGACAAAGGATTGCCAGTTTGATTAATCAACAAAGTCATCATAACCTGCTTGTAAGCAACAGGCGAAGAACGGATAATGCGATTACGCACAGAAGATGTTAAAAGGCCATCCAACAGTCTGTCAGAAGTACTGAGAAAAATCGCAGTTTTCATCACTTCCTCTTTCAAACGTTGCGACGCATCGCGCAAAGTGTACCACGGCTTGTCATTGACAGGCCAATCAGATTCAGTAGGGTATTTATGGTTACAGCCGTCAGACGCAAGCTGGAGCAAAGTAATCTGGCCAGCACCATTATAATTTCGAAAATGATCTTGTATAGTAGAATCAGAACTCAAAGAGCAAAATCGTAAGCAATCAACAGCATCAAGCATAATATCGGCATCGCCCAGTTCGTAAAGGCGCACCATCCATGTAAGCAGGGCCTCACCGGGCCGTTGACGAAATCGTTGTAAAATGTCACTAACCTCCTGTTGAGTAAAATCCTCAATGCAATCCAAAGCAATACCAGCTGGATTACCAGGGGCTTGTTGTAATTTGCGACGAAACACAGGATGAGCAGAAACCTCAGGAAGAGCTTCCGAAGAAGCCCGCATCTTAGATTTAGAAGAACAATCGGGGCAAGATACATCACCTGAATGGGAAGAGCGACCACGGTCGCCGGGAACAATATTATCGTTACAAGAAGCAGATTTACAGTCACGTCCAGAGCGGGAAGATTCGCGCTTATCACCCTCCTCAGCCGAGGAGTCCGAAGCATTTGAATCCCAGATATTACCATCCCACTCGTCAGGGTTCCAATCCATTCCGGCCTTCGCTACGACCAGACGCACTTTCCGTGTAGACACACGACCACGACGATGTTTATACTTATATCTTGCAATGCGAACTGCAGCCCTTTCGGCTATAGTTTGATAAGTCTCAAGTTTGTCGGCAAGCAATTTATTCTGACAGCGCAACAGAGTATGCGCATTCTGTAATTCAACACACTGTCCTTCCATATCCGTAAACTGCTTTCGCAACTGAACAAACCTCTCATGAAGAATTCTGTATGCATTGAGCACAATCCAACCTCTGCGTCCTAAAATAGGAAGCTCATCACCCTTCACTACTGGCGCTTTCTGCAAGCATGAAACCTCATCAGCAGGCTCCGCCTGCTCCAAACAGGAAGACCAATTTTCACTCAAACCAGTAGAATCGGCCCACTCACGGGCCAAGGCCTCGTAAGGCGTAGACTCCCAGCCGGGAATCTGAATAGGTAATTTGAAAACAGATGTCGATTTTTTCGCAAACATGTCGACACACAAAAAATTATATACACAATTATACACAAAAATTTATACGTACGAGCCGAGCGCAAACCAACAAGATCAAAACAATACAGCGCACACAGGCTTCGTAAACAGTTCGTGACGCCAGATGTAATGGCCGGATTTTCCGCTTAGGTGAAATCAGCCCCTAGGGGTCCCTCTAACCCAGCCAGAACGTAATCACCTCCCTCCTTAGAACGTATTTACAATGGGTATGGATACATATATGTACAGGTCGTACCTAAGGATGGGGAAATAGCAATAAACATGCATAGGTTTTCTACCATATCTTATTCACATCGGATAGTCTCGCGGCCACTCAGACCCAGACTGATCTACCCTAGGGCAGATATGACACACAATCCGGCGTGTCTACACACGGGCCTGCAGTCCCAATGCTCTCTTTTACACACGGTCCACAATCCGGCGAACCTCCACGCTGGTATCCCCCCCAGCGCTCTCACTTACACACGGTTCACAATCCGGCGAACCTCCACGCTGGTATCTTCCCCAGCGCTCTCATTAACGCCGTATATCAACGACGACCACTTTCCTATGGACACCTATGGGAACAATTTCCCATTTATCTACTTGGGATAAAACTATGATAATGAAAGTTAGTACTGTTTTCCAAATGATAAGGTGTACCTTCTGTTCCTGGCATCAAAGGTCCCCTCGCTCCCTATTTGTTTGATCACTACTTACCTGATCGGGATTTCACATCCGTTCATGCAAACAATTCTCAACTAAAAGCCTTAGTTACCATGATTGAACAAGAATACAAGGCACATGTCAGTTCACTAAGAACTAGGATATTTATTGACAATAAACATACAACACAATACTATGCAACATAGTTTCTGCAAAGGAAAGGTAAAGGTTAGGATGCGCGCTCATTTAAGGAAAGGGCGGAGGTCACCTGGTTAATATGAAGTCGGGACTCGGCAGTCATCTAGGTTCCCTTCTCGTCTCTGTGTCTTGGCTCGTCTCGAAGTCACACCCCAGCCGTCACAAGTACACGTCTGCACCGCTAGGCTCAATCTCTTCTGCTTCCCTCCAAGTCACTGGAACCTTGCTGGTTATTAGCTACCGTATCTCTCTATCTCTCTGTCTCTGTGCGCTCCGCTCTACTTCGCCTTCAGTCTTTCTCAGAGAGTCTCGGTCTTAAATCTTTCTCGGACTTCAAAGATGGCGACTGTCCGCCGTGGAAATAATTAATGGCAGAGATGCTAACGGCTAGCTGCCGCCAACGAACTAACTCCTTAACTGTCTAACACCTTCGCTAATATCAAAGCCTGTTCCTTCATGGAAAGCTACGGGCAGTAACCTGCCGCCCACCAAATTCTTGTACCTCCCCGTACCAAGGACACGTTCCCAGCCGGCCGGCCTGAAGTTGTGTCTTCGGAGTGGAGAAAAATACATTCCTTCGATAAGGGCCAGCCTGAGCCGGTTCTCTCCAAGCGAACAACAGTTTGAAACTAAAACATTACACTTGACCTAGAAGGCCTCTCGAGCTACCAGGCAGAGGGCAAGATGGAGTCTGTCCCGTTTAAGGCCTACAGGGCCCAAAATACGCATAACTCCATGGAAAATATCCTAACACGCTAGCAAAAGGATGGATCATAACTAATACTTATATATTTATCCCCTAGCTTGAATTCATAAGCCCTACTCTAAGGAAAGGGGTACGAAAATACCCTACTGTGTTTCATGAAGGGGTCCTACTTATAGTCCTAATCCCTATACTATAAGGCTGATAGACTGGAGTCACTCTCCATCATTCTCCCTCTAAAAGGGCCACAAAAAGTCAGCCATTACAGATATGGATGAACTGGTCCGGCAAATTTGCGTACGCTTTTCCACCTCTCCCAAGACTGTGCTGTCTTCAAATCGCTCAACCAAAACCCTCCTGCCGCATCAGCGGACCCAAACCAAGCTGCCACCAAACTCACACAATGGATCACCCACTGCGCTGACGAATTAGCACCCCTGAAAAACCACCAGATCAAACAAGGTAGCAAAAAGGCCCCCTGGTTCAACGACGACCTTAAGAAATCCAAGAAATTATGTCGCACTCTCGAAAAAACCTGGAGAAAAAACCCAACTACCGACAACCAAACCTCCTTCAAGAACGCCACCCGCAAACACCACCAATTGATCCGATCCACCAAGAAATCTGCATTCAAAGATCGACTCGACAAAAACGCCCATAACAGCAAAGAACTATTCAACATCGTCAAAGAATTTACCAACCCCACCGCCGGCACCAACGACATCACTCCCTCTCAAAACCTCTGCGACTCTTTATCCTCTTTCTTCCACAACAAAATCGCCGACATTCATAATAGCTTTGAAAACCAGTCTGACGAACAGCCCACTCCGAACCAAAACAGCACTCCCACAACCTTCTCGCCTGGAACCCAATCACTACTGAAGATACCATCCGCCTGATGAACTCCATTCACTCAGGATCGCCAACCGACCCATGTCCCAACCACGTATTCAACAAAGCAGACTCCATCATCGCACCCCATCTTCGCGATGTCATCAACTGTTCCTTCATTTCCGCTACCTTCTCTGAAAGCTGGAAACATGCCGAACTCAGCGCCCTTCTGAAAAAACCCACAGCAAACCCCTGTGAACTTAAGAACTACCGCCCCATCTCACTCCTCCCATTCCCTGCCAAAGTCATTGAAAAAGCCGTCAATAATCAGCTTGCCGCCTTCTTGGAATCCAACAATTCCCTCGACCCTTCTCAGTCCGGCTTCCGCGGCAAACACAGTACCAAAACCGCCCTCATCGCAGCTACAGATGACATCTGAACGCTACTGGACAGCGGAGAAACAGTTGCCCTCATCCTTCTCAACCTCTCCGCCGCTTTCGACACAGTATGCCACAGCACCCTCATTCAACGCCTCAAAAACATCGGAATACAAGGTAAAGCTTTGGACTGGATCATCTCGTTCCTCGCAGGAAGAACCCAGAGAGTCCGCCTCCCCCCATTCAAATCAGAGGCCACCGAAGTCATCTGTGGTGTACCACAAGGATCTTCACTCAGCCCCACCCTCTTCAACGTATACATGAGTCCCCTCGCATCCATCGCGCGCCAACACAACCTCAACATCATCTCCTACGCAGACGACACCCAGCTGATCCTCTCCCTCACCAAAGACCCAAACACCGCCAAAACCAATCTACACGAAGGAATGAAAGAAGTAGCCGAATAGATGAAGAACAGCCATTTAAAACTAAACTCGGACAAAACTGAAGTCCTCATCCTAGGAGCATCCCCCTCTGCCTGGGACGACTCATGGTGGCCACCGGCCCTGGGTACAGCACCCATACCTACAGATCACGCTCGTAACCTTGGCTTGATCCTAGACTCCTCCCTGTCGATGACTAGACAAGTCAACGCCGTCTCATCTTCCTGCTTCAACATCCTACGCATGCTCAAAAAAATCTTCCACTGGATCCCCACCGAGACAAGAAAGACAGTCACCCACGCACTGGTCACCAGCCGACTGGATAATGGAAATACCCTTTACGCCGGGACCACAGCCAAACTACAGAAAAAACTCCAACACATCCAAAACGCCTCAGCCAGACTCATACTGGACATTCCCCGTCAGGCTCACATTTCCGGTCACCTGAAGGATCTCCACTGGCTCCCCGTCAACAAGAGAATAACGTTCCGCCTCCTCACCCACGCATACAAGGCCCTCTACGTCTTAGGACCCGAATGCCTCAACACACAACTGTCCTTCTACACTCCCACCCGCCAACTACGCTCATCTAATCAAGCCCTCGCCGCAATTCCACGCATCCACAGATCCACAGATCCACCATGGGAGGAAGATCCTACTCCTACTTAGCAGCCAAAACCTGGAATTCCCTCCCCACTCACCTCCGACTTACACAGAACCACCTCTCCTTCAGAAAACAACTAAAAACCTGGCTATTCGATATGTAACACACCCACCCTCCCTCAAGCGCCTTGAGACCCTCCGGGTGAGTAGTGCGCTATATAAATTCCTGAACTTGAACTTGAACTTCCCTTAGTGGTACGCAAACTACAACAGCATTCCCTGACACTCATTCTAGTAGCTCCAACTTGGGCAAGACAACCGTGGTACACCACACTACAGCACACCTTCTGTGGTACCACACCAAAAGCTATACCTGTCGCCACGCTTAGTAACCCAGAACCATGGAGAGATCAGACACCCGGACCCAGCTCAGCTCAACCTGGCAATTTGGCTCCTGAAGTCAGAGTTTGGTTATTTTAACCTACCGTAAAACACAAACAGTTGAAGAAGGGTCTGAGGGAAATTTAAAGACCTGCCCAGTTCATATCCCCCTAACTATAATCCTAACAACAAAAAGAACCGGGGGTCTATAACGGAGCTTCAAGTACTCCGAGCTGCTGCAAAACTCCTACATAAGTGAGTTAGGCGCTAATAGAGCTGTATAAGTCTCTATATCAGAATGTGTGCCAGGACAAACCTGTCGAAGGACCTACTGAGATTGTTGGTAAGACCCGTACAGAGATGTGTTGGATTCCCATCAAATAGGTATGTAGATCAAGTGTTCTCATTTGGTCATCCAAAAATGGGGTGGTATGTCTCTTGATCAATGAGACCCATCCATCGCCCTTACTCAATTGGGTCGCACCATCAATCGCTAACATACCCATGAACAAATGATAAAGATGAGATTGAGTGCAGTGCAAAAATCAAAAGATGTGTGAGTTAAAAACAAGGGGTAAAAGGATCAATAGGCGAAAAACTCT
The DNA here is from genome assembly GCF_964263255.1 of Lissotriton vulgaris. NCBI lineage: Eukaryota > Metazoa > Chordata > Amphibia > Caudata > Salamandridae > Lissotriton > Lissotriton vulgaris. The sequence continues at coordinate 819,335,210 of NC_141697.1, read as the reverse complement.
AATGTAATTTGTCCTTTCCCTCAAACAAACAAGAACAATGCAGAGGAAGCAGTCTAAACATATAACTGCATTTACAAGGCCAACATGTTTCAGCCGGTAGAGACAAGTTCCCATGGCTTTCTTCAGGGCCAGAGTTCTAAGCATTAGCTACTGCATACATAAAGTGAGCGTAACGACAATCTGTAAATGATATACATAAATAGTCCAAAATCGTGTTCCTCTGTACCAAACGGTGTCTCTTACATCTGAATAGTACAGGGAGTGTACCTCACCTCTCCTGGAACCCAGCTCAGGAAAAAGGAGGCCCCGCTCTGTCCGGTGTTGTCTCATTGCAGGACCCGAGCTTCGTGGGAGGCACGCACGGGGCCCCCAGAGTGAAGTCCGCCTGCATTTCCGTGGCAGCAACTGCAGACGCCCATCCAAATATGGCTGGCGGTGTCTGATAGACACCACCACCATATGAATCCTTTTTCCCGCCCCGGCCGCAAGGCGACCGCGGCAGAAAAGTGGCGGGCGGTGTTTACCTCCGCTGCGGTCCACCCCACCATTGTAATGTGGCAGAAGGAAAAGGGTGGTGGGCGGGCATTTATGTCGGGTGGATCGCCACCATGGCGGTGGCGATCTGCCCGACATCATAATGGACCCCTATGTTGGTTACCACTGTAGGAAAGGATGGTATGGATTTCTCTCTGCAAAACTCCTCTCACTTTCCCAAATTGTATGTCTGTGGAAATTCAAACTTTTGCCAGGAAACAGTACAGGAATATTTTCATAAAATATGGAGTATTTCCCTAACATGCTAGGAAACAGGTTGCTCTGACCTCTGCTGGGACTATGTTATACGTATGTATGAGCCATTTCCATTTAATGAACTTAGAGTGAAAGCACCATAACAGGAGCAGTGTTTATTCCTAGCGAGTAGCAAGGCCATTTAATATTTACAGATTCCTAGAAACACCTATAAAGGAGGCGAGTGGCCATTCATCTCTCTGTGTTCCTGTTAGAGAACAACACCCCAACAAATAGGCAGTATGTTGTGGGAGCAGACACGGCTTGTGCTTTACTGGTTATGTAAGTTTCAATGCTGCAACAGAAATTGAATCATGCAAGCAGCATCTATCAGACATATTACCAACGAGAAGCAGAAAGTGCATGGAATCACACTGTGATGTACAGCCCAAAGTAATCCAGACAGTATAACGAGGGATGATATAGAGAGCAATACTATGGCAGTTTCATGCTCCTTGGTATTTACTTTCGAGATCTCATAGCTAATTCTGTGTGATTAGCTCTGTAAAGGAAGATTGGGAGACAGCAAGCTAGGCAGACAGAAAGGCAAAATGGTGGCACTTGAGAAGTTCTTTGCAGGGGGTAATGGAACCTTACCAGCTTTGGCTGAACTTACAGAATATTTAAAATAGCAAAACAGCTTTTTTATTACTTATGTAGCTAGTCGCTAGAAATTGTAAAATGTTTAATGAAATTAGTACATATGAGACCCTTGTTGTCTGTTTTAATTATCTAAACAGTTGCTAATTGGTGTATTTGGTTACCCTGTCCCTTTGCGTGGGTTGCCATTAAAGTAGTGACCCAGTGGCCGGCATATAGTGAGACAGGCGTGTCCATGCAGTGAGTGACCTCTTGTCCGAATAGTTAGACAGGGAAAGAATGTGCACAGAGATGTTAACCACGATAAAGGAGCGCCTTCTGTGGCAGTGAAGGCGCTTCCTCCTCCCACACAGACAAAGGGCAGGGTTTTAGCCCCTGTGCACAGAGGGTTCTAAGACGATGCACATTACCCACTAGTCAGCAGCCCAGGGTGACCAACCGTCCGTAATGGTGGATAGACACTCGGTTGAAGGCAGACAGACAGATATGCACTCACAACTGAACAGAGACAGACAGAAATATACAAAAATAGATAGATATAAGCACTGTGCTAATCCTATGCTTAAAGACTTTGCTGTAGAAATGGCAAAAGGCTTTGTCCCTTTCTATCTCAGCGTGGATGGCACTGTGCTAACCCTACGCTTAAAGACTTCGGTAGAAAAGCAGACATTTGAGTTAAGCAAATTTAGAGTGTCGCTGGTGCTCTATACTGGAGCTCCTTTCCACCTAAACTTGAGAACTACCCAGAGTTCTCTGCTTCTTTTCTTTGTGTGTGTATGTATATATATATATATATATATATATATATATATATATATATATATATATATATATATATATATCCATGTAACAGCGCTTCTTCTGAGGTACTGGGACCCTTGAAGGTTGGCACATACTCCGGCGAAGCAGTCTGGCAATATCCAATTACACAACGCAAGTTTAGATGCACAATGCGCTCTCAGGAAGCAAAAGCAAAGACCAAAGTGAAATATTGCAGGTTTATTCACACAACACGTTTCAGCAAAACAGCCTTGTTCACGTGTAAACATGCACCACACAAGCCAGCATTGATAAAGTTATCGATCTGCAAAAAGTACATGAACAACGAAAGAGGACTAGCGCGACTCAAATTCGTCAGCCATCTTAAAGTGGTGAACTTAAAACTGCAGCCTAATCTTCTGTAGCAGTACACGGACCTGCTTGCATGATAGTAGTTTCGGCCACACTGTGATCCGATATCGTCATAGCAACACAAATTCAGTGCAAAACAATCAGTATTGATTATTATCAACATATCAAATAACAAACAAAAAGTCAAAAAGTCCATAGCCACATGTAGCGCGGGTCTCTAAAAAATCTGTAATATGATATGACAGTTAGACCTGCTGTCTGATACAAATATAGCAAATTCATGCAATTTCATAAATGCAGCCGGACATTGCATGAGGGTTCAACGCAATAGTACATTGCAATCAAAAAACAAACATGAATATATGCTGTATTAGTTTTTTCACAGATGCGAACATTTCCAAAGGTTCATATGGCTGATTCTATCAGTTGCAAGTGCATTACAATCAGCATCAGTCAGATTCTAATATTACTGTAAAATACATCAGTACATTGGAATGTCCAGCAGAGGAGCCAATGATCACATCCTTAGTGCATTGGGTAGCACCGTTTCACATCCTTGGTGCAATGAATAGCACAGTGTCCAGCAAGTATATATATTATCAGGAAGGTCAAAAGCAGATAGAAAACCTACCAGTGAAAGCAAACCCATATGTGACGTAAGTGATATAAACTTCGGAGTGCTAAGGTTAGTTAAGCCCGTGAAGGTGAATAAAAGTGATGGGGCCCCTTCCTTTCCTCCTGTAAGACAGAAAACACACAGGATTAAAATCATAAAATTGCAAAATAGCAAAATACGTTCAGAAGAAGAAAAAACCCATATGGGTAAAGCAGAAAATATATATCATAAACTGCAGTATATTCACTCAAAATTGTCCCTCATTGTGTTAAACTTAATAGTTAAGAACAAGTTAGCAGTTTAAGAAATAACAGGAGCATTACCCCTTTAGTCTACTGTAGTAAAAGGTGCTTGAATCCCCCACTGTGCTATCTTAAAAAAAACTCCCTCCTTGACTCTGCACTATATGACAGGACTGCTGCTAGCCTTCTGGAATTCTTAAAACATTAGGGCATGATTTTTGCCTCTACAGAGGCAACATTTTCGGCTTTATTTTGATTTTTGATAGAGGTAAAAAAACAGAAAAAGAATGCGTTCTCACCAAGATGTACTTTGGCCTATTTGAGCTGGATTCCATTTTAAAAACAAAGTAAATGATGAAGAAAGTTAGAAAATACTTTCTTGTACGGGCATGTTTTATTTTAATTTTCCTTGTGAAAATATCTTCTATAAAAAGTGTTCTGTGGATCTTGCATGTGTAATTCTGGTTATGGATTAAGAAGAATATTCATAATTAGAGAACAATAATTAAAGGTAGGAAAAAAGTTGACTTGCCATGGGGCAAGGACAATCACTGGCAGGAAAATAGTTCCAAATAAGTATGTCTGGCAGTAGGATAGGGGCACATGCAGTGCAACGAGAGAATCACTAACCCAGGTATTTTTGATCTACCTCTATTGGAGGTATGAGATAAAGTGGCATCAGTGTGACATATAAATTGAACAAAAGTATATTCTGAGGTACGCACTCCAAGGCTGTGTGCCCAAAGTGGCAGCTTTTATAAAATACATATGGAATATGAGAACGAACATGGAAGGTAGCTCCAAAAGCTGTCTTAGACACACCTCAAAGTAGGAAATGCTATTAACAGATCATAAGTAAGGCTCCCTGTTTCCGTTTTTACTGACAAAGAGCGGTAGCTGTGTTCCATGAAGTGCAAGGGTGGGTTAAGGACCTGGCCCAGAACCCTTAGGCTGCAGATGACCTTACCCGCTCACCGGAGCAGCTACTGGGATGATGCACACAACACAAGTGTAGGCATGCTTACGCACAATGCGTCCTGTTGGTGGTGCTCTGTTGCGTTCTGTAGCTCCCTCTGCCTGTTGCAGCCCGCCAGAGAAATATGCCAGCAGGACCAGCCCAGTAATTATTGCTCCGGAGCTCCAGGACTGAAACACCCTAGCTGGTCACATAGAGCGGTAGCTGTGTTCCATGAAGTGCAGGATTGATCAGAGCCCTTGGATCTGCCTAGTCTTCCTCCTGAAAAACAGTTCAGCCAGCCGTTGGACGGCATCATTATTATATCAGGTGCTCTCTGGGTAAAAGCGTTAAGGAAGCATGTATGCCTAAATGTTTGCTTGATTCAGATATTCAGAATACATCATGATAACTCAGGCCAGATCTTGTTAGAATATGTCAAATGTCACGGCGTATTCTGCTTGACTTGACGCTAAGCCCGCCTTAGTTGTCACTTTGTTTTTTACTCAGCACATGCTTGATGCCAGTGCACATAAAATGAATGTTGCATGTTGACTGTGATTCATTTGTGTGCTATCTGCATTCCCACTTCCTTGATTTGGAGAAAGGGGTGTTAATTGTTTATTAACCTTATTTACTTTTTGGCCCCTCATGTCACACGTAAAGATGCTTCAATACCAGATTCCGGTCACTCAGACAATGAAATAATCCCTTTTGCCGCAATTGTTCCTTGAGAGGACAACAGAAAAAAGAGGGCATTACAGTCTGTGAAAGAAGGTGCCCTCCAGTTGAATGGAATGCATAAAGTATCTACCCCTGTGAAGAATACCTGGACTCACTCGGTTAGCTCTATTATTGAGAGTAGGCGGAGAAGGCAGGATACTGAAGAGAAGGAGAGGGCAAGCGAGACGGAAGGATTTTTCCCAGCCCATGGACACATAGTTTTAGCTTAGGGCGAGTTTACATGTGCGGTGCAAAGGTAGCAAGCAGGGAGATGAAAGACCTCAAAATATAGGTATATGAGGTCATAGAAGACGTGATTGCCTATTTATTGTGGACCACCACTTAGGGACGCAATTGAAGGTGATGAGGGAATCTTCCAGTGAAACAACCTTGCCTCAAATGCCCAACTTAGACACACTCTAGCCACTATTCCATCATCCTCTTGTCAGAGTTGGCCAGCTTATGAGCTGTTGATTAAACTGGTGGAGCAGGAAGTGAAAATGATAGCAGGCTTCCAGGAAAGGTTGCAGGACAGAGTCTTGTATAATCTTCCTCCAAGCCTCAGCTCTTTGACCAGCTCTACAGCTAAAGCTAAGATAGGAGTTTTTAACTATAAGATCCGAAATATTTTAACACAGTCACAGACATTGAGAAATAAAAGGTCAAGAACTCATGATGGAGATATTTGCGAACACCAGCCCAATTGTGACAGCTCTGTTGGGCAGAAACAGTTAGATAGTGTAATTCCCACAACATCCTCTATGCCAGCATCCCATGGAAACACTGATCCCCTGGGGGAAGAACCTCTTTTTAGGGCTCGACCTCTGCCAATGCGCTTGCGCATTGCAGATGTCGAGACATATAGAGGTGGAAACAGGAAAGCTGAACCAAGCGGATTACGCAGAGTGCATGTGCCTGTGCACGCGCTTGCCGTTTTCTGCCACAGCAATGCCGAGAGCTTCACCCTTCAGAAGGAATGCTCTCCCCCGCCCCTATCCCGCCCCCCCCCCCCACCAGGCTCACGCTTCTCCAGCGCGCGCTTGTTGTCTTCGGTGCCGTGCCCCATGCCTCTACACTCTTGCATCCAGGTGTTACTGCAGTCTACTTTGTTGCTCGCCTATCCCTACTTGTATCTAGGAGTCACTGCTTTTCCTGTGTCACACAATTCTTCCCCTTTGTATCGACATACTACTGTCTTCTCCGGTGCTGCGCATCCCCGCCCCCTTGTATCTAGCCTTTGTGTCCCCTGTATTACGTCACTCCCTCCTATATCTAGGCATGAGTGACTTCTCGTGAGATACATGCCTCTTCCTCGTCATTTCTCTTAGTCTTTCCCTATGTTGCCTCCTCTGCTTCCTTGGGCCTCGGTGTGCCCTCTCCTGCGGTACACATCTCCTCCCCCCCTCCCCATTTCCTCTCCCTGGAGGTTGGGCATTACTGTTCCCGGCTGGAGTTGCCCTGGACTTCAGCATGTTTTCCTTTCCTTCTTTCACCACACCAGGGGGGTAATAATGCACCGCTGTAGCTTCCAGTGCTCGAATATTCCCAGCACTGAAACTGTTAAGCTCTGTTCTCTCTCCTTCGCTGCACACAACGGACTGTAAAACTGTCCGCATTGGCTGTAAAATTGAAACGCATGTCCGGGGCTTTTATTGGTCCATTGACTTCGGACAAAGCTGTAACATTAGAGGAAAGGTCATAGTGCTGCTTCCTGTTTCAAGTGGACCTGCTGCGCCACCACAGGACATCACTTCCTCCCAAAACAGGCATTGTGTTATAAATTATGTTTCCATAAAGTAACAAAAAGACTGGCACGGTCAGTGCCTACTCCTGTTGCAAGGCAGCTATTTAACAGCAAGGACTTTGGGTTCTACATGTATTGTTGCTCACTTGCTTCTTATCTGCCTGTTTGTCGCCATGTTGTTTGCAGTATGGCATTACAGGCGATGTCCCTTGGTCTGCTCTTGTATTTACAAACCGGAAGTAGCGTGGCCGGCCATCGATGCCCCTCCCTACACTGGATGGAGTGGGTTTCATACACCCACTGGCAATAGGACAGACAGACAGACATATGGTGGACTGATCAGCAGCAGTATGCAACAATGGACATGTGGCATGTTCTAGGACCTTGGTCATTCCGGAAGGTGCTGTTGTACACATTTTAAAGCATCGATGTTAGTCGGGCTCAGTTTTATGGTCAAATTATTTGCTTTGACAAATGATTCTTCTTTTTAGGTCTGGCATTTGCCAAGACCGTTTGATTTTATTAAAATATGTATGATATACTTGCATATAATGGCTTTCCGCCACCTCTCTTCATCCATTGGCCTGTTGTGTCAGTCACATTTTGCTTCACCCACTACAGATCATAGCATCAGACATCCACAAGCTGATCAATTGCAGACGAGTGACTCACAAGGGGGGGTTGGGGGCCCATTCATGCCCCCTCCAATTTGGAACATCCAGCCTAGCGACTTTGATTTTACCATCAAGGAGGTCGAATACGCAATAGGCACTATTATTCCCCAAAAAGCGGCTGGCCCGGATGGTATCCCCGGTGACCTTTTAAGGTCAGCTACTTCAAAGTGGGGAAAACGGATCCATTCCCTGCTCGTCGCTATCTGTAGGGGCGCCCCTGTCCCCTCCTCGTGGAAGGGGGCGGAGGTGGTCCCTATTTACAAAAAAGGCCCCAGGGATGATCCGGCAAATTATAGGCCCATTAGCCTTTTAGACATCAGCCAAAAAGTAGTTGGCAAGGTTCTACTGCTAAGAATTCTTAATTGGGTAGACGAAAATAAAATCCTTACTGACTTCCAGGCGGGCTTTAGAGTGGGAACTGGGACAATCGAGCAAGCTTTTAGGCTTATGATGGTCTACTGGAAAGTTGTGGTCATAGGCAAGGGCAGTCTTTATCTCGCGTTTATCGATTTAAAGACTGCCTTTGACCTTGTACCTAGAGAGACCCTATGGAGCGTATTGGCCGATATGGGGTTACCGCATTACCTGCTTGTGTTGCTTGTTAGGCTGCACGAAAATAGTTTTGCCCAGATTAGGTGGGGCCCAGGGGGGGAAAAAACTAATAGTATCCCGGTAGAGAGAGGTGTCCGCCAGGGATGTGTGTTAGCTCCCACCCTTTTCTCCCTCTACATCAATGGGGTGGTAGAGCACCTTCGGAAACATCCCTCAGATGAACCATCCCTGGCTGGCGAACGCATACCAACCCTCCTCTTCGCGGATGATACGCTCTTAATATCCAAGACCCCAATAGGCCTCCAAAGACTCTTAAATAACTTTCAATCTTTCTGTGCAAATCGCGGCCTGGTAATCAACACAAGCAAGACTAAATATCTTGTTCTGAACCCTCCCAAAAAACCAGTCCGCCCTCCTACCTTGAATGCTGAACCACTGGAGAGGGTAGAAGTTTTTGACTATCTTGGGATACGCCTTTCACATAAAATGGATTGGACACCACACTTGGACAAAATGCTTTTAACCCACAAGAGAATAACAGGAGCTCTCTTGAAAGAACAACGCTCCTGCAAAATAAGACCTATAGCTACAGTCCTAGAAATATATTCGGCTAAGGGTGTCAGCTCTACTCTCTATGGGGCCGAACTCTGGGGGTCATCCATCTCCGATGCTCTACCAAGATCAGAGATGAAATTTTGCAGAGCGATCATGTCCTTACCACAGGGAACTCCCACGGTCCCACTAATGTTGGACCTTGGATGTCGCCCAATTGATGACCTCGCAAAATTTCGTCCACTCTTGCTTTGGGCGCGGCTTTGGCGTGTGGAGGAACTCAGTAAATATGCTCAAGGCCTTGCAGAAATCATGTCACTACCAGGGTGGCACAAAATCAAATGGTTAAGAGACATGAAGTTGCTGCTATCCAATCTGGGCCTCAATGGAGCGTGGTCAAATAGAACTTCACCCCCGAAGCTAACGCTCAAGAAATTATATTGGGACTGGATCTCCACAAAAAGAAACACTAGTACTACTATGGGCAGACTTACGGAGGATTTCTTGAAGTTTAAAGACCAACCTAAGCGGGAAGTGTATCTTGACATTATTGAAAAACCCTTTGATAGGGCTTTATATTTTAAATTCAGAGCAGGAACCCTTCCCCTTCAGTCTTTTACATTGAGTTGGAAATCACGTGAACAAACCTCAGAGCTTTGCCCAACGTGCTTAATCAAACCAGAGTCACTGGCGCATTTTATGTTCGAGTGCAGTGAGTATGCAATTCCAAGAAGAGTTTGGCTCAAAAATCTATGTCGGCAGTTGGCTACTAGGAGTCATGTGACTGCAATCAGGATATTAATGTCTGATATCCGTGCCACCTATGCTTGTGTTTTAGCCAAATTTTTATCATGGGCTTGGTCCATTCGCACCAAAAGGCTTAAATTGACTGTTTAATTTCCTTTTAAAACATAGTTGTTTCTTAATGAATTGCTTTGCAAATCTGTGAGAATGTCTTACATATGCTTTCTGATTTTACAAATTGTTGTATTGTGATTTACGTGCTGCTTTTATGATAATTTTTTTTATCGAAATAAAGCCTTTTTGACTTGACTTGACATCCACAAGCATCAGACATCCACAAGCATCAGACATCCACAAGCATCAGACATCCACAAGCATCAGACATCCACAAGCATCACACATCCACAAGCATCACACATCCACAAGCATCAAACATCCACAAACTTCAGACATCCACAAGCATCAGCCATCAGACATCCACAAGCATCAGGCATCCACAAGCATCAGACATCCACAAGCATCAGACATCCACAAGCATCAGACGTCCACAAGCATCAGACGTCCATAAGCATCAGACATCCACAAGCATCAGACATCTACAAGCATCAGACATCCATAAGCATCAGACATCCACAAGCATCAGACAACCAGGAGCATCAGACAACCAGGAGCATCAGGCGTCCACAAGCATCGGGCGTCCACAAGCATCGGGCGTCCACAAGCATCAGGCGTCCACAAGCATCAGGCGTCCACACGCATCAGACATCCACAAGCAACAGACATCCACAAGCATCAGACATCCACAAGCATCAGACATCCACAAGCATCAGACATCCACAAGCATCAGACATCCACAAGCATCAGACATCCACAAGCATCAGACATCCACAAGCATCAGGCATCAGACATCCACAAGCATCAGAATTCCAGAAGCAACAGACATCCACAAGCATCATACATCCACAAGCATCAGACATCCACAAGCATCAGACATCCACAAGCATCAGGCATCAGACATCCAGAAGCATCAGACGTCCACAAACATCAGACGTCCACAAGCATCAGGCGTCCACAAGCATCAGATGTCCACAAGCTTCAGGCGTGCACAAGCTTCAGACATCCACAAGCTTCAGACGTCCACAAGCATCAGACGTCCACAAGCATCAGACGTCCACAAGCATCAGACGTCCACAAGCATCAGACATCCACAAGCATCAGACATCCACAAGCATCAGACATCCACAAGCATCAGACATCCACAAGCATCCAGAAGCATCAGACGTCCACAAGCATCAGACATACACAAACATCCAGAACCATCAGACGTCCACAAGCATCAGACATACACAAACATCAGACATACACAAGCATCAGACATACACAAGCATCAGACATACACAAACATGCAGAAGCATCAGACGTCCACAAGCATCAGACGTCCAAAGCATCAGACGTCCAAAGCATCAGACGTCCACAAGCATCAGACGTCCACAAGCATCAGACGTCCACAAGCATCAGACGTCCACAAGCATCAGACGTCCACAAGCATCCGACGTCCACAAGCATCCGACGTCCACCAGCATCCGACGTCCACAAGCATCCGACGTCCACAAGCATCCGACATGCACAAGCATCAGACATACACAAGCATCAGACATCCACAAGCATCAGGCATCCCCAAGCATCAGGCATCCCCAAGCATCAGGCATCCCCAAGCATCAGGCATCCACAAGCATCAGGCATCCACAAGCATCAGGCATCCCCAAGCATCAGGCATCAGACATCTAGAAGCATCAGACATCCAGAAGCATTAGACATTCACAAGCATCAGACATCCACAAACATAAGACATAACAGCTCTTCTGCCGGGCCTTCCTTCCCTGTCCATTCTCGTCTCTGAGCTCACAGCAGAAGGCGTGCAGTGTGTTTTATTTATTTTACTGTCCATTTCAAACTGACTTTGTTGGTCAAAAAAGGATAAACGTCTGATTCGCCCCGACTGGAATCAGACCCCAGATACATTTTCGTTGCACGCAGAAATATGTGGTGTAGTTAACTTGCTGAGGTGCCTTCACTTCATGGCTGGATAGAAAAAAACTGTAAAGAGGCAGTCAAAACAATGAGCACACTGGTAGTCCGGCTTCTCAGCACTCACTGTGCCCGCCCGCTCAGAAAGCACAAAACTGTCAGATAAGACGCTTTGCCTATGTGCAGGAATTCAGATCTGAACTCAGGTTTTGTGCCTTTGAAGCCAGAGGCCACATGTCCGCCTCCTTTTGTTTGGTTACAGTGATTAACATCTGCGAATTCATTTATATTAGTAGCATAACACAGGTGCTCGAGAGGACTCATTGAAACGTTGAATCAAAATTAAAATTGCACACAGTAAATTCCTCGTATACAGGATGTTTACTGTCGCCCTCTATCTATCTATCCATCTACCTGTCTATCGCCCTCACTCTATCTATCTATCTATCCATCTTTCTATCTATCTATCTATCTATCTATCTATCTATCTATCTATCTATCTATCTATCTATCGCCCTCACTCAATCTATCTATCCATCTATTGCCCTCACTCTATCTATCGCCCTCACTCTCTATCTATCGCCCTCACTCTCACTATCTATCGCCCTCACTCTCACTATCTATCGCCCTCACTCTATCTATCGCCCTCACTCCATCAACTACCTATCTATCTCCCCCACTCTATCTTTCTATCTATATATCGCCCATACTCAATCTATCTATCGCCCTCACTCTATCTATCTGTCTATCTATCGCACTCACTCTAGCAATCTATCGATCACCCTCACTCTATCTATCTGTCTATCTATCGATCGCCCTCACTCTCTGTCTATCTATCTATCGCCCTCACTTTATCGTCCTCACTCTATCCATCTATCGCACTCATTCTATCTATCTATCGCCCTCCCTCTATCTATCTATCGCACTCACTCTGTCAATCTATCGCATCACCACAGCATCACCACTCAGGGGCACCACAACCTCACTATGCGCTACCACAGCATCACTGAACGCTACAGCATCCATCTGTGCAACCATTCAACAACAACTGGTTCAAATATGTCCTCTCAATGTTTCAAGCTTTATTACAAATGTCACAAAAAGATGTTAATATTCCACTTCTGTTCTTGGATTTTCGTCACAATAAAATACACTGAACCTAGGGCCAGATGTAGGTAATTCATATTTACCGACTCTTAAATACCGAATTTTACCGATTCGGTATTTAAGAGTCGGCAAATATGAAGGGGGGAGATGTAGGTAATTGAGAATTACCGAATCGGTAGGATTCGGTATTTACCGATTCGGTAAATACCGAATCGGTATTGCCCATCGATTCCTATGGGCCATGAAGCCCATAGGAATCAATGGGCAATACCGATTTGGTACTTACCGAATCGTTAAACACCGAATCCTGCAAGGGTGCAGGGGGTGTCACTTTGACACCCTCTAGCACCCCAATTCCGGACTTGTGTGCCATGTGGCACACAGACATGCCCTAAGGGCATGTCTGTGTGTCACATTGCACAGGTGTGCATGCACACATGTGCATGCACACCAGGATTCGGTATTTTACCACCGAATTGGATTGGGTGGTAAAATACCGAATCTGAAAGGCCTTTGGGACTCAGAAGAGTACCACCTACATCTGGGTTTTACCGAATCAGTAAAATTACCGATTCGGTATTTTACAGAATTTACCGAATCTGTAAAAATGATGCCCCTACATCCCAATCACCAAATACCAGTCCACCAAAAACCATATGGCTTAACTAGATCCATCTCCTCTCTCCCCCAACCCACCGCACTCCATAGACACTATGGAATTCAAAATAGATTGTGGCATGTGGCAGATGTAAGGGGAAAATTAGATCTCCTGCACTAGCTAAAGCTTATTTACCAACCTGAGATCTGCATCCTGCAGGAAACCTGGAGCTTGACACCTATTTTATTACAGGGTTTGTAACATTGCACAAACGGGCAATCCCCTCTAAACATGGCCCTCCCTCTGGAGGGTTGCTTATTCTGAATAATATTGCACTAAATTGTGTGTCCCCAAGGAGCTTCCTATTAACAACCCAGATATCCTTTGGGTTAAACTTAAAGGCTCATCGGGTAGGAGCATTAATATCTTCAATGTTTACGCAAGGAGCTCCAGAACAGGCAAATCACCAACTCTGCAGGCCTTAGACAAAGTGCTGGACACAAAGCAGGTGGCCCACCCATTAATCATGGGCGGCGATTTCAATGTAACCTTCGAGCCCCTCGATTGGGAAGATATCTTAGAGGCCAATGAGGAGGATACCATGTGGTCAGTCCCATGACTGAACCTTCCTCCAATGAAGAAGTGGTCCCAAGCAGCCTTGCAGTTGAATTGCATAACCCTAGCACATCGGCTATGTGCCATAAATATAAGACTCATTTCTGATAAAGGCAGGGAATGACTTATGTTGGGCCAAATGGGTTCAGTAGGATAAACTATATACTTGTGGACTTTAGCTTAGGGCCACTTATATTAGACATGTCTATAATCCAGACTTGTGAAAGTGATCATAACCTTCTTAGTCTGGCAACTGTGCACCCATGGGGAGAAATGGTGACGACAGCTTCTGCCCTCCTCTTTACAAGGGAGGTGACTCCCTCAAATGACAAACGCCGGCTCAAATAGTCCACTATCTTAGCTGATTAACTCAAGCTTAACACTCTAAATAGTGACCTTGACAATCATCAGGGGGTGTTGCTATCTGAGTCAAATGAGCAAACCACTTCAGAAAGCTGCAGTATTCTACATTCAAAGTTTTCTATTCACCTGGCAATGTATTTTATTGTTCATACACACAAGGCTAGGTCGAATCGGGCGAAATTAACCAACACGACCTCATGGTTCTCAAAGGAATGTAGAACATTAAAAAGATGACTTACTCTAGCCTTAAGAGGAAAGGACACTTTTTTAATATGCGAACTAAGGAGGCAATACGAACGGGCTCAAGTCAAGGCAAAGAGAGAAAGGGACGAACATCCCAGCGAACATGTGGCAAGAACGTGCCCTTTCAGCGCAGCCTTTGATACGGTATCACACGACATTCTTCTGAAGCGTCTGGAGATGGCCGGTGTGTCTGGCCTTGCTCTAACCTGGTTCTGCTCCTTTCTTAAGGACAGATCTTTCCGGGTGTCAGCCCCCCCTTTCCTCTCAAAACCTTATCCGATAGCACAGGGAGTCCCCCAGGGCTCAGCGCTGAGCCCCTCCCTCTTCAACCTATACGTTCAGCCTCTTGCGGAAGTGGCCAAAGAGTGGGAGCTCACGCTGGTATCGTACGCCGACGACACCCAGTTGGTCGTCACCCTCACTGAAAGCCCTTCCAGCGCGGCGTCCAGGTTCAGAAATGGCCTGGCAGCAGTGGCACAATGGATGACGGACAATTATCTCCAACTGAACGCCGGGAAAACCGAGGTGCTCCTTCTTGGCAGAAACACCAGCCAATGGAACGAGCACTGGTGGCCGTCATCCCTTGGTACCACCCCACTCCCTAAATCCAGCGCCAAAAATCTGGGAGTCTGGATGGATGCCAATCTCAGCTTCCAGACACACACCAAAAAGATAGCAGCCACCTGTATAGGACTTCTGAGAAATCTCAGGCCCATACTCGGCTTTTTCGATTCGAAGGTTCGCCAGCTGATTATCCAGGCAACCATCTTATCACGCCTGGACTACGCGAACGTCCTCCTCCTAGGCGCAAACAAAGCAGAAACTGCTAGGTTTCAACGAGTCCAAAACGCGGCGGCTAGAACGCTGGTCGGTCTTCCCCGCAGATGCTCAGCCAGAGCCACCATCCGCAAACTCCACTGCCTGCCCGTGGAAAACCGAGTTAAATTTAAAGCTCTCATTACGATCTTTAAAATTGTCAAACAGGGAAACCCCCCTCTACTACAAAACCTGACCTGCCCCTATGTTCCTAGCCGTGAGCTGCGCTCCTCCAACCAACTTCTTCTGAAAGTACCCCGAATAAAACTGTGTCGCACTGGAGGTCGCTCCTTCAAGGTCCTGGGACCCAAGCTGTGGAACGCTCTTCCTCTTCACATATGCTCCATAGATTGCCTTTCGACCTTCCGTAAGGCAATCAAGACCCTCCTATTTCCTTCCCTCTAGAGTAGCTCCCAGATCCCCCCCCCCCCCCTTTCCCCCTCCTGGTAGGGTGTGTGCTGTCTCTCAGCGCCGGGACGCCCCATTGCTGGGGTAGCTGTTGCGCTTTACCAAACCCAGAATAGAATAGAATAGAATACTTCACCCACTGTAGCTTTACCAAAGGAATCAGTAGTGCTTGACCAACTGGAACCACCATATGGTCTCTCAATCACCAGCGAGGAAATTCTGACCTCTCTAAAGGCAATCATACCTGCTGAAACACCCGACCCGGATGGTATTCCAGGGGACCTTTTCCGTTCTGACAGGGAGAAATGGACAACTTATATGCTGATACTCTCTAGGGGCATCGCTGGTGGGGGGAGGAGGGGGGGGCAGCCCAGAATCATGGAAAGGGGCCGAAATAATTCCTATTTTTGAAAAGGGCGATAGGTCCAATCCTGCCAACTACCGA
The DNA here is from genome assembly GCF_964263255.1 of Lissotriton vulgaris. NCBI lineage: Eukaryota > Metazoa > Chordata > Amphibia > Caudata > Salamandridae > Lissotriton > Lissotriton vulgaris. Next base: position 819,319,265 of record NC_141697.1, on the reverse strand, counting down.
CCAATTAGCCTGATCGATGGTGCCCAAATAGTATTTTGCCGCTCTCTTCTAGCTAAAATCCAGGATTGAATGGATCAGAATAATATCCTCTCCCCCTCCAAGCGGACTCTTGACGGAAGGCCGGTACAATCGATCAAGTCTTCCGCCTCCTTATGTTGTACTGGAAAGTGGTCTTGCTGCGCAAAAGGAGCATATATATTGCATTTATAGACTTTAAATTTGCATTCGATCTCATTCCCAAGGACAAACTTTGGCGGTCCTTAGAGAGATGGGCATGCCCCAGGGTATCCTTGCACTTCTGATCAGGCTACACAAAGGGAACTGTGCCAGAGTAAGATGGGGTAGCCAGGGACAGGTCACCGACCCCGTCAAAGGAGAGTGGGGGCGTCTGACAGAGTTCCGTTCTCGCCCCAACCTTGTTTTCACTCTACAATAATTATGTTGCTGAGGTTCTATCTGCCATTCCAACTGATGTCCCTCCTTAGCTAACCAAAAATTGCCAGTCTTCTATTCGCAGACGATACCTTTCTCGTCTCGAAAACACCAATGGGCTTGCAAATATTACTAAATCAATTCATGCTCTTTTGTGATGAGAGGGCTCAAAATAATTACATCTAAAACCAAAATAATGCTACTAAACCCCCACAAGTCCTTTCAGGAAAAACTGCTCCTAGACAACACTCCCCTAGAGAGAGTGGGATCCTTGATTACCTGGGAATCAAATTGTCTGAGGACATGGCCTGGAAATTTTATCTTAATAAGGCCCACCTCAAAAGTTCCCAAGTAATAGGGGTTGTGCGAAAAGAACACCACCTCTCCCACACTAAGCCAATTGCACCTGCTCTGAAAAGATATAGCTGCATGGCAGTGAGCCGCATCCTTTATAGGGCAAAGTTGTGGGATATGGCAAGAGTGAGCTGACAACCCTGGAGAACAAGTTCCTTAAAAATCTGGCTTCTCTCCCGCAAAGTCTGCTTAACCCACTAAAGCTTGATACGAGCATCAAACCCATTTGTGATTTAGCGAGGCTTCGAACCCGGTTGTTTTGGCGGCGGATGGTTTCTACCCCAGAACTGATATTTTATGCCGCTGCCTTCATGGAGGTCAATGCCCTAGACACTACAAACAAAATAGGCTGGATTAAATGTGTTAAAAGTCTCATGTCCAGTATAGGTCTTCCTGGACATAATGTTGCTTGCTCACCAACCCACACTAGAAGTCAGATTGAAACCCTACTGGGAATGGGTTGATCAAAATGCATATCTCGATAGTATCAAAGGAATTTAGAGACTTCAAAGTCAGCCGTTCCCTAGAAAGTTACCTTGACATAATCAAGGTGCCGGCTGACAGGAAGCTCTATATTCAATTCAGGCACGGTAGTCTTCCAATGGATGCCTTCACAAATTCATGGTCGACAAATAGAGCACAGCCAAAGGGTTGCCCCTGTTGCCCTTGCCTACATGAATCCATTGGCCATGTTTTTCTCGCCTGTAAAGCGTTTGCTAAACCTAGGAGCAAATGGTTGACTCCAGTCTGCAGACAACTTGGAACTTGTGATTCTAAAATGGCCCTGCGCATCTGAAATCTGATGCAAGACCTTTATTTGTGTGCACAATTGCGAAATTCTTGGGCCACTCAGGGGCTATTAGAAGGAGGTCAGAAGCAGCTCTCCCGACTCAGTCTGTAGAGCTGCAAATATGATCATTTGCCTTATCAAAATTATCTGTTAAGATGGCCAACAACCCTATAATGTAAATCTTATTTTCATTTTTGTACATACGTATATTCAAACTCTTTCTTAATCGTTTTTATTGTGAAGATTGGACGTTTTTTAAATCTTGATTTTAACTTAAACTTGAATAACCTAAGTATGTAATTCCATGTTTCTGACGCCCACCTAAATATCAACTATGGCATGTGCGCTTTAGACATTTTCTACTTTGCACTGGAAATCTGGACTGGACCAAGGAATTGAAATTATGAATTGTATGATATTTTGCTGTTTTTAGGTGTTTCATCGCCAGTCGTTATAACTCCACCATGGTCTGTCACTTTTTAATTATATTTTTCTTTTAAAAACTATAATGCGAATTGTCTTGCTGTTTAATGTTATGTATGCTTGTCTCTTTTATGGTATTTTACCGAAAATAAAGAGTTTGATTGATTGATTGATCCCCCAAAAGATGTCCATAGCTGTGTCTCGTATTGCAGCACAAACCTCCTCACGCTTCAGAGTGAGGCAGGCCATCCTTTGCAAGCTCTGCCAAGCAGAACTGTTTTTCCATTGATGCTCTGTAAATGTGAAATTTTACTTTGCCATACAATACCACATTTATAGTCGCACCTTTTGCGCTGACAATGCTGGTTCTAAATGGAACGTTGAAAAAAAATGTAGCATCAGTTGCATTAGTCAGGTGTACTTCATAGTACAAAACGTGAATAATTCGATTTGAAGCCAATCTTTTTACAAAAGATGTTCACCCATACGCGTGTCTTTCCATCACACCTCTATAGTTTAGGCTGTTGCAGAACAGTTTTTTGCAAGTATCAGACAGTAAAATAAAAAGTGTGGGGGGTATTTTATTTGAATTTACATCCATCTATGCATCACGCCCAAGTTCATTCTAGACACTTTCATCACTGCTACATCTAGGAACAGAAAGCGTACAAGTAACAGGATGAGACAGCAGCGTATGTTATCAGTAGTAGACTTGTAGCCCAACCCTACTCCACTAGTGATTGTAAAGAAAGGGACATGAAGGAATACGGAGTACAGATTCACCCATGTTACTTCTTCTCTTTTAGATTGGCAGGTGGTATAATTGCATGCTCAGCTGGCCTCTTCCAGAACCCCAAGAAGATCTGCACATGTGATGGGGTGACACTTTGGGATGAACGTGAACGAACTAGAGCTAGCTCGGGACAAAGTCTGCGGCTTCCCCAACCTTTGGCTAACCTGTAGCGACAACACTCAGATGGGAATACAAGCCATGTTATGGTGACATGCACAATGTGAAGCAGAAACTGCAGAAGATAATAAACCATGCAATTATTCAATAATCAGGAGATTTGGCTATTGCAGCTAAAACCATGGATTCCAAGGTGTGATTTTTCCATGCTGAGGAACAGTAATTCAAAGAATATTGTGAAATATTTGGCTGTTGCTACTTCCGACTGTCCCCTAAATATTCCAGCCCATATGATCATGGTAGTGCTTTCTTTTAGGCAGTGTCTATTGTGTACTATCATTATTTTGTATCTATTTTGACAACAGACATGGCATGCTTAAGTATAGAATCACTGGGTCACCTCCAATTTCTCCCAGCACTACTGTCTGTGCCCTTCACAATAATTGACAGATCACTGGATTTAATTAGATAGATTTAAATAGTGTCTCTAATTGATTCATTCAGATACAATTTCGGGGGAGACCAGAACTCAAGTCTTGCTTAGATGTCAGAGGTTGCAAAATGTTAAATTGTTCCTTTACTCTATGTTCTTTGATTTCCTTTGAACCGCCAAACAAGCACTTGTTAATACAATGTTTCTAATCACGAGGGACATAGATGGAACTTTGTGTATAATTAGATGAGTGCCCCCCTCATTTTTCTAGAAGCTTTAGTTTTCCTTTATTTTAAATACTCAGCTGAGGGTGTGTATAGGGTGTCAGTGCTCTGACATCTGGCTGAATGTCAATCCTTGAATCCTGATGCCTACTTTTCTGTGTAAGACTGCCTCTCCAGACTCTGAGTCTGGAGCTTAATTTTTATTTAACCTCCCTCTCTTACATTAATTCCTACATCTAATCATTTTCTTCTAACTACACTTTTCTGCAGCACCTCAACACGTGTCTGCCACTGTATTTTCACCTACTTTTCTAATATTCTCACTTTCTGCACCACTTTCCCTTAACTCTGATGACTCTAAAGCCACTTTTCCTTTTACAAAAGCTACTAGTATTGGTTACTTCTATCCTGAGAAGACTGTAGTTTGTGCAGACGCCTCAGCTCTGCTTTTAGTGAAAGTGCTGAAAAGGAGTCACATCCAGCATCACCAAAAAGAGCTTAATTGGTTTCCCATTAAAGAGCAAGTCCATTTCATGCTGACACACAGGGCCGTATACCTAAGAGGGCCTTTCTATCTGAGGAACAGGATTAGACCGTATATTCAGGGTCGATCTCTTCACTACTCCAGTGCTCTGTTGCTGTAAGTTCCGAGATGTAAGAGCAAAAAATAGGGTGGTTCTTGTTTTTCGTTCGTCGCTTCCTCTACTTGGAACTCCGTACCACTGCATCTTTGGTAGGTAAAGGAAGAACAGACCTTTAAACGCCTTTTTAAGACCTGGCTTTTTGAAGGAGCGTTTGAGTTGAGATGTCTTAGTACAGGTATTCAGTGAGCTGTGTAGCACTTCGACACTCTTCGAGTACCTGTGCGCTCTACAAACTCCATGATTGATTGATGTTCTTCTTTTGTTCTGCCTATCTCACTAAGTTCTCTCAAACTTTGTCTACAGCCTCTCTCTTCCAATATCTTTCTTCCATATTCTAGTGTGTTCTCTTCCATACTCGTTTTCCAGTTCTAGCTTGTTTGTTTAGCATCACTGTTACTTCTGGTGTTCCACCTCTTCCTTCGAAGCTGTGTGTATTCTCAACCTACAGAACCATATATGGACTCTTCTGCTGCTTTCAGAATACTGTCCAATTTCACAATTCCCCTTCCTCATCATACAGAGTAATGTTCAAATTTGAATCACTTCATATCAGTGGCCTTACTACGTATTCTACCTGTTTTTGCCTGGCTTCTGCGCTGCCCGCCCCACAAAAAATATTCCTATCCTTATTCACAGCTTTACTACTTTGACTCATCACATGAATCAGACCTCTAACCTTGATCTGCTAGAACCTTTGTTTTACCTTCCAGTGGCGGCTGGTGACATTTGAAAGTGGTGTGGCGTAAATGTTGGGGATGAGTAGCCTGTGGCGAGCAAGCGTAGCAAGCAAGCCCTACTGGCATAAGGGGATTTCCACCTTATGAAAATTTTGAAAAAAACTGTTGGGAAATGGTGCATTTTCAAGCAAATCTGAGAAAGCAAGAAGGTTAATAAAGCACCTCAGCGTTTCTCTCCTCCACCTTAAAGTCTTGGCTATCCCTCAGCCTCTCTCTCCTATACCTACAAGCCTCTGCTCTCTCTCCTCCTCCTCCAAGTTTCAGCTGTCCCTCGGCTTCTCTCTCCTGCACCTCTAAGGCTCTGCGTTCTCTCAGTCTCTCTTTCCAACTCAAAGGCTCTGCTTTCTCTCATTCTCTCCCTTCAAGTTTTTGCTTTCCCTCACCCTCTCTCTCCTTCACCTCTGAGTTTCTGCTCTCCCTCAGCCTTTCTCTCCTCCAACTCCAACCCCAAGCCCCCACTCTCCTTCAGTCTCTCGTCCCCAGAACCCTGCTGTCCAATATACCAGGCAGGAAAATGTATACTGTAGTGTGCGCATGCCCTTTACAGACACATAAACAAATTCCCTTCTGTTACTTTAGGGCTGCTTGCTCTCCTCTCTCTCCGCAAATTAGAAAATACACCCACAAGCCGCCGGTACTGCCTGCTGGTTTCCTCTTGCTCCTAGCTCTTCATAACCGACAGCCAGGAACCATGCTTGATATGGGGCCTCTTCTATTGCGCTTAAGTAACTTGTTCTGAAGTGCATCTTGCCTTGTCTGCGATCCTTAGCTTATAATCATGGGTGTGTGTGTGCATGCGTGTGTTTGCGTTTGTGTGTGTGTGTAAGAGAGAGAGAGATTGGTGCTGTTTTGTGTGTGGTTGCAGACGATGGGGTTGTGCGCATGATTGGACCCCTGCTGTTGCGCTCTCAGCCGCGACCGTCTCTTAATGTTTGCTTCACAGAGCAGGCTGCGGCCTCTGCTGAGTCACATACAGTCAGTGAGGTGATGGGAGTACGGTGTGTGCGTGTCCCCATCGTTCTTCTGCAAGTTTACGCACAGAAGTATTAGACTTTCGCAGCAACTAATAGATGTAAGGTGAATGCTATAGACTATATGATGGAACATAATATGTTTCTATGAGCATCACTGTGCAGGTGTGTGCAAATAAGTAACCAACGCTGCTGCCACCACGTGATTAAAGTGGCTGAACCCTGTTTAGGTCCCGCTGTCTTGCTACTGACAGCATTTAACTGTGTGTTTTTGTAATCGGTGCCATGGAGGTAACACACATAACCTGAGCCCACCCCTGGAACCGGGCAGGAGTCCCGGGCACAATGCACAGCAGTGGCCTGTTTGAGTATCACAGGGTCTCCCTAATAGACAGTCACATTAAGGCAGTACGGTCCGCCAATTTGAACAACACGATGTCAGTGCTGCCTTAATTAGCCGCTGCCTCTCCAAACGCAGCACTACTACGTGTCTGAAATAACTGGCAGAAGTGAATCAATGTTTTGGGATTCAGACGTTATTTGCAGATAGCATGCAATCAACTAACAGTCAAGCTACTGGAACTCTTAGATTCAAGATGCAATGCGAACACACGTCTTGCTGAAAATGAAAACATTGCGGGGAGTGGGGTCAATACAGTCGCAGCTCGCAATACTGGGGAAAACTTACCTGACCCGCGCCGCCTTTACTGCTGGGGTCCCGCGTTGGTGCCTACAACATCTTCTGCGTCACTGGAGTGGCTGGCAACCCCTCTCAGCCAATCCAGATGCTGCTCCAGTAGCACCAGGATTGGCTTGAGCAGGGATACTCCCCGCCCATTAGGAGACCGGGGGTTGCGGCATGAAGCAACCCTCACTCTCCTTAGGGGAAGGCTAATGCGCATGTTCGGGCTGGTCGTAAAAATGACCAGCCCAAAACTGAACATGCGCACTATTACTGTCCAGTGCGCTGTCACTCAAACCCTAAGTGCTGCCGCAGCCCCACCCCCTCGTTCTAGGACTTCTGACGCTAATTCCAATCAGGAGTCCTGATTGGAATTAGCGTCAGAAGTAGAAAGAAGAATTTGTGTTTGTTATTCGTAATTAATTAAAACGATCGATGGATGGGGCCGTGGCATTAGCGGGGTGGGACCCCAATGATGAAGCATGTCACCAACTAGGTTGGTCAGTGAGGGGTCTTCAAAAAGGATATGCAAAGTCCTAAGTAAAGGTTGGGCACAATTGCTTGATTAAGCCTTAAGATTTTGTCACAGAGACTTTCTCTGTTTTGCCTATAGGGGGCACTCCTCCATTTGTTGTGTTCTATATCTCCTCCAGGGGACCAGGAGTTCCTACCACACATTGTAGTGAAATACCATTACTCTCCCTTTTGTTTTACGACAGTTAGGCAGCGCGCAGCTGCGAGAGTTTCACATAGTCAACACACACTTTTCCTTTAGAATTCCCTCAAACATGAGCGAGAATCAAGGCCTCTCCTACACCTCGGCTGAGGTGGAGGAAATTGTGGGAGATCTATCTATATTCGCGGATGCGAACATAGCACAAAGCATATCGCAAACTACAGACTGGGAGAATTTAACAGAGCTTAAAAGAAGCAGGATTGGAACTATCCTACATGGAACTATTCTAAAACAGTACCTGAGCAAAAACATGGCACCAAAAGGTTTGCTAGTAACCAACGCACCTCGCAATTTCTTGGAGGATGCTGAGTTCCGGAAGGCCTGTGCCGCAATAGCATGGCACTGCACGCACGATTGGATAGTGCTTATCCTGAAAACTGCACTAAGACTTTCTGAAAAGATACAAGTTGAAATACAACTAGATGAGGGCCAGATAAAAACGACAATTACCGGTTACAAGAAGAAACTTGATGAACTAAATAGGGAAATTAATGAATATAAGGACAATCTGATGCAACAAAAAGTGCAAAAATTTCAGAAAGATCTGAAAAGATTCTCCAGGGTCAAAGCCTATCCCTATTCAGATCCAGAATACGTACCATCGTCAAAGGCAGATGATAATTCCGATGCCTCAAGTAATGCTTCAAGTAACACTTCCAATGCGAGCAGCAACTCAAGCAATGGGAGCACAAAACAAAGAGGAAGAGGTCGTGGGAAGATGCAAAGCAACTGGCCAGCGTTCAACCCAATACCAATGCAAGGATATCCAGATCCCTTCAACCACCCCCAGAACTACCAGATGTTCGGCTGGCAACCACCCTTCCAGCAACCCTTCTACCAACCAAATACGTACAGACCGCCTTTTTTAGCCAGGCGCGGAAGGGGAAGGGGAAAAAAAAGACCGGGGAATCAAGGCAACCAAGTACATTGGGGATCGGAAGACCCGGACACGAATCAACAACGGAGCAAGACCCCTCAGGCCGGGCCCAGCAACTGGAAAACCTAGTGACTAATCTAGCAACTAGACCACTCTCTAAGGATGAAGAACAAGTACTGAATAAAGGCCTCAGGTTTGTCCCTACGGCTAACCTGGATAAATTCAAACTCCAGTGTGAACTTTCATCTTTCTGTAGGAAACTAAAACTGAAAGCATTCTTCGAAAGAAAAGAAGAGATGACAAACACCGATGATTCTTACGAGACTGGTTTAAGAACAAAATCAACATTTGTGCCACCACCTCATATGATCCCAGTGGAAGTGACCACATTCGAACAAGCTGTCTTTAACGAGGTTGAGACGCTAACCCCGAAAAAAACATTCACAAATCTGACGACGAATGAGAAGATCACTCTCGAGACCCTCAGGAATTGTGATACTATCGTGATAAAACCCGCGGATAAAGGCGGTGGAGCGGTGGTACTGGACAAGTCAGCATATCAAACCGAATGCCGAAGACTACTGTCAGACGAAACAAGCTACCGAGAACTACCAAGTGACCCGACGGAGGAGCTGCGTAGCGAGATAAAATCGCTAGTTGAATACGGAGAAACAAGAGGATACATCTCCAAGCAAGAGGCGGATTTCTTGTGTAAATGTGAAGGAAGAATACCATACTTCTACACAATCCCAAAAATGCACATGAACAAACATCCCCCACCCGGAAGACCAATAGTGTCCAGCTTGGGTTCATTGTTAGAACCACTATCCCGTTTTTGATATGTATTCTTCAAAAAACTGGTACAAAAAACCTGCACATACCTTCAAGACACTAAAAGCTTGTTACAACTGCTCAACGATCTCACTGTGGAGAAGTGTGGCTCAGGGGTTAGAGGCGGCAGACCTGGAGCTTGAGTGTCGGCCCTGGACCAGGGTTCAATTCCCCGCCTCGGCGGGTGTTGGGCTCAATAATCCCACGGACTCGATAATTCTCGCTCCGGTGCCTTCTCGACTCACGGGTTCACACTCTGCGACTCTGGGCGATAGCTTGCTTAATCTCCACATCGGTCCTTCGCGGCGGGATGCCTGGCTTTCACCTTGTGGATACCTTTCCAGGGTTATCTCACAGGGGAATACCAGGACGGGTTCCCTAAGCAAGCGCGGAGATGCCCCAGGGTAAGTCCTGCGCTATATAAGTTTCATACATTTACACACACATTACATTACTGTGGATGATAACACCATCCTGGTGAGTTTCGATATTGAGAGTTTATATACCAGCATTCCCCAAGATGCCACACTGAAGGTCCTGGAAAAAGCGCTTGAGGAGGAGGAATGGACTTCAAGAACCCCAAGAAACTTCATCTTGGAATGCGCTAGGTTGGCATTAAAACGAAATTATTTTGAATTTGAGGGAACACTATACCCCCAGACGGGTGGAACTTCGATGGGAAGCACATTTGCCCCCAGCGTGGCAGGACTATACGTCCATGACTTTGAGAAGAAATATATACTCAGTGAGACCAACCCCTTTAGATCAAACATTTTGTTATGGAAATGGTACATCGATGATGTGCTGGAAATCTGGAATGGAACAGAAGACACTCTAGCTTCCTTTTTCAACTGGATGAATACCTGTGACGACAACTTAAAGTTCACCTATGTCAAGGATAAAAACACACTTGTGTTACTTGACCTTGTGATTAACAAAGAAAATGGTACTTTTGAAACTATCACACATTACAAGCCTACGGCAAAAAACAACCTTCTAAGATTCGAAAGTTTTCATCCAAGGCCACTGCGAGAGAACCTTCCCTATGGGCAATATTTGGGAATTCGTCGCAACTCTAGTCAGCTTAAGGACTACAAAGAACAAGCGAGCAATCTCACTGAGAAACTGAAGGTTAGAGGATATCCGAACAAAATCCTTCAAAAAAGTCAAAAACGAGCACGCAATCAACCTCGGGAAGTACTTCTGGACAGTACTGTAAAACCAACCAAGAAAACTTCCCTCACATGCGTTACAACATACAACAAATTTTCCAATGATGTAACCAGGATAATAAATAAGCACTGGTCGATTATAAATTCCGGCAAAATGGAATGGGAAAAAACACTCTTTTCTTACAAGAAAGCGAGAAGCATAAAAGATGCAGTGGTAAACACAAGACCAATAACAAAAAAAAGGTACAATATGATACAGTGCTAAATGCATGGGGACTACCAAAGGTCACGGGCCACTATAAATGTGGCAATTGTAGTGTGTGCCCATTCACTACCAACACAAACACCCTGCTCCTGGAACCTGGTGAGGTATGGACAATCCAAGGCCACACAAACTGTAACAGTGAAAACGTAGTTTACAGAATAACGTGCCCGTGTGATCTCCACTACATTGGCAAGACCAATAGAAAAGTGAAACTACGTATAGGAGAACACAGAAGCACCATCAGGTGTAAAAAATCCATGACTAGGTTGACAGAGCATTACCTAACTGCAGGACACACAACATTCCGTGGAACTCGGTCATGGGATGACCTAATCCTCACTCACTGTTTCACCTAATTGCTAAGCGTCACCTGTAACTAGGGCGTTTCGCATTTCTCCCCTGAACGCCCTTGGTCGCCATAGAAACCGTGTTTCAAGCCTCATCCTGATACCGCTGAGTGTCGATTGGCCTACCGGCACACATGACTCGGTGGATCCCGCCCAGTTCAGGAAGCGGAGTGCCTAACTACCTGGTCGCTTCCTCACTATGGGTTAGGGAATCCCACGGGGCGCACTGTCTATGGAACAAAGTAGGTTTCCAGTCGAGGAGCAGAAGCCGCAAGTAAGTCTGACCATACGCGATCTCCCGGGATGTCTATACGGACAGATGAGTTGACATTCCATCACTCACGATCATCCTGCGATCGTGTTGTAATTTTAATTTAATTTCCTTAGATTACGCGAGCATCGCCTTTGGAACACGGACGCCCATGAAGCGGACACGTACCGCTCTATGAGTAAGCTGAATGTCTTACAATTTTTATTTATTTATAAATATGATTTTGGAACTCCGTGGAGATCCACATATTACAATGATACAAATTAAACATAATAAAATAACGCCACATGTTATCAACCTATTTAACAGTGATATGCCATTCAACTAATACAATTCTAGGAAACATTTAAAAAAATTAAAAATTCTGTTACAGAAAATTTCATTCGGGGGACAGACGATTGCATTAATCAAAGATTTAGCAGTTAAAATACCAAATTGGATACATACGGGCTTTACCCACTGCCGACGGTGCGCCATTAGTGCTGGGCAAACTAACAAGACGTGTAAGGAGTCTTGGACTGAACTGTTACAAAAATTACATATATTGGTAGTGCCATACCATTTAGCTAGCAGCTTATTCAATGGAAGTATATCATGCCTAAGAAGTAGCCAGAAGCGGCGCAAGCCATGGGGCATATTCCAAGTGACGTAAGGTTGTATTTGTTTTACCATACAAGAATCAACAGCTTGGTTTGTCCCCTTTTTTTGTAAGATCACGGTACGATCCCTTTCATAGCTCAACTTCCAGGTGGCGTGCTTTAATGTGAGCTTTAGTTGTTGAGTAGAAAGGGCTAGGAGGGAAACTTCCTCCAGATCCAAGAGTTTGAGGGCCTTCCTGTAGTTCCTTATAAGCAAAGAGTACTCTTTTAATGGGCCCATCAACTCTTTTTTAATTAGGGATCTTAATGTTGCCGGCTTTCCCTTGATCAGACATATTACCCAGCGAATGACTCCTGCCAAAGCCTGTGCCCAGCTGCTTCTTAGCCCGAGTTCCAGACGAAGAGCTGCAGTACTACAGCTATTATTAGCTGATATTAAGCTTCTCAAGAGGGATCCCTCATCTGTATCTAAGAAACCCCATTCAGCTAATTCAATAAACTCTATACCATAAAGCAGAGTTGGGGGGATTTTTGCCCGGAATGCCTCCAATAGGTAATCAAAGTGCCTTTTACCAGTCGACTTATATAGTGCTCTTAAGCCATTTCCCTGTGTTTTTGCCTTGTGAGTGCTATTTTCAATATGGGATTTATTGCTTAGATTACTATTCACAACCTTGCCCAAGAATACGTAGGATAATACTCTTTCTAATTTCTTTCCTCCCAATTCCCAGCTGATGTTTTCTAATCTTAGTTTTTTCCTCCCCTCCATACACATTACCTTACTTTTAGAGATGTTTATTTTCAGGTAATGCTCTTCGGAAAATGCATGTAATAATTGGAGACGATTGTTAAGTCCCTTTGGGGTGAGGTCTAAGATCAATATGTCATCCGCATACATTAGGCAAGAGATGTATGAGTCTCCTAAGCGAGGGGCAATGCCGTCACCTGCAGATATTATACGGGGAAGATCACTTACATATAGGGAGAATAACAGGGGGGCTAGGAGACAACCCTGTTTGAGGCCATTTGCAGATGGTATGAGCTGGGTTAAGCCTCTTCCCCCCCCCAATAATACTCTGCACCATGTGTTGTCGTGTAGGTCTTGAACCAAACCTAAGAGACCATGAGGCATGCCTAGATCGTGTAGCTTTCTCCACAGTAGCTGTCGGTCGACCTTATCGAAAGCCGTGGAGAAATCTATGAATGCCACATAGACTCTCCCCTTTCTGGCTCCGATATATTTATCTGTTATCACCTGGAGGGCTGCCAAGTTATCCAGGGTACCGTGATTTTTCCTAAAGCCTGTCTGCTCAAGTGGAAGAACAGCCGAGTGCTCCACCCAGATATTTATCCGCTTGAGCAGACACCTTGTGAAGACTTTGCCGACTGCATCCAGTAATGCAATCTGGCGGTAATTCTGGGGGGATAGGCGATCACCTTTTTTAAACAACGGCACCAGGATGCTTCCCTTCCAGGAGGGTAACACCTTACCTCTTGATAGGCAAATATTAAAAACAGGACAGAGTAGCTTGCACCATTTAGCCCTGTTCTGTTTTAATACATTGATGGGCACCTCATCCGGGCCCATTGCCCCGGAATAACGCATTTCACTAATTGCCAAATCTATGTCCTTTTCTGTAAATGGTTCTAATGGTTCCCTCGTATCTATTTGCCATATTTGAGAATTCGCCTCGTTATTACTAGCGTAGAGGTTGATGACAAACTCCCTCCATATTTGTTCCTCGATGGCAATGGGGGCGGGACTTGTTCTCATTCCGCACCCTTCGCCTACGAGGGACCAAAATTGCCTCATTTCCCCATGGATAGCCGCTTCTCTTAGTTTTACCCATATGGAGTCCTCCTTTTCTTTGCGTAACCTAGTCAATAACCTTCTCCTTTTCCTTTTTAGCTTAGTTATTTTTTGTGCTGTATCCGGTAATCTGTTCAGATATTGGGCCCTAACTAGTTTATTTATTTCTATATTTAGAGATCTCAAAGGGCTGGGGGAAATTCTAATAGATTTTTTCCTGTTGAGTGTTTTTGTCCCTGCTACCACTGAATTCATAAAAACGCAGAAATTTTCGATTTCAGAGCCATTCCAGGACGGAAGCTCGGAGATTGCTGCATCCAGCATTACCTCCAAATTTCGATGCGCCTTCGCGTTCCAAAAACACCTTCCTGATTTAGAATGGAAATTTGTTTGGTCATTGTTCAGTGACCATTGATCACAACTTGGGGGCTTTATATTTAACCAAACGGAAAGGATTTTATGATCACTTAGTGGGGTATCAATTACATTAAGATCCTTCAGCAGCACGAATGAGTGGAACCCCGTTATTACGTAGTCCAAAATCGATTTCCCTCTATATGATTTGTGTGTGGAATTAGCCGGGGAATCTGATGGGAGTCTCCCATTGACTATGAGCCCGTCTATTTCTACCAACTCCTTTAGTATTATTTTACCACGTTTATTTGTTTTTATACTTTCAGGGAATACTGCCCGGGGAATACAAAGTGTTTCCTCTCTTGATTTATCACTGAATAAGTTTAAGCTTAGATTGGAAATCTTACTATTTAGATCCCCAACTAGAATTATGTCTGTCATCGGATCTTTCTCCCTAATACCCTGGACATGCAAGAAAACCTTTTTAAGTATTGCATTAAAGCCTGTTTCTGGAGGGATGTAAGCATTAATCAGGACCAGACGGTTGGTAGTTTTAGAATTATCAAACCCAAGTATAGTTACTGCTTGGAACAGTTTACTGGGGTCCAGATAATGTTCATAGTTCCAATTTATTTGATTTGATAAAAGGCAGGCTATCCCCCCACTCGCATGACCTTTTTTGTTCAAGATAGCACTGCCTTCTAAGACATAATAGTCCTTCCCTAGTTGGATTTTATCAGGGCACCATGTCTCTTGGAGACATATTATGTTTTGCTCCAGAGATAAGAGAAAAGCCAGTTTCTCTGGACTATTTTTTATGCCTGCTGCATTCCAAGAGATTATGGAAAGTTTTGTGCTAAAGATCCTGATTATTTAAGTGATTATTTGAGGGTTTTTCTGCCAAGACTCGGGGGAGCCAATTCCATTGGGCACTTTCGATTCCTGAGACTGGTTGGTAAGATAACGGAGGAGGGGCAAGATAGGACACCATACGGGAGTCCTTAGACTTACATATTTTTAGCTCTGTTAGTTCCCCAGACTTATTTATACGCCCTGTGGCTGCATGCAACAGGGAGAATGGGGGTTTCTGGGAGGGTTTGGAAAAAACCTTAGTCTGGCCTGAATGTCCCAAAACCGGGATGACGTCTATCCCTCTGCTCTGCAAATCTTCTGAACGTTGTAGAATAAGGTTGGCTACTAACTTAGAGTAGAACCTCACCCTAGTTGTCATCCCCACTTCTGATTGTAATATTTGTACTCTATCTAAGTCAGCCGATTGTATCAATTTCAAGTTGGCAGATTCTTGAAAGTATTTGAGTAAGAGGGATCTGTTCAAAATACATTCGGTGTCGAACAGGGGAGAGAGTTCCACCCATAGAGTATCTATACCTTTTTCTTTGGGCTCAGCCGGTGGAATACCTTTCGCTACTATTCCCGAGAAAGATGGCGCCAAGGGATTAAGTGTTGCGCCCACTTTACTCGGGGGTTTATAATCTTGACCCAGAAATGTGGGAGTATTGGACCCTGTTACGTCCCTAGCAACGAGAACTTGTTGGGAGGTAATATTTGAGTCTACTTTTAATAAGAGGGGAGGAGGGGGACTCAGGGATATTGCGGGCATAATCACAGGTAGGGGTGCGAAGTTTCCCATGTTGCTCTTGGGTTCAGTGTTATTCTCCTTTTCAGCTACCGCCTGAATATGGGGAACCCCGTTATTTATGGATAAATTAAGGTGTTTTCTAAAGAGGATTTTCCTCCGCCTATTTTTTTCTATCCGTCTCAGCAATTTTCTTAAGTTTTTTCCCTTCTTCTTTAAATCCTGTAACTTCCCTTTGTTGCCATTTTCTTCTGGAGCCTCACCCACTTCTCTATCTCCTTCGCCCAATTGCTTCTTAAAAATTGGAAAAAGGTCAGTCCCTAGTTTTGGGGGGGGATTTTCAGAGGGGTTTGCTTCTATATCATTGACACTTAGATTTCCTTCTTCAAGTACTTCAATCACAGTTTTATTGATTTTGGAGTGCTGGTCTTTTATGTCTACCCCATTTAGTGCTGGAGGAGAAGAGGACTGTACTTGGACTATATCCTTCTCTTTTTGAGTGGCCAATAAGACCTTTAAAATCTTGGTCACTGTGTCCAAGACACAATCAGATCCCCCCACAAATTTTTCCAAAAGTTGTAGGATGGATGACAATAAATGTTCTAATATATGTAGGGAATCAGAGATAGGATTGTCATTTCCCTGGCATTGTAGTGCCTCCATCCCAGTCAAATTTAGATTAGGACTAATGGAAAAATTTGAATGCGAGGATTTGGAAGGGGTACTACTGTACAACTTCAAGCCAGCGTGGGTTGATGTTAGCGAAGTTTTTAGATCCATCTCTGCTTTGACCGGGTCGTTTTCTATATATCTTTGACATAGGTCATTATCCAACAACAATGGGGACAGACCATTGTTAAAGGAAACTTTTGTCAAAGAAGTGTTTAAAGTATGGTTGGTGATCACTGGCGGAGTTTCCCCTATATGCATATTATCCTCTTCTGTACCATCCCTAGTTTTTATAATTACTTCTGGTTCTAATTCAGTGTTATTTTTCGCTGTGGAGAATGCGGGAGGAGAGAAAACACTCTCGACAGTCAGAGGAACTACTTTTGATTCTATTATACTGGTAACCGCGATTTCCTTTCTGTTTTCAAACAATTCTCTTGGAGAGTTGGACAATGTATCCGTGGGAATAACACCAGATTCTATAAGGACCACTGATTTATTGTCCTCCATTGCAGCTTTAGTCTTGCCCTTTTCCCACAAGTTAAAAATCTGACAAGTGCTCTTCAGATTGGAGGCCTGACCAAGCTTGTTTCGGAGGGGGTTCGATCTGGTTTTAGAATTTGATCTTCCTACCAATATTCTCCCAGACCTCAATTTCTTTGTCATCATCCCACTCCAGTGATATCAGAAAGGTGGCTGGGGAGGTATTAGTGGAAAACGTTTACCAGATTATAAGCCTCAGATGTACAATGTAGCTATTTATCATTAGTGAAGGGAATGGATGGTTTGAATCTAAGGTGCACAAACAAGAAGTACAAATCCTAAATAGCCGGATAGCTTATGGAGCTAATGAGGGGGTAACTGTTAGGGAGAGGGCCTAGCCTAGCCTTCTCGTGCCTCTGAGGGCCTCAGAGGGCCCGCCCTTGTCCCGGGCTTCTCCCGGCGCGCTCCCGCGACGCGGTACCTAGAGGGAGATTTCTAGCGGCGCTGAGGCGGGGGAGGAGCCAGCAGGGAGAGCCTCACAGCTGATGTCAATGCCGAGGGTCAGGCGCTCCTGGGACTTGGAGTCCTGCGCCTGCCCTCGCTCGCAGCCCTGCACTGACCTCTGCCCCAAAGTGAACTTCAGCAGTTCGTGACTTGGCCACAGCACTGACCTCTGCACAGTTCCCTCAGTGCAAACCGGCAATCAGGCAAACGATGCGGGACCCGCGAAGCGGGTTCCGCGAGTAGTTGAGGCGAGGAGCTGAAGGAAGAGCAGTTCCGCCGATACAAGCTCGCAGTCCAGCAGTCTTCACCAACACCAAGCAGGTAAGAAATCCGGCGAGATCCACAAGCCCATGGGTTTTGGCGGCGCTGAGGCGGGGGAGGAGCCAGCAGGGAGAGCCTCACAGCTGATGTCAATGCCGAGGGTCAGGCGCTCCTGGGACTTGGAGTCCTGCGCCTGCCCTCGCTCGCAGCCCTGCACTGACCTCTGCCCCAAAGTGAACTTCAGCAGTTCGTGACTTGGCCACAGCACTGACCTCTGCACAGTTCCCTCAGTGCAAACCGGCAATCAGGCAAACGATGCGGGACCCGCGAAGCGGGTTCCGCGAGTAGTTGAGGCGAGGAGCTGAAGGAAGAGCAGTTCCGCCGATACAAGCTCGCAGTCCAGCAGTCTTCACCAACACCAAGCAGGTAAGAAATGTCTTACAACTATCCGGGTGTGACCTTGCTGCATTTTTCTCTAAATCCTGTAAACTAGATAATTAAATGTAGCTTTCTCGGATATATCGTGAGACACTATAATCTCCTAGAAAGTATCCACTCACCACCATAAAATGCTTAAATGTGCACAGATCGCAACGCGATTTGATCTCTCCCAGCAAACTTTTAACAATAATACGACCGAATATATGGGTCATCAGTACTTACGCCAGATACCCATAACAAGGGCGGGGTACGGTCGTAATCACGGTAGCCACAAATATGGTTAATAAACCAATTTAGTCTACCCACTAGAAGGGCAATCCTTCCTTTTTCACTTAGTTATTTTTTGTATATGTTAAACGTGCAACAAAAGTTTGTCTTATGTATTGTGATCCCAACCCCCGTTTCCTGATATTTTTTCCTTCACACGTTTTTCTTCCAGAGTGGGGAGAAGATTACGCTTTTGATAAGGGACACAAGTTTGTGTTTCCTAAATTTTACACTGATCGAGGGCAGGATGCACCATAGCGTGTACGTACCACCCAGGTCTTTTATTCTTTGTCTATTTGGTCCTGACGAAAACCCACAATCGCAAGAGGTTGAAACATGTTGACCTATGACCTTAATTTTAAATCACATAGCACACGTCGCTATTTTAATAACACTACACGTCTTGTACACCGGAGTCTACATAATTAGTCATAGGTGTCACAGTTCTTTTATTAGGGTGCCCAGTCACTCAGGAATAAAGTCTTGTAGTGAGTAGTTCTGGCCCCTTTTTAAATCACTTTCACCCTTTTTATCACTGCACATATAAAAGAAAAATACCCCCTCCACTGTAGTCAGGTGTCGTAGCACACCCTGTTGGCACTCGGCCAGCGGGGTGGGACCCCAATGATGAAGCATGTCACCAACTAGGTTGGTGAGTGAGGGGTCTTCAAAAAGGATATGCAATGTCCTAAGTAAAGGTTGGGCACAATTGCTTGATTAAGTCTTAAGCTTTTGGCACAGAGACTTTCTCTGTTTTGCCTATAGGGAGCACTCCTCCATTTGTTGTGTTATATTAGTGGGGCAAAGCCCCAATGGACGCACCGCCACTGCCCTCAACCATTTCTGATCTGGACGCGCTCCTTTTTTTAGATCACTCAGCCTGCCTTCATTGTTTGCACTTCTACTAATCATGTTTCTCTACTGTTTTTATCCCATGCCCCTATCAGGCATCTCTTATGCTTTGTCCCTGCCTTTTGTTGTGCTACCATGCCCCCTCTGTATGGGCAAGCTTATTTCTTTTTCTGGCATTCATTATGACATTTTTTTCCTCTTGCCAGCCTTTAGTAACAACATCAATTCGTGTATTTTTAAAATGTTTTTCTGCTGCTCAATCTTCAATCCACTGCTAATTTCTTCTGTAAAACCTTCGTAATCCAGCACTCTAGCCTCTAGTGGTAATCCCTACTAAATTGGATTTTGTGAAAAAGTGTCCCAAGCTTTGACAAAAAAAAACATAAATAGCAAACAGGCCACCATTATTGGATTTAAAAACATCAACCCGGGACAAAACCACAACTAGTAGAAAGACAGCTTTCATTTGCCCAAGTTGGGTTTTCATTCCACGAGTTTCCATAAGTGAAAATAATATGATTGTACAGGGTGGGATTCTAGCTACAAGCCCAGGGACCCTTGTTCATCAGTCTTGGTGAGGCATGTAGGCAAACTCTGTCCCCTTAAAACTGGGCAACACTATCTGAATTAAAAATGACATTGATAACACCTTGCTGAAATCAAATGGAATGCATCCTCAAGGCCCTAGAAATTACTGCCCAATTTCCATTGTACCCTTCATATTTCAGAATGCTGCTACAATTCATCTGCATTTGTATTTGTAACAACATTAAAGGTTGGGAGAGTAGCATACATATTATAGACTAATTAGAGAGAACGAGACCGCGCTAATGGATGTGCAGAATACCATGCTTACCCTCACGGATGTGGGAGAGCCCACGTTGAAAATTGTGTTTGACATATCATTATCCTTCGACATCCTTGACCATAGTATGCTAGTACATCTGTATGAGGTCAAAGGGATGTTGAAGGTTTGCATCCTTTCACTCTTACTCCTCAAGAAACGTGTAGCATTCCACAGGATATGTGTTTCGCCACTACTTTACTGTGGATCTCCAGCCCTTGCATAAACTACTTACAGAAATGGGTGTGCCCTTCCATAATTACATGGATTATATGCAAATTATTGTTCCATTTTCAAAGAGAGGTTGTTAACTGATCAAGATAGGATCGGATACCTGAGGCTATTTGCTGTACACATCTGCAGTTCTTGAATTGTGTCATCTTTAGTGGTATTATAAATGAACCCCAAAGACAACATCCAATAACATGTGAACAAATTTGCATATTCAACTTGCGACACAGAATCAGGAATCTATTTGATCAAATGCCTCTGCTCCAAAACATATGTTGACCCATTTGCAAGAAAGTGTAATGCCTGAATTGGTGAACATAAGTTTATAATTCACAAAATACTGAATTTCAATCTAAGATAGCCAAATATTTTATGTAATAAAACATCTAATACTTCTAATAAGATACTAAGTTTGTGTAAAAATCAATATGCTGCAACATGGAGGATATTCTTAGTTGATACTTTTCCAATAAGAAGTATTTTGGATTAAACATATAGAGCCACAGAGATTAAATGTGGAACAACTGTTTTGTTTTCGATAATTACGACTGTACCTCCTGAATATTTCCCAAAACAAGAAACACTATGACACAACTGAATTCAAATTAAAGAGCAAGAATAATAAAATTCAGTAAACCACATTACTCTGAGTTTCTCCAGTATTGGATCCTTCATATATTCATATGCTTGAATCATTCCCTGTCTTTGAAGTGGGAGTCCAACAGTACCATAGTACAGCAGTATGTAAAAGTACCATAGGCTATAATGGCAATGCAAGGTAACCTTAATAGCTTATCTATATAATTTTTTTTTAAGTGCCAGATCTGAGTTATGTTTAAGTTGGTAGGTACCCCAATATAGGCTCTGGTAGTCACCTAACTTTTCACCTATTATTGGCTTCTAACATTTAAGGTCCGACCTGTCGCCCTTTTTGAAGATGGGGACTATAGTCACTATTCCCCACGATTCAGGTGGCTCCTGGGCTGCATAGCATTTAAAGATGTTTGTTAACAAGGGGAGCCACAGTAACTTATTGGCCATAAACAATTTTGTGGGTACACCGTCAGAGCCTTTACAGTCTGAGATAGAGCTCTATCTACTTCCTCTATTGACTGTGGTGCAAGGGTTGCTGCCCCATATTGTAAATCAGACATAACCGTTCTTGGGACGGACCTGTTACCTAGTTACGGTACTGCTTACAGGACGTGGGGTTTTCCCTGAAAACTAGCCTCATCAATTATACGTGAGGATTCTTTGAAACTCCGCAGGACTACCATCTCCTGCATAATAACTATTTATACGGGTCTTTCCTTCTGTCATTCTAAGTATGAATGACGCAGCAAGGTAGAACACCTGCGGGAACCACTTTGGGTATATCAACACAATATCTTGCTGAGGTAGGCAGAGAAGAGAAAGGACTTCCATGCTGACACACTGACACGAGGCGCTGAGGTTCCTGCACGCAGACGCTCCAGCTCGCAGTGGTCCGACATCCCTCGCGGTGTGTCCATGTCAAGACCAAGACGGGATCCCACAGTCTCTCCCTTCAGGTAATGGGGTTAACTTTTTCCTAGAGGGATTCTTGGATACACACCTACATACATGCTAGGTACACTTAGGTACATCTAGTTAGGGTCGCATCTTAGGAGTACGCATTTTGTTGCAATGTAATTTAATACCTGCCTGTATTTTTTGTTTTAGCACTATGGTAGAAATCTACCATCCTTTTACTCTGTTGGTGCTTATAATCATTTACATCTGTTTCTGTCTTATGGTTGTTTCAGCACACCTATTTTACACCTGAATGACTCTGATTCAATAAATACTTATTGAAAAACACCCCCACCGTTTATTCTGTGTATCTCTCTGAGACAAAGCGAGCACGAGTGACTGAGCGAAAAGTGATATAATGTTTCAACGATCACTGATGGGACAGAGTTGTCACGTTCGATATTTGTCAGGAACTATTCTCTCCTTGATAAGAGGGGTTTCTAGTGGCACTGTGAGCTAGCGGGTATACAGACAAACATACCCGGTAGGGGTGTCTAGAATCAGTCTGAACACCAATCCTACAGTCTATGTTGTCTAAACGTGCAGCTCCTATATAGGTTTATAGGAACTACACAACACCTAAACTATAACCAATGTGGAGATATCAATCCTCTAGAACACTCCAAATAGTGTCTGAATCCCTCAGATTTTCTACTGCACATTCGTCTTCCTGAGTTCAGTTTTTCTCAGTATATTCCAACTTTTCGATATCTACAATGTCTGAGTCTTCCAATAAAGGCCTCTTCAGATCCTTCAAATCATGTGGAAAGAAGAGGCTGCATGTGGATGACCTACACAAAAACTGTCTCTATTGCCTCTACCATCAACATCAGGTAAAGGAGTGCAACATTTGTCGTACCTTTTCTTCTAAGACATTATAGACAGAGAATGAAGGCTACTTCTGTGGCTCAAGAAGTCCAAATCCCCAAATTCCAGCTGGTCTGAGGAGTACATGATTAATGCTCCCATCTCTTTGAACAAGGTGATCTCCTTCTCTAAGTTGACGTCGCAGTTGCCTTTGGCTGGTCCACTGTCGAAGAAGTCACCGCCGACAGGAACACCTTTGACAGTTAAGACGTCAACAAAAACTGACGACATCAGCGCCACCTTCAGCACCAATGACAACAGCACCTCTGACCGTTATACCGGCGATGACCGGATCATAAACAAAACCACAGTTAATGCCGGTACCAGCAGCAAAGGAATTCTTACCACTGATGACCCAGTTCACTTTGACGTCATCCACAATGTTGTTGGTCGTCGATTGGACCATCTACGAGAATTAAAATAACCAGAATACCAAAGACTGCATTAAGACCTGAAGTGACATCTCCAAGTAAGGTCTCACCTTTACTTCGTAGCCATTTACTGGATGTGGAAGAGTTGGATGATGACCGGACTTTTGGGGAAGCACACAGTCCTTAACAACTGAAGGAAGAACAATGGTCTAAAGACGTGTGACAGAATAAGGCTGTGTTGGAGCAAATACAGTTCACCAGTTATACATGACTCGTCCCGTCACAGGCTAGAGTAAGGTTTCCATCAGCCCACCCATATGGCGGAGCTTCGTCATTTGGAAAACCAAGAGAGAAGGGTCACAAATTTTACACTATCATTTGGCTACGGGTGAGATCCTTAGCCAAATGATAGTGTAAAATTTTCAAACTATCAGGCGGTTTTTAATTCATGGCAGTTGGACAATCTCCAATAAACATATTTTTTGTCCCTCTAGTCATTTTTAACACACTTTCACCCTGCCCTTGCACTCCACCAGTCCTTACACCTTGGATAAACTCAGAGGCTGAGTCATCTAGAGAGTAAGAGGCCCAGTACCTATGTACATGTAGTCTGTGTACTATCTTGGCTACATGTGACCCTTCTCTCTTGGTTTTCCAAATGACGAAGCTCCGCCATATGGGTGGGCTGATGGAAACCTTACTCTAGCATGTGACGGGACGAGTCATGTATAACTGGTGAACTGTATTTGCTACAACACAGGCTTATTCTGTCACACGTCTTTAGACCGTTGTTCTTCCTTCAGTTGTCAAGGTTCTGATTCAGGGGTATGAAGTACAATAGGTCTTTAAACATTGTCCCCTAGACCCTCCTCCACTTCTCCTGTTTTTTTTGAAGCACACAGTTCTTCAGAGCTCTAAGTAAAATACCAGGAGGAAGACTCGGATGATGATAATGAAGACCAATATTACTAGTCATATTATGCCCCTCCTAGGTAGCGTTATGAGCCTTACGAATATCACCCATGTCCCCAGCCTCGACATGATGAAATGCACATGCCCGCATTTCTAGTGCAAGATCTGCATGCCACGCTGCAGGATTACATGAGATTTCCAGATCCTTCACAGGATCAGCAAACAGTTCCATCTCACCTGTTTCTCCTACTACACCAAGAAGCGGTTATCCACTAATCACACACAGGATAACACTTGCTTCCAATATCACACTCCCTCCAGGGGATGACCACACATCCTCAGACAATGGGAGAGAAGAAGGAGAGATTCTTGATCCTCAACAACCACGAGACGACTGGGATGATTACATGGTCCCTACTCCATCCCGGCAGGCATCTCATTCTGCAGACTTTCACCCAGTGGATATCAAAGGTGTTCATATTCTGATGGACCGAGCTGCAGCACAATTTCATCTGCCAACTGCTGTCAAGCAGTCCGACTGTTCTCTACACAATTTTAAAGAGCAAGCTGGAAAGACTGTAAGACCCATCCCCATTGTAGATTATTTTTGGAATGAGGGAATAAAAACAATGAAAAATCCAGCTATGGTATCACCACTACCACCTCGCCTCAACAAGAAATATAAGGCCACTGATGATTGTCCT
Source organism: Lissotriton vulgaris (assembly GCF_964263255.1). Lineage (NCBI taxonomy): Eukaryota > Metazoa > Chordata > Amphibia > Caudata > Salamandridae > Lissotriton > Lissotriton vulgaris. The sequence goes on along the minus strand of NC_141697.1, from coordinate 819,294,849 downwards.
GCTTGCCTCATCAGTCATCCCAAGCCTGACTCTGTCATCTCTCAAACAGCGTAAAGGCACTCCAAAAATCCCTCTGCACCTATCTCTGTGCTGCCAGATAAGGGGGGTAGACGCTTGGACAATATTGGGAAGACATTCTCCCTCATGTCTGCGATCCTGAGGTGCTATGACCGCCAGATGTGATCAGATGTCATCAGTCTGCTTGATATAGTCCCTGAAGACAGGAAGGCAGAGGCAAAGAAAATCTTACAAGAGGTGGAACACACTTTCTAAGAAATTATTGACTGTGCTCTCGACATTGCCTCCACAGGCTTTCGTCAAATAGTGGAAGCAGCAGTCCTAAGGTGACAAGGTTGGCTTAAGACTACCTCCTTCAGACCGGAGGTCCATTCAAAGATGCTGTACATGATCTATGACGGCGAGACTATGGGAAGAATATCGATGATGCCTTATTAGCCATCAAGACAGATATGGACACTGCCAAATCGCTTGGGACTCTCCAGTTCAAGAAGTTGCCCTTTCAAGTAGTTAGAGGAAAAGGTTTCTTAACTTTCATAGCTTGCTACCAGTGACCCCAGCATTATCAGCCTCCATCACTGTATAGGCCTACCTACCATCAGGCCTACAGCCAATCACCCTCAGCAGTCTATCTCAAGCAAGGAGCATGCCGAAAACACCCCCCCCCCCCCAGGGTCACGACACCAGCCACAAACAGTTACCTGGACCAAGTACCAGCCACACCCGCTCCTTCCACCAATGTGGGTGGGAATATCTTCAACTACCTCGCGCAATGGAAGGAGATAACATCGGACAAATGGGTGTTGCACCTAGTAACCTACGTACACACCCTAGAGTTTGTGCACAGATCACTAAACAGTCAGCCAAAAGGAACACACCCACCTCATCTTCACCGACTGAGGAAATAAGCTCCAATAATGCTGGCCAAGGGTGTTAGGGTTAACATTTCCCAAAGGGCTTGTCCATTTTAAAAACAATAAACACAGATTTAACTCTATTTTTAGTTGGACAACTGTTGCATTAGCCAAGGTTTTCTTTTTTCTAGGTACCTAACTCCCCACCTTATCCCAAACACGTTTAGGCGGTTGTCGGTTTACTTCATTTGCATATGAAAGGTCACAGTGATTCAGCACAACGTGATGCATGTGCATTTCTTATTAGCATACTAACTGAAAAGCAACACGTGTTCTCGGCTTAACGCTTGCATATGAAAGCCACACCCTTGGAAGACTATAAATACAGAACCCTACTGACGAACTGTGCTTGTGCTCATCTTTTCCCCACTTACCTGAGAGCGGCATCGTCTTGAGTCCAGCATTGCCTACATCTTTCCAGCTCCTGCACAGTGGTCTTCCTTCCTGGGCTTTCCGATTTCGTGGTTCCTGTCCGCCAGCCTTTCTCTTCCCCAAGCCCCAAGATTCTTCTTCATGGTTCCGGTCTCTTCCTCAGCCAATCAGCACATCTGCAAGGAAAGAAACAAAGGACAGGTCAGATTATTTCGAACTTTCCACAGACATCAAGTAAGTGAAAAAACTGTTTTCCTTCGTTTAAAAGACTGAAATGATATTTGTTGCATGAAGACAACTATTGTGAAGAAAACAATTGTTAAGGCAAATAAGAACATTGTAATTTTTTGACACAATCAACGATCTCAGCTGCAAGCTAGAGAACTTTGAGAAAGAGACTCTTGTGTGATTTTAATTTCTTGAACAATTAAACAAAGGTCCGGATCTGTGCATTACTGCAATTTCACGTTGATAGCAACTAACGAGCTAAACCGCACCTTCAAAGGTATACATTAGGTTCAAGCTGAGCATTGTTGCCATATAACTGATATTTGATCAGGAAAGATTTTTGAAAGTTGTTGTTTCCTTCCAAATACAGATTGGTGCTTCTTAAAACTACACAAGTTTATTCCTGGGAACCCAAGACCAGGTTTTGAGAGGTATTACTAGATTTAGTTTAGGAATAACAAAGCTTACTTGTCAAGCAGTCATAGATTAGAGTAGGGATAGGTTGTCTTTATTCCTTGTTATTTATATTACAGAACACAGAGCCTTGAGGAGTAAGCAGAGCAGGTCCCAGGGTCACACCAGAAATCTCTCGGGCAAGCTGTTCAAGGAGATTGTTTCTCTCTCTTTGTTATTTTATCCACTTCCCCCTTCCCTTGAGCTACTGGTCTTTTGCGCACTGTTTTACTCCAGTGAGCTGAGACAAGTGGTTTTGGGGCGGGTTCGAATAATCTTCATACTTCAGCAGAACTGGCCGGAAATCTCAGGTGAGCTGGGCTTTGACAAAGGGTGCCATAGAAAGAGTTCCTTGTTCTCAAAAGGGTATTGGATTCTACTCCCATTCTTTACTTATTCGAAAGAAATCAGGAGAGTGGAGACCCATCCTGGATCTCAGAAGACTGAAAAAATTTCTGTGCGAACAGTCTCTCCTTATGATTACTCTTGCCTAAATTCTCCAGCTGTTGAACAACAGAGAGTACATGACCGCCCTAGATTTACAAGATGCTTACTTCCACATTCCCCTACATCCAGAACTTCGCAAGTATCTGTTTTACCGTAGCCTGTACCCATTACCAGTTTAGGGTCCTTTCCTTTAGACTAGAGTCTGCTCCTCGGATTTTCACAAAATGTCTCACCCCCGTAGCAGCCACACTTGATAAACAAGGTCATCAGGTATTCCCTTACCTAGATGACTGGCTGCTAATAACCTCAACACCGCAAAAGGCCTCCAGGACTAGCTCGGTCTGCCTTTCACTTTTCCACAGGCTAGGCCTTACAGTAAATTACTCCAAATCCATGACCATCCAAAGTTGGACAAGGATTTTTTTGGGGTACCATCAGAAACAAGGCTTGTCACAAGAAAGACAAAAACGATTATCAAACCTCGCCCTAAAGATCTCAAAAAGAATGTCAGTTTCAGTGTGGAAGTTCAAGTCGCTCCTCAGCATGATTGCCACTGCAATACACCTGGTTCCGCTGGCATGGCTGAATTGAGGCCATGCAGATAGGCTCCTTCGAAGATTTGATCAGCATTACCTGAAAGATGCAGGAGACACTAGCGAGGTGGTCACAACAATTTCATCTCCCAGAAGGCTTCACGTTCGTGACGTCAATCTCATATTACATCATCACCACTGATCCCTCCATGACAGGCTGGAGCGGCCATTTGCAGGACTTGCAAATCCAAGGAAAATGGATACACATCAATCGTATAGAATAGAGGTCCTGGCTATTTTTCTCACTCCTCAAGCCCTCCTGCCACATATAGCAGGATCACCTGTGCTGGTCCATACAGACAATACGGCCAGCATGTGTTACATCAACAAGCAAGTGAGTGCAAGGTCCCTATCTCCCAAGAGGCTCAGGATATTTGGAATTGACTGGCAACCCACAACCTAACTTTAAAAGCTGAGCATGTGTCAGGAGTGAACAACACCTTGGCGAGCACACTCAGCAGAACCACAGACAGTTGTCACAAGTGGGAACTGGATCAGCTTTTGTTGTACAGGGTTTTCTCACGTTGGGGCAAATTAGCACTGGACCTTTTTGTGACAAACAGGAATGCCAAATGTTAGTTTTACGCAAGTCGATACCCGCTCTCTAGGATGTGGGGGAATGTCCTTTCAATAAGATGGTCCGGTATTTATGATAAGCTTTTCCCCCTTCCCTCTCATACTGAGGATCCTCACCAAGATGAAGATGGAGAGATGTTGCCTCATTCTAATAGCTCCCAGTTGGCCTTGACAGCATTGGTTAAAGGAGTTCCTGCTGCTAACGGTAACCAATTCCAATCGCTCCCCAGGATCCACAATTTCCTGACGAGGAACAACGGACAGATCCTACACCCTGTTCCAGCCTCTCTCCAATTACATGCATGGCTCCTGAATTCAATGAATTCCAGAATGTTAATCTCTCCCAAGACTGTAGGGACATTCTGGCCAAAGTGAGAGCCAAAACAACAAACAAGACATACAAATTTAAATGGAAAAGATTTTGCCTGTGGTGTCCGTAATTGAATCTCCATCGCTAAGAAGCATCACCTAAACAAATTCTGCCATACCTACTCTCTCTAGATAGATCAGGATTGGTGCATACAACAGTTTACCTAGCAGCAATTTTAAGATTCAGACAGTCCTCTCATTCTCCCTTTCTCTGTTCTACTAGTTTAGTCAAACAATTCATGAAGGGACTGTTCAAAGCTTTCTCTTCAGTAAGGGCTTCTCCCCAAAAATCTCATCTCAATGTAGTTCTATCGCAGCTTATGAAGCTGCAATTTGAGCCCATTCACAGGGCAGATCTCAAACTTCTCCCCTGGAAGGTTGCTCTATTGTTGCCTCTCACGACTACTAGAAGAGTCAGTGATATTCAAGCTTTTACAATTCAGGAACATTTTTTGCGCTTCATTGACGACTGTGCTTCTCAGTACAAACCCAAAGTGCATCCCCAGGATTCCATCATAATTCCATCTAAATAAACCCATTATACTGCACACTTTCTTTCTGAATCCGCAATCTCCAATGGAAAGGTCTCTCCACAATGTGGACATTAAGTGCTGCCTCAAATGTTATCTCCATTGTACAAAGCAGTTCAGAAAATCAGACCAACTGTTCGTCACTTACAGACTCTCTCATAAAAGTATGGCAATCACAAAAGCTACCATTGGCAGATGAATCTCTGCTACCATACAATTTGGTCACAGCAAACCTGGTAAACCATCTCAACTATAGTGAAGGTGCACACCACAATGTCAGTATCAACCACAGCTGCTCTCTTTGCAGGCATCATGCTGGAAAAGATATGCCATGCTGCAACTTGGAAGAGCACCCACATGTTGGCACAGCACTACTGCCTAGGACAGGTGGTTTTGCGTCATCTGTTCCAATGGGGTGAGCATCTTTAAAGATAAGTAATGTGACTTTGTCTTTGCTAATGTATATCACAGTGTTGTATACTGCAATATTGTCTCTTCCAATATACATTATTTAATTACCAGAGCTAATTTAACTGCCCTGATCCCAGGACCTTGCAGCCACTTCTACAGCCTCACTTCCCCCCGGGCAACGGCAACAGCAATCCATTATGGATTCTCCTGCAAAGTCAACCCACCCCCCTCGAAACCCAGCCCATACCCACTGACAAAAGAGAAATGCAATGCCTCCTGAGCAACGTCCGATCACTCCAAAAATATGCCACGTAAATCTGGTACACCATCAACTCCCTCACCCCTGATGTCATCTTCCTCCCCGAGGACATCGCCACCCACACTCCCAGTGGCTACAAAATCATACACGAGCCCGAGTCGGCAAACACGGAGGTGGTATAGCCGTCCTCCACAAAGAGTCTCTCCACTGCACAGCGGCCACTGATGACACCCCCCTTCGCCTCCTCCATTATGGCATACCTCCATTTCAAACTGAGCACAGACAGCAAGTCCACCATCAGGGGCACACTGGCATACGGACTACCAGGACCACGGCCCGCCTTCTAGAAGGACATCTCTGACTTCCTAGACCCCCTGGCCAATCCGCTCCGAGAACTTCATTGTCCTCTGAAACCTCTATTTCCACATTGACGACCAAAGTGACGCCAACACGGCAAAATTAATAGAGAGCATGAACAACCTCGGCCTCACCCAAATTGTCACCGACCTCACCCACATAGCTGGACACACTCTGGACCGATCTTCACAGCCAGCAACAGAATCAAATACAGATACACCTCAGAGATCACCTGGTTCAACCAGCCAGTCATCCACCTCCATCTCCACCACCCCCAATTGACCAGACAAGCACATCTCATAGGAATTGGAGCAAGGTAAAAGAAAATCTATGGACCAACACCTTCCCACCGGACACCACCTCCAACCTCAAAGTGGCCATCTAAAATGTCAAACACTGGATCACCGAATGTGCCAACATAGTTGCACGCCTCAAACCCATAAAACAAGGCAGGCCCTACAAACACACCAGCTTGTTCACTCCTGAAGTAAAAGCCTTAAAAATACAATTGCTAACAACTTGCAAGAATCTGGCGCACAAACAAAATGCCCAGCGACTGAGCCAACTTCAAAGTGGCTCTCAATAAATATCACATATGCCTGAAAAACTCCCAAAAAAGAAGCCCTAACCACCCACCTCAAAGCTAGCTTTAACCATAGCAAGGAACTCTTCAACATCATCAAGGAGTTCACCAACCAAGAACACCGTAATCCCCTCACATGAGCTGTGCTCACCCTTGCAGATTTCTTCTACAACAAAATCGCCACCATCTACAAACAGTTCGATCCGTATCCAACCAGTAGCAACTTTAACAAACTCCTCAACAGTAGCGACTCAATCTCAAACACTATAATCACTATGTGGAATCAACTAACCATGCAAACCACCTCTACCAACATGAGCTCCATCCACTCAGGAGCACCCAAAGACCCCTGCCTCACCACTTTTAACCTGGGAAGCAACTCCATCAGTAAGGAACTCTCCACCATCCTCAACTCATCCATCACCGCTGCCTCCTTCCCAGAAGGATGGAAACACGCAGAAATAAAACCTCTGCTTAAAAAAACTACCCCTGACCCAGAAGAACTCAAGAACTACCGGCCCATCTCCCTGCTCCCTCCCAGCTAACATCCTGGAGAAAGCAATACACAGGTAAATATCTAATTACTTAGAGATCATCAACCTCCTGTATCCATCCCAATCGGGATTCAATGCTAATCACCGCACAGAAACGACCTTAATCGCAGCCACAGATGACATCTGATCCCTCCTAGACCAAGGAGAGACCGCCGCCCTGATCCTCCACAACCTCTTCGCAGCCTTTGACACCATGTTGGACTACACCCTCCGACATGGACTCCATCTGATTGGGATCCAGGGAAATTCCCACAGACCACGCCAGAAACCTCTGCATCATACTCAACAACAAGCTTACCATGAAGAAGCAGATAAATGTTGTCTCCTCAGCCTGCTTCCTCAACCCCTGCATGCCTTGGAAAATATTCAAATGGCTCCCCATCAAGACCAGACGCACCATCACCCAAGCTCTAATCAGCAGCTACCTGGACTACGAAAACTCCCTCTACATTGGCATACAACTACTGAGCAGACTGTAAACCATCCAAAACGCTGCAGCCAGACTCCTCCTCAACCTCCTAAGAGGAGCCCCCATCACTCTCCAACTCTGAGCACTCCTCTGGCACCCGATCCTAAAAAGGTGTCGGTTCAAACTGCTGATCCATACCTGCAAGGCCTTGCACAACAAAGGACCGGCCTATCTCAATCACAGACTGAAATTCCACCAACCCGGTAGATATCTACGCTCTACCTCCACCTCCCTCTCCCGTGCCCACACGCCCTGCTTCAGCAGAAGTCGCAGCTGCACCTTCTCCTACCTGGCCGTCAAGACCTGGAATGGCCTCCCGCTCCACCTCCGGACTGCTCCCACCCTACAGAAGTTCAGGGATGGCCTAAAAACCTGGATGGTTGACTGACAACTCCCAGGAGCTGCTCGCCCCCCCTCCCCCCAGCATCTGGATACAGTGACGGGTGATAAGCAGCACTCTACCAATCGTTGATTTATTATGCAAACATCTTATAGGTATACATTTATTTGATCATGGATATGTGCTAAACTGTTACACTCTATGCCCAAGGGTACTCTTACCCGTATATGTATATTATCTTCACAAGTACTGCTTCTCTCAGTACAAAGCCAGTCACACTCCAGGGTTGTAAATCCAATATTTAGTTTATTGATTGCATTCTCAGTTTGGTACAAACAAAGGCCCTACGCTTTTCGGTCCCCCTGGGACCTTGCTCACAGGATAATTCGTCAATTAGTCTTTTTACAATTTTTATACATTTTATACTGCATTGTGACTTTACCACATAGTCTGGGATTTGTAGTTTTCTCAAATAATAAGTGTGCTCACTTTAAAAACTGTGAAATGCATGATTTAAAGTGTTAAAAACATTTAGAAATGTCAGCAAATTCAGCATGAGTATCAATTTAAACATTTCATGTCGTCCCAAATTATGGCTTTTCTCAGTTAAGCCTTTGATTTTCAGAGAGTTTCTTTTCAATATCAATTTCCAGTAGTATCGTCAATTGATAACTTGGCTTCGTTTATTGTCACGCCCTCTAGTGTGTTTTATACAGAGATTACGTTGCATTTTGGGCTTGGTAGTTCCTCTGAACGTAACAATTGTTGTTTTCCATTTTCTATTACCTCCTCCAGTGGATTTATCAGTTTCTGCGAATTCTTCAATTTTTTAGACCGCTTCCTTTCAATGTCTGTTCCCAATAAATGACAACATTGCCCCATACATTTCAACACCCTCCAGTGTGCTTTAATCACATATTATCCATTTGGCTTGTGTGGTTTCCACAAGCCTTCCCGTGGTTGTTTCTGAATTTTTACATTCACAAATGGTGCTTCCAATGTATTTTTGACCACATGGGCATTCTGTTACATACACCACATACTGGCTCTTGCACATTATATTTTGCCAGATTTTCAATTTCTGATTCATTGCTGAAGTAAATTCTTGTTCTTTAACTGCAATTTGGCAGACTTTACAATGTTTACCTTTCCAGAAGCCTGGATGAGTGAGCAAATTGGATGCTGTTTTCTTGAAATTACTATGTACCAATGTGTCTTTGAGATTTTGCGCTCTTCGAACAGTTATATTTGGATTATCACCCATTATTTTTGCGAACATTGGGTCTAATTGTAACAGGCTCCAATGTTTTCTTAGTATTTGATTAACTATTCTTGCCTCCATTGAGTATGTTATTATGAAACGTATCAGGACCTCTTTTTCATTTTTAGGTTGAGCCTAGCGCAGCCAGCATACGCTGCTCTAGGAAAATGACTTCTTGGAATCGCTCTGGACTTTTCACACGCTCGTGCATGTGAAAAGTCCTATGGCTTGTGGTTACGAGCAGCGGCGTGCAGTGTGCCATTTGTTGTGTCAGATTTCACACGAGCACACGCGCACCACTCGTGGGACGCTGCAGCTGCTTTCACTTTTGCCTCCACTTGTGCAGCGCTTGTCTTATTAGCTTTCACTTTCTTGTTTTTCACGTCCTCGCAGCTGCGCATATTGTTTCTTTCCCTTTTCATTGTATCCTTTGTTTGTTCTCTCATATTTGTATCCCTATCCGTGCCTCTGTCCTCCCATTTTGGATTCTTTTTTTCCACACTCTTCCATGGATTCCGGTGTGCTGCTGGTCGCTGATTGCATCTTTCCATGTTCTCAACAGGAGTGTGGATTGGTTCTTTCCTACCCCACACTCCGCACTGCGAAACCAGTGGAAATGGAGAAACATCTGGTCCTCCTTTGTGCAGAGCCTGCTTACCGGATGCTTGGGTAGGTGTGGTTTGTGAGTGTGTCCCTGAGTGACAACAGTGGCATGGACCACAGGTGCGGGGAGGCGGCTGGATCCCTTCAGAGGTGGTGTGGACGGCCAGAGCTGTCAGGTGTGTGTGGCTTAGACAATTTAGAGAATGCAAACCAAAACGCAACTGTGCTGAGTACGGCTCACAAGCGAACAATGGTCAGAAGAAGTGTGGGTCAAAGGTCATAGGTAAACTGGGGCCACTGCTGCAGCAAGACTTTATGAAACCGCGGACGTTACCCTGCCCGGTCTGTAACACCCCCCCCCTCAGCCCCCAGATCCTGTGACTAGCTCTATAGCACACACACACACACACACCCGTTCACAACTTCACACTCATCTGTGTCTCTGAACATAGTTGGGTGGGACAAGAGCAAAACTTAGTGGAAATTGTAAGAGAGATGCACATATTCAAACACCAAGAGAAGGTTTCTCTGATGTGTACTCCCGCCTGCTTCTATGCCTGGGCGGCCACATCGCTCCATCTCAAGGACACTTTTCCCACTCGTAGTACTTCCTGTGACAGGCTACGTGGTCACAGTATAGTAATCTGGGTTTGTGTCAGTTGAACTACTCAGACAAACTTATGTATTAGTAGTTCTCTGTAGGGTAAGAGCCTATACCTGTAAACCGGCTATTTGATGACTTAGGGGGTGCGAGTGTGTGAGGGGCAGGGGGTGATAAAACTTAAGCACTCCCATCTGGTGCAGACGGAGGAACTGACACCTAGTCTTCACCGTCTAGCTGACCTCAATCTTTCTCTGTGGAGAAACCTGTTCTTCACCCGCCACCTGAAGTGCGTGCATGGTAGCATAGCATAGCTGTATTTAGCAGCAAAACATCCATACACACCCTGAGTGGATATTTCAGTATAGGCACACTTAAGCACTGCAACAATGCTTTAGAAGGCAAACATTGAGGAGAGATACATGAACATATGTGTGGCTTCCGGAAAGCCTGCTTGCCACTGAGTTCCACATCCTTTATTCAATGTGTTTATTTCTATCCTTACAGCTTTATAAAGGCAAGTGTAGGTTAAAATGCACAGAACAACTCTCAGGACAAGAATACTCTTATTAACATGTTTAGAGTTGTTTGCCATTCCCCATATTTTGGGACTGAAGGCCCAGTTTGGCTTTAAAAAAACGTAACTGCCCTGTTTGACTTTTTTGCTGCCCTTCGTCAGAGCACCCACCCTTTGGTTTATAAGGCAGCTTCACTTTAATTACCCTATTTTACACATGTATTCATGTTTAAAGCAATGTCTTCCTGCATTATTTGGGCCCAACATGGTTGTAACACAGGTAACGCCACAGTTGGTGTCCCTCTCATTGGCATACAATGCCCAGCTTATGACTCATTTACGTAAATGGGGGATAACTCCTCATCCACATTGCGCGCCATGTTTCATCACTGCGGCTAATCCCGCGTGTCTCTTATTTTGAAATGGAAGAGTCAGTTCATAGCACCAGAGGCAAAGCAGTAGTAGGAACATATTAAAACACTAGCATTGTTGTCCCAGGGAACCCCTATCCTGTTGTGTAGCCCCCTCCTTTCTCTGCGATGGCCACATATTCTTGCGGTGGGAATCTTTCGGGCGTTCACCCTTATACAGTTGCCACAAACACCTTACTTTGCATATTCTGCTCTGCTTCCAAGAGCTCCTCAAACTAGGGAGCAACTCTCCCATAAAAGTATGTATGCTGGGGTACCATGGGGTTTGAGACGCCGAGGCAAGGGAGACTACTGGAGCTATACCACAAGTAACAAGCATTGGCATAGCCAATAGGTCTTGCCTTTCGGACCTTATGAGTGTTTAGTTATCCAGCACAATAACCTTGGTGCAACAACATCAATTGTTCCATGGCAAAACACTTATAAGGTCGCAAAGGCGAGACCTATTGGCTATGCCAATGCTTGTTCTGTTTATTTTTGCCTTTTAGCATATTAAATCTGTTTGTTTTTTTGGTTTTGGCCAATCTTGTATTGATCACTTGTTTAGGGTATTTCCCAGTTTGAAATCGTTTTGCTGTGCCATTGCTATGTCTGTCCATTTCTGTTTTCTGTGAGCAAATTCGTTTGATTCTTAGGAACTCCCCATAGGGCATGCTCCATTTTAGCCTCTGTTGAACAAAACTGTTTGCATGTAATATGGCATTTGAGGCAATTGGTTTACGATGTAATGTTGTGTGAAGCATGTTGTCTCCAAGAATATTACTTTGGAATCACTAATTTCATATGTGAATTTGAGAGTTGTTTCGAATTTTAAAATACTGTTCAAATTCCTCTTCATTGTCATCCCAAATTATGAATAAATAGTCTATGATATGCAGCCACATGACCATTTTGTTGATAAATCATCATTTTCTGGTGCCCATGCTATTTATTGTTCCCACCATCCCATGGTTATACATGCATTGTTTGGACTAAAAGAAAAACCCATTGCTGTTCCTCTTATCTGTGTGCATATCTCCATATTGAATACAAAGATTTTCTGGGTCAATCTCATAGCAATCATTTCTAACAACACCAGGTTGTGATGGTAATGTTGGCTTCAATATATATTTCTGTGTCCAAGAATATTACTTAGGAATCACTAATTTCATATGTGAATTTGAGTGTTGTTTCGAATATTAAAATACTGTTCAAATTCCTCTTCATTGTCATTCCAAATTATAAGTAAATAGTCTCTAATGTGCAGCCACATGACCATTTTGTTGACAAATCATCATTTTTAGGTGCCTATGCTATTTATTGTTCTCACCATCCCATGGTTGTACATGCATTTTTTGGACTAAAAGAAAACCCATTGCTATTCCTCTTATCTGTGTGTATATCTCCGTATTGAATAAAAAGATATTCTGGGTCAATCACATAGCAATCATTTCTAACAACACCAGGTTGTGATGGTAAAAATGTATTTTCCTCTTTTTAAGGAAGTATTCACAGGCTTTGATGCCGATTCTATTCTCAATACTGATGTTGAGTGATATTACATCCATTGTTATTAGTTTGTAATTTGACTAACAAGGAATATGTTTTAGATGCTGTAATAAATCACCTGTATCCTTAAGATATGAGCTTAAATTTTGAGCAATTAGTGATACGGAAAAATCCATCAATCAACAATACTTTATTCGGCTGTTGTTAAAACAAAAAAAAGTCAGGATTTCAGCAATTCAGGGTACACCCATCCTATATATCATCATCCCTCTGTTACACTTTTTAATTATATTATGCATGCTAAAAATACACATGATAAAAATGCAGATAGATGCAAATTAAAAAGATGCAAAGTAACCTTGCTTCCAAGCCTGCTCCACCCACAGTAAATAATCCCAGCTCAATCTGAGCCTGAATGTGGCCTTTAAAAAAGTAAGAACATACCATACCGTGGTCCCTGAGAGCATTGATAAAAAGGTAAAAGCAGGATGCACTTGTTTAAAATTTACTTTTTTTAGAATTGGAATTAAATAAGTCTTTCTCTGCACCTCTTAGTTAATATAGAACTTTAAAAATTGAAGCATATCCTGTGGAGACTTGCCGTCGCAGCCACAGAGCAACAGAGTCTGCCCTTTATTACTCATTTGTGGATGGGCGAGGAGAAGATGGAATAAATCAAAGCAAAACCTGGTCAGTAAATAGGGGTCATACGAGCTAGGGAGTCCTAGGAGATATGGGTCCGTAGACTGAACAGTTTTCAAGATAAAAACTCTACGTACACTGGGCTTCCCTAGCTCACGCTCTTCCCTGGCCACCCCCCGCTGCATAAGAAATGCCTCCTTGGCCCAAAACAGGCCCTTCCTGCTGATTGAATCTGGATTGCTGAAGAGATCCATTCTTCCTAGACTCCTAAAACCTTTCCATATATATTTAATCCAGGGAATGTAATGAACATGGTCTAGGGCCAGGCAGTCTCTTAGGATCTCTTTGTTTAAAGCATTCCCTTTACTTAACCATATTTTGAGCTAATGGCATAGGGGCGAAAAGACAACAAGTCTGACAAATAGGCCATACCCAGTTCTTCATGTACAAATAATGCAGAGGTTCCCTGAGGTACACATAAGAGTCATCTCAGGAACCTATTTTCAACTCTTTGGAGCTCGTCCTGAAAAATATATCCCCTTATTTTTCCACCATATGCCACCTGTGCTTTGCACTTGGCTCTATAAATCTGCAGGAGTGCGCCTATCGTTTTTTTTTTTTACCCAGACGGGAGGCAAAGTTAAAAATGGCAGCATTGGCAAATAGAAATTACCCCTAATTTCTACTTTTTAATGGGCCCCAGCTTAACTTTTCATCCAGCGTAACCCCCAAGTAAGAAAAAGCACTGGTCTTAGGGACTAAAGCAGACCCATTCTTAAAGTTAAAGGACTTCTTTTAGCTATGACCCATCTGCATCACATATGATTTGGAGTTGTCAGCCAACAGGTCCTGGTCTTTCATAAACATCACAAAGGAGTTGAGTAGAGTTGGTCACCCCCTCGCGGTCCGGGCCATGAGGACGGCGTCATCCCCATACAATAATACCGTCCACCCACGCCGTCCCACCTGGGGGAAATCCACCTGGGTATCTACTAATAGCTTCTCAAGGTTATTAATTTATAGATTAAATAAAAACAGGGCCAATATACAACCCTGTCAAACCCTTTCCTGGATTGAAAACTGTTGGGTCACCTTACCATCGTTAGTATAACGTACCTCCGCTTTGGTGTCCCTACGGAAGTCTCGTAAGAAAACGACAATATCTTTATCCACACTCATACACAACAGGGTTACCCATAGCTTACTTCTATTCACTCGATCAAAGGCGGAGGACAAGTTCATAAAGGCCAGATGGATGGTGCCGGGCCGAGCAAAAGTGTATTTCTTTTCAATCATATACAAGTTCAAGCATTGATCCACTGTTGACCTCCCCGGACGAAGCCATATTGGATGCCTGCTAGGATATTATCGTCTGCTCATGTAATTAGACTGTCCAATAGAATGTGCCCCACCAACTTTACCGTTGAGCCCAAAAGGGATATTGGCCTGTAACAGAATACTATCCCTCTTACCTTTTTTAAAAACTGGGACAATGATGGATATAGCGCAGGTGCTAGGCGGGTCGACTCTTATAGCTGCATTGATAATTGAAGTGATGACTGTCACCCACAACTGTGGGTTAGATATATAAAGATCCAGGGGAATACCATTGGGTCCAGGTGCCTTATTTCTAGACAACCCTTCAATACCCTTTCCGACTTCATCAGCTGTGATATCGAGAGCCAATTTCCCTTCTCCACTACCATTGAGTATATTAAAATTCTAATCAGCTTCTAAACATTTCCTCAAAATGACCAACCTTATTGCCTTCTCTAATATGTGCATCAAGAACCTGTGCAGCATCTCCTACCAGAAAACCACTGTTAACAATACTCCAAAACTTATCACTATTCTTAAAAGTGCTTTCCTCAGAGAGCTTACTCCATGCCTCATCCCTCAGCTCGGCCTTACGCCTTGCTAATTCAGCTTTATATAGCCCTCTACAAGCTTTTACTAAAGCCAGATCCCTTGGTTTAATACCTAACGCTTCCCTCAGTTACCTAGCTGCTCGAGGCCAAACATCGTGAAACCAACTTGTGGCCTGGTCCATAAGGTACATGGACGGGGCCTTTAATAAGTCTCCAATTGTACAAGATATAACCGTAAAAGCCTCCAGGACAATCCCCCGCGCTACCTGCCTGGTTGTACAAGTATCTAGTTCCTATTGCACCTAGCTAGAAGGTACTCATGGAAGAAATCCGGGGTTATCTGTGCCCACCTAGCCTAGATTTCCCTGCTGGAGGCCAACTGATTAAGATGCACAAAGGGTTGTGGTCGCTAAAAATGCTATCTTCAATGGAGAAGTCCAACAGAAGTGAGTAAAGGGGGCTTGAAACAAAAATAAAATCTATAAACAATGCACTCCCCCTCCCTTTAAGGGTAGGAATGATGGGTTTCCTGACTTGGTCCAGCTGGCACGTGTCCAAGGTTAAATTGAACTGATTGACTAAAGAATTAAGAATGTCTCCCTGCTTATTATGTTCCACTGTGGTACTGTAATTCCGGACCCTGCTGTTCCACCGGTTCCGGGGTCCAACACTCGTGTCACAAAATATCGTCGTACCATGACGAATTTGGTATCTACGGACAGGTAATGATCAGGACATTACCCCTATGCATTTGCGTCATGATTGAGTGATGCTAGCACCCTTAATCATGGTTTCCGTCCCGAACCCTCAGACTCCATTTTGTAAACGGCATCCATCTTACGTCTTGCCCTCATATATAGTCAATTGATTAAGACCGAGTTTGATGTGAAAGGACACGTCCACCGTAGCTGACTTCCCCATGACCTGGCCGAGCTGACTCCATTGCCTCCAGCCAAGCCTGTTTGGGCAGCTCCTCGCCCAGTGGCCGAACAAGATATCATCTAGGCACAACATGTCATAAACCATTCACTACATGCAGACCCTGTTTTCCATACACATACACCTGTCCATGATTCTTGTTTATGACCCGTTTAATGATGGGAGGGTGCCCGACCTTATTGGTGTTTTATCGATATCTGATGGGAATTCTGGATCTGGCGGGGTAATCCATCACAAACTGGACACCTAAAATATGTGCTGACCAGCATGACTTCGCTCTTTGTATTATTGTAGAAATATGTGTATAGCCATATCATAAACTCAAGAATTCTTGCCTGCAGCTGTTATTTATGTATATAAGGAGAAGGCTGGTTCTGTAAAAACGAACAGTCTCCTGAGAACTTACGGCCCGTGCTGTCGTACTTCTAGGACACATGTTACTTGGTTGCAGCCAATAAAACTCGATCTCTGACTTCAACTAGAAGACTCTGTGTTTCTGTGGTCCGGAAAAGGAGAACTCAGAGGTCCCCGGGTGTTACCCCTGGCACCACCGGGTTCCTAAAAACCCGGCACCTCAGTTGGCGCCCCAACTCGGGCGGTATCAAGCGGTGACGGTCCAAGCCAGATGTTCGTGAGGAGCTTCGTGTGAAAATTCCAGAGGACGGCCAGCCACTTCAGCGACCCCTGCATGTCGACGTGGTTCCGAAGGTCTTTGCTGCGAGGTTCCCCGCGTCCCGACGGCTACGAAGGACTACTGCCCTGGCTATCGCCCTGTTTTGGACCCAGTGATCCTTGGTAGAGCGAAACGATAGACGAGTCTTCTAGTGACGTCACCGATCTTCAATATTCAGTTAAGTATAAGTGGAGCGTCTCCCAGTCCTTAGTTTGGTTCTTAGTTTTGGTATCCCAGAGATACGGTTTGTATTGGTTCTTGCAAGCACCAAAACCGAGGGATTCGTGTATTCATGATAATATCATAATTAGATAATCCCTTGAAGTTTGAAGCTAGACTAGTGAGCGAAGAGGCCTGGTCTTAGCAGACTTGGAAACTTGTTTTGTCTTGATTGTAGTAAGGACTCCCGATTAGAGGATTCGTGTCCGGTTCCTCCGATTGGAACTCCAACATATGAGTTATATATAAAGCACGGAGTAGGTCCTATCACGTATAATGAAGTGTGGATAAAATACACCCGCAAGGATGGTGTTTTAAAATGGCCCCAATATGGTAGTCTTGACTCAGAAATATTAGACAACCTCGAGGTCAAATTGTTCAAGAAGAAAGCCCGGCCGGCGATGTTTGACTCTTTTCGCTTATGGCGCAAAGAAGCCAAACAGAAAGAAATAAAATTAGCAAAGAAAAATAAAAGAGGCATGTCGATGGTACAAGCTGCCATCGCATACAGGGATAATGAGGAAGAGCAGGAAAGTGAACAAATGCTCAGAAGCAAGAAACTAGCAGTAGATAAATGCTACCCGATGTTACCACATGGGGGACAAGACTCAAAGGGAACATCCGAGAAAGATCCATTAATGTCCCATTTATTGAACTCACCACCCCCATACACATCGAGTATTGTTGGACCCCCGAGGCGTATTGTTATACCGCGCCCTGGCGCACGAAAAGCAGCTCTTGCACAAGCACCAGCTCCTCTTCAGCTGGTTCCTACTTCTCCGGCGCAGCCTTCTCAAGGGCCGCCGCCTTTGCTACATACTCCATCTACTTCTACTACTTTACCTACCGCTCCGCCTGTTTATCATGATACCACTTCTGCTACTGCTTCCACTTCCTCCACTGTTGCCTCGACTTCCTCTTTACATCAGCCTGTCTTTTCTGGCGCATCTGCCTCGCCGCAAGCTTCTCCTTCTGTCAGACAGAGAGTGGCAAGTACTGTCACTGGTCTATTCTCGCCCTTCTTTGGGTCGCCTAAAACGACCCCTAAAACAGAACGTAGACAGTTGCGTAGTCAATTACCCGACTACGAGGAAAGAGAAGTGCTGAATGAGTTAGCGCGTAAATGGGTTACTGATACTGTAAAATATGATGTTCAGTCTGTTATGGAAGTCTTCCGTCAGTGGGATTCAGCCACTCAAAGATATGTATTTGAAGAGATGTGTGTGTACCTCTGGGAAGATTTACGAGACAATGACCCAAAACGCAGAATGCAGGAACTAGCCCGCATGCGATTCAAATTTTACGAAGGCATGATTATAGGTGCAGATGTTGAACGAGCAATGGATCTGTTGTTATCTTATAGGAGTAAGGGAAACAGCTCTAGATCGTTTAATGAGGATGATGTGTCTGGTAGGAAAAAGGCGCGACAGTACCCCATGAGAGAGGTTCCTCCAGTATGGAGGGAAGGTGATGCGAATGCACAACCACCTGTTCCACCGCATTTCCAGCGTGTATGGGTACATGTCCCCTGGAAAAGATCCGAAGTTTTAGCACTCAAACAGACACTACCTGATCCACGTAAAAACCCAGCAGGATATTACAAGGAATTATCACAAACTGCCAGCTCATGTGTAATGAATTTAGCAGATGTAGACATGTTGTTTGGGAATGTTGTTCCGCATCCTTTATGGAGTAAAATTCGTCATGCAGATCATGATCAAGAACTAGGTGACTCATGGGCTAATATTACTGCTACTGATGCTAGACAAATTGGTGGTTCTAAACCCGAGCCTTTAATAGCAGACCTTCCCGGTAGGATTATCGCGTACATGAAAACATTAATGTGTGAATTACGCGTAAATTGGGACAAGCTATCTGCATGCAAGCAGAAGAAAGATGAGAATGTGTCTGACTTTTTCACGAGATTTGAGGAGACTTTCACTGATCATAGTGGTCAGGACATGGCTACCGAGGGTGGTCAAAGATTGTTTGTAGACAAATTTGTACATAATCTGCTTCCTGAACTGTGCCATAAATTGGAAGATTCAGAGAGTGCTTGGGCTGTTTCCACGTCAGCGCAGATTTTAGCCACAGCCCAGTACTATGAAAATAGACGCAAAGATGAGCTAGATAAGACAGACAAGAAGACTAAAGAACTAAAAACTAAAGTTCTTCTCCAGCAGGCCTATCCGCCTCGCACTCCTAGTCAGCCCAATTATCAGCAACCACAGCAGTATTCAAGAAACGTACAAGGAAACGAGTTTTCCCACCAGCGTTCTCCATATGGCCCGAATCAATGTGCATATTGCAAAGAAGAGGGTCATTTCAAAAGTAATTGTCAAGCTCTTGCGCGACGCTTGAGCGGTGTTTCCGGCGCAAGAGGTAGAGGTGTTCAACAGGCTCCTAGAGGGAGGGGCCATGGAAATTTCTCCCAGAATACCATTTCTTTTCCGCCTCAAAATTCTATGAATAGCTTTGACCAACAGAACCATGCGTCTTCCAGGTCAGCTCAGTACTATGCAGACGACTATTACCCAGAAAACGAGAATGAGGGTAATAATTGCTAGGACAGCCATGGACAAAGAGAGGGAGTTGTTTCAGTTCCAGTAGATCAGAATGGACCTTATGTCGAGGTGATTACATCCGGAGTGTCGGAGCCATTTCTGCTGGATACTGGTGCTACAAAAAGTTTTATTATGCACTCAAAACTTCCTGGCGCACCTTTGTCCGGCGAAATGAATGTTTCAGTAGGTTTTTCTGGCGCCCCTGTTAGAAACCCGATCTCCTGTCCCATGCCCCTTTCTGTTGGCCCATGCGAATTAGAAGCACCCCTCATTCTTACAACAGGTTGTGGCAAAAATTTGTTAGGTTTGGATTTGTTGAAGAGATTATATGCGACTTTGTACTGTTCTCCTTCGGGAGTACAACTCACCCTTGGTAAGAAAGTGATTTCCCCGATGTATTTGTCAAAAGAAAGAATTCCAACTGAGTTGTCATCTCTTCCAGATGTACTTTGGGTGAATGGTTCTAATGATGTGGGTCATTTGGAGATAGCACCGTATGTCCTAACATTAAAAACTAATGTTAGGTTGCCACGTATTCCCCAATATAGAATATCAAACGAATGTGAAAAGGCTTTGTTAGCGATCATCTACGATCTGATTGCGAAAGATGTCATCGAAGAGACTTCAGGCAACATTTGTAACAGTCCTGTTTTGCCTGTGTTAAAGCGTACCGATCCTTCACAGCCCCCTGCGTACCGATTTGTGATCGATCTAAGGGAAGTGAATAAGATCGTTGTACCACAGTTTCCAGTCGTCCCCGACATCACTGCCTTATTGACAATGCTTCCAGCCTCAGCCAATTAGTTTTCAGTGATTGACCTGAAGAATGCTTTCTTCAGCATCCCGATTGCCGAGGAGAGCAGAGATATCTTTGGCTTCAATTTAGGAGGACAAAGCTTCCGCTTTAAACGCGCCCCTCAGGGCTACTGTGAGAGTCCATCAATATTCAGTCAGGCTCTGAAAACGCAACTAGATACGATTGTTTTACCTGGTGGCGCGACTCTGATTCAGTATGTAGACGATTTACTGATCACTGCAGATACTGAAGAGATTTGCAAGCGAGCTACGTTGTCATTGTTGCGTCATTTATGTGACATGAAGCACAAGGTCTCGCTTTCCAAATTACAATTTTGCCGACAAGAAGTAACCTACTTAGGTCACATCTTGTCGAAGGAGGGAAGGAGACTGACCCCAGAAAGAATACAGGCAATTGCAGAATTGAGTGTCCCAAGGACACAAAGAGAAGTGCATGCCTTCTTGGGCATTACATCGTACTGTAGACAATGGATACCGAACTTCTCACTGTTGGCCAAACCCTTGCTGGCATTAATGCGTAAAGACACACCCAATCCTTTGCCTTGGTCTGAAGATTGTCAGGCGAGTTTCCATGAGTTGCGTGAGGCATTATGTTCGGCTCCTGTGTTGGGCAACCCCGACTACAGCAAGCCGTTTACATTATATGTCCACGAGAAGGAAGGTTGCGCATTATCAGTCTTGACACAGCACTTTGGGGACAAACAACGCCCATGTGCATATTTCTCCGCAACTCTAGATCCTGTAGCTAAGGCATTACCAAGTTGCTTGAGGGCCACTGCCGCAGCGGCTGTCTGTATTCGACAGTCTGCTGGGTTAGTCATGAATAATACTCTGACCGTAATGGTCCCACATGCAGTAGATATCCTACTAAACAGAACGAAAACGCAACACCTAACTAGTGCTCGACTATCCAGCTATGAATTGACCCTGTTAGCAAGTCACATTCACATAAAAAGGTGTGATACACTCAACCCTGCTACCTTATTACCCATTCCATCAGAGACAGATGAGATCGACAAACATGATTGCTGCTTTAGGACAGAGGAAGAGACGAAAGGGAGAGTAGACTTACAGGACACTCCCCTCTCTGAATGTAATGATAATTTATGGGTTGATGGTTCATGTTTCAAGTTGCCGAATGGTGATACGAATGCAGCATATGCTGTGACAACATTACACATGATTGTAGAGACAGCTCGCATCCCCCAGAATTCTGCACAAGCAGCGGAGTTAGTCGCACTCACAAGAGCATGTGTGTTGGCGAAAGGAAAACGAGTGAATGTGTACACTGATAGTCAGTACGCCTTTGGCGTAGCCCACAGTTTTGGAAAATTGTGGCGGGAACGTGGGTTCCTGACGTCACATGGCACGAAAATTCAACACGGCCAGCTAGTACACGACCTTCTCGAGTCACTGACCTTGCCCCTACAGGTTGCGATTGTGAAGTGCAGCGCGCATAGAAAGATCCGAGATGATGTTGGTCGAGGGAATGCATTTGCCGATGAGGTCGCGAAAGAGACTGCAAGGAACACAATGAGTCGGATGTATGTCGTAGGTCCTGCTAGATGGACCCCTGATGTGGGTATGTGTGAGGACACCATCGAAAGTGTGAAGTCTATACAAGCTGATGCTACTGAGAAAGAGGTGAATGAATGGAGAGAAAGCAAGGGTAGGTTGGACGCGAATGGTTGTTGGGTCGAACTGTCAGAACATCAGCGATGGTTGTTACCTAACGCCTATGTGCTTGCAGTGGTAACGATGGCCCATGGAATGGCACACATCAGTGTGAAAGGAATTTGTGAGCTGTTGGCCCCAGTATGGCAGAATGGTGGTATCCCAAAATGTGCAGAGAATCTGGTCAGAAATTGTATGGTGTGTTTGAAGCACAATCCCGGTAAAGGAACCCCAACCCCAACTGGTCATTTTGCACCTCCAACGTATCCGTACGAGGTCCTGCAACTCGATTTCATTCACATGGAGAGGTGCAATAACCTAAAATATGTCCTTGTTGTCGTTTGCGCCTTCTCCAGGTGGGTAGAAGCGTACCCCCTTAAGAACAACACTGCATTGTCAACTGCCAAAGCCCTTGTCAAGGAATTCTTCCCCAGATTTGGCATGCCTAGAATTGTCTGGAGTGATAATGGAAGTGAATTCGTGGGACGCGTGATGAAGAGAGTGTGTGAGTGTCTAGGCATCCACCAAAAATTTCATGCTGCGAATCATCCCCAATCGGCAGGATTGGTAGAGTGCTATATTTTTTTTTTTTTTAAGACCAACGGTCCCAAACTTTATTTAGTTTCACAGATGAGTTAAACAGCAGTTACACAGTGTCATAACAATAAACCACTACTACAAGCGGTACTCGGCTATCAGTACATAATGACATGTCAATTATATACGAGTGAAAATAAACAGTAGCCAGTGGAAATGCATTAGTTCACAAGTAGCGGTGCTAGGAAATGTCTCGTGCCGCAGTGCTCGCGGCTCATAGCACTGCGCAAGGACCAGGGTGTTTTAAGAAATCCGACAGTCATTGCATTAAGTTATGTTCCCTGTTTAGTACAGTAGCGAGCTGGAGCAGGATCATATCCCCCGTCGTCACATGGGTCGCTGGGTTTCCGCAACCTGTACATGGAAGCACCCAGTTGCCATTGTGTGATACGGAAACAGGGAGGGGGGATCGAGCATTAGCGCGTGTACAACATCAACAGTCTCTGCGTCAACCAAAAGGCATAACTGGGAAATAAAAGAAGAGGGGGAGGGAGAAACATTTCAACAACTGCTGGACTAGTGTATGTGCGTGTGGTGGTGTATCTAGAACCCTAGCTATGTGTGGTGCACCCTGTATGGGCTGCGCAGGGGCGGGGGTGATCGAGGATGTGGTGTCGCCGCGGCCGCAGGGCGGAGGCGGGGGGGGGAAGGGCAGCGGCGGGGAGCGGCAGGGGACATCGCTCGTTGTGCAAGATCTCGGCAGTCGGGGCAGGCGGCGGGGGGAAGGAGAGGGGGAGGGGGGGCGCGGCAGCGGGGGGGGGGGGGCAATTCCGTGTCCTATATGGACAGCAAGTAACTGGGCCCCTTCTATTCCGCGTCGAGTTGGCATTCTATACCGGCCCGGGCGCATGCCCTATGGTACGCTCAGGGTAGCGTCCCAGTCTTGGGCGATCGGGTATTTCCGTAGGCCAGTGGTCTCCTCTCTGTGTAGTGACACACTCTCCGCACAGGCCCAGTTGCCAAAAGATCGACGCCAGTCCGCAGGGCGCGGTGGGTTGGCGTTTTTCCACCGTTTCGTAATGAGGCCTAAGTCCCAAAAGCGTGCCCGCAGCTTGGTCTGCTTGGTTCTCCTGTAGAGTCCCAGAAGGCATACTTCCCACGTCCTGGGGAGAGTTTCGCCTGAGGCCGCCGTCAGCGTGTCAGTGACCGCTGACCAGTACGAGGCGAGGTGGGCGCAGTTCCAGAGTGCGTGCAGGAAGTCTGAGTCTAGGAGGCCGCATCGGGGTCATTCCGACGAAGTGAGTCCAAAATAGCGATTCAGTTTGTCAGGAGACAAATACGCTCGGTGAATGATATAATATTGGATGGTTTTAAATCGCGCGTTGCGGGGAACATTTCTAGCGCCCGCTAATATCGCGGCCCATTGTTTGTCCGTTCAGTCGGAGCCCCGGTCGGTCGTCCACTTCCCCCTCAGTCTTTGGGAGGAGAATTGGGTATGGGTGTGTAGTGCCTGTGCCAGCCAGTGCACTATATGAGACCCATTGCCCATCACGGGCAGGTACTGGATGAGTAGATGAGTGGGCGGTTCTTGGCTCATGTCACCCCATGCCTTCGTCAGCTCATGGAGGAGTCCGGCGTGTGCCAGGAATTGACCCACTGGTAGCTCGGTGTCTGTGGCCAGGGTCTCGAAGGGCAGCAGCACTCCGTCGCTATATAGGCCGCTCAGGTCGTCTAGGTCTGCCGCCGTCCAGCTGCGTAGCGCAGTCGAGGACAGTATGCCAGTGCCTAAGGGAGTCCCTAGTAGAGGTAGGTTCGGAGCGTAGGGCATTGTACCTTTGGTGAGTCTGAGGGCCCGCGCAAAGCACCGCTTCGCGAGCGCCACATGGACTTGTGTGGGGTGTCGCCCCTGCGTTAGGGGGTGGAAGAGTGTTAGCACCTGCACGGGGGACAGAGTGGTGTCGGCCGTGGCCGTGTCTATCAGGTTCTTGCCGCTCAGCCAGTAAGCGACCAATTGTAGCTGGGCTGCTAAGTAATATAGCTCCTGATTGGGGACGGCTAAGCCTCCAGCGTCCGTGGCCGCATATAGGGTCTTTAACGCTACCCGGGGTCTCCCTTTGTTCCAAATAAGGCGCCTGGTGAGAGTTTCCAGCCCTCTGAATATGCGCGCTGGCACATACACTGGCAGGTTAGCATAATAATAAAGGAGCCGGGGGAGCATTATCATTTTGGTCAGCGCCACTCTGGCTGGCACATTCAGCGGGAGGGAGTTCCAGAACGTGACCTGGGCCGTGAGTGAGGATATAGCTCTCACTAGGTTACCCTCCAGGAGATCCACGGGGTCTCGATATATCAAGATCCCTAGGTACCTGAATACTGTCGGGTGCCACCGGAGCGTCTCCCCCATCATGCGCACCTCACATTGCGGCATCTCGCTACTGAATGCGTAGATTCCTGATTTGGCCCAGTTAACGTGGAGCCCCGACATATCTCCGAATGTACGGAAGATGTCCGCGATTGCCTCGGGTATACGCGTGAGGTCTCTGACATACAGTAGTAAATCGTCGGCATACAGAGACACCGAGTGTATGCCGTCCGCTAGTGGGATGCCCCATGTGGCGCCGGAGGTGCGGAGCAGCTCCGCCAATGGCTCCATCGCCAGGGCGAATATCATAGGGGAGAGGGGGCAGCCCTGTCTGGTACCCCGCCCAATGCGGATCCTGTCAGAGAACAACCGCCCAGTCCGGACACGTACTTCGGGCGCCTGATAGAGGAGCCCCACCATCTGGATATAGGCTTCGCCTAGTTCGTATTTCTCAAGGACTCGGAGGAGATACGGCCATTCCACCGAGTCAAACGCTTTTTCCAGATCGAGCACGATGCACCCTGAACGCGGCCAGGTGGGGGTTGCCTACCGTTGGATCTTAAAAAAACGGCGTAGGTTGTAGGACGTGCTCCGGGTGGGCACAAAGCCATTTTGATCAGCGTGCACCAGCGTGGGGAGCAGCGGTGCAAGTCTCCGAGCTAGCGTCGCGGCCAATATTTTGTAATCGGTGTTGAGGAGTGCCAATGGTCTGTATGAGCCAAGTTCGGTCGCCTCTCTACCTGGTTTCAGCAGAGAGACCACGTTAGCTTCGTTTAGGGACGCCGGGAGCTCAGCATCTTCCAATGCCGCCTTATACATTCTCAGCAGTTCCGGTATTAACACCAGTGAGTAGGCTTTATAGAACTCCGCCGGGAGCCCGTCAGGGCCCGGTGCTTTGCTATTGGAAAGGGAGAAAATCACGTCCCGTAATTCCTCACCGGTAATCGCAGCGTCCAACTCCGTCTGGTGGGCAGCAGTAGCTGTTGGGAGCTGTAGAGTCGTTAGATAGTCCACAATCTCCACCACGGTGGCCCGCAGCCGTGTGCTATACAGGGACTTGTAATGTGACGTGAACGCCTCATGGATCTGTGTCTGGGTGTAGACCTCGACGCCTTGGGTCGTGCGGATCGACAGGACCGGCGCAGATTGCGTGTCCTGCCGTATCAGCCACGACCGCAGTCTGCCAGGTTTGTCCCCCGCGTTGTGAGTGCGCGCGGAGTGGGCTGCGAAGTTAATGTTCTTTAGGCGCTCCATCAACGCAGCGTGATCTGCCCTGGCCGAGATCAGCTGGGAATCATCGCCTCCCGTCGCCTCCCGTTCTTTATCCAGTAGCGCCTCCTCCGCCCTTATCAGATCCCTCTCCACCTGGCCTCGTAGGCCTGCCTGCACACTAAGGCAGCCTCCCCGGGTAACTGCCTTGAAGGCGTCCCACTCAATTCTCGGGGAGGAGGTCGAGTCGTTGTTGTCTTCAAAATATTGTATGATTCTCCTGGACATCTCCTCCCGGAATGGCGGGTCGAGTAGGAGGTCTGGCTGCAAGCGCCATGTGGGTACGGGCGGACGTGGGCGCCGCCATCCATAGACCAGTGTGTGCGGGTTATGGTCCGAGTGTGTCCGTCCCGGGTAGTCTGCGTCAGTCACGGATGAAATCAGGTCGCGGGACAGCATGTATCGATCCAACCTAACATGCAGAGAATGGGCTCCCGAGTAATAGGAATACACCCGGGCGGTGGGATTTCTGACTCGCCAGGCATCGTGTAGGTTCCATTGTGTCGCCCAATCGATTAGGGCCCTGGAAGTCGCTTGCGCTGGGGTGATTGCTGCTGGGGGGGACGAGCGGTCAAGGGAAACATCTAGTACGCAGTTGTAATCCCCACCCACCATCAAGGGTACGTCTGGCCAGGGCGCAATTACTGCCGACAAGCGCGTGAAGAATTTCCCCTGATCCACATTGGGTGCGTATATGGAGGCTATGACAATCTGCTGCCCATCTAGTCTGCCCTGTATGAAGACGTAGCGTCCCTCGGTGTCGATATTGCTGTGTGTTAGTGCGAATGGAACCCCAGGTCTGACCCAGATCAGGGTCCCCCGTGCGAACGCTGAAAAGGTCGTGGCGAATATCTGCCCCCTCCACCTACGGCGAAGTGCGGCCACCTCAGCGGGGACCAGGTGCGTCTCCTGTAGTAGTGCAATCTGGACCTGATGTCGCCTAAGGATTGGTAGAGTGCTATAATGGCACGTTAAAATTGAAACTGGCCAATATCCAAGCCAGCACAGGTCTCAAGTGGCCAGACGCCCTGCCTTTAGCACTCCTGTCTACCAGGATGATTGTCCACTCCAGATTAGGACTTAGCCCACACGAGATCGTGTTCGGGCGCCCAGCAAATATATGGGGAGTACCGAGGCCCAGAAAGCTCAGGAAAATAGAGTACCCTGCACTGTTTGACTATTTACACGAACTGACAACTAAACTGCATGCTTTACATCAACAGGTCCACAGCTCCTCTCCACCAGCGTCTGACGATCCAGGCCACGCCATCGAACCTGGCTCTTGGGTCCTAGTTCGGAACTTCAGGCGAACAAAGAACGAGGAGCCTCGCTGAACCGGACCTTTCCAGGTCTTACTGTCTACCCGCTCTGCAGTACGTGTCCACAGAAAGAAACACTGGGTGCACGGCGCCCACTGCAAAAGGGTCCCGCTGCCCCTTCCATATGACCGGTGGGTCCAGCAAGGAGTCGCTGACTCCGAAACTGAGTTTACACCTCGTTTTATCCCCTTCAGCGATGCACGGCTAAAAGGAACTGGTACCGACAAAGAGAGCGATTGTATTTTGCAAGGATCTGTCCCACCGTCGATACAGTTGGACGCTACAGAACCTGAAACATTGTTTAAAGATCACACCGAGCCTGGAAAAGAACGATATAATCTGAGGTCAAGACCAAGGAACTGACATAACCGAATTAATACGATTTTCCCCTTTTCCCCAGGAACTATTTTTGATTTCACAGCTCTCTCGCCCAGGGAACTAGCTCATTTTTGATTTTCGAACCGCCATCCGGTTCTGCTGCTAGGGCCGCGGTTGAAGTCTGAGGAGTGCAGCCGGGGACGCCTAGGTCAACGGTTCTGGTCGGTCTGAGGGAATTACCCCGGACTGGACAGAGCGCACATCTTGGCAGAAGCAACCTCCCACCGCGGGCAGCAACCAGAGGATGGAGTTTCCGAGGGTAGAGAGACCTGCTAGACACATGAACTTTAAAAGAAGAATACGCACTGTAATGGCCAGGAGGAAATTCCTGATAATATGTATTTTGATGATATGTAGCATAATGATGTTCTTGATTGGTTACACCTTATCCACGTTTCAAATCACCTTTGTAAACAACACTCAGCCCACGCCTTCTCTGACCGCCTCTTTGCACTCCTTTCACCCTCTCCCTGAACACGAGTCTGCCAGAAGACTAGAGTTTGTAAATAACTCCTTTATCCAGCTCCTACACCAGCACCAGTCCATAATGAACACATCAAATTGTTGGATCTGCGGACTCATGCCGCACACGACAGATAAGGGCATTCCATACTTCATCCTACCATTCAGTTATCACGGTTCTCTGTGGGCTTTCCAGACCATGTTCCTGTTCGCCCTAGAACCATACCCGCCCCGTTCCGCGGAGAGCGATTCCAGCAACAAGGCACTAGTGGTAGGAATAAGAAACATGAGTAGGGATGTTGATACGTATCAAATGATTCCTAAAGATGAACTCACTCCCTACGGCCGTTGGAACGTGACTAAATATGGGATCTCTTTGAATAAAAGCCAGAAAACAAAGAAATCCTCTCCAGTCTGGATAGTGCCCCACCGAGGTCACTTATGTCTGCAAGGTATTGGCAGGGATCCCAAAGCCCAGTTGGGGAAGAGCACATGTACGGAAACATACGTGTTTGCCTCCCGAACTTCCCCTCCATTCTTGGCGGCTAAAGGCACCTATTTCGTCTGCCATGACAGAGCCTACACCTGGTTGCCCCCCGACTTCTCGGGCACATGCTTTATCTCGTTTCTGCTGCCACCCACCTACACGGCCGGGGAGGATTACCATCGGACAAGGACAGTTAGGGGTGTTGTGAGTCAAGACGACACCGCGGGTTAGGAGTTTGGAGAATTCGCCAAGGGTTTTCTGCCATTTTGGGGGCCTATGGTGAACAGCAGGAACATTCGACAATTGACGAGGATAGTTGAGTCCGCCGTGACTGAAACGGCCGGTGCCCTTAGCAACTTGACAGCTGAGCTTCAGTCGGATCGACTTATGACCCTTCAGAACAGGGTTGCTCTAGATGTCATACTTGCAGACTGTGGTGGTGTATGTAGAGTGATCCAATCTAGTTGCTGCATTTTCATCCCCGATAATGCGCCGACAGTGTACCAGGCCATCTCCAAATTTTACAAAATCTCTGATTCCCTTCATATGGAGAAAGGGGATTGGTCTCTGCTAGGGTGGGTCTGGGAACTGATCTCTGCTTGGGGATGGAAAACTCTGATCTTCATCGGGATGATCTTAGCCGTTCTGTTTATGTTCTGCCTGTTTGTACAGTGCGCTCCTGCAATATGTGGCCTCTGCGCTACTTCATGTGTAAGGAAGCCTGTATCAAGGGACGAATTGAGCAACAGAATGATGCTACAGCAGCATCTCCATGAATTCATCAATACAGATTTGGACTCAGATTAGAGTGAGTTATTGCCTAATATGAGGGCAAAAGGAGGGTCTGTGGTACTGTAATTCCGGACCCTGCTGTTCCACCGGTTCCGGGGTCCAACACTCGTGTCACAAAATATCGTCGTACCATGACAAATTTGGTATCTACGGACCGGTAATGATCAGGACATTACCCCTATGCATTTGCGTCATGATTGAGTGATGCTAGCACCCTTAATCATGGTTTCCGTCCCGAACCCTCAGACTCCATTTTGTAAACGGCATCCATCTTACGACTTGTCCTCATATATAGTCAATTGATTAAGACCGAGTTTGATGTGAAAGGACACGCCCACTGTAGCTGACTTCCCCATGACCTGGCCGAGCTGACTCCATTGCCTCCAGCCAAGCCTGTTTGGGCAGCTCCTCGCCCAGTGGCCGAACAAGATATCATCTAGGCACAACATGTCATAAACCATTCACTACATGCAGACCCTGTTTTCCATACACATACACCTGTCCATGATTCTTGTTTATGACCCGTTTTATGATGGGAGGGTGCCCGACCTTATTGGTGTTTTATCGATATCTGATGGGAATTCTGGATCTGGCGGGGTAATCCATCACAAACTGGACACCTAAAATATGTGCTGACCAGCATGACTTCGCTCTTTGTATTATTGTAGAAATATGTGTATAGCCATATCATAAACTCAAGAATTCTTGCCTGCAGCTGTTATTTATGTATATAAGGAGAAGGCTGGTTCTGTAAAAACGAACCGTCTCCTGAGAACTTACGGCCCGTCCTGTCGTACTTCTAGGACACATGTTACTTGGTTGCAGCCAATAAAACTCGATCTCTGACTTCAACTAGAAGACTCTGTGTTTCTGTGGTCCGGAACAGGGAGAACTCCGAGGTCCCCGGGTGTTACCCCTGGCACCACCGGGTTCCTAAAAACCCGGCACCTCACCACATGCATGCCACTCAGGCGTGGGCAACCCATGTTAATTAAATTTAAAACAACCTGGTCCCTGCATAAGTGAAGATTAAAGTCTCCTGCAATCATAAGTTAACCATTATGAGGG
The DNA here is from genome assembly GCF_964263255.1 of Lissotriton vulgaris. Lineage (NCBI taxonomy): Eukaryota > Metazoa > Chordata > Amphibia > Caudata > Salamandridae > Lissotriton > Lissotriton vulgaris. The sequence continues at coordinate 819,264,406 of NC_141697.1, read as the reverse complement.
GCCTTAACGGGGAAGTTTCTTAAAAAGGAACCCTTCCTAGAAATGTTACAACAATCTGGAGAAACATTGGTAGCATTATAGAAGTTCAATAGCAACAAATTAACAGACCCATGTGAAAATGACAACGCCTACAAATAAGGATTATCGGTTGGCAGCATCGTCAGGCGACAACAAACTGCTAGGGAGACATAAATTACCAACCCCCCTTAGATCTTCCTGCCCTAGATTGAATGGCAGGCACAAAAAAGTCTTATAGCCCTCTAGAAAAAACTGTTCTTATTTGACCATGTCTCCTGGAGATATATCACGTCAAATTCTTTTTCAAATGAGCTTCAGCAGGGGTCAGCAAACTTGCTCCCTAAGCAGGCTATGTTCCATGACACAAATTTGCAGGCCTTGCCACCCTACGAACCAATTGAGAGGCCCGGTGTATTCTTTAGATCAGAGGGTGATGCCTCTGCTGGTTCTGTCATTGTGAGTCGATCGCTGCTGTCCAGCGTTTCCAGAGGGGCAAATCTGTTATAGAGGGATGTATCATAAGTTACCATCTGCCAATCAGGCTGAGAGCGAACAGGATGAACAGGGAACCTCCACTGGTTTACCGTGCCAGGTGTCATCGTGCTGCTCGAAGTGCTATAGAAATGCCTCATAAGGAGGGCCACAATGGACGAGTCAAGACCACAAGATTTTCTCTGTGTAGCTCAATACAGAATTCTCTCTACCAAGTGAGGTCTGTTAAAAGGAACAATTACACAGTCTTGTTCCACATATTTTGTGGACCTCCCAACCCAAGAAACTCTGCGCACTATGTTAATACATTTCTCCATCCTTAGAACCAGGACCATGTTACGGTTCAACCAGTGCAGGACTTTATTCCTTAATTGGTCAAAATATTCAGCAGCACCGGAGGGAAACACCAAAACATTTCCAAGTACCACTACATATGGTGATGATTCAGGTGGAATGTGTAAAATTGGTAACCTCTGCCTCTGTCTCTAACCCAAAAGGGTCTGCTACCCTAGCTTCTGTACCAGCCCCCTCCTTTCAATATCCCTCCTGATGGGGGTTTGGCTGGCCCCGGGCGGGCTTTAGGGCTCTGGGTTTTTGAGGCCTCCACTCCACCCAGTGGGCTTACCACCAAGGGCATAAATCCAACTGGAGGGGGGGATTGAGTGTCACTATCTTGCACAGTATTTAATGATGATGACTGAATCTGCCCACTTGATCGCACATCGCCCGCTCTAACACTCTCAGTTGCAAAGCCAGCTGAGGCCCCCCAGATCTACTTTGAGAGTCGTTTTCCCTCAGTAAGCTATGATGGCTGATCTTTGAGAGCTCCAACTCTATTGAGGCCAAGCATTGCCTGATAGGAACTAATTTAAGGTCCATACTTGTCAACAAAGAACCCAGCCAGCCTTCCATCATAGCCGCCATGTCGTCCTTGGTCAGGGTTTGCAATTTATTTGCACATTGCGCTATCCCCTATGCCCTTGGACATTTTGCTTTACTCTCGGTCAAAGAGCCTTTCCTTTTAACTCCCGGTCCTGGTCCTGTCCTCTCTGATGCTCCCTGTCTGGATGGAATGCTCCGAGGTCTGGAGCACAGCAGACCCCTTGCTTCGTGCAGTGGAGCATGGTGACTCCATGCTGGTGTTAATGACCGATACTTACTTGGAGCCATGTCCTCCACCCACCCCCAGGCTGGTAGATCTTGCTGGGGAGTTTAAGATTCCTAGGTCCGGCTTGGCAGTCTGGGATACGCTAACCCTTGGAGTAATTGGTGGGCTAGTGAAGGGGCGAGTTACAGGAGAATGGGAAAGACTACAGGCCACCAGCTCAATCTCTTTGTCTGTAATCCTGCTGCTCTCAATAACAAGCATTAGAAATGCAATAGGTCTCGCAGCATTAGAGTTAGTGCTTTTAGAATTGTTTATGGGTTTTTTTGTAAATCTTTAGCATGAGGTTGAGGGTGAGTGAGGGTGAGTGAGGGTGAGGGGTTGAGGGTGAGTGAGGGTGAGGCTGAGGGTGAGGGTGAGTGAGGGGTTGAGGGTGAGGAGTTGAGGGTGAGTGAGGGTGAGGGGTTGAGGGTGGGTGAGGGGTTGAGGGTGAGTGAGGGTGAGGGGTTGAGGGTGAGTGAGGGTGAGGGTGAGTGAGGGTGAGGGTGAGTGAGGGTGAGGGTGGGTGAGTGTGAGTGTGAGTGTGAGTGAGGGTGAGTGTGAGTGAGGGTGGGTGAGTGTGGGTGAGGGTGAGGGATTGAGGGTGAGGGGTTGAGGGTGAGTGAGGGTGAGGGGTTGAGGGTGAGTGAGGGTGAGGGGTTGAGGGTGAATGAGGGTGAGGGAGGGTGAGGGGTTGAGGGTGAGGGGTTGAGGGTGAGTGGGGGTGAGTGAGGGTGAGGGGTTGAGGGTGAGTGAGGGTGAAGGTGAGTGAGGGTGAGGGTGAGTGAGGGTGGGTGAGTGAGGGTGAGTGTGGGTGAGTGTGGGTGAGTGAGGGTGAGGGATTGAGGGTGAGGGGTTGAGGGTGGGTGAGGGGTTGAGGGTGAGTGAGGGTGAGGGTGAGTGAGGGTGAGGGGTTGAGGGTGAGGGGTTGAGGGTGAGTGGGGGTGAGTGAGGGTGAGGGGTTGAGGGTGAGTGAGGGTGAGGGGTTGAGGGTGAGTGAGGATGAGGGGTTGAGGGTGAGTGAGGATGAGGGGTTGAGGGTGAGTGAGGATGAGGGGTTGAGGGTGGGTGAGGGTGAGTGTGAGTGAGGGTGAGTGAGGGTGAGGGTGAGTGAAGGTGGGTGAGGGTGAGGGGTTGAGGGTGATTGAGGGTGAGGCGTTGAGGGTGAGTGAGGGTGAGGGGTTGAGGGTGAGGGTGAGTGAGGGTGAGGGGTTGAGGGTGAGTGAGGGTGAGGGTGAGTGAGGGGTTGAGGGTGAGTGAGGATGAGTGAGAGTGAGGGTGAGTGAGGGGGTGAGGGGTTGAGGGTGAGTGAGGGTTTGAGGGTGAGGGGTTGAGGGTGAGTGAGGGTGAGGGTGAGGGGTTGAGGGGGAGGGGTCGAGGGGGAGGGGTTGAGGGTGAGTGAGGGTGAGTGAGTGAGGGTGAGGGGTTGAGGGTGAGTGAGTGAGGGTGAGGGGTTGAGGGTGGGTGAGTGAGGGTGAGGGGTTGAGGGTGAGTGAGTGAGGGTGAGGGGCTGAGGGTGAGTGAGGGCGAGGGGTTGAGGGTGAGTGAGGTTGAGGGTGGTTGAGTGAGGATGAGTGAGAGTGAGCGTGAGTGAGGGGTTGAGGGTGAGGGGTTGAGGGTGAGTGAGTGAGGGCTTTCCAGTCTTATGTTTTTTCTTTTCTAAAACAAACAGTGGTCAGCAGGAAGGAAATATCTACAGCAACGTATTTAATATTTTACACTCTGATTATCACTGCAGGAAAAACATAAAAATACACACATTGTTAGCTTCAGTTCATTTGTAATGTTGCTCATATTAAATTGATTTTAATAGCAAGAGATTACTAAGTGCTTTGTGCCTGTTCTGGTGGCTCAGTGGACCGATGCATCCACTGCAGGGGTTTGTGTTCGATCTCATAGACACAGGTTCAAATTCTGGCGGGGCCTTTCATCCATCTGAGGTCGATAAAATGAGTACCATTGAGTTGGGAATGTTAGATAGAATCTGTGAGGCACAAAAATAAAATGATCTGTCTGTGCTTAAACGGTCGAAAAGCCTTGAAAGGACTTGCTGAGAAACCAACGTCTCACCTGAAAACCCTGCTCGGATGCAGGGTTTTGGAAGAACCTGTCTGAGCGAGATTTACTGCTGGAGAGATAGAAAGCATGCCGTGTACGCGACACACCCCTGCACCGGATTCCTAAATGTAAAGTCGGCGAAGAGGAAAGTAGCCTAGCTCGCTTCCCGGAGCCTCAGTGGGTGAGTGCAGCATCTGCATGAACAGGCAGAGGTGCACCCGCGAAAGCGGGTGATCGGCTTCAAATCATGCCTGCAGCAGGTACTAGCGCACACAGGCAAACTGCATACCAGGTGGACCGGTGAAAGTAAGAGTGGGAAAGACGCGCTGGTGAAATAGCGGGGCACTACAGGCAGCGTGCACAGGAATGCGGGCTCATTACAGGCAGCGTGCACTGGTGCTCGCGGGCGCACCACAGGCAGTGTATCGGAGAAAGCGAGTTGCAAACCCGCACGGAGGCTATACATTTAAACTCTAGGGCATGTACAAATGTTGATGACTTTATCGGGAAATGTGCTCAGATATTGGAGCACGTGATCATGGAAGTGATTTGGCATCTCTTTTGCAACTGTGGGAGGGGCAGTGAAGTTCATTCCAAGCGCGTGTTTCCTGGTGACTCAAAGGGAAAGTGATAGTGGATTTTTCTTAGTTACGGTCACTGGAAGTAGCATTTGAGAGCATTCTTTCTGACTTGCAGTTAGAGCGGCCGTAATACAGTAACAGGAAGGTAAGATAGAACCTCCTTTGTGTTTTAAACGGCACAATCTTGACGCGACATGCTACTGCTTGCAAATTCTTTTATTGATGATTTTTCTGTTCTATGTAAACTACGTGGTGCTTTTTACTTTTTGTAAAGTTTCTTTATCCAAGTTCGTGTTTTAACTTCTTAATCTGTGTACCAAACCTGTTTTTCACTAGCGCCTGAGCCGACGTTAGATTGGTTTTAATGGTCGCATACACTTAGTGATTTACTGCCGTATTTTTTACTCTATTATTTTGGGTAAAATAAACAAAAAAGAAGCCGGAGGGAAGAGAGGGGAGGGGGGAGGAGAGCGAAAGGATCGGAGACACGGCGACACGGCGGGTAAAATAAACAAAAAAAAAGCCGGAGGGAAGAGAGGGGAGGGGGGAGGAGAAATGCGACACGGCGGGAAGGGGAGGGGGCGGAGCGGGTCAAATAAACAAAAAACAAGCTGGAGGGAAGAGAGGGGAGGGGGGAGGAGAAGTGCGACAGGGGAAATGCGAGACGGCGGGAAGACGGACATGCACGCGCCCGTGACTTTTAAGGTCAATGCGCATGCGCATAAGCTTAATGCGCATGCGCATTGACCTTAAAAGTCACGGGCACTGCAAGGAATCGCCACGATTCCTTGCAGTGCAGATAAAGAGTGGATAACTCGCAATACTCTCTTCCGGCTTCTGTCCATTCATCCAGATATATAACACAACAAGTAACATTACGCATACAACAAGCCAGGACTATTGGCTTTGTCGATGGTTGTAAGTTGCATAAGATAAATAAGCAACAACTATCACTTTGTTGTATAGAAAATGTTAAATGCTACTCGCTCTTGTGGGCGAGGTTGTGGCTAAGGCTAGAGCAGCCGGTCTTCGAGCTGAGAAGACAGGTTCGAGCCTGATGTCCTGTGATTCCAAAAAATTAATATGCCCTTGCGTATGAGTAACCTGTGCTCATGTAAAGCGCGCCTAGTTTGTGCTATATAAAACTAAAAAACATTCTTTTTGTTGTTACATCAAAGGCTTGTGACGGGTTGTACTATTGCAGAGTTAAGGTTTTCCTTCACCCTGAAGGTAAAAATGGAAAACCTGAAAGTGACCCATCTCGGCACCTGTTTTTAAAAACTGCTGTTGCTGAGCACCGGGACCCGGCCCACTTAAAGCCCTTACGTTACATTTTAGTTGTGCTCAATTGAATAGAGCACGCCTTGTCCTTCACCTCAGAGGGTGTGGGCTTCCTTTCTAGTAGTAAACATTAGGAGGTCAAGGTGACGATTGGGGGCGGTGGCGCCGCCACAACTGCACTCTTTATTATTTTTCGCTTATTGTGTGAAACTGCCGCGTTGGACCGCAACAAAAACTCTACTTTCTTCGACCGAGAGGCGCGCGAGCGCTTTTCTCGGAACCGGGCCTGGGTGCGGCAGTTGACGGGTGCCTGTCTTTCATTACTGCCGGTCCCCCTCCGGCCATGCAGGCTCTCGGCGACAGCTGTGTTTTCAGCTCTGCTCACAGCTGGCGCGGCGCTTTCCAAGCTCTTTGGGGGCCGGTGCGGGTTTGCGCGGCCACAGAAGCCGTCTGAGTCTGTGCTGGGCCACGGGGAGATCCGAGTGTGGGGAGCAGGGAGGTGAGGTTAACCCTCTGGTGGCGGGCGCTGCGGCTATTCAGCAGGGCATCGACGAGGCTCTTCTATTGTGGGCACTGTATCGTTCTTCAGGTTCAGTCTGTTGTCATTTTCTGGTGCAAGAGGGCATTTTACCGACGATTCTTCAGTCACACAAATATCTAGGATTCATTTCCTTGTAATGTAGCAGAGCTGTTGAGCCTTGCGCCACTTGCACTGAGACCCATATTCTAATTGACGTACATATCCCTGAAAAAAAAAAACCTCTTGTATCCAGCCACAACCTTCCTTATGGTTATTCTGGTATTTTATTCTATAGAAGGGAGTTAGAATGGTGGATTTACACGTGTTTCCTTGGGGTCCGGGGAACATTGTTGTTCTCATGTTGCTGGGCGGCTGAAAGGATTATTGAATGCAAAGCATGTTGGATTTTTATAAAGGGGAGAACCTTTACCCAAATGCTCTTCAAGGTATTAACATTTCTGAAACTACAGTGTTTGAGAGAAAGCAACAATTTTGGTATCTTAAGACTGTTAACTACTCGAGGTAAGTACTTTTGTGCTTGTAAGCTGTGTAGCACACTGGTGGAGATTTCAGTTGACAAGTAGAGCCATTGGCACTTTTTAAGCACTGCAACTATAACTATTTGCTTCTGCAGTCTTGAATTATTTTGGGTAAAATAAACAAAAAAGAAGCCAGAGGGAAGAGAGGGGAGGGGGGAGGAGAGCGAAAGGATCGGAGACACGGCGACACGGTGGGTAAAATAAACAAAAAAAAGCCGGAGGGAAGAGAGGGGAGGGGGGAGGAGAAATGCGACACGGCGGGAAGGGGAGGGGGCGGAGCGGGTCAAATAAACAAAAACAAGCTGGAGGGAAGAGAGGGGAGGGGGGAGGAGAAGTGCGACAGGGGAAATGCGAGACGGCGGGAAGACGGACATGCACGCGCCCGTGACTTTTAAGGTCAATGCGCATGCGCATAAGCTTAATGCGCATGCGCATTGACCTTAAAAGTCACGGGCACTGCAAGGAATCGCCACGATTCCTTGCAGTGCAGATAAAGAGTGGATAACTCGCAATACTCTCGCCTTGCTCGATGCGCATGCGCATCGACAGGCGAGACCTAAAAAGGAGTCCATCATAGGTGCAGACTGCCCTGAGGCTACTGCCATCGGTCCCTTACATTTCCCCATAGCTCTCAGGCAGGAGCTTACAACAATAAATGAGCTAAACGAGCTGGGCTAAAACAGTACACCAGTATCCCCCTGACCAAAAACCAAGAAGCCAGTAGATTTTTCTCCTACCTGCTCGTGCTGGAAGGTGGTGATGATGCCCCACAAGGCCCTTAGCTAGTGGCTCCTTTGAGGCCTCAACCGAGGAAATCCACACAACTTCGATCCAAGCTCCTTCCAAGGGATCCAAGATCGAGGATCAAGAGGGGCGGCCCAGCCCAGCTTCCTCCAGGCTCTGATGGGTGGGGATCGGCCTACCCTTGGCCCAGGCTTTGCCCTAGCACAACCTGCACATGACCTCCGCCGCGGGAGGCAAACTGCTTTTCAGCACATGCAGGTGTGCTGCCTTCTCTCCTTCAACAGTTCTAGGACACAGAGTCACTCGTCAGTAAAAATTCCAGAAATGAGTCCCGTGCCACGGGAGACAAACAGATCTTTTCAGCGCGCGCAGCGTGGGCTTGCTGCCAAAGCTCCCCTTCCTCTCCTTCAGTAGTTCTGGAACACCGAGTCCATCTTCGGCAAAGATTCCAGAAATTAGTCAAAAAGTCAATGTAGATAGATACTGCTTTTAGTAATGACCCTTTTGTGATAAGATTGGCCTGCCTGGAGGATTCTTTGCATTTTTATGAATTTTTCGGCAGGAAATATATAATTAAGTACAATACTGCTTGCTATTCTGCTTCAAGCATGTTAATCTATGAAAGATCCAATACCTGTAAATGCAGTTCTCCAGTTTTGGTATCTTCCAAAGATTCACATGCAACCCACCCTCCTCCCCACAGAGGCACCCCCTCATAGATCGGGATTATTTATTCCTACTTGTTCTTGGAAATCTGAGGGGCACAGACTCTGGCTGGAGTGTTATAGAAGGTGCTATTGCCTGATTGGTTATAGTTCAGGTTTGGTCCTTTTTTTAAAAGGACATAGGCTATTAAGGTGACCTTGCATTGCCATTATAGCCTGTGGTACTACTACATACTGCTTTACTATGGCACTGTGGGACTCCCACTTCAACCACAGGGAATGATTCAAGCATGTGACTCTTTGAAAGATACCAATACTGGAGAACTGAAGTTAACAACAGTGTTTGTTTAGTATGACAGCCACCTCATTTGAAACAGCTTCAGCCAGTAAGGAGCTCTGTTCATCACAGAGGCAAAGGTCCCATATTATTACCGGCAAGGATATGGCTGCAGGTTATTTTCTTTAACACAACCTGCATCGAGTGGGTGCAATGCACCACGGATTTAAGGATCTTAACACATTGAGTATAGCCCTGAAGAAGTCGCTGCGCACAGCTGTAAGCGTGATGAAACACGAGTTATCTAAGGCTGTTTGGAATAAACTGAAGGGCATGTTCCAGCAAAGACTCAAGTTTTTGTCACAATGTTATTAATATCATTTATACACTGTTAGTGTGTGCAGGGGACTGTTGTTCTGTTTAGCATTTGAATAAATCAGAAAGCAGGCTCACCAATATTGAAACAGGCTGTACAGAACTGCTTGACTAACTGACGTGTTGGCTGCTGCATTATCATACAGGCAATAAATAGTGCTCAGTGAAAGCATGTTTGCTCTTCCGCATGCTGCATGGCAAAGGTCTTGAAATGGCCCTCCAGTGTAGACAGTGGCTGTTGCGACCATGCTTCTTGTGGAACGGGCTCTCGCTTTTTCTTGAAGCTGGTGATTAGCATTAGTGTGTCAAAAGGTGATACAGGGTAACAGCCAACTAATAATTCCGTGTTTGGGTAAATGGAAAGGCTCTCCTGGCTGGCTGAAAGAAACGATAATTGCTCAGAAGTACGAAAGTAAGGGGCAGATTTACAAGCCCCTTGCGCCTCTTTTACACCGCCGCGTCACTTTTGTGACGCAGCGGCGGCGCAAAAGATGCGCCATGGTGCGGGGTATTTACAACGTGACGCACCTGGGAGATGCGTCACATTGTAAAGCCCTGCGCCATAAGGAGGCGTTCCGGTGCGGGGGGGGGGGGCGTTCCTGCGCAGGAACGCCTCCTAAAAGTGGCTGAGTGAAATCTACAAGGCGTAAGGCTTGACGCAGCATTGGACATATAGGGCCACCCAGAGCATTGCTGGAGCTGCGTCGCGCTTGCGACGCAACTCCAGCAATGCGCTGCCTTTAACGCACAGATGCGTCACGCATCTGTGCCGTTTTTGCCCCATGGTGCGCCGCATTATAAATGCGGCACACCATGGGTGGCAGAGCTGCGGCGCACAATAACTGGCGCATCCCTGGCGATGCGCCAGTTATTGTAAATCTGCCCCATAGTCTTTAGTTTTGAGCCTGTAAAATCTGACGCCGCTCTAAATGCAAAGATCTGTCCACTGATGTGGATGAACTGGGGCAGGAATACACAAAGACAATTTCATTTAAGTGAAAGCCTGATGGTACCACCGTACCATGGGCATGAATTTAAGGTTGTTACGTAAAATGTATTTGCCTTTTGTAGAACGATGGTATAGCACTTCTGTGGTGAATGCTTACAGCTCACCAACTCTTCATGCTGAACTGAAAGCTAGCAACAGTGTAGTCTTCTATGAAATCTATTTACCAGTCTTATAAATTGATTCAAAGGGAGGAAGCGTCAATAGATTAAATTCTATCTTTAACTCTGTGGGACAGGAGGGCGCCTCACAGGGGGAAACCCCTAAAAAGTCCATTAAATAACTGCTTGATTATTCTTTGGGAGAGTAAAGACAATGACCATTCCTCTGAGTCTAGAATTAGTGAACAAATGGATTCAGAAGGAAAAGTATCTTTGTTTAGCTTATTAGTTGTTGTGAAAAGGTAATTCTTCGTTATTTCTAGCAAGTACGGAAACGCTTGATGGGGCTGCATTGATACCGAGTTGAGCCTCTGTGTTTGCACCATATAGTGCCAAGCTTCAACTTCGGTATAATACGTTTTTGTTGTAGTCAGTGCTCATGCCAGCGCTTATTTCTCTATACAATCCATTGGGATGTCCAGATGGCCGAATTCTAGGTAGTCAGAAACCACGGTGTGGGGTTCAGTGATTTGAGATTGTGGTAGAGAATCTCTTTCTTGTGGCTGGTGAGAAGGTTTGGATGGTTCATGAGCTGTAGTGAGTAGGTATGCAGACAGTCTCAGCAAGTTACTGTACCAGAATTGCAGAGGCCATGTTAAAACAATCCGAATCGGGAAACAGTGGTCTGCTTTGGTATTTGTTGACACCTTGGGTATGAGGGGAAATGGCAGAAAGGTGTGAGCTAAGACGTTAAACCATGTTATCAAACAGATGTTGCTTTTAGGTCTTAGTTGCCTGTACCTACTGGCGTGATACTGGCATTTCTTTTTCTGTAGTGTGAAACAAAAGGTCTCGTGTTGGATGGTCCATGTCTAGAAATATGCTGCACTTGATCATGATGAAGCTCCATTGAGGAGTGCCACCATCTCATTTATGTTGAGCAGTGGGAAGGTGTGCATGGACTGACTGTAACATTTTCATACTTCGCCACAAGTTAAATAAAATGGTTAAGCATCCCAGTGAGACTTTCTTTATTTTCTAGTTAATTATTTTAAGTATCCGGCGTTCCCCTGTAAGCAGAAGACTCATAAAAACTGCACAGGGTAGGGCTCTCACCTTCTTGTATGTACAGACAAAGTAATATGTTTGTTGACTGTTCAGCTGTATTTTTATCAGTGTAATGTACATGTATTTTCTTTTTCCAATATCAGTCCCAGCAATGCTGAAGATGATCTGACAGCTATGTGATGATTCCATGAACTCTCCTTCAGAGCATCCCCTGACACTCATGGAGATGAAGATAATGTAGTTGAGGAAACTAAGCTTTTAAAATGTATTTTTATGCCATTTTACTCCATTGTAACACATTTCTGGAATAGACCTTGCCTCCACTCCCTTAGCTGTGATTGCTTTCCTTCTTACCTGAAGGTGTCTCACCTCAACACTTAGTTTTGCACTGGGAAAAGAAAGACATGCTTATTCCATTTCTGCATACACAGAAAAGTGCATGGGTAAAGTACCACATGCCATACATTATAAGGATATTGCAATTCACACAGGAGTCCCCTGACCATAGGGGAACGATTCCAAAGGCAGAGTTCCTTTATAACGTCATGGAATTCTGAGGTGACATGCAGCATCCTTTTAATGCATGGCAGATGGTACTGTATTCCTTATAGTGCATGGTCATACCACCCCCTTCCCGAAGATCACTAAATTCCTTGGTATCTTTATCTTTCATGTTCATCGCAGATATAAAAAATACAAGCAGGATCTGTAACACAAAATTAAACACACCAAAAAGCAGTTGGTATTTTTTGAAAAATAATATTTCAGTTGAACAACTACGTCATTTCTTTATTACAGGCGACGAAGGACATCGCTTCTTGCCTGTAATACGTAAATTGGAAACAATCTTCTATACATGGATTACAGGCTTTCATGTTTTAAAATTAGAATAACTGCGTAAAGGTTAGATACTATTTCTATAAGGCCTAATATTTCAATAAATAAATTATTTCAATAAACTCATCTGCTTATAGCTAGGTTTAGCCCTAATACCAAGCATTTGTAAACATATAACCAGAATGCTGCAGATATTAAAGATAACTTTTAATTATGTTATTTTCTTAATATTAGGTGTATTCTGTTTATTTTTCTGTATGAACAAGACTAAATAAAGGTACAAATGATTGCTGGCTCCAACCTCTAGTCTCCTCTAAATCTCCCTCTCAAAGCACGCACAGAATGGATGTTTCTCCTTCTGCCCTCCCTCACATCTTGTATCCACAGGTGCTCCTTTCCTTACCTTTTGCTTCCCGTTGTCTTACTTAACCTGTTTTTATTGAAGCTTGAAAATCCATTTTCCCAATACAAATGGCAAAATGATTGACTTTCTCATTGCTTCTTTTTCTTTCCTTTTTCACCTCCTATCCTGCTCACAAGTTTCTCATGTACGTTTCAAATCTTAAGTCTAGGCTCTGTGAGATCTTTTCTTTCGATGACCAGTTGTTTTGTGTTCATGTCCTATCGAAGGTTTCATCTTCATATTTTCGCTATTTTTATTTTCTCCTTGCTTTACAAATAGCCTATCTGTCTGAAAATTGAACTCTTCCTCAATAACAGTTGTTTAAAAAACGTATCTCCATTACTGTCTTCATTTGTTAATCTACAATACATCATATTGTCATTGTTTGTCTTTGTTTCTACCACAAGCCAGCTGGGAAGACAGATAGTAATGATGGATGGCATAGGGCAGTCTAATCTGCACGTCACAAAGTCTGGATCTATTCTAATGAATCTGTGGATGGAAAGAATGATCGGGTTAAAAAAAGGACTCAAACATGCGTACCTGCTCTAAAGACTTGAAAGCCTTTACAAGCATTTTAGACCAGAAGTAGCTCAGCAAGTCTGAGGCCTCACTGCTTATTTTACTCACTGTACCTGCTATATTGCTGTTCCCTCAGTTTGCGTTCCAGTAGCGTAAACTAGATATTCGGCAGATGCAATAAACCAGGAAGTTGGATAATCAGATCTGACACGTGCACTAATGGTGTGTCTTTTGAGAATTTGTAATTATACCGCAAACAACTTGAGAAGTACTGCTCAGGTGCTTGCTTTTGAGTGCTAGCCATTGAGGCTTCTTGTTATAGCCGTAGCTGAATCTTTACCTCATAGAGACGTTATAACATTGAAGTTACCTTTTTGTATGGTACATTTTTGAGTTTGACTTTTGGTCTGTGACTTCAACCTTTCAATATGGTTTGTGTATATTCTAGGCCTGGGTGGTAAATTCGGCTACACTCGCAGACTTTTCAGAATTTTGACAATTCTGCGCTCCGTGGAGAATACGGAATTGCCAAAAATTCCCCGATCCGCCACGTAGCAGAATTATTTAATTGCTCATGCTTTAAAAATGCATTTTTATGCGCACGGTAGCGACTTACTGGGATCCCTGCGTTCACCGACAAGTTTTCCTATCCGTTTGCGAAGCCGGCCGCGCGATCCCACAAGAAGGTGCGATCGCGAACACGTTTTTCGGATGCGCCATCGGACATCCGGCGGCAGTTTGCTGAAACTCGCGATGCTGAACACGGAAAATTTGCAATATGGAGAAGAAGAATATCTTGAGCAGCATAAAACCTTCTCGAAAATGATGTTTTGGATGAAAAAAAACTTCTCAGATTGACAGTTAGCTGTACTTTTTAGTGCAAGGAGTCCTTTTTTTTTTTTAAACATATTTTATTAAAAGGCTGCACACATTCCGCAGAGCTCTGCACACCAGAGTCATCTGCAGGGCAAATGATCACATCAATTAAGATGCAAGCAGCTTTACTTTTCTTTGATGAACAAACATAAGCAAAGCAATACTAAGCACTCCCCCCTCCCGGATCCCGCCCACTCAGGTCGCTCAAGGTCAGTCACATGTGTCCTACATATTATACATCTAAATGACTGCACACATGTACACTCTACCATGGCACCTTCATATCGCCTCCGGTCGATCTTCCAGGTCCACCGGCGGCTCAAGCCACAGACCCCTAAAGTCAGCCCAGCGCTTCCAGATTCTATAGTGCTTTTTTGGGCATCCTCGGGCTACAAAAATCGGCTGCTCCATTCCCATGCAAAAGTCTAACCCTCTCTTCCACACAACCACAGAAGGGGCTCGCGGGTCCTTCCTTGACCTAGCCACGTCTCTTTTGGCCAATGTGAGTCACAGCAGCAATAAATGCCTCTTGTAGACGTTACCGCTCACCCCCTCCATCACATGCAGTAAACCTAGCCGCGGCGTACGTGGAAGCTCCCACCCCAGAAACTCAGTCATGCAATCCAGCACCCCCCTCCAGAACCGAGCTAGAGAGCTACAACTCCACACTGTATGTATAAATGTCCCCACTTCCTGGCCACATCTGAGACAGTCCGGAGATGCAATCAGCCCTGCCCGCCATAACCGCTCCCTAGTGAAATAAACTCTATGTAGATACTTAAATTGGATGAGCCATATGCGCATCGCTATGGCCGCACCCTTGGGGGCTGCAAACACCTCCCTCCAATCCTCCTCCTCCAATTGTCCCACATCCCCTTCCCAAGTCTCCCGGAGCTTCTGCAGTGTGGGGAAGAGTGTGTGACTAGTGACTGGTATATGCGTGGTATCTTTTTCGTCTCCAGATCTCCCATAAACACCTTCGCTTCCAGAGGGCTAAACTTGGGGAGGGACTCTAGGTCCTCCAGGCTCGGGTGAGGGCATGGCGGAACTGAAGATACCTATAAAACTGAGAGCGAGGCATGCTAAATTCCCTACACAGAAAGGACTTAAGCGTTGTGCCGGACAGCACATCTCCCAGCGTCGAAATTCCAATGCTGTCCCATCTCCGGAAGCCCTGCAATGTCGCTAGCCCAGGTAGCCGCCTGTTGTACCACAGGGGGGTTTCACCTGTCAAGGTGTTCCACCATCCCATGCGACGCAGAGCCTGTCTCCATATCTGAAACACAACCTGCGTGACCGGTAGTAACGTCTTCCGCAATTGCACCGTATACAGAATGGTGTGTAGCGTGTGAGACCCCATAAGGCAACGCTCCAGGGCATATTCTGGGTCTCCTCTGTCACCATACCACCACTCGTTCAGGACTAGAAGGTGTGAGGCCTGATAATAAGAAAGGATATCAACAGTCGCCAAGCCCCCACAATAGGTAGATAGAAAACAGGTGCGCAGAGCTACCCGTATACTCTGCTCCCCGCCCAGAGGTACTGCCACAGTATGGAGTTAACCTGACGGAGCCATTGAGGCGGAATGGGAAAGGGGTGGTTCTGTAATTGGTATAGCAGCCTGGGAAGTGCAACCATTTTAAAAATGGCCGACCTACCATATATCGTCAGTGGCATTCGGGACCACTTCTTGATATCCGCCCGGACCCGTTCCCACACTGGCGCTATATTCCACTCCCAGGAGACTGTGGGGACCTCAGATATAAACACCCCCAAATACTTAATACCACGCACCGCTACCTGGAGTGTAGATGCCCAGTCCCCCACCTCTGTGCACCTCCCCAACACCCATAGGGTTGATTTGCGAGGGTTCAATTATAGCACTGATGTTTCCCCGAAGTTTTGCATGATTTGCAGTATACGCAGCCCTGACCTATTAAGGTCTGTAAGGAAAAACAGGAGATCGTCCGCATAGAGCGCAATCCTATCGGACAGTCCCCTCTCCCACTCGAACCTTGCAGTTCCGCATTGATGCGCACCCATGCCGCCAGCGGCTCCATAGCTAGGGCTAATATGTACGGCAAAAGGGGGCAGCCCTGCCGGGTGCCATGCCTGATGGAGAACCTGGTGGATATGGCCCCCGCTACTTGAACCGAGGCTGTCAAATCTATGTATAGAAGTAGCAGATACGAGAGGAAGCGGGGCCCTAGGTTGCGCCGAGGCAGGAGCGCAACTCAGCGAATCAAATGCCCTGTCCATGTCTGCTAATAAAAGTGCCGCCTGTTCTCCCGTATTCTGAACCGCTGACACCGCTACATGCGCTCGCCGAATATTATGTCTGGTTGCCCTCCGGGGCATAAAACCAGCCTGGTCTGGATGGACCAGCGCTGCGATATGAGGCAAAAGCCGGATAGCTAATGCTTTGGGCAATATTTTGGCCTCCACATTTAGCAATGAGATGGGGCGGTAGGATGCGTGATGCTCTGGGGGCCGACCCGGCTTATGGAACACCACCACTTTAGCGTGTCTCCAATCTGGGGGGAGGCTACCTCGTTCCGTGGCCTCCTCCAAAGCCGCCCTATAGTGTATACCCAGTTGTAGGTGATATTCCTTGAAAAATTCTCTAGGTAACCTATTGGGTCCGGGAGCCTTTCCTGTGTTAAGCTTGCCCATGGCCGTACTCAGCTCCTCCTCCATCAGCGGAAGCTCAAGGCGCTCTCGCACATCATCCGATACCCCACGAGGTGGCAATTCAGCAATGAATTTATCTACCACATCTTTACTATGGCATTTGTTCAGGGCATACAAGTCTGCATACTATGCAGCAAAGCTTTCTGCTAACTCTTTCGGGTCCGTAACCAAGGCACCCGCTCCATCCAGTATCCCTGGCAGGGCCTGCGCCTGAAAGATGCCCTGACACAGCTGGTGTAACATCGTTCCCGATTTGTCCCCCCACTGGTATATCCTACTGCGCGTTGTGAGCCATATCTGCTGTGCCTCGTCTAGCAGCAGAGAGGCATAGGACTGTTGCGCTAGAAGTAATTGCCCCACCACTTGACCCTCCCCCTCGGCACTGCCCGACGCTCCAACGCCTCAATGTCGGCCTCAGCCTGTACCAATCCAGCCCTGCGCCGCTTCCGGGCAGCCACACACCAAGCTATGTCCACCCCCCATAGCGTGGGATTCAGGGCCTCCCACACCGTCCCGGCACTGGCGACGGACCCTACATTCTCAACTAAGTATTCAGCTATGGCCTCGGTTTCTGATAGTCTGTGTTAGACCTGGCATCTTTGGCTTGGTTTTCCCCTATCTTTTTGCCTCTACCTCCTGTATTTTTGATGCTGTGCTGGATTTCGTTTTTGCTGGTTTAGATGCTTTGGACACTCTGCCACTGCTGATCAGTGCCAGAGTGTAAGTGCTCCCTTTGTAAATTGCTATTCTGATTGGATATACATGTTTGGCATATTTGTATCACCATGAAGTCCCTAGTAAAGTGCACTGGGTGTGCCAGGACTGGTGATGACAAATGCTACTAGTGGGCCTGCAGCACTGATTGTGCCACCCACAGGAGTAGCTCTAAAATGGTGTCTCAGGCCTGCCACTGCAGTGCCTATGGGCAGTTTAGAAACTGCCATGTCCTCCTGGGCAGTGTCCTCACTGGCCAGGCCTACCCCTTCCCTTTCTGTGCACATCAGTCACCCCTATGGAAGGGCCAAGGTACCCCCCTGGGCAGGGTGCAGTGTATGTGAAAGGTAGAGCATGTACTGGTGCAGGTTACATGCTCTGGTAGTGAATTACAGCCATTTTCGTTTTTCACTATTGTAAGGCTATCTTGCTCCGTAGATTAACATGGGGGATTCTGGCTACAGTGGTTTCCAGCATTTCTTCCCATAGGAACAAGATAGGACATAAGTATCTAGTATCCCTGAGCTCAGAATTTAATAACACATCTTTTAGGAAAGGTTGTTTTTAAATCCTGTTTGAGAACAGCACTTTTAGAAAGTTGCTGTTCTCTTGTCTGACCCTTCTGTGTGCCTTGGCCTGTTTGTGTATTGACTGTCTGGTTTGAGAGTGACAGGGGCTGGGGATTCCCAGGAGGCTGGCTGAGTCAGCCCTAGGCTGAATGACTGCATTTGCAACCTGAGTGGTGGGAGGAGTTAGCACCTGGGCCTGAATAGAGCTGTGCCTGCCTGCCACAATTCTGGCTCCACCTAATGCTGGGCGGCTGACGACCCTGCCCCTCACTCTGAAAGGAAAGAAGAAGCCAGGCAAACAAAGTGCTCAAGCAACACCCAGAACTGGTTCAGACCGGGCTCAGGGCCCCCTTGCACAAAGAGAACAAAGACCTTTAGGGGTATAAGTACAGGACCCCTGACAACAGAAAATTTGAACATCCTGGAATCAAGAAGGAACCTCTGCCAAGAAGAAAGCTGAATCTGAAGAAGGAAGACTATCCTGCTGTTGCTCTGCTGGACTGACCAACAGGCTTTGCTGCCAAGGAGAGGGGAAGGACTTTGCTGTGTGCTGTGTCCCCTGTCTTGAAGGAATCTCCAAGGGCCTGAGAAGAGCTGGCTTCCTGTTCTGAAGTCCCAGGAACAAAAGGACTTCACCCCCAACTTCCCTGAACTCTGCTTAGAGAGTTCTGTCCTTCCTAGAGTGCTTGATCCAGTTGTGGGGCCTCTGGAAGTTGTACCTGTGCTGGGAAGCTTGAAACTAAGCTTGAGAGACATTTGCAATTGAAAAGTGTTGCATCGCTCGCTTGCGGAGCGCATCCCCGACAGTGCGAGAAGTTTCCCTGACGCCGCTGCCAGAGCCGTCGCATCCTTCATTTGCGGGACGCACCCGATCGGTGCGGGAAGCCGAACATCGCAGCGAGTGTCGTCGCAGAGCCTGTCGTCGCTGGGTGAGATCGCCGCACCGCTTGCTTGCGGACCGCATCACGTCGCTGCGAGCATCGTCGCAGAACCATCGCATCGAGGAGCTGCGAGAGAGAAGATCTCCGCTGGACCGCGCATCGTCGCCCCGGAGATCGTCACAGCCCCTTCGAGATCGTCGCATCGTGCCTTTGCGAGAACAAACTTCCTACGAAACCTACGCAGTGGAATCCATACAAGTGGCCTTCCTCCCCATACAGACCGGTTTCGCCGCAACACGCCAGCTGCTGTAGCGGGGCTGTCGCATCGCCTCCCCAGGGTCTCAGGAGCAATGCATCGCTTGTTTTCCACCGCACCAGCTTCTGCTTTTGGAACTTTGTCGCAACTAAAAGGTACTGTGAGTAAACGTGACGCAACTGTGAACTTTTCACGCATCTGTGGATTATTTTATCGCAAACCTTAAGAACTCTTTTGAAACCATATTCTTGAACTGTGTGTTGGATTTTTGTCGTTTTGGTCTTGTGTAGTTTAGATTAAATACCTTTATTTTTCTAAACTGGTGTGGAGTCAGTTTGTGGTGTTTTTACTGTGTTACTGTGAGTGTTGGTACCACTGCGCCTCTGGCCTGGTCGCCCCCTCGCTCCTCACCTCTCCTGCCCCAGAAGCCTCCTGCTGCCTAGAACCTCGCCTCCGACGCCGTTAGCAGCGCCCCAGCCGCCGCTGGGCCGCCAGCTCTGCCTGCTCGTGTTTCCCGCCGCTTCCTGCCTGCGGCCCCGCCCCCACGCCAGACGATTGGGCAATGCGATCCCGCCTCCCAGCTGACCCGCCCTCCCGGCTCCCTTCTTATGACGCCCCCTCAGTGACCGCGCAGCGGACGCGCGCAGCGGGAGCACTGAATGAGTGCCGAAGGTGCGCCAAAGGTAAGCCCGTCTGCGCCTGGACCGCGCCCAGTGCCAGGACCCCTGGCCCTCGCAGACCACAGCCCACCCGCCGGACTACGACGCCGCCACCCTCAACGCACTCAACGCCGGCCGATTCCCGGGCTGCTACCGAGCCACCCCGAGATGCACCCACGGACCCTTCTGCTGCAACTCCTGCAAGTTCACCTGCATCCGGACCTGCATTACTCCACCACCTACCAAGACCAAGACGAGCAACAGCAGCAGCCACCTGAAATGCATCCTGCTCAACACCCGCTCCGTCCACAGGCACGCCATCGAGATCTGGAACCTGCTCGTCAACACAGCCCCAGACGTCGCCTTCCTCACGGAAACCTGGATGAACGCCTCTTCAGCGCCCGACATCGCCATCGCCATCCCAGACGGCTACAAGATCATCCGAAGGGACCGCATCAACCACACCTAAGGAGGCATCGCCATCATCCACAGGAACACCATCCGCATCACGACCAACACCGACGACACCCTCGCACCCGCCGAGCACCTGCACTTCCTGGTCCACATCAACCCCAAGACCACCCTCAGAGGCACCCTCATCTACAGACCCCCGGGACCACGCACACAATTCAGCGAAAAAACATCGCCGACTTCATCAGCCCGCACGCCCTCTGCTCCGCTGACTACATCCTCCTCGGGGACCTCAACTTCCACCTGGAGTACAACAACAACCGCAACACCTCCACCCTGCTGGACAACCTCGCAAACCTGGGACTCAAGCAGCTGGTCACCACCCCCACCCACTACGCCGGACACACACTCGACCCCGTCTTCTCATCCAGCAAGGACATTGCTTTCAGCCACGCCACCGGACTCCACTGGACGGACCACAGCTGCGTCCACTTCAGCTTCAGAAGGACCACGATCCACCACCACCAGCAACAGGTTGCATGCAGAAGCTGGAACAAGATCACAGCCGACCAGCTCGCGACCTCCCTGAGCATGAACCCCCCCACCAGCACAACGAACCCAAGCCAGGCGGCCACCAACCTCACGAAGTGGATCAGCGACTGCGCAGACGACCTCGCCCCTCTGAGGACCCCGCCTAGCAGACCCGGCAGCAAGAAAGCCCCATGGTTCACCGACGAACTCAAGAGCTCCAAGAAGAACTGGCGAGCCCTCGAGAGAACCTGGCGCAGAGACCCAACTCCGGACAACATGGCTGCCCTCAAGCTCGCCACCCGAAAGCACCACCAACTCATCCACGCCACCAAGAAAACCGCATTCAAGGAACGACTGGACAACAACGCACACAACAGCAAGGAACTCTTCAACATCGTCATAGAGCTCTTCAACCCCAACGCCAGAAACAACGACATCACCCCTTCGCAAGACCTCTGCAACTCCCTCGCCTCCTACTTCCACAACAAAATCGCGGACATACACAACAGCTTTAGCACTCAACCGACGCACGCCACGACCGACCCACCGCCCCCCACCACCACCCTCCGCGCCTGGACTCCGATCAGCACCGAAGACACCGTCCACACGATGAACTCCATCCACTCCGGATCTCCGACCGACCCCTGCCCTCACCACGTCTTCAACAAGGCCAACGCTGTCATCGCACCCCACCTGCGGGACATCATCAACACCTCCTTCGACACCGCCACCTTCCTGGAGAGCTGGAAGCACGCCGAACTCAGCGCCCTACTCAAGCAGCCATCAGCTGACCCCACCGACCTCAAGAACTACCGCCCCATCTCGCTGCTCCCGTTTCCTGCAAAAGTCATCGAGAAGACCGTCAACAAGCAGCTAGCCGCCTTCCTCGAGACGAACGGATCCCTCGACCCCTCGCAGTCTGGCTTCCGGGCCAACCACAGCACCGAGACCGCCCTGATCGCAGCCACCGATGACATCCGAGCACTACTTGACAACGGAGAAACAGCAGCCCTCATCCTCCTAGACCTCTCCGCGGCCTTCGACACTGTCTGCCACTGTACCCTAGTACAGCGCCTCAGCAACGTCGGAATCCAGGAGAAGGCACTGGAGTGGATCATCTCCTTCCTCGCCGGAAGGACACAGAGAGTCCGCCTCCCTCCGTTCAGATCTGAAGCCACCGACCGAAGTCATCTGCGGCGTTCCTCAAGGCTCCTAGCTCAGCCCAACCCTCTTCAACGTCTACATGAGCCCCCTCGCAGACATCGCACGCCAGCACAACCTCAACATCATCTCCTACGCCGACGACACCCAGCTGATCCTCTCCCTCACCAACGACCCCGCCACCTCCAGAGCCAACCTTCACGAAGGTATGAAAGAGGTAGCCGAATGGATGAAGAACAGCCGCCTGAAACTGAACTCGGACAAGACGGAAGTCCTCATCCTGGGATCCTCACCCTCCGCCTGGGACGACTCCTGGTGGCCCCCCGCCCTAGGCAGCGCACCCAAACCAACAGACCACGCACGCAACCTGGGCTTCATCCTGGACTCCTCCCTCACCATGACCAGACAAGTCAACGCCGTCTCCTCGTCGTGCTTCAACATCCTGCACATGCTACGTAAGATCTTCCGGTGGATCCCCACCGAGACCAGGAAGATGGTCACCCAGGCCCTCGTCACCAGCCGTCTGGACTACGGCAACTCCCTCTACGCCGGAACCACCGCCAAACTCCAGAAGAGACTCCAGCGGATCCAGAACGCCTCAGCACGACTCATCCTGGACATCCCCCGTCGCAGCCACATCTCCAGACACCTGAGAGACCTGCACTGGCTCCCGGTCAACAAGAGAATCACCTTCCGACTCCTCACCCACACACACAAAGCCCTACACAACCAAGGCCCAGGATACCTCAACAGCCGCCTCAACTTCTACACTCCCAAACGCCAGCTTCGATCGACCGGCCACGCCCTCGCCGCCATCCCCCGCATCCGAAGAGCCACCACAGGGGGACGGTCCTTCTCCTACCTCGCCGCCAAGACTTGGAACTCCCTCCCGACCCACCTCCGCCTGACCCAGGACCACCTCGACTTCAGGAAACAACTCAAGACCTGGCTGTTCGAGCAGTAGCGGACCCCCCTCCCCTAGCGCCTTGAGACCCTCTGGGTGAGTAGTGCGCTATATAAATGCTTTGATTGATTGAAATTCTTTACGCATTGCCTCTGGTTAGTCTAGACTGCTCGTGCCAAGCTACCTAGAGTGTGAGCAGGGGTTATCTCAGAGGGTTATCTCCTTGCCCTGACTAGAAGCAATGGTCCCTATTTGGACAGTGGTACCTACCTCTGCCAACTAGAGACCCCCAGTTCTAACATTCGGCATGCTGCAGATGCCATACGGATAAGCGCCACCGAATTGGCTGCACCCTCTGTCTAAACAAATGCCAACTGTAACGGGGAAGTGGTCCGAGAGTCCACGCAGTAGTATGTCTGCCGATTCCACCCTACCAACCACTGCTCTGGGAACAAAGATATAATCCAGTCTGGAAAAGGACTTGTGAACAGCTGAAAGATATGTGTACTCCCGCCTAGTACCATGCAGGTGCCGCCATGTGTCCACCCAATCCAAGCCCCAACCATGTCTCTCAGTTTGGTGGATTGTCCCACTACCTGTCCCCCCCCCCCCCGGGCCTATACCTATCTCTAAGCCCATCCATAATGTCATTCCAATACCCTCCTACCACAGCCAGCGCATCAGGAATGTCGGCCCACACCGCTAACACCTTCTCAACCATCGACCATTGCAAAGGGGGCGGGCATACACGCATCCCAACACCAGAGGCTCCTCCCCTATCATACCCTTGACAAATAAGTATCGTCCCTGTGTATCAACCCATTGAGCAGAGTGAACATATGGAATCCTACGATGTACTAATATGGCCACCACCCTGGATCCTCTAGTAAAACCTGCATGATAAACCTGGTGGTAGCCATACCGCTAAAGTCACAAGGTCTTAGTACCTAATAGGTGAGTTTCCTGCAGCATCAACACATAAGCTCCAGCCCGCTTTGTCTGCCGTAACACTGCCCCCTCTTAATCTTGTCTAGGACTCCCCGCACATTCCAACTAAGGACAGGAAGAGCGCCTCTGGGCCCCAAGGCCCCACCTATAGGGTTCGTCATCAGGGACTATTCAGAGCAGAAGCCCCGATGCTGGACCATGTAGGTGCACACATAACAACTGGTGAAACCCTAACGTGACTGTACGACTCATACCCAACCAGAACAGATCCCCCCATGAACCAACAAACAATGCTTCCCCCAAACCCAACCCCCCAGCCCATACCTCAAGAACATTGAATTACCTGTCGCGGCATAAAAGACTCTCGGCCCCCAACGCAGGCCCTGAGGCCGTCCACACCAATGGATCCCCACCCAACAACCCATGAACCTTAAGCCACCCCCAACAAGCCTTAAACTAAGGGTGAAGAACGTCCGCCCACAATGAAGCTCCCTCTGCCCGCCACAGCCCACAGTCACTCATAGCTTTGCGAATAGCAACACATCAGCCCCCTCTAGCCCGCAAAGCAATAATGTCAACAGCGCACAGTAACACATCGCTATGCAGAATTGTAATGGATACCAGTTCCCACTCGCCTGCCAGTTAGAAAAGTCAAGGGTCGATTGTCTGATTTTCAGGGGCTTCCTTCCCCTTATCCGAGGCACCGCCAGATGTAGACCGCCCCCTGGACCTGGATCTCCAGTTTCCTCTCCTCCGTGACCCCCGAGAGGTCTGCGACCGTGCCTTACTCAAGGATGAGTCCGACTCCAATCCCGGCGGTGTGTACACCCTCACCTTCATCGTTTCGTCAGTTCATTTAAATACCTCCTAAGGGGTATCAAAGAAGTGGGTGTGAGACTGATAGACCACCCGCAGGTGGGCCGGGAAGAGTAAAGCGTAGGGGAGCTTAAGGTCTCGGAGACGAGCCTTGGCGGACGTAAATTATTGCCGCTGTTGTTACACCAAGCACGTGTAGTCCGGAAAGATCAGGATACGCTGATTCTCGTAAAGTAGGGGTTCCTTGGCCCTGGCCTGCTGCAGGATAGTGTCGCTGTCATGATAGTTCAGCAGTTTAGCTATTACAGGCCGTGGGCATGCCCCCGCCGGTGGCTTCTGCATGAGGGCCCTGTGTGCCCGCTCTATCACAAAACATCTTGAGAGGGAATCAGGTGGGAGCCAACTTTCTAGCCACTGCGTCAGGAAGCCCTCCATATTACCCTTCTCACAGCCTTCCAGGAGTCCGAAGAAGCGCAGATTGTTCCGCCGGGCCCGTCCTTCCGCATCCTCAGCTCGGAGCGCCAGGCCCTTCTGGATGCCCTCCATACTAGCCACCTTACGTTTCAGGGCTGCGACGTTGTCCTCCATCCCTAAAATCCGGGTTTCCGCCTCCGTGATCCGGGCCACAGCGTTTCGCAAGTCCTGGTGCAACAATGTGATATCCGACCCCACTGCGCCGATTTTCGCGTGCAGCATATCCCTGGACTGGGTTATCGCTGCCATCAAAGCTGCGTTATCCAGTCCGGAGTCCTGTCGGCCGCCCGCGGCCCCTGCACCCGCACCTGGCCCTGTGAACTTGTCGATGGGCCCATGCTTCGTGGTCCCGCCGCCGCCCTTGTCCCTCGTCATGGCCGCCAATTACGGAAGTCCGCCCAGGTGGGAGCCCAGCCGACGCAGCCACAGGCAATCCCACGCAGACACCACCAAGGCCGCAAATATTCACCCGGGCCACACCCGGCCGGAGAAAGAGCACCCTCGGGCCAGGGCCAGCCGTCCAGTTGTGTGCCCCCAGTACTCCTCACCAGGCTCTAGAATTGAAGAGGGCCAGCGCCCACGCTAGGCCACAGGATACTGTCCAGGCCCGTATCACCAAGGCGACAATCACACTCCCGGGCCACTCTTAGCCGGATAACGGGCACCCTCGAGCCAGGGCCTGCCGTCCAGTCGTGCGCCCCCAGTTCTTTCACCCAGGCTCTTGGGCTGAAGTAGGCACTACTCAGGCCTCGGCACCGCTCTCGCCTCTGCCGCGGCCTGGTCCGACCGCCGCATGATGGTCCACAGGCCCCCTCTAGCCTCGTGCTCCGGCAATGCCCCAGATACGCGCCCCTCTGCGGGCGTCGCGCTCCTTTCCGCAGCCCCTGGGCTCACCACAGCAGGGGGGCTCCTGGCCAGTCCGGGCGCACCCACGGGTCCACAGCTCAAAGAAAAGACCTACCCAGTGATAGGGCGCCCCGCTCCGGACCAGCCTCACCTCCTCACTGTGCAGTTATCCCTCCTGAGGGCAATGTGCCCCCCGAGCGCCCACCGCAGGCTCGGCTGCCGGATTTTGCCATTGGGGCCGCGCCAAACTTGAGCCCCTGGCTCCTTCACGTGGCCCCAGGCCTCTCCATGCTGGAGCCTCGATGCAGCAAGGAGCTCGTTGCCCAGTGGGAACTCTGGGGGGGCCGACTCGCACCCCAGGACACTGTTGAGGGTCCCGCAGATTCAGGGACCCGCTCTGCTAACTGCAGGCCGCGGCGCCACTACTGCTCCGCCTGCCAGGACTTGCGAAAATCGAAGTCCCCGGCCTCGTCCCGCAGCACCAGGCTGCACACCGCACGGGCGAGAACTCCGGACCTTAGGCACCCCGAGGCGCACAAATTGCCACTGGAGGCTCTCTGCTAGCTACTGGCACAGGATCCCCCCCACTGGGTCCCGCAGGAGCAGAGGGAGGCAGGATATCGTACAGTATCAATGTCGGGCGGGACGGAGCTCCGCAAAGCCGCGTCCACCATGCTTGCTCGCTTAGCCACACCCGGAGTCCTTTTAAAAAAAAACTTTTATTTTAGAGAGGAAGGAAGTGCCCCAGAGTCTCAAACTTCCTGTTCCTGTCCAGCAGGCTCCTCCCACTGCTTTGTCCATGTCCTATTCACTTTTCATTTGGATTTGGAGCTGGAAGGATCACTCTTTGTGTCTGCTGCATCATATATCATTGGATTTGAAGACTTTTGGATTTAAGATTTTACAAGTAATTTGGTGTTGTTTGTTTGATTGGGGCATTGCAGTTGCTGCAACTACAGAATTTTTGTACTTTTCATAATTTTTAAAACAATTTATTATGGGTAGCCAGTAGGCCCAGAGCTAGTCATTGGTGTATGATGAAACTGTTCCTTTGGTGTGTGTTGAATGTATTTTAAACATCATTTAGGGAATGGATGGCATTCAATTGAATTGCAAAATTTGTTTTTTTGGGTCATTTCACTTTTTTGGTGTGTGTTAAATAAATGCCTTTGTTGTGTGTGTGTGAGTGGTTTGTTTGTTGTGTAACTTGCACACCTTTTTAGCCCTGTAGATTTTCGTTTTTTCATTTTCTTGCATTAAAAGCTGTGTTGTTTAGCATGCCACCTTTGCCTGGATATTATAGGCCTGTTTCAGTTCATTGTTTTCCAGGCCTCCAGCTTGTTGCTTGCTGTGACTGTGAGTGTCCATGTGGCTGGTGGCTATTTCTGGTGGTAGTTATAAGTGTGCTGATTTTGCCATATAGGCCTACATGTGTTTCCTTTGTTCCTTTTGGGCCTAGGTTCTTGTTGTTATGGGCCTAGTCATGTGGTTGGCAGCCATTTTGAAGCCAGGCAGTGTGCTTTTGCCATGGGCCTGTATTCTCTGTCTTCCCTTTAGGTTATTGTTGTTGTGGGCCTGGCAATGTGGCTAGTGGCCATTTTGTAGCCAGGCAGTGCGCTTTTGCCATAGGTCTGCAAGCTTGTGGCCTAGCCTGCCAATAGGTCTTTCATCCAGTATGCTCAGAGGTGGTCATGGGTGCATGAAACAACTGTGTCTTTGTGTTCTGTTGAATTTAAACATTATTTAGGGCATGGATGGCATTGGATTGAGTTGCAAAATGTGTTTTTTTGGGGGGCATTTCACTTTTTTGGTGTGTGTTAAATTAATGCCTTTGTTATGTGTGTGGTGTGTTTGTTGTGTGACTTGCAGACCTTGTTTAGCCCTGTGGATTTTCGTTTTTGCATTTGTGTTGTTTTGCATGCCTCCTTTGCCTGGCTATTATAGGCCTGTTTCAGTTAATTGGTTTCCAGGCCTTCTGCTTGTTGCTTGTGAGTGTCCATTTGGCTGGTGTCCATTTCTGGTGCTAGTTTAGTAGTGGGTAGGGTGCTGCTTCTGCCATATTTGCCTGCATGTCTTTCCTATGTTCCTCTTGGCTTACTGCTTCCATCTCTTTGCAAGGTGTAGCTCCCTGAATGACACGATGAGCAAATTAATGCCAAACAGGTTCCACTTGCCTTACATTTGTATTTTAGTTTTTGTTCTTCTTCTTTCCTATCCTTCCTGAGTGTACCCAGTATACCATGAAAGCCCTTGTTGTCAAAGTCTCACAAATGGCTACATTGTTATGTTTTTTTATAACTTACACTGAGTTAATAAAATGTAATAATATAACACTAACAAGTGTGACCATTGAAAAACTATTTGTAAGAGCTGTGGGCTCCAGGACTGCTAAAACGGGAATTAATGCTTGGTATTCTAAGCGGTTTAAGAGCTGTTGGAGCTATTTTCACAAATAGCTGATAACAAGCTACTCTGTACCAGATCACGGCATCCTCTCACATTTAAAGGCAACCCAAGACCTCTGATTCCTTTTTCTTTTTCGTATAAGGGTAAAAAGAGAACTTTAGCGCCCTAAGGAGCGATTTCTTATTCCTGTGAAAAGGAGGTGCGGGTCAAGCATAGCAGAGGATAGAAGCTTATGATAATATGGGCAAGCTCTTAAATGCACGGATCAAAGCCAAAACTCGCCGACTACAGGCTAAAGAAGTAAAAGAAGCTGCTAGGTTGATCGGTAAGGGATCCTCTGAAAGTACAGATGAGCAAGAGGCACCTTTCACCGCACAGTTAAATAAAACCAGTTTTATAACAACTTCAATATTGGACGAGACAAGTACCTGCCCAGATGCTTCTCAACCGGAACCTGCTCAACTTGCTCAACCAGATAACGTTGGATTTAATGAAGGTAAAATGGTTGGTTCAGCTAAAGGGTCAAAATAATTCCCTTTGTTTGTTAAAAAATCCAGCGTACACTCCACTAGCAGCCCTGCTCAAACTTGGCCACATCCAGGTTGCAACTTAGGGGTTACTCAACCAGCAGCACAACCAGCGCTTGTTCAATCACCAGAAGCTGACTCTGGGTCTAATATTATCCCAGTTCCTGCTCTGATCCCTCGCCAAGATGAACAATTATCATTGCTGACAATACAAAAGGATAATGATATAGGGAGTGCGGAAACATCGCATGGCCGCAATCAATCTGGGAGTGCCTCGGATTCCAAAACCACACAATCGATTTTAAAACAGTTGCCCTCACCATCGGCTATGGACACCCACCCTACATGTCTAATTGATCCGTTCAGTCCTATTCTGGACATGAATACTGAGTCACCAGGTGAGATCCAGATGACAGTAAAGGACATACTGAATCTAATTTTGGATGAGGTGCAGGAGCTGAAAAAAATTCAAAGAGCTGAACTGGCCTCAATTCATCAGCGACTGGAGAAAATCGAGGACTTGGTCTCTAGTTTTCCACTTAGGCTTCAAGAAGCAGAGACACGAATTTCAACCCTGGAGGACCAGATGACGGAGGTTAAAAAAGATGTTAAGGTGATCGATAAAAGCAGGCGGGCACTCGAAATAAAATTTTACGATTTGGAAAACTATACCTGAAGATCAAACCTTTGAATAGTGGAAGTCCCTGAAGGGTTAGAGGGATCTAATGCGGTTCAGTGGGCAACCTCTTTCTTAAAGGATAAAGTAATCCCAGAACATGAAGGAGACTTAACGATAACCAGAGCCCAACGGGTACCAGCCAATCCTTTTCCTAACTCCACATTACCCCGTACAATCTTGCTAAATTTTTCGGACTCTCGGATAAAAGAAACTATTTTATCCAAGGCAATTCAGCAAAGACAATTTTCAGTCAATGAGACAACTAAATACTGAATCTTTTTAGATATGTCCGCTGTCGCAGCACGTAGGAGGAAAGATTTCGTGAAAATCCTTCATCTTTTCAAGGCAAATGGTGCCCAGGCCATGATTGCCCAGCAATCTAAATTAATAGTACTGGTGAAGGGTAAATTCCATATGTTGTCCGACCTAGATGAGGCACAATAATTACTGAAGGAAATTTCACAGGGACATAAGGGGTGAATGGAAGGAAAATATAGAGTAGACCCAAAAAAAAACCTTTGCAGAGCAACTAGAGATATGGTTATCATTTGGGTATTGTTATTGCTGGGTTATAAATGAAGTTTTTTTTTTCTTTATCAATTAGCAATAGTTAATGATTCACCCTCATCAAGGTTTTACGGGGCCTAGACGTTGATAGGAAACCTTACTTTCGTCTCTCTGGAATTAAGTATGTGCCATCACATAGGGTGGAGGTGAGAAGGAGGGGTCCCAGGGCCCTAGGGGTGTAATAACAGGACACCCAAGTGTTAAGGGGTGGGGTTTTGTGGCTAGTGTGGGGGAGGAAGGAAGGGCCACATGGTGGGGGGAAGGGGCACACGGGTAGGTATAGGAGCACGATGGGGAGGGGAGGGGGGAAGGAGGGGGGTGTGTAGGGGAGAAAAGTTATAAAAAAAATGAAGTCCTTTGTGTTTCTCCGTTTTGTTATTTCTTTTTGGTAGAGCTAGGCTTAATTAAAAGCATGAAGAGAAAGAGTCGGTTAAAAAATATGGTAATTGCTCTGGATGTCTAGTAAGGAGTATTTGAAAATAGCATCATTTAATGTCAATGGCTTAAATAATAAAAAGAAAATGCGGGCCATAGAGATGTGGATTAAGACTGAAAATACCTCAGTAATTTTGTTACAGGAAACCCATATTTCATCTAGAAAATTTGCTGATTTCTCAATGTTTAGAGCTTGGGCATCATATTGAGGTTTCTCTTCGATCTTGGAATCTCAGAGAGGGGATGCTATTTTTCTAAATAAGAATATCCATCCAGAAATGATACATTCTGAGAATGATGGTTTAGGGCGTTGGTGTTGGGCCACGTGTAAAATTAAGCATAGACAGAGACCCATCACCTTTGTCAGCTTTTACGCTCCAGTAGAAGATAACTCCAGAGCTTATGAAGAGTTGTTCCAATCCCTTTTGACTGTGACAGGAGACGTGATTATTGGAGGAGATTTTAACATTCTTATTAGCCCAATTTTGGATCCTACTACTCAGTTAAAAAAACAACCTAAACCAAAATCGTTGAAAATTATTATAAATTATAAAACAACTCTTGATCTCTGCGATCCTTGGCGTTCACACTATCAGTCCAAAAAAGAATTCACATGTTGGTCTGGAATATTTAAGTCTTCCTCACGGATAGATTTTTTTTTGGGTTTCCAGACAACTTAATTTCCATCAACAGAGAACTCTTAACAATGGATTCTCTGATCACGCTATGTTAGTTATTGAGTTCTTTTTAGAAAATAAAGTAAGAGTTCCTAAACGCTGGATCTTCAATAAACAATATTTGAACGAGGAAACATGGGTTGATTCTTTCAAAATACAGATTAAAGAATGTATTTCACGAAATATTGAGTCTGCATCACTTAACATCGTTTGGGACGCTTTAAAAGCTTTTATTCGTGGAATAGTTATAGGCAGGGATGCAGCCGTTCTTAAAGCAGCCAGATTTAAGAAGAAATCTCTTGAGCAAAGAATACAAGTTTTAAGTAATTTGAGGTGCCATAGCCCATCCAGCAGTAATCAACATCAGTTAGATGAGGCAAAACGGGAACTCAGCGCTAACTATTATGCCCAAAGTGAGTAGGCCTTCAGACAACAATCACAGAAAATATATGAAGAAAGCAACTTCACTGGGAAATTCATAGCTTGGCAGGTTAGAGAACAAGCTGCTGCTAATCTGATAAAAGAATTCAAATGTCCATTATCTCAGGTAGAGACAGTAGATCCGGATAAAATAGGGAACATAATGTTTAGTCACTATAATACCATCTATAGTCAGCAGCATAGCATAGACCATCGAAAGCTTGAAACTTTTTTGCAAAAGTATACATTGCCTTCGCTCTCCCAAATTGAAAAATTATCTATGGCAAGTCCATTCTCTATGGAAGAATTAGAATTAGTTGTGAAGGAGCTCCCAAATGGTAAAGCCTGCGGCCCAGATGGCCTCCCTCCGGAATTTTTTTACGTTTTTTTCTGTGCCTTTTCTGATTTCTTTCTTCAATTGATTAATTCTATGCTGGGAGGTGGGTTGATTCCAGACTCCTTTAGGGAGGGCAGTGTTGTGAGCTTTCTGAAGAAGGAAAAGGATGCTAAAGACCTAAATTCTTACCGTCCCATAACTTTATTAAACTCAGATTATAAAACAGTAACAAAACTTCTTTCAATACGATTTAATCAATTTATGACAGACTTGATCCATCCGGATCAGAATGGTTTTATTGCCGGCAGGCAACTTTTCACAAACACTCATTATTTAATTGAAGCTTTGGATTATTTTGAGACATGAGGGATTTCTGCTTAGGTTTTGTTATTAGATGCAGAAAAAGCTTTTGATTTGGTGGTTTGGGAGACACTGTTTATTATTTTGGAGCACTTTGGTATTTCAGGTAAAATTATAACTCTAATCCGAAACCTTTATACCGATGCCAAAGCTAATGTTATTATAAATACGGCAATGGTGGGTTCAATTTCAGTTAAACACAGTACGAGGCAAGGCTGCCCACTATCCCCAGTCCTCTTTGCTTTCTTCATCGAACCGCTAGCCGTTGCATTGAGGAACTGTGCGGAAATTCTTCCCCCAATTCCACTAATGGGCAAGGTAAAATTATATGCAGATGATCAAACCTGAATTACGATCTCAAGCCAAAGTGTTTCAGATTTTTGAGGATTTCGAAGCCTTGGGGGGGGGATACCGCATAAATAAAAAGAAAACGGAAATTCTGGTATGTGGGGGCAAAAATAATAAGCCTAAGAGATATCTTGGCGATTTTTTCTCAGCGTCAGTTAAATATCTCCATGGTCTGAATTTCGACCCCCTTCTTAGGAAGACACAGGCATTGCTCTCTCACTGGAATACACTGCCATTGACAATTATAGGTCGGGTCGCCTTGGTAAAAATGTCTGTTCTTCCGTTATTTAACTTTTTGTTCTCTACTATCTCATGCTTCTTACCAGGGTCTTTTTTCACCAAGGTAGAATCTATGTTTTCGTGCTTTATTTGGGCAAAGAAGTCATCCCGGATTGCAATAGGTACTCTATATGAGGAGTTGGATCAGGGAGGACTTGCCCTACCAAATATCAGGGATTACTACAACGCATACTTTGCACAATATTTATCAAGATTCAAAGGCAGATCAACAGTAAAAATGTATACATTAATTTCTTTTTTGATCTTATGTGCACTGCAATTCAGATACCACCTGCAGGTGCTCAAATCTCCCAAGTTAGTTCGGTATAAGTCATTATTATCGTTTTTTAAAAGACGTCGCACTCTGTTTAAAAGATACTCGATTTCCCCTATTAATACAAATACATTAGTGGCTAGTATTCTTCCTTTAATGGGGATAGAACAAGGTCTAGAGTTAGCTGAAAATTGGTCTGGGGCAGAATTTCTTAAAGTTACTGACTTTTTGTTATGTTATGTTATGTTATGTTATTAAAATTTGTAGAGCGCACGTATAACCGTAGGTGTCTTGGCACTTAAGAAATGGAACTTGGATAACCCCGATGGAAATGTTGGCTCTAATCCATAGAAATGTTATATTGTTAGGGTCTTATAATTTGTTTTATAAGTTTCTGGTACAACTAGATACTATACAGCTAAGCCAACCAAGTCAATTAACTAATGATCTTCTAGCCAGCGAACTTGATAGAAAACCTGGGGATTGGAAGCGATGCTTAGCTCTGAGTAGGAGGATGGATTTAAGCCAAAAGGCAATTAAAAAATGGCAGGTATACGAAAATCATGCATATTCCTTGAATACGTGGACAGCTATTAATAAACTTAACTTCAGTACATTACGAGGGGCCAATTGGTGCAGAATGTTATTCTTTAGTAAATGGCTGTTGTATCATACACCTGCTTCCATCTCTAAAATGTATGTTAATTGTTCAGCACATTGTTTTAGATGTTTATATTACTCTCCAGCTAATTGGTCACATGTAATGGTATTTTTTGTTAAGATTGTGAAGTTTTGGGAAGAAATTTTTGCTTTTCTTTAGACTCAATATGATATTACGATTGCTGTTAATGATAAATTATTTTGCATGGTTTTGATTTCGATCTTATGTTTCCTGATCAGCTAGCTAAAATAATGTACATTGCTATGGCAGTGGCTAGATCTTTGTTACTACAGCAATGGCGCTCCGAACAAATTCCATCGATAGTTACAGAATGGTTACAGAAGATGAGGGGAGTTAAGACTTAGTGAGCAAATGTATGCACTGCAGGTAGGGGGGATTAGGAGATTCGATGAGATCCGGGGGACATTTTTTGATTAAAATTCAGAAAAGATATTTCTGATTGAAGTAAAATATAACTATGTGTTGT
Source organism: Lissotriton vulgaris (assembly GCF_964263255.1). Taxonomy (NCBI): domain Eukaryota; kingdom Metazoa; phylum Chordata; class Amphibia; order Caudata; family Salamandridae; genus Lissotriton; species Lissotriton vulgaris. The sequence continues at coordinate 819,230,581 of NC_141697.1, read as the reverse complement.
GCTAGGAGGCATATTCTTCTTTGATTTATGGGGAGAAAGGAAAAAAGTTTTTATGTTAGTATTGTATCTGATGAAATAATGTTGAAATATTAATTGGAAATGACACTAAAGGACTTCAATAAAAAATAAAAAAATAAAAAAAAATAAAAAAAGTGTGACCACCACACACTAAGTTATATATTATATTTCATTGTTTGTACTAGTAGTAATTGAACCACAACAACCATTGCAACATTTCACTGATTTTCTTCTCCTGGCTTCTTTGCTTTTAGGTGCACAAAAAGACAGAGGAGGGGGTGTCATCATCACCCGTTGTACTGCCAGACAGAAGTCCTGCTGCGCACCACGTCACGTCCATGTGTGACCACAGACATCTCTGCAACTTGTTCACCTGCGTCCTGCTGACATCGGAAGGAAGAAGATGGCCCCAAAGAAAGGTCCCAGGTCCTCCAGTACCAAGAAAGTTGCCAGTGAGAAGAAGGAACAGAAGAGGGAAGTGGCACTTACCAAGACTGGTGTGCCGGCCAACATGTTTTTTGAGCGGTGTCCTTTTTTGTCATTTTTAGAGACCCTGAAGAAGGCAGAGAATAGGAGTGTCCTTGTGTACTGCCGAAACATGTTGACCTAATAACCATTCTGGCAGGTATTTGTTAAAGCTGCTTTGTTTTGTACTGTTTTTAATTTTGGGCATCTGAGTGATAATAATAAACGCAATGCTTCTCTCACTTACCCAATTTTAAGTCGCTCATTTTTTGCCACACATTTCACGCACTGCAATTCTCTTCACCCATCATTTATCACCATCATTTAACATCAATAGGGTTACCCAGTGTTTCATGATTTGATGCAGGACGTTTCTACCCAGTCCTGACTAACATCAGTTATGATTCACGATGGAATGCCAAAAGGAGGCCCAGATGATGACTAGGGCGGTATCGAATGGTGACTTATGGGTATCCTTATTCTTAAGGAGACTTTCTTGCTTATTTACACTTGTCTTTCTGGCTTTTTCTGATTTATTGTCTTTTTAAGGTGGATTTGGTGTCTGTAGACCCGTGGACACTCCGTGTATAGTATATTCAGTCTTGGGGCTGTGTCCATGCTAGGTCTCTAAATATGCCCTAGGACCCTACCCAAGTGGTTTGTGTTTCTTGTTTTTGTGCAGCTAAGGCTGCGGGTCCCGCATTTCAGAACCACTCAATGTAGTCAGGTTATAAACCTCACCAACAGTTAGGTTTAGCTCTCCTTGTGTGCTGTGCACTCTCTTTTTCATATACCTCCTTTGCCAGTCGTATATAGTTTTAGTTATATTGTCTTGTCACAATGGCTGAAAACTGTGGATTAGCCTTTGACGATGACGATTTGCAGTCTATACTCTCAAACAACCCCAGTATATTGAACACTATACCTCTAGTGGTTAGCAGTAACGAAGATGAGTGGGGAAAGGTCCTTGGGCTAAATAAATCACACTCACGTACGGCTCTCCATGGAGCCAATATGGCCGAATATTAACGGGGCAATTGTACCCCTACTGGACTGATAGTGATAATGTTCCTAGACTGTTTTTGAGTGACAAGGAATTTCTCAAGGATTGGTCTCTGATAGCTTGGAGATGCACAATAGATTGGCTGATCCTAATATTAAAACTGTCAAAAGAGTGACCAGCACTATCCTTATTGAAATTCAAGTACTAGATGCCCAAATAAAGACCACTATCACTGGTACCCTGTTAAAAAAAAGCCAGGATGAGAATAACAAAAATAAAAGGAATTCAAAGACTCCATCCTATTTGCGAAAATAGAAAAATTCAGGAAAGATCTGGCCAGATTCTCTCATGAGAAGATTTATCCGTATACCAGCGACTCTTATGTGCCACCAGAGTTCAACAAGAATGGACGCAGAGGAGGCTCATCATATGGGACCTCGAGCTTGGAGGAAATCTCCAGCGATTTAGACTCCTCAACAAAAAGCAACAGCTCAATGAGAGGATGAGGTAGAGTAAACCAACATAAGTGAGAGGGGGTAACGAGAACCAATTCCAGCAATGGTGGCAACCCAACCCGTGGAGTTTTGGAGGCCCTACTTTTCCACAGCAGATGGGACCTTTTACCCCGCCACAGTTCCCAGTAAATTTTAACAACCAGCCTTTTTTAGGTTTTGGCCGGGGACGATCATGGGGCAGGAGACGGAACCAACAGTCACAGGTTCACTGGAGCCCTCTACCACCGCCTATGAGCCTGAGGAGCAGCAAGAAGAAGACTCAAGACCAACCAGGGACCAGTGCAGAGACAGCCTCGTAATGAACCTAAGCTCAAAATCTCTAACAGCAACAGAAGAAGCTGCTTTGAATAGAGGCCTGGGATTTGTGTCTACCTTTTTGGGTGACCCTTTTCAAACATACATTGAAATGGCTAAATTCTTTCGGAAAATTAGGCTACATTTTTTCTTTTCAAAACATACTTAAGATGGGACTGAACCAATAGACACCAATACTGGCTTAACAAAGCAATCCACCTTCAATCCACCCACACACGAAATGCCTGCTAAAGTATTGACATTCAAGCAGGCGGTGGAGAAAGACATCACTACACTGTGTCAAAGAAAAAACAACTCTTTCTATAATCTATCTAAAATTGAACAACAAGCCCTCCGCAGTCTTATATCTGACGAAGACTTGACAATCAAAGCAGCTGACAAGGGTGTGGCAATTGTCTTGGAAAACACCACCACCTATCGTGCAGAATGCCTGAGACAATTAAATGATTAAAAAGCATATGGTCCTCTGACCATGGATCCAACAGCAAGAATCAAAACAACCATTGCCAATATGGTAGAAGAAGGTTTGGCAGAAGGTTGGATCACAACACAAGAGGCTGGATTCCTGCGCACAGAACATCCAATGATGCCGTATTTCTACATTCTGCCGAAAATACATAAGGCGCAGAGTCCACCACCGGGGCTCCCAATCATTTCAGGAATAGGTTCTATTTTAGAACCTTTGTCTACTTTGGTAGACTATTTTTTGGTTAAAGAGATGCCTACCTTTCTGCAAGATACCAAAGATGTCCTCTGGGTTTTGCCAGAGACTAAATTTGACATCGCAACAGACTATTTGGTATCATTTGACGTAGAATCATTGAACACATCCATCCCTCAGGATGAAACTTTGGAGGTCATTACTTCTTTACTAATGGAGAGAAATTTAGATTCCATTACTCCGGTTCAGTTCATCATGGCATACGCCAGCCTTGCTATGAAAGATAATTTTTTTAGATTTGAGGACAAAGTTTACTTACAGATCTCTGGCACGAGTATGGGAAGCGTTTTCGCTCCGAGCACAGCGGATCTGTATGTCCATAGCTTCGAACAGGAATACGTACTTACATCAACTAATCCCTTTTGTGATTCAGTACGAGTGTGGAAGCGATATATAGATGATATCCTAGTCATATGGAGAGGAAACACTGAAAATCTATACTTGTTTTTGCAATGGCTGAACAGCAGGAATTATTTTCTGCATTTCACAGTTGAGCATGATAAAAAACAGTTGGCCTTTCTGGATCTACTTATTCTAGCCACTCCTTCAGGTCTCCAATCTGAACTGTACAGGAAACCAATGGCACGAAATTCCTTGCTATGTTATGATATTTTTCATCCAAAATCTTTGAGAGATAATCTCCCATATGGACAGTTTTTGAGGATTCAAAGGAACTGTTCCACTAAAGATGGATTTAAAGAACTCTCTGATTTACTCTCTAAACAGCTGAAATCAAGGAAATACCCAACCAAGCTTGTGCACCGATCATTGAAACGTGCAACCAACAACAACCGCGAAGCATTGCTTGAACCCCCTGTACCAAAAGAGACCTCACAAAGACTGACTTTTGTGAATACGTACAGTACAGTGTCTAATGACATTCAGAAGATCATTAGAAAACACTGGTCGATTCTAAACACAGGTCAAGAATCTATACAGCCCCCTCTCTTTGCTTTTAAACGAGGACCGAACTTGAAAGATCAATTGGTCCACACGAGACCTAAGAGTAGAGTTCAACATGCTGTTGGAGCTATGTGGGATTTACCGGCTTCAGCTCCTTGGTTCACATCTCAGCTTAGAGAAGCCCGTCAAAACTGCAAGAGAGCAGAAAGAGCCTGGAGGAAAGACTACAATCCTCTTGAGAAAGAAAAATTTAAAAACTTAACTAGATCTTACCACAAGATGATTTGGAGTGGAAAAAAATCCTATCTTGAACGTCGGATAGACGAATCTGAAAACTCCTGTAAAGAACTTTTTAAAATTGTCAAGGATTTTACTTCTCCGTCCCTAGGCATCTCTGCTCAGCCTCACTCAGTACCTTGGCTGACTGAACTGGCACATTATTTTGTAGATAAAATAACATCTATTCAAGCCTCTCTTGCCATTTACTCAAAACAGCCTCAGGATGCTGCTCTTGGTGCCCTCTCCTCTTCACAACCCACCCTCTGGGAATTCCCGCAGCTGAGCCTTGCTGCTTCATTAGACCATCTGACAAGCTTGAAGTCGGGCTCTCCTCTAGATCCTTGCCCGGTCTCTTGCCTTAACAAAATAGCCCCTGTGCTAAATGGCCCAATCAATTCTATTCTTAATTCCTCATTGTCTTCTGGCGTAGTCCCTCAGGCTTGGAAGAGTGCTCTCATCCTTCCACTCATAAAAAACCCAGCTTTGGATCCCATCATACATGCCAACTACAGGCCTATTTCTCTCCTCCCTGCTCTGGCAAAGGTGGCGGAAAGACATGTGCACAGATCTATCTCTGACTTCATCGAGAATAACAATCTGTTGCACCCCACTCAATCTGGGTTTCGTGCTAATTACAGCACAGAGACCGCGCTACTTGAAGTCACCACTGCCATCAGAGAGGTCTTGGATACTGGAGGAAAGGCCATGTTGGTCATGTTGGACCTGTCGGCGGCGTTCGACACTGTTCCCCATGATACCCTCCTAATTCGACTCTGGGATTGTGGTCTCCGGGGGACGGTGTGGAACTGGCTCAAATCATTTCTAGCTAGCCGTCGACAAACGATCTGGGCGCCACCTCACTCCGCAGCTATGGCAACTCTGGAAGTGGGGGTCCCTCAGGGGTCTATTCTTAGCCCCCTGCTCTTTAACATCTTTCTGGCCCCCCTTGCAGAGGTTGCGGGGTCGTTCGGCGCTCAGATCGTGTCTTACGCTGACGACACCCAGCTCTTGTTCACATACGACAAGAATGAGGTGTTCGATGGGATCCGCATCAGAGGCTGCCTAGAAGCAGTCTTTGATTGGTTCAAAAGACACGGCTTAAAATGCAACTCCGATAAATCGGAGCTGCTTTTTTTGGCCACAACTATACTCACTACCTCTAGGAGACCTGCTGATCGTCGCGGGGGATATGAACCAAGTTCTAGACCCAGCAATTGATAAGCATCCATACAGACCAAGCCAATCAACAAACAATCCCCACATCCTTAGAAATCTCTGTTCCAAACTAAGCCTAAGAGACCCTTGGCGCATAAGCAACCCAGATGCCAGGGAGTACACTTTCTACTCCAACCCACACAACTCATATAGCCGAATAGATTACATTCTGATGTCAGAAACACACACCCACCTCATAGACCACACGGAAATAGGACCCAGAACTATATCAGACCACTCACACATAAGCCTAACACTATCAGGCAGACACAACGACGAGCCGACCCGCAGATGGCGATTCGATGACAGTCTGCTCCAAAACGCCCCAGCGAGAGCCAAAATAGAGGAGGCAATAAAAGAATACCTACTACTAAACGATAAACCAAACACAAGCAGGGAAGTCCTATGGGACGCCCTGAAGGCCACCATTCGGGGAACAGTCATGACAGTCAAGGGAAGGATGAACAAGGACAGGAACAAGAAAGTTGCGGACCTAGAGAAGGAAATCAAAAAACTCGAGAACAGCCACATAGCTAGAATAGAGGACAGGAACACACTCACAAACCTAACTAAATTAAAGTACGAGCTAAACAGGATACTGAGCGAGAGGGCGGGCACCTGGATCAATAAATATAAATCAATTAATCTATGTACCGCAAACAAAGCGGGCAAAAACCTAGCATCCTACCTGAGGGGGAAGCAGAGACACCACACGATAGGAGCCATCAAAGACAAACACGGCATATCCCAGACCTCTAACAAAGACATACTAGAAGTCTTCAGGGATTTCTACGAGGGACTGTACACAAAGGATGACACACTGCAAGATGATGGGGGGGAAAGAGCTACTAGCGAACATAGCCACACCCACACTGACGGACCAGGAACGAGACATCCTGGAAATGTCCATAACGGCGGATGAGATAGAGAGAGCCACGCAAAGCCTCAAAGATAACAAGGCACCTGGGCCAGACGGGTTCACAGCTGGCTTCTATAAGCAATACCTGAACATACTCAAACCCACAATGAGGGAGGTATTCACAGCATGCACCCAAAGCGGACACATGACACCCTCAATGGCGGAGGCAAATATAATAGTGATCCCCAAGGAAGGGAAAGACACAACAGAGGCGAAGAACTTTAGACCGATCTCCCTCATCAATGTAGACTGCAAAATCTATGCAAAAATACTAGCCAATAGACTCAACGCATATCTTCCGAAACTCATACACAACTCGCAAGTAGGCTACCTTAAAAACCGGATGTCACATGACAACACGAGACTCCTATGCCACGTAATTAATCACTCCTCACGCAGCGAAAACGCAGCAGTCATGATAGCTCTAGATGCTGAGAAAGCCTTTGACAGAGTCTCATGGCCCTTCTTGGATCAGTGCATGGGGAAATTCAGGTTGGGTCCAAACTATAGGAAGATGGTGATGGCTCTATATGAGAACCCCAAAGCAAGGGTGGTGGTCAACGGAGGCACATCAAACATACTCAACTTGGGAAGGGGAACCAGACAAGGATGCCCCCTGTCACCAGCCCTATTCCTCCTAGCCATAGAACCGCTCCTCACGATGATCAGATCCAATGGGGACATTGTAGGGATACCAATAGGGGGAGAGACTTTCAAGCTAGCGGCGTATGCAGACGACGTTCTAATAGTCACGGAAGACCCAGAGAGATCTATAAAAGCACTAACTGACACCATTGACAAATACGCCAGGGTCTCGGGGTACAAACTAAACAGGGACAAATCTGAGTGCAAACCTCTAAACATCCACGCAACAAGAACAGTATTAGGAACATCAGGACTAACATGGCAACCAAAACCTATAAAATATCTGGGTATCCTCTTCGAGAGGGACCTAAGAATGACACTGGAACACAACGAGCACGCAACGATACAGAAAATCAAAGACAAGGTAGAAGGGTGGTCCCCCAGGTTCACAACATGGTGGGGAAGGATTGAGGCAATCAAAATGATGCTCTCACCGATGGTCAACTATCTGCTAACAATGCTCCCACTGACTAACACAGAGAGCTTCCACAAGACACTTGACAAGTTACTTAACAGCTTCCTCTGGCGGGGGAAAAAACCAAGAATAAGCCTACACAAGGTAAGGCTATCTAAAGAACAGGGTGGCCTGAACATAACGAATTTCAAGCGATTCCAGACGGCATGCATAGCTAGACAGGGACTACATTGGCTAGACCCGAGAAAGGAATACACCCCAGCATGGCTATCTTTCGAGCGCGGCCTACTAAAGGGCATGAACCCTATAACACTCCTGACAGCCACACGACACCCAGCAGTGAGGGAAAACCCAGTCCTCAGGAACACAAGGACAGCTCTACTGAGCGTCGACAAAACACTGTCAACCAGCATCAGGGGAGGCCAATTTGAATCCCTCTGGCACAACCCTACCTTCAAATACAGAGATAAGGTTCTAGACATGCCTGTGTGGTACGGACAAGGCATATCCACGGCCCGTGACCTTCTAAGACAAGGCGAGAACACAACGTTTGACACACTCAAGGATGCGCACAACCTACAAAACATAGAACTGTACAACTTCCTGAAAATAAAAGTAGCTATTGGGAAGGCAAACCTCACAAGCCTGACACCTTCGCTCTTACAGCTTGCAGCTAACCTCAACAAAACAGGACACCAAATAGCACACCTCTACAGAGCCCTACGCCCCAAACACACCAAACTCAATGACAAGATAACAAACTTCTGGGGGACTGTAGCAGGGAAGGAACTAAGCGAAACAGAAAAGGCCGAACTGTGGAGATCGACCACTAGGAAAAAGATAACCGCTTCACTAAATCAGACCAAATACTGGTTAGTACACAAGGCATACTGGACACCGGCCCGCCTATCTACCCTGGGGATCCGAGAGAGCGACACATGCTGGAACTGTAACGAAGGTAGGGGGGATTTAGAGCACCTTCTACACAGCTGCCCTCAGATCAAGGATTTCTGGGAAAAAACGGGGAAGCTTATCAATGACATCACTGGGGTAGCCATGCACATAGATTTTCCAAGTCTAGTCCTGGGCTTTGCATCCCCGACCATTACAACGACAGAAGACCGCGACCTCATTGACCTACTGTTAACTGCTGCAGTCAAAATAATCCTAAGCAACTGGAAAGACACCACAAAAGCGACACCACAGGCATGGCTCAACTGGGTCACTTTCCTAAGAGGGGCAGATAACATTACAGCGAAATATACACCGAAAACACACAGGCAATCAAACATGTGGAGGCCCCTAGACCTCTACCTTTCATCACACAAACCCCCCTAGGCGCAGACACCAGACACTAGACAGCCACCGAGGGACACAGCACAGGGACCGACACTACAACAAGAGAAACCGGCTAGGAAGCACACTCTCCTATCTCCTACCTCTATCACTCTCTATCCTCTCTATCATCCGGGGTGCTATACCCACCAGGCAGATCAAAGGGGGGAAAGAAGACAACGCCAAGCAAGACTCGGATAACGGACTTCTTCTTCCTTCTTGGCAAGGAACGAACTATTGCAGGACAATATCACTATACCCCCCCCCCCCCCCGGCGCCTCCTTTTTCTCTCCTTTCTTCTTTCTCCTCTTTTCTTTCCGCCACTCATGTATGCTCCATGTAAATATATATTCTTTTTTTATATACAATAAAAAATTACAGAAAAAAAAAAAAAAAAAAAAAGCCTGACGCTGACCTACAAGGCCCTTCATGACTCAGGCCCTAGGTACATTAGGAAGCGCCTTGCTCTTTACAAGCCGAGCAGAACTTTGCGATCTGCCTCCTTGTCTAAAATGGTTGTTCCAACCATCAAGCGAACCAGACAAGGGGGGCGCTCTTTTCATTACCTGGCCCCGCGCGCCTGGAATGAGCTTCCCATTTCTCTCAGACAAGCCCCTAGTCTGATGTCGTTCAGAAAGGCATTAAAAACCTGGCTGTTTACCAGTTGACTTCGCTGTTCCTTTTATTCTGCAGTTAGGTTTCCTCTTCTTAAAGGACCTCTTCGCTAAAGCGCCGGGACACTCCTACTGGAGTAGCCGTTGCGCTATAGAAGAACCCTAATAACATAACATAACATAACCGGCTGTACAAGGTCATGTGGAACATGCGCAGCTTGCCCCCAAACACAGAAATCGGTCACTATTGACATTGGTAATAGTCGCCCGTGGCAACAAAAGAAGTTCACCAACTGCAATAGTGATAGGCTGATATATATGATCACCTGCCCATGCCAACTACGATATGTAGGGATGATAACACGAAAAGTTACGTTGAGGATCTCGGAGCACAAAAGCACGGTACGTTTCAAAAAACAAGCAACAAGACTAACAAGCCACTTTCTGGAAGCCAATCATGGTCCTATAGACTTTCGATGGACTGTCTTATAACAACCTGTTGGAAGGTGGAATCTGACTATATGGTTACCCCAACTTTTTTCCTGGTGTTTTGCTGGTTTTCGACTTAGTTGGCCTGGGCTCCTACTATTCAGGGCCCCAGTCTATCTACTTTCTCTATAAAATGGACTCCATTTACTTTAGGTACATACCAGATTGGATACTGGGTCACCCTTGTGAACCCCTGTATAGTGTACCATAGGTACCCAGGGCATAGGTGCACCCTAGGCGTACCAGGGGCTGCAGCATGTATTGTGCCACCCCTGGTTTGCCTTTGAAACTGACACCACATGTCTGTTCACACAGCCTGGGTAAGGTGGTGTAATCACCCCTTACTTGGATATTGTATACCTATATCTACCTTTATATATAGACACATATACACCTATAAGCCACTCCTATGGTAGGCCTCGACAATCCTGGAGGCAGAGTGCTTGGTTTTATGTGAGAGGGTGCACTAGCATGAGCTGAGCCCCTCTGCTGCTTTCGGAACCATCTCCTTATAGCTGTTCTGTGATATAGACATACCATATACTCTTAAGTGCATTATAATCCTCGCGGTTAATGCTAACTTTGGTTTGGCTTTATCAAAACATGTCCTGTAAGGTGTCAAACACTTTGGAATACTACCCCCCCCCCCCACCAATTCTGGAGGCGGGGGTAGCATTCCACCCTTCTAGAGGGAAAAGACATGTAAGTTAGCCGATTAAAGTTAAACAGAGCCTCCGCATCACAAAATGGATGCTGCTGACCTCCTGTTGCTGGGGGAAACTCAAGCAAGGGCGGCCTGGACAATAGGTTTCCTGCCCAGGGAGGTGCTGGCACCTCCCCAGACAGGGGTTTTGTGTATTGGGGCAGGGAGGGCTGCATTCAGTGAATGCATCTAGACACTGCCTGGGGAACACAAGGTGCTCCATGCATAGCCCGGTTCAAACCAGTTGCTGGGGCACTCCAGCCCCAGCTCTGGCATGAAACTGGACAAAGGGAAAGGGGTGTAACCACCCCCTTCTCAGGTCCACTCATAGGAGGGATCTAGTCCGGTAATCCAGCCCCCATCCTTAGTATCAGTATAGGAGCTGTGTCCCCAGGATTTTAGATTATCCTGGACGAATCTTTGTAAGACATATCTTGGACCTTCGACATTCCATTCTGACTGGAAGACGGAAGACATCTCCCTGTGGTCAAGGAGTGACCACCCTGTGCAAATAGGCACCAACAGCAACTTTGCCGGTCTGCAGTTTCAAGGCTTACGCCGGAACCCGAAGACTCTGTGACTCAAGAACTGGACTTTCAGACTTCTCTTACCCCAATCCACATCCACAGCAAAGCTGAGACCCGTGGCGGACACAAGAGTTGTGGGACCGGACATCTTGGACATCCTGCATTTTGCTACCTGCACTCCTTTTCTGAAGCCTCAGTAAGTTGTGCATTGAGGAGGAACATGGCGGCAGGCTGAACGCCGGTCGCGGAGGCTCCAGGAGACGGCTTGCTGCTGGCTGAGAACGCGGAAGATCAAAATGTAAACTGAGAGCCATGACTCGGCAGTTGTAGATGGTAAGAGGGGGACGGCGCTGCCTAGAGGTTCTAAATAGCCCGTATTATTCTAACCGCACCCTTTTTGAATTTCGTTTCCCCGAGGTTTTTGGACATATTTCCTGCTTTCCTCTGTGGTTACGGCGCTAGGACCCGGGACGCAGGACGTTGGGACAAGGTAGGCGTGCATGTTCCTCAAGGCAGAGACAGAGGAAGGCCGACTACGAGAACGCCGGACGAGTTTATGGGTCTGAACCCGCTCGGTTTTGGCACATCTCCAGGTCCGGGGGTCTATCTACAAAGACATCTGTTATGCTCCCTATTTTTGAATTTTACCTACGAGGAAATTTGTTGCAAGGCGCTGTAAGGTGGGACTGGGGTGTGAGTACGATTGCATGGATCCTGAGGTAATAGCTGCCGCTCCGGTTAACCTTACGTGCGGGGGGGAGGTAGAGCAGTCTCGAGAACTGGTGTCACGGCTGAAGTTGGCTGATAATCCCACGGTATCTGCCCTATTTCCAGTTTGTTCTGCCCCTATTTTTACCCCGGGAGCTCCTCCTGGCGTAGGTAACTCTATACAGGGCTGGGGAGTGTTCTCAGCGGCTCCACTCTCCCCGCCAAGGAGACGCAGGAATAGATACCAACTTAGATCGCAGCAGGGGCTGAGATCAAAGGGGGTGCTGGACCTAGCAGAAAGAGAGCGGCCTACACCACTAACCCCCGGTAAGGGGAAAAAGAAGTCTGAGAGTATTAAAAAAGTTAAAGGGTCGAAAGCAGTTCAACTCCCTCTTAAAAACACCCCTTCACTCAAGACCTATTTTAAAATAGCGGAGCAGGCAGCAGCTTCTGGAACACAGTCGGACTCAGTCATGGCGGCCCAGGAGATCAGGCCTCCCCCGCTCCCGGTGGACAACAGCTTTGCACTACTAGAGGGCTTGCCGAATGCGGGGAGTGGAGGAGTTGAGCAGACAGAAGATCTGACCACTGAACCTCAGGTTGGGCAGTCAGTTTTAGTTAGCTCCTTTCCTTTCTCCGCACATGTTACAAGTACCTTGGAAGCTTCGGAAACCCCACAGGGTCTTCAGGCTCCTCCGACTGTAGTACTTCCCACTCTTCAACTACCTGAGGCGTAGGGTAATGCCCAAAGCCACAGTAAGGCATTATCTAAGTCAAATGATCTAGTACATGTTCAGGGGGATCAAAGGCAGTCTGGAAGCTCGGACGGAGACAGGTTGGGCTCCCTTCTTCAGTCTTTAAGGGGGGATTTAATGACCAAATTTGAGATCTCAGAGAGTAACCAGAAAGCCATCCATGATAGATTTGACTTACTGGAGTCCAAATTAGATGATGTTATTACTCTGACTGCGAAATTGGAAGCCAAAGTTACTACCTTATCTGAATCGGTCCAAGGAAACTCCAAAGACATCGTCACCCTAAAACTGCAGAACAGAGCTCCTGCTATGGATCTGGAGAGACTAGAAACGCAAGCCCGAAGGACCAATCTCAGAATCCTGAAGATACCCGAAGGGGAAGAACAGGAGGATATTAAGGGGTTTGTTTGTAAGCTCTTACGGGAAGGGGTCCTAAAAGATCGGCCTGACATCAACTTGGAAATGGAAATCCAAGGGTGCATAGAGATCCCTTCAAATTACATGCGGACAGGAAGGCTCCTAGGAAGATTTTAGTGAACTTTCAGTCCTACAGTGTCAAGGAGTTAATCTTGGGCAGGTGTTTATCTCAGGCTGTCTTGCATTATCGGGCAAATTCATATTTAATTAGATCTGACATTGGTGGGAGAACAGCCCAGAGGCAGCGGGAACTGGGTTCTAGAATGCCTGAATTGAGATCACATGGAGCCCATGTTCAAATGAAATTTCCAGCCTTATTAAAAATCATGTGGCAGAACAAAATGTATAACCACTGTCAGCCTGAGGATGTGGACAATCTCCTTTCGCTGATGAGGCAGAAATAATAGCACAATGAGAATTCAGAAAGGGAAAAAGAGAATGTTGGGGAGATGAAGTATGGAGTAGGAAGAGTTAAACACTGGGGTTAGTGCAAGGGGGAGAGTTATAATCAGGTGACAATTCAAATTAAAAAAAAAGTATATAATAGCGAGGGAATTAAAGGGAAAAAAAGTCTAAAAAAAAGAAAAACACATGTTTATTTTAGCACCATCCTCTCGAATACTATGAGCTGTAACTTCATGCCTCCGTAGGTGTAGTTAAAGATAAATTAGCCAAGACATTTTAGCCAGGGCAGCTCTCCTGGGGCCCTAAAGGCGGTTTCATCGTCAGGTATGAAGAGAGGGTTCCTCAGGGGGGGTTGGGAGGGTCAATGGGTGGCAGGCAAAAGAGATAAAATGTCCTCATATGTAAAGAAAATATCTTATTAACTTTAAACTTTAGATGGGTGGGAAGTTGGTGCCTGGACATGAGTAGGTCAACAAGCATAAAAATCCTCTCCTGGAATGTGAACGGAATAGGAGAGGGGAGAAAACAAGCCAGAGTCTGCGAATTTTTAAGAAACTCAGATGCTCATATTATCTTACTACAAGAAACCCACCTACAGGCGAATACCTGTAAAACAGTTTTTGGTAGACTGGGATGGGTGCAGGAAACATTATGTTCCAGACAGAAGGGGGTAACTAGGGGGGTCGCGATAGTCACTAGGACAAATAGGGGGATTATGTTGCTAAAGTGGGACACTGATCAGACAGGTAGGTGGCTGGTGGCGGCCTTTTCCATCTGTGGAATTTATTACACCCTTGCCGTTTACTATGGCCCAAACGAGGATAATCCTGGTCCCCTTTTGAAATTGGGGGCTGAGCTACTTGAGACATCGGCCCCTGTGACTTTGGGGGGAGATTTTAATTTGGTTTTTGATCACATTCTAGACCGGACCTCCAAGGCGAAATATCATGCTCCCACAAAATCTATCTCGGCTCTGAGAACCATAATGAAAGATTTTAACTTGCTGGATGTCTGGAGATCTAAATATGGCGCTACTAGAGGCTATTCATTTTACAGTAAGAAGTACAGACAGTATTCCAGAATAGATTATTTTTTAACAGATCAGCGTCTGTTTACAGATATCACCTCGGTCTCCCACATTCCAGTTGAGATTTCTGACCACTCGGCTGTTGAATTAGTTTTTGAATTAAGATCTAGACCCACTGATATCAGATGGACACTAGACAGGACGCTGCTTCTAGATGATAGAGTAAAAGTAGAGGTGAAGGAAAAGGTATCCGCATTTTTGTCCTTTAATATTGGCTCCTCCACTGACCAGATTGTCTGGGGGTCTTTCAAGGCTTTCCTTCGCGGACTGTTGAGCTCATTAATGGCGCATAAAAGGAATGTTAGCAAGAAGAAAAAGTCAGATGATCTGAGAGCATTAACAGAAAAGGATGCTGAGTTACAGACGGCTACTATCTCAGATAGGGGGAGGATCCCGGAGCTTGAGAAAGAGCTCCTCGATCTACAAACTTCACTTAAAGTTGCCGATGAAAAGATCATTAAGGAGAGGTGGGAAGTCAGTAAACTGAAAAATTTTGAGTACGGAGAGAATTGTGGGGCCCTTTTGACTTGGAAGTCTAGAGCTGAGAGATCCAGGAACAACATTAAAGTGTTAACTCAGAGAGAGTCAGGCTTATCAATCATGGAGGACGGGGCTATTAGGGAGGAAGCTAGGGGATTTATGAAAGGCTTACATCAAGAAGACATGGGCTTTGGGTCAGATGAGGCTCAGGCCTCGCTGATCCAGAGGAATTTACCCCAAATTTCAGAAACAAATAAGAATTATCTGGCGAGTGAGATCACGGAGGGGGAAGTGAGAGACCAACTTAAGAAAATGAGTGGCGGGAAAGCGCCTAGGCCAGACGGGCTACCAATTGAGATATATACAGTCTGTGCAGAGGCCTTGATTCCTGTACTTACCACACTCTTTAACAGCCTTTTGATTTCTGGTTATGGTATTCCCCCGTCCTGATCTGAAGCCACAATTACGATTACGCTTATAGCTAAGCCTAATAAAGACCCCAAAAAGATAGAATCCTACCGGCATATCTCCCTCTTGAATTCTTATCTGAAGCTCTATTCTGGGATACTGTCTACTCAACTGGCCAAAATTATAAAATCAATCATTCATCCGGACCAAAGAGGGTTTATTCCCGGGAGGCAGTTGAATGAATTAACATTCCAGGCAATAGGAGCAGTTGATTTTGCCGAGGAGAGAGGGTTGCCACTAGCCATAATAGCGATCGATGCGGCCAAAGCCTTTGATCAGGTAAACTGGTCATACCTCGGGGCCACTGTGGCCGGCTTTGGGTTCCCTTCTGTCTTTATTGAGGGAATTAAATTGCTTTACCAGAACCCACGAGCCAAAGTCCTGGTGAACAGAGGCCTTTCGGATTGGTTTAAAATCTCCCATGGAACTAGGCAGGGTTGCCCCCTGTCCCCCCTTTTATTTGACATTTATATTGAGCCTTTTGTTTGTGCGATCAGAGCTGATCAGGTTGTTTGACCCTTTAAAATAGCAGACCTGGAGCTTAAGCAGCTTTGTATGCGGATGACCTCCTCTTCTATACTTCCAACCATGAGGAAGCAATCCCTAGGCTATTTCATCTTGCTGAGGAGTTTGGAAGGTTTTCTGGTTACCAAATCAACAAGGAGAAAACAGAAATAATGGGGTGGAATAACCGTACGGTTATTCAGGGGGCTACACATAAAATGAGGTACTTAGGAATCCACTTGACCCAAAAATTGGATTATATTCCTAAACTCAGTTGGCAGATAGCTGTGAGAGAGATTACCAAAACGCTAACAAGATGGGGTAATCTGCCACTGAATATTTATGGACGAGTTAACCTCATTAAAATGACAATACTCCCGAAATTAAACTTTCTTTTTAATAGCATCCCATTACCCTTTGCCCCGAAAGATATCATGAGCCTCCAAGGGAAGATCGGTTCCTTTATATGGGCGTCAAAATCTCCTAGGATAGCCTGGAAGAAATTAAGGAGGGGGTTGAGGATAGGTGGTCTAGCCCTACCAGACCTACTTTCATATTGTCACGCCTTTCATTTCAAAAACTTTTGGTTCTTGGCTAATAAATTGGACTCTTCTTCACAGGGCCGCCTTTTTCAGGCGTTGTTGCATGATCAACCACAGGGCTAGGAGTTCTTCCTTTTTAAATTTGGAGACGAGAAATTCTATAAAAAAGTCTGACTTAAGATCCTACAGTCAGCACTTAGGAATTGGGTATATGTCCGGAGAGTTCTGCGGATTCCATATTATAACACCCATGCCCCAATTTGGGACTCCCCGGGGACTCCAGAATGCCTGCAGGATCAAATGTCTCGGCCATTTAAAACAGCTGGCTTAATTAGATGGGGAGATCTCTGTGTCAACTCAGTCCTTATGGACTGGGATTCTTTTGCGTCCCTGACCAACGGGTCTTTAACAAGATTCAAATTCTACCAACTTTCTGCCTGGTGGTCTAGGGAGATGCTAGAGTTTGATGATGAGACTGGGATTCTTGATTCTGTCTGTAGGAAAGGGCTTTGGAAACAAGAGCTCTCTTGCTGGTATAGGTTGCTAACGGGGGTAAAAGAAACGTTATATTCAGAGCTGGTGAGTCTTTGGGGTAATGTGATAGCAGATAGTCCTGAGGAAACTCAAAAGATTTGGGCAGATTCATTCTCCATGTCTCAGAGTCTAATAAAACCAGCTAACCTTAGAAGAAACCAACTGTTTACTGCCTACAGGGTATATTGGACCCCGGCTAAACTATCTAAGGTTACGCTATAGAATTATTGTTGCCCCAGATATAAACTCCCGGCAGCAGATGACCTACATATATTTTTAGAGTGTCCAGAGATTACTGATTATTGGAAAGCTGTCACTGGTTTTTTGGAAGAAGTTCTATCAGCTCCTATTACCTGCTCTCCAAGATTAGTCTTTTTTGGATTGCCATCTGGATATAATGTTAATACTTTTGCCTCACAATTTATCTTTTATGTGATGGTTATAGCACGGAGAGAGATCTGTAGAGAATGGAAGTCTGATGCCCCTCCGAGGTTTGCCGACTGTTTAAGAAACATAATGTCAGTCAGTAAGCTAGACATGGCATGTCAAGAAGTGAGCGCAGAAAGGGTATGGTCGGCACTGGTGGCCTGGTTCAATATCTAATGGTGGTCCAATGATTATGCCAGAGGTGTGTGGGTCCTGCCAGTTTTACGAGGCGCTCCATCCAAAAGAAAGGGAGTGGGAAAAGGAAACAGCCTACCTCTGGGAGATTCCTGTTTGCCGCACGCTGATTCCAGGGCAGTAACTAAGATCGACAGTGTGAAAGGCTTCAGGAGTTTCCATCTAGAGTATTTATCATCTGGTGGCATGTATGAGGACAAAAAACTAAAAAAAACAAAAAATAAGTTGTGCATTGGGGTACGAGAAGCCCCAGCCCGAGCATCATTTGAACCGAAGCTCAAGCCCCCACACTCTGCGAGTGTCCCGTGGGCCCGCCTTTACATTTGTGCTCAACGCATCTTCCCGGTTCCTTGTCCATTGGCTAGTGAGCCCTCTGAAGAGGCCACCTTGAATCTACCTTGCGATCCTGGTTGCTCCAGCTTCCCTAAAAAGGAGAAGGGCCACAGACCTTGCTGGTCTGCAACAGGGCCAATCTTGACATCCTGCGTGGGTTGCGGTTGCCAAGGCTTGTTGGGTCCAATCCGGATACCGATACTGTAGTCATCTAGATCCATTGTGGGACAGCTCGAATCCAGCTCCTGGTCTTCGTCGATGCCTCCTGGACCTCGTGGCTGAAGAGACAAACTCACCTTCTTCACCTTAAAGCACCCGACATCGCCTGGTTCCTTCCTGGTCACTGGCTAGTGACCCAGACTCTGTCCCCTCTGCTTTCAGGTTCTTAACATCTCCGATCCACCCATGGATCCACCCGGACACTTTTCCTCTGGTCGCCTGCAGCACTTCTTTGCAGCTCTCCATAGAAAACGACGACAAAGCCCGACATCAAAAGACACCTATGCACCCGGCTTCCGTGGGTGAGGTGACACAAGTACTCTGGTAGTCTCGAGGGTATTAGCCCTCTTAGAGTCTAAGTCTAAAAGGGTTCCATCCTAGTCCATCCGAAAGTGTCCTTAAACTGTAACTTTGTAACTTTTAGGAACTCCATGGAAAGTAAATGGGAACCCGCGCATGTGTTTAGACACTGCACGCGACTCCTGTGGGTCTCCTACTTCCTAACCTTTGGGTGTTTAGTGTAGCCCCAGCGATTCTACAGGCCCCAGGCCTGCTTTCTAACTCTCACGTGGTACTTATACCATTTTCTTAGTATATGGTTTGTGAAGCCCCTAGGGCATAACGTATACTGTGCAACTTATCGTATATTAACTCTGTGACTTGTATTCTATTTTTACCTCTGACCTCATAAAGAGTGCAGAGGGGTTATGTTTAGATTAAATACATATATATTTGATATATACCTTGTGTGGTGTCCTTTCATTTGGTATTCAAGGGATTATATATGGTAAAACAACTTGCTTAACTCGCCTACTGAAGTCTTAGCCTGAAGACTGCTGGTTCATGCTACCACTAGGATAGCTTTCTATAAGGTTGACTTTACAACCACCATCGATAAGGGTCGATTAGACTGGTGCAAGGTGCCCACTACAACTAGTGGACATCATATGCCAGGCTAACTTCTCACAAAACCCTTCATCCCTGATCACGTGACAGATATTTACAAGTATCTGTAGATCAGAGAACAGAAATGGGTGTTCAGATTGGGAACTGACAGAGGGGGTCTGAATGATGAAATCCCATGGGTAGCACTATGAAGGCGTGCCTCAGGGGCTATTCCAACTGTTGGTCCTATTGTAAAATACTTTGACCAAGCTATTCCTAATGGAGTTTTTTTGCATTGTGGGTATTTAGACGCATTGGCTTTGTATCATCAATCCTCCATGTTGAATACATGTAGTCACCCTTTATGTATTCCTTGAGGTATACTCAGATTATAGCATTCCTACTCAGTTGTAGGGTTAATACTAGGTTTATAGGAAATATTGCTCCATTAGTACATAATATGTCCCAAGTTTTTACATGGATGTGTTTACCGACATGTAGGGCTTAGTATTCTTCTACTCTGATCAAAAATAGGTGGGGTTGGATCATATTACGATCTACCTCTTGAGCAGATTAACAGTAATTGACAAAACCATGAAGATAAAATTACATCGCATTTTAGGAGCCCATATTCACACACCTTTATTTCCATATAACAGTGAAAAGCTCAATTTCCCAGACTCCCTGGCACGTAGGTTGCAATCATGCGATCGGCTGACGCACCACGTGTCCTGTAAGCAAGGGGAGCCAGGATAAAGATGGTGGATGAACGCTACCGGTCACCTCCCCGAGACGGTTCAGTAGACCGCTTGGAGTACCGAAGGAGAGGTGAGCCGGTTGTCATAGTGCGAGAGAGTATTGGGATGAGTGAGGTATTCTTTTTTAAGCTGCAGCACTGATGGCGACTTTTTCGTACCAATATTTTCGGTTCCTATTAGAACAGACCGATCTGTGAGCCAAGCAATACTATCGAGGGGGCCCCTGTGACTCTAATCGAGGGCCATATATTTGATAAAACCTATATATGAGATATGTCACCATGCGCTATACTGTTTAGCATACTGCGAGGACTCTCTGTATAACACCGTTTGATGTGTTGACCGTGTTACATGGACGATAATGGATAAAATTGCAGTATGTTCGTTATCCGCTCACAAATTGAACATCTGATATAAGATAATGATACTGGGTTATTATCTAACAGGCTTGGACCATTTGTGGGATTTGACGATTTACCATGATATCTTCTATCGTCTGTGAGTTATACAGTAATAGATCTTGCTAATATATTGATGGCAGATTTTGGACAAGGGACATGTAGTCCTTAAAGACACTTCTCTGTTTTTCAGTTTTATTCGAACTATAATATTGATGGTTAATGACAACACAAGGACCCTTAATGTTTATAAATGAAAAGAACAATCATTGGCAAGGAGAGTATGTTTTTCAGACATGCATAGACTTATCAGAGGAAGCAGGTCACTTAACTTTGTTATGTGCATGTTTTCTTTGATTTTTATACAGAGGTGCTTCTTCCTGAGAGATAGGGCATTACCCTCCTGCTAAATAGATAAGCCATAAAAGCTATATACCATATGTGTAAATACACTTAAATGACCTGCTGTTTCCAGTGATGAAACAATTGTACATGGTAACTATGCCAAATTAGGATGTCTATATGTAGAGACACCTGCAGTTTTTTCACCTTTATTGACATGTACCAATTAAGCTAATCAATCACAAATGTGTATTTTACAGTGGCCAAATAGTCCACAACCAGACGGAGTTGATCAGACACCTAGGACTCCAGGTGAAACAATTTATTTTCTTTCTACACTGATTTGATGTTTGTGTTTACATTGCAGTAACAATCATTTTTTAGGGGTCCTGAAGAAGGCAGAGGATAGGAGTGTCCTTGTGTACTACAGAAACATGTTGACCTAATAACCATTCTGGCAAGTATTTGTTAAAGCGGCTTTATTTTGCACTGTTTTTAATTTTGGGCATCTAAGCGATAATAATAAACGCAATGATTCTCTCACTTACCCAATTTTAAGCCACTAATTTTTTGATACACATTTCACGCACTGCAATTCTCTTCACCCATCATTTATCACCATCATTTAACATAAATAGGGTTACCCAGTGTTTCATGATTTAATGCAGGACGTTTCCACCCAGTCCTGACTAACATCAGTTATGATTCACAATGGAAATGCCAAAAGGAGGCCCAGATGATGACTAGGGCGGTATCGAATGGTGACTAATGGGTCTCATTATTTTTAAGGAGACTTTCTTGCTTATTTACACTTGTCTTTCTGGCTTTTTCTGATTTATTATCATTTTAAGGTAAATTTGTTGTCTAGACCAGTGGACACTCTGTGTATAGTATATTCAGTCTTGGGAGCTGTGTCCATGCTAGGTCTCTAAATATGCCCTAGGACCCTCCCCTAGTGGTTTGTGTTTCTTGACCTACATTATTACCCTATCCAAAATCGCTGCGAGGGATGTTTATGTTTATGTTTAGGGAATGTATTAAGTGCTCGTATACCAACGGTCTCTTGACAGATGTAGCACGGATACCACCAAGACAGGTAATAACGCCACCTCCAACTTCCATATTTGCATTTGTTAAGGCCCAATAGGGACCTACATCTACATCCAGCTCAACCACCATCTCAGTAGTAGTGGTACTATAAGTGCACAGAGTCAAATTTCACGCCCACCCTCCAGTTCCTCTGGCATTGAAAGTGGCACCTCCAGCAGCAACAGAAAGTTCACCTCCCCAGTTTGGGGCTTCTTTTTGGTTAGCTGTAAGGCGGATAACCTTTGCTATATGCTCAATTTGTCGACACGCTGTTAGGCGGGGCAAGCTTGGTACAAACTATGGTACTGGAGGCCAAACAAGTCATCTAAAAATACACCAAATAATTCGCATACCTGAAAAAAGTAAAACTGCACCCATTGCCGTTGGTGGGGATGAAGAAGTACAAGAATATATGATCGCGGTGGAAGATGAACAAGAGGGATACATTTCTAGCCCTGTCCCCAGCAGTGTAGTGGTACTCACATCCTCAGCAATATGTCAGTGGCACCGTAGTAAGAAGAGTCAGACTCCGAGTCAGACTGAGACACCAAGGCAACCGAGTGCTGCAATGAAAAAAAGTGTGTTGTGAGCCTAACTGGGTTCAAGAAGACAGCTGCACCACAAAAGAAAATAATCCAGCCTACATTTGACAGCATGCTTAGGTCGGAGGGGCAGTACGAACGCAACCACCCATAGGCACGTTTGTACAATGCGAAGCTGGCTAAAATGTTAGCACTGGACATTCTCCCTTTTTCTTTGTGGAAGGGATGGGTTGCCTTGAATTTGTATCAAGCCATCTGCCCTAAATGGAAGGTTCCCAGCCAGTCCTATTTTGCCAGAGTTTTGAGGTACCGGGTTTTTAGGGACCCGGCGGTGCCAGGTGGAACACCCAGAGACCTCTTGAGTTCTTCCTGTTTTGGACCACAGAAACACAGAGTCTTCTAGGTGATGTCAAGGACGTAATTATTTTGTCTGGTACTGCCAATATTTCATCTCTGGGTTTTTCCCCAGGTTTCCGTTCTTTATCCCAATCTTTTAATTGATCCCACGCTGTTCCTAACTCGAGAATATGATCCGTATCACGTATCTGTCTCCAGATATCGACCGGGATCAAGAGGCCAAAGAACAGCTCAATATCTGCTATAGTCATGATTGCAGAATTGGCAGCCTCGCCCAGTTCTTTGTAGTAAGCAGTGGGATTTTTACGCGGGTCAGCGAGCTGAGCTGAGGTACCGGGTTTTTAGGAACCCGGCGGTGCCTGGGGGAACACCCAGAGACCTCTTGAGTTCTTCCTGTTCTGGACCACAGAAACACAGAGTCTTCTAGGTGATGTCAAGGATCGAGTTTTATTGGCTGCAACCAAGTAACAAGCGTCCTAGAAGTACAACAGCACAGTGTGTATATTCTCAGGAGACTGTTCGTTTTTACAGAACCAGCCTTCTCCTTTTATACAAAAATATCAGCTTCAGGCAAGAATTCCTATTTTTACGGTTTGGCCATATACATATTTTCACAATAAAGAAAAAGCAGAGTCATGATGGAAAGCCCATATTTAGGTTTGTCCAGTTCGTGATAGATTACCCGGCAAGGCCCAGAATTTCCATCAGATATCGATGAACCCCCAATAAAATCGGGCACCTCCTCCTTGTAAAACAGACCATAAAGAAGAAACAGGGACAGGTGTGTGTGTGTGATAAGACATGGCTTGTATGCGATGAATGGTTTATGACATGTTGTGCCTTGATGCTAATATCGCTCGGCCATTGGGATGGGGACTGCCCGAACAGGTTTGGCTTGAGGCAGTGGAGTCAGCTCGCCCAGGTCACAGAGGAGTCAGAAATGGTGTACGTGTCCTTTTGGATCGAATTCGGCCTTGGTCAATTGACTATGTAAGGGCAATCACAAGATGGATGCCGCTCACAAAATGGAACCAGAGGGTTCGAGATAAAAACCTATATTCAAGGGTGATTTCGTCACTTGATTATGACGCAAATGGATAGGTATAATGTCCTCATCATTACCGGTCTGCCGATACCAAATTCGTCATGGTATGATGATATTTTCTGACACGAGTGTAAAGCTTCGGCACCACACCATAGTCGGGTCCAGAATTTTCAGTACCACAGACCCTCCTTTTGCCCTTATATAGGCAATAACTCATGCTAATCCGAGTCCAAATCTGTATTCATGGAGATGCTGCTGTAGCATCATCCTGTTACTTAGTTTGTCCCTTGACACAGGCTTCCTTACACATGATGTAGCACAGAGGCCACATATTGCAGGAGCGCACTGTACACACAGGCAGAACAGGAACAGAATGGCTAAGACCATTCCAATGAATATCAGGATTTTCCATCCCCAGGCAGATATCAGTTCCCAGAACCACCCCAGCAAGGACCAGTCCTCTTTATCCACGTGAATGGACTCAGAGATCTTATGCAGTTTGGAGATGGCCTGGTATACTGTCGGAGCATTATCGGGGATGAAAATGCAGCAACTGGATTGGATCACTTTACATGCCCCACCACGGTCTGCAAGTATGACATCTAGGGCAACCCTGTTCTGAAGAGTCATAAGGCGGTCCGACTGGAGTTCCGCAGTCAAGTTACTAAGGGCACCAGCCGTTTCAGTCACGGCGGATTCAACTACCCTCGTCAATTGGCGAATGTTCCTGCTGTTCACCATAGGCCCCCAAAACGGCAGAAAACCTTTTGCGAAATCTCCAAACTCCTGTTCCGCAGTGTCGTCTTTACTCACAACACCCCTAACTGTCCTTGTCCTGTGGTAATCTGCCTCTGCCGTGTAGGTGGGTGGCAACAAGAACGAGATAAAACATGTGCCCGAAAAGTCAGGGGGCAACCATGTATATGCTCTATCATGGCAGACGAAGTAGGTACCCTTAGCCGCTAAGAATGAAGGGGAGGTCTGAGACGGGAAAACATAAGTTTCAGTACAGACACTCTTCCCTAACTGAGCTCTGGAGTTTTTGCAATTCCCTTGCAGACATAGGTGACCTTGATGGGGTACTATCCAGATTGGGGAGGATTTCTTTGCTTGCTGGCTCTCACTCAAGGAAATTCCATACTTTGTTATATTCCATCTACTGTAAGGCTCCAATTCATCTCTGGGAATCGTTCTATATGTGTCAATATCTCTGCTCATATTTCTGATTCCTGCCACTACGGCCTTGTTGCTTGAATTTCTTCCTGTGGGACGCGGGGGATATGGTTCGATGGCGAATAGGAACATTGTTTGAAATGCCCACAGAGAACCATAGTAGCTAAACGGCAGGACAAAATATGGGATACCCTTATCTGTCGTGTGTGGCATAAGTCCACATACCCAACAATTCGTTGTGTTCATTGCAGACTGGTGCTGGTGTAGGAGCTGAACGAATGAGTTATTTACAAATTCTAACCTTCTGGCAGACTCGTGTTCAGGTAGAGGGTGAAAGGAGTGTGGGGAAACAGTAGGAGGAGGTGTGGGCTGAGTGTCGCGTGCAAATGAAACTCGAAAGGTGAATAAAGCATAGCCAATCAGAAACATCATTATACTGCACAACATAAGGATGCATATTATTAAAAATTGTTTTTTCGCCATCACAGTGCATATTCTTGTTTCAAAGTTCGCTGACTTGGCAGGTCTCTCCATCTTGGGAAACTCCATCCTCTAAGTTGCTGCCCGCGGTGGGAGATTGATTCTGCTAAGGAGTGCTTCTGTCAGTTTAGGGCAACTCCCTTAGACCAACCAGAACTATCGACCTAACCGTCTCCAGCTGCACTCCAAAGACTGTGGCAACCGCGACCCTAGCAGCAGAACCGGATGGCGGTTCGAAAATCAAAAATGAGCAAGTATCCTAGATGAGAGAGCTGCACAATCAAAAAGAAAAAACTTTTATTAGTCCATAGTCATATGTCTTGGCCTCAAGTTATAGCGGTTTCGACCAGGAGCTGTGTGGTCCAGAAACAGGAGTTCAGGCTCAGTAGTGTCCAACTGCATTGACGGTGGCACAGATCCTTGCACAATTCACTCTCAACCGAGCTTCTAGAGGCGAAGGGATAGCCCTTGCTGTTAAGTCCTGTTATTCATGCACTTGGCAGGGTCAAAAAATCTCGGGTTGCGAAAGTGCTATGTTTAAGGTAGCCATTACGCCTAATTTCACCCTGTTGGGGCTACTGATCTATCGGCCCCCAGGGAGTGAAGTGGCTTTTAGAGCGGCGCTACCTGACGCCATTAGTGAACTGGCTGCAGGGTGCTCCAACTTCTCCATCATTGGGGACTTAAATCTGCACTTTGATAACATAACCAGCCCTACGGTGTCCAGTTTCATGGCAGATCTCGAGGCGCTCCAGATGATTCAGTTGGTGTTACAGCCCACCCATTCAGGGGGCCATACCCTCGATCCGTTTTTTACCAATCTTACGGAAGCCTGCATTTCCAGCTACACACCTCTGGCATGGACTGATCATTACTTGATACAGATCCACTGCCCTACACCGGCTATACAACCTAAGCCAGTGGTGTGTTCTATTCCAAGACGGCGTTGGAATAGACTTAAGCTGGACGAGTTTTTCCATCTCTTATCAACCGACTCATTTGACATTACTGGGTCGGCGGATCAGGTCTATGATAGGTTTTGTAACTGGGTAACCAGGGCTTTGGACACCCTCATCCCCATTGTATGCTGTAAAACCGGGACCGGTAAATCCAGCCCTTGGTACGATGACTCGCTGCGGGCACTGAAGGTTTCTTGTAGGCGTGCAGAGCGGGCCTGGCGCAAATCTTATAATAGCGTGAAGAAAGTTTTGTACCTGTCTACGGTGAAATTGTACCACCGGGCAGTGTGCAGAACTCGCGCCGCCTTCTATGCCGCACAATTTAGGACTAGTTCGAACCCGTCTAAGGCTATTTTCAAGGTGTTGAAAGACCTCACTGCAAAAAAGGTAACTACGACACACCAGAGCTCTGTTGAGCACTGTGAAAAATTGGCGGATTTCTTTCTGGAAAAGGTCAATGCCATTTATCGGGCCTTTCCGTCGGCCACCCCTCTGGCTAATCCACCTCTTAAGCCGTTAACATCTGAGGGGTTGCATTCCTTTCCTATCTTAACACCTGAAAGCCTCGACAAATTGGCTCGCCAAGTGAAGTCGGGGTCCCCAGCGGATCCGCTTTGCCCAGCTGTGTTCAAAGACTTAGCGGTACACAATATCTCACCGTTATGTTCTCTGATCAATACGTCGCTTACATCAGGCGATGTCCCACTGAAGTGGAAGCGAGCCATGGTTCGTCCTATTCTCAAGAAACCTAACTTGGACGGTAGCAAGCCTGAGAGTTATCGGCCAATCTCACTTCTACTGTGGCCGGCTAAGGTGACTGAGGCGCATGTCAACGCGGTCCTCTCGGAACATCTACTTCACGCAAACGTCCTCGATGTGACGCAGAATGGGTTTAGGGCCGGTCATAGCACGGAGACGGCTCTGCTGTATATGGTGGAGCATCTTCGTTCCGTGCTTGATGCGGGGCAAACGGCGGCGCTGGTGCTATTAGACCTGAGTGCCGCCTTTGACACCGTCTCGCACCCGATCCTTCTGCGTCGCTTAGAGGAGGTTGGTGTCACCGGCATTGCTCTCCAATGGTTCCAGTCCTTTTTAGCCAATCGGGCCTTTAGCGTGACCGTCCCGCCTCACCAGTCCAAATTTCATCCGCTGGGCCTGGGGGTCCCCCAAGGCTCCTCGCTGAGTCCTACGTTGTTCAATCTATACGTAAGGCCGCTAGCTGAGGTTGTCAGGCAATGGGGTATGACAATGGTGTCATATGCTGATGACACCCAGCTAGCGGTTACGATCAGCGGGGATGCCGAAGTCGATGCCCCCAGGTTCCAACAAGGACTGCGGGCGGGCGCCGGCTGGATGACGTCCAACTGTCTCCAGCTGAACGCTAGTAAGACCGAGGTCATGATTTTTGGCAAACAACCGGAACTTTGGGGAGAGAGATGGTGGCCAGGGGATTTGGGTCCTGTTCCCATCCCAGTTGCCGAGCTTAAGAACCTCGGGGTCTGGCTGGACCCTTTCCTTACGTTTGCTTGTCATACCAAACGTACGGCGGCTTGTTGCTTTGGTATCCTGCGCGGGCTCCGTCCAGTGCTCAAGTTTTTTGATGCCCCCACAAGGCAACTCATGATCCAAGCCACTGTCATCTCTAGGCTGGATTATGCGAGCTCCCTATTGGTCGGCCTGAACCAGGCAGAGATTGGGCGTTTACAACGGATCCAGAATGCCGCAGCAAGATCAGTGGTAGGCCTACCTCGATCGTGCCCCACCTCTAGCACTTTGCGCTCATTGCATTGGCTCCCGGTGGCCCAACTGATTCAGTTTAAGGTCCTTTGTGTCGCCTATAAGATTCTGAAGGGGTCCCCAGCTAGGATCCTTGCTGCTCTTCTGGCCCATTACATTCCAGCCCGGGCTTTAAGATCGGCTGACTTAGAACTGCCTGTGGTCCCACGCTTTAAGCGGAGTAGGGCCGGTGGGCCCTCCTTTCAAGTTCGGGCGGCGGTGCTTTGGAACTCCCTGCCCCCGGCGATCCGTGCCCTGAGGGATCTGCTCTCCTTCCGCCGTGCGGTGAAAACCTTTTTATTCCCTTAGTTTTAAATTTGTCTGATTTATTGTTTCGTTGTGTTGTGCAGCTGCCTTGTCGGGCGCCAGGACGCTCCTTGGCTGGAGCATCTGTGCGCAATAAAAACGCATAACATAACATAACATAACAATGTTATCGCTTTCCTTTTCTGAGGTAGTTCCTTTCAATCGTGCATCACTGAAGGGTAAGAAACGAGGCACAGTCTCGGTCTCAGAGTCAGCAATTCCCTCCTGAACCCACCAGTCATATGGAAGGGGCAGTGGGACCCGCTTACAATGGGCGCCGTGCACCCAGTTTTTTTTGCCCTGGACACGTACTGCAGAGCGGGTGGCCAGCAAAACTTGGAAAGGCCCGGACCAGCAAGGCTGCTCGTTTTTGGTTCGCTGGAAGTTGCGCACCAGGACCCAGGTGCCAGGTTCAATTGCGTGTCCTGGATCATCAGACGCTGGCGGGGAAAAGCTGTGGACCTGTTGGCGTAAAACACGCAATTTAGTCGTCAATTCGTGCAAATAGTCAAGCAGTACAGGACGCTCTATCTCACTGAACCTTGTGGGCCTTGGCACTCCCCATATGTTGGCCGGGCGGCCGAACACGATTTCATGAGGACTAAGTCCCACTCTAGAGTGGACAGTCATTCTTGTCGATAGGAGTGCCAAAGGCAGGGCGTCAGGCCATTTAAGACCGGTGCTTGCTTGAATCTTGGCCAGTTTCAATTTTAGAGTGCCATTATAGCACTTTACTAGTCCAGCTGATTGGGGGTGATTTGCAGCGTGGAACTTCTGTTGTATGCCTAGCCCCTCACACACTCTCTTCATCACTCGTCCCACGAATTCACTCCCATTATCACTCCAGACCATTCTAGGCATTCCAAACCTAGGGAAGAATTCTTTGACAAGGGCTTTGGCTGTGGACAAGGCAGTATTGTCCTTAAGGGGATACGCCTCCACCCACCTGGAAAAGGCACAAACAACAACGAGTACGTATTTCAGATTGGTGCACCTTTCCATGTGGATGAAATCTAGCTGCAAAACTTCGAACGGATACGTTGGAGGCGCAAAATGACCAGCTGGAGTTGGGGTTCCCCTACCAGGATTGTACTTCAGACACACCATTCAGTTTTTGACCACATTCTCTGCACATTTAGGTATTCCACTATTCTGCCATACTGGAGCCAACAACTTACAGATCCCTTTCACACTGATGTGAGCCATTCCATGAGCCATTGTCACCACTGCAAGCACGTACGCATCGGGTAGCAGCCATCTCTGATGCTCTGACAGTTCGACCCAACAACCCTTCGCGTCCAATCTACCCTTACTTTCTCTCCATTCATTCACCTCTTTTTCTGTGGCTTCGGATTGGATAGACTTCACACTCTCAATCGTATCTTCGCACATACCCACATCATCAATCCATCTCGCAGGGCCTGCAACATACATTCGATTCATTACATTCCTTGCAGTTTCTTTCGCAACTTCATCCGCAAATGCATTCCCATGACCAACAT
Organism: Lissotriton vulgaris; assembly: GCF_964263255.1. Taxonomy (NCBI): domain Eukaryota; kingdom Metazoa; phylum Chordata; class Amphibia; order Caudata; family Salamandridae; genus Lissotriton; species Lissotriton vulgaris. The sequence continues at coordinate 819,200,815 of NC_141697.1, read as the reverse complement.
CATCTTGAATCTTTTTGTGTGCATTGCATTTCACAATCGCAACTTGTAGTGGCAAGGTCAGTGACTCGAGAAGCTCATTTACTAACTGACCATGTTGGATCTTGGTACCGTGTGATGTCAGGAACCCACGTTCACGCCACAATCGTCCAAAACTGTGAGCCACGCCAAAGGCGTATTGGCTGTCTGTGTACACATTCACTCGCTTTCCTTTCGCCAACACACATGCTCTTGTAAGTGCAATCAATTCTGCTGCTTGCGCAGAATTGTGTGGGATACGTGCAGCTTCAACAATCGTGTGCAATGTTGTCACAGCATATGCTGCAGTCGTATCATCATTTGGCAACTTGAAACATGAACCATCAACCCACAAAGCATTGTCACACTCAGGAAGAGGAGTGTCCTGTAGGTCCACTCTCCCTTTTGTCTCTTCTTCTGTCCTAAAACAGCAGTCATGTTGTTCGATCTCATCTGTCTCTACCGGAATGGGCAATAACGTGGCTGGGTTTAATGTGTCACACCTCTTTATGTGGACATGGCTCGCTAACAGTGTCAGCTCGTAACTTGACAATCGGGCACTAGTTAGGTGCTGTGTCTTCGTTCTATTTAACAAAATGTCTACTGCATGTGGGACCATAACAATCAGTACATTATTCATTACTATCCCAGCAGACTGTCGAATACAGACAGCTGCTGCCGCAGTGGCTCTCAAGCAACTTGGCAATGCCTTAGCTACTGGATCTAGAGTTGCTGAAAAGTATGCGCATGGACGCTGTTTGCCCCCAAAAGACTGTGTCAGGACTGATAATGCACAACCTTCCTTCTAGTGGACATACAACGTAAAAGGCTTACTGTAGTCGGGGGTACCCAACACAGGAGCCGAACACAATGCATCACGCAATTCGTGAAAGCTTTTCTGACACTCTTCAGACCATGGAATGGGTTTTGGTGTATCTTTGCAAGTTAAGGCCACCAAAGGTTTGGCCAACAAGGAGAATATCGGTATCCATTGTCTGCAATATGATGTAATACCCAAGAAAGCACGCACTTCTCTCTGTGTTCTTGGGACACTCAATTTTGCAATTGCCTGTATTCTCTCTGGGGTCAGTTTCCTTCCCTCCTTCGATAAGATGTGACCTAAGTAGGTCACTTCTTGTCGAAAAAATTGCAATTTCGAAAGAGAGACTTTGTGGTGCAGATCACATAAATGACGCAACAATGACAAAGTTGCTTCTTTGCAAATTTCCTCAGTATCTGCAGCGACCAGTAAATCATCGACGTACTGAATAAGAGTCACGCCATCAGGTAGAACAATCGTGTCAAGCTGTGATTTCAGAGCCTGACTGAATATAGATGGACTTTCACAGTAGCCCTGAGGAGCGCGTTTGAAGCGGAAGCTTCGGCCTCCTAAATTGAAGCCAAAAATATCCCTGCTCTCCTCGGCAATAGGGATGCTGAAGAAAGCATTCTTCAAGTCAATCACTGTGAACCAAGTGGCTGAAGCTGGAATCATAGTCAATAAGGCAGTAATGTCAGGAACAACTGGAAATTGTGGCACAACTATTTTATTCACCTCTCTGAGATCAATCACGAACCTATAGACAGGCGGTTGGGAAGGATCAGTACGCTTTAAAACCGGCAGAACAGGACTGTTACAGATGTTCCCTGTTGTCTCTTCAATGACATCTTTCTCAATCAGATCGTAAATGATCGCTAACAACGCCTTTTCACCTTCGCTAGAGATCTTGTATTGGGGAATACGTGGCATTCTAACATTGGCTTTCAATGTTATAACATATGGCGCTATTTCCAAAAGACCCACATCATTAGAGCCAGTGGCCCAAAGCATATCTGGAAGAGAAGACAATTCTGTTGGAAGTTTTTCCATTGACAAATACATTGGAGAAACCACTTTCTTACCCAGTGTAAGTTGTACTCCCGAAGGAGAACAGTACAAAGTCGCATACAATCTCTTTAACAGATCCAGTCCCAACAAGTTTTCACCACAACCTGTTGTAAGAATGAGGGGTGCTTCTAATTCACATGGCCCAACAGAAAGGGACATAGGACTAGAAATCGGGTTCCTAACCGGGGCGCCAGAAAAACCTACTGAAACATTCATTTCGCCAGACAAAGGTGCGCCATGAAGTTTTGAGTGCATGATAGAACTTTTTGGAGCACCAGTATCCAGCAGAAAAGGCTCTGACACACCTGATGTAATCACCTCAACGTAAGGTTCATTCTGATCTACTGGAACTGAAACAACTCCCTCTCTTTGCCCATGGCTGTCCTAGCAATCATTACCCTCATTCTCGTTCTCTGCATAGTAGTCATCAGCATAGTACTGAGCTGTCCTGGACAACGCGTTATTCTGTTGGTCAAAGCTATTCATGGATTTCTGAGGCAGAAAAGAAGGAGCATTTTGGGGGAAATTTCCACGACCCCTACCTCTAGGGGCTTGTTGAACACCTCTACCTCTTGTACCAGAAACACCATTCAAACGCCACAACAAAGCCGGACAATTATTCTTGAAATGACCTTCTTCCTTGCAATACGCACACTGATTCGGACCATACAGTAAATGCCGTTGAGAAGACTTGTTTCTTTGTGGGTCCCTCGAATACTGCTGTGGTTGCTGATAATCATGCTGGCTATTATTACGAGGTGGATAAGCCTGCTGCAGAAGGACTTTAGTTTTCAATTCTTTAGTCTTTTTGTCTGCTTTCTCTAGCTCATCTTTGCACCTATTTTCGTAGTACTGGGCTGTAGCTAAAATCTGCGCAGACGTGGAAACAGCCCAAGCACACTCTGAATCCTTCAACTTATTACACAGTTCAGGAAGCAAATTATGTACAAATTTGTCTACAAACAATCTTTGGCCACCCTCAGTAGCCATATCCTGACCACTATGATCGACGAAAGTCTCTTCAAACCGCGTGAAAAAGTCAGACACATTCTCATCTTTTTTCTGTTTGCACGCAGACAACTTGTCCCAATTCACACGTAATTCGGGCATTAAAGTCTTCATGTATGCAATAATTCTACCAGGAAGTTCTGCTACTAAAGGCTCGGGCTTAGAGCCACCAACTTGTCTAGCATCAGCAGCAGCGATATTAACCCATGTGTCACCTAATTCTTGATCATGGTCTGCATGACGAATCTTTCCCCATAAAGGCTGTGGAACAACATTTCCAAACAACATGTCTACATCTGCCAGATTCATGATACAGGAGCTAGCAGTCTGTGATAACTCCTTATAATACCCTGCAGGATTTTTACGGGGATCAGACAATGTCTGCTTTAGCGCTAAAACCTCAGATCTTTTCCAAGGGACATGTACCCATACACGCTGAAAATGAAGGAGAATGGCTGGATTTGCATTTGCGTCGCCTTCCCTCCAGACTGGGGGAACCTCTCTCATGGGATACTGTCGCGCCTTTTTCCTACCTGGCATGTCATGATCAGAAAGTGATCTGAAATTGCTTCCCTTACTCCTATAAGACTACAACATTTCTATTGCTTGTTCAACATCGGCACACACAATCATGCCTTCTGCGAACTTGAATCGCACACGGAATAATTCATTCAGATCGTGCTCTGGATCATTTCCCCTCAAATCTTCACAGAGATATATGCACATTTGTTCAAATACATATCTCTGTGTAGATGCTTCCCATTGACGGAAGACTTCCATGATGGACTGAACGTCATATCTTACAGTATCAGTAACCCATTTACGTGCTAACTCATTCAGTACTTCTCTCTCTTGGTAGTCAGGCAGTCGACTCCGCAACTGTCTTCGTTCTGTGTTAGGGGTCGTCTTAGGCGACCCAAAGAAAGGTGAGAAAAGACCAGTGACAGTGTTTGCCACTCTCTGTCGAACAGAAGGAGAAGCTGGCGGAAAGGCAGATGAGCAAGAAAAGACAGGCTGATGTAAAGTAGAATTCGAGGCAGTAGCAGAAGGAGTATTAGTATAAGCAGTTGGAGCAGTAGGCGAAGTCGTAGAAAAAGCAGATGGATTATGTAGCAAAGGCGGCGGCCCCTGAGAGGGCTGTGCCGGAGGAGTAGAAACCAGCTGAAGAGGAGCTGGTGCTTGTATTAGAACCTGTTGTCCAACAATAGGGGGTTGTACAACTAAAGGTTGTTGCGGTGCTGTAGCACTTTGCGCATATGGAGGTGGAGAACTCAGTAGATGGGACATTAAAGGATCCTTCTCGACTGTCTCTTTTGATCCCTGTCCTCTATTTGGCAGAAATGGGTAGCATTTATCTACTGCTAGCTTCTTTCTTCTAAGTGTTTGTTCGTTCTCTTGCTCTTCCTCATTATCCCTAAATGCAATGGCAGCTTGTACCATGGACATACCTCGTTTATTTTTCTTTGCTAATTTAATTTCTTTCTGTTTGGCTTCCTTGCGCCATAGGCGAAAGGAGTCAAACATCGCCAGCCGGGCTTTCTTCTTGAAAAGCTTCACCTCTAGATTATCTAAAATCTCTGTATCAAAGCTACCATATTGTGGCCATTTTAAAACACCATCATTTCTGGTGTATCGGATCCACACTTCAATATATGTTATAGGGCCTACGCCGTGCTTCACATAGAGCTCATATGTTGGAGTTCCAATCGGAGGAACCGGACACGAGTCCTCCAATCGGGAATCCCTACTACAACCAAGACAAAACAAGTTTCCAAGTCTGCTAAAACCAGGCATCTTCGCTCTCTAGTCTAGCTTCAAACTTCAAAGAATTATCGAATACGATAGTCTTGTGAATACACGAGTCCCTTGGTTTTGGCACTTGCAAGTTCCAAACAAAGCGTATCTCAAGGATACCAAAACTAAGAATCAAACTAAGGACTGGGAGACGCTCCACTTATACTTAACTGAAGTATTGAAGATCGATCACGTCACTAGAAGACTCGTCTATCGTTTCGCTCTACCAAGCATCAATGGGTCCAAAACAGGGCAATAGTCAGGGCAGCAGTCCTTCGTAGCCGTCGGGACGCGGGGAACCTCGCAGCAAAGACCTTCGGAACCACATCGACATGCAGGAGTCGCTGAAGTGGCTGGCCGTCCTCTTGAATGTTCACACGAAGCTCCTCACGAACATCTGGCTTGGACCGATACCATTTGATACCGCCCCGAGTTGGGCGCCAACTGAGGTACCGAGTTTTTAGGGACCCTGCGGTGCCAGGGGGAACACCCAGAGACCTCTTGAGTTCTTCCTGTTTTGGACCACAGAAACACAGAGTCTTCTAGGTGATGTCAAGGATCTAGTTTATTGGCTGCAACCAAGTAACAAGCGTCCTAGAAGTACAACAGCACGGTGTGTATATTCTCAGGAGACTGTTCGTTTTTACAGAACCAGCCTTCTCCTTTTATACAAAAATATCAGCTTCAGGCAAGAATTCCTAGTTTTATGGTTTGGCCATATACATATTTTCACAATAAAGAAAAAGCAGAGTCATGATGGCAAACCCATATTTAGGTTTGTCCAGTTCGTGATAGATTACCCGGCAAGGCCCAGAATTTCCATCAGATATCGATGAACCCCCAATAAAATCGGGCACCTCCTCCTTGTAAAACAGACCATAAAGAAGAAACAGGGACAGGTGTGTGTGTGTGATAAGACATGGCTTGTATGCGATGAATGGTTTATGACATGTTGTGCCTTGATGCTAATCTCGCTCGGCCATTGGGATGGGGACTGCCCGAACAGGTTTGGTTTGAGGCAGTGGAGTCAGCTCGCCCAGGTCACAGAGGAGTCAGAAAAGGTGTACGTGTCCTTTTGGATCAAATTCGGCCTTGGTCAATTGACTATGTAAGGGCAATCACAAGATGGATGCCGCTCACAAAATGGAACCCGAGGGTTCGAGATAAAAACCTATATTCAAGGGTGATTTCGTCACTCGATTATGACGCAAATGGATAGGTATAATGTCCTCATCATTACCGGTCTGCCGATACCAAATTCGTCATGGTATGATGATATTTTCTGACACGAGTGTAAAGCTTCGGCACCACACCATAGTCGGGCCCAGAATTTTCAGTACCACAGTTTCCGTTCCAGCACTACATCACGATGTGCGGGAATTGCTTGGACAAGCTTTCCAGCAGAGTGCTGTTCACAATATCCAACTGAAAACAGAAATGTGGACGAGGTGCCAAGCCACTGATTACATGTGCATCACTGCACACTGGATCTCTTTTGTGGGGGTTAGAGAAAAGACATCTGAAGCAGGTGTAGACACTGCTGAGATTTTTCATGCTAATCGGAAACATGCAACTGTAGCCATGTTCGCCATGGAGAAATCTCATACTGATGCAAATATTTTGGAAGAGTTTAATAGCTAGGTCTTTGAATGGCTGCGCCCAAGAGGGCTTAACATTGGTTTTGTTGCCACAGGTAATGGCAGTAATTTACTTAAGGGCATGGAGGATGGTGCCTATTTTAGGGTCCCGTGTTTGGCGCACTGCATTAACATTATTGCTGAAGAATATGCACACATTTCAGCCATTCTTTTAAAGCCCAGAAGCAGCTGAGGATCATTCAGCGTGACTAAAGAATGCCAGTCAAAGCACTCATCCAGGAGGTGGCAACACGTTGGAACTCATCTTATTACATGCTTGACCGGCTGAGCAGTACAGACCAATCAATGAATATGTCATGTAAAGAGGGGATGTTATTCTGAAAGGCATGACCCTTCAGATGGACCAATGGTGCCTAGTTAAATGCCTGACAGAGATGCTTCTTCCTTTCGAGGTCTTCACACGTGAATTCAGCAAGGAGGACTGTACTATGGGCCAAGCTATCCCATTGTTGCACATGCTAGTGCAACAGCTGAAGGAGGTGTCTGAAGCGTACATAGGTGTGGATGAGAAAAAGGAAGCATATGAATTGGTGGACAGCTTATCCCATCGCTTAACTGAAAGTACAAGGGTGCAAATTAAGATTGTGTCAGAAAAACATTACATTTGTGCCACAATTCTGGATCCACAGTACAAACCGGCAATGAACGGATAGACATTAATTCCTTTTTCAGAACTAGAGGTTGCCCGGTACAAAACTTAGATAGCTGAGGCAGCCTGTGACTTTGAAAATGAATGGCTGGCAATTAAAGTCCCGCTACTCAAACCCACAATAAGTACTGCAGCAAGGCATCCGGCGTCAAGTTCCACTTCAGCGCCTTAGGGCAGTGCGTTTGGCTCTGAGCAGTCACCAACACTATCAACAACAGCAAGAACCGGTTTATCACCAGCCCCAGTAAAATTGGCTCAAATTTGGTATTTATAGCAAGGGCTTGCTAGGTCCAGTGCTGATTCAAAGAAAAAAGAGGCCAAACAAAGTGTAGCACCCCTGAACATTGAGCAGATGGTCCAGGCCTATCTGGATGACCCAACAGAGGTCTACATTGATCAAAACCTATTGCGGTATTGGTATGGGAAAAGGGGCCAATGGCCAGTGCTCAGCAGTATGGCGATAAACTATCTGGCTTGCCCTGTCGCAAGTGTCTCTTCTGAACGTGTTTTCAGTGTTGTTGGTGCCATTGTAACAGTGAAAAGGACCAGTCTCTCACCCAAAAACGTGGACCTCGCTCGCCTTACGGACGCACAGATCGGGTGCGCTCTCCCCACCTTAGGCACCTCCATGAAGCTCGGGACGCATCCGTCTTTGACTTAATCTCCCTCTTGATGAGCGGGAGATTTGGCGACATTTTACTTACAGTCCACACATACGTGGCTGGCATTCCACCGGTTATTGCCACCACGATCCTGACACTACCGTAGCCCTTCAGCCCTGATGAGTCACATCTCCTTCACGGTGTGACGAAACACGTGTCGGCTGGCTACTATTTTCTGTACTGACCAACAATTGACTTATAAACAACTTTCACCCACATGAACCTTTGTGTTTGGCGTTTTTGAACTTTGACGCTAATTTTGCTCAGTCCGTTAATCCAAGTCCTCACAATAGGACTACGTACCTCACTAGCGTGTGCACAGGATCTATTCTTTTTCCTTTTGGTTTAGGCCTCCCTAAACCATTGCAGGGGTTGTTTTTCCTATTGGGTTTGTGTTCCCCTGTTCTGTCTTGCACCGCGTACCTACTGCACACACATTTCAGCAGCAAGATCACACTGCTCAGAGCGCCACTCCTTCCTGCTCTCTCAACTCAAACCCACTCTCTCTCAATCTCACCCAAAAAAGTGGAGAGGTTAACCATGATCAAAATGAATCAGCACTTTATACCACCGAATTACACAATCCATGAGTCAACGTAGGAAGATGAGGACAGCGAGTTAGGTGACAGAAGTAGTGTGTTAGATAATTACCTACTTTTGATTGAACCCCCAGAATTTGAGAACGAGCTAAACTTCCCTGACAACTAGGCTTGAACTTCTTACTTTCTTCCTTATTTACTTTTATTTGTGTGTGTTTTTCTTTCTGGTTCGAAACTTCGAATCACAACAAATCCATTACCGCCATCTTCTAGTCTTTTTATTGCCATGTTGGAGTTACAGCTGTGTGCATTTAACTGAAGTCCACTCCTCGTAGTCCTGCTCCTCCATCCTCCCGACTCGCCCTAAATCCATTTCACTCAAGCCAGATGATAATTGGATGTAGAATAATAGAAAAAAAAAGAAAATGTTGCCTCATTGAGTCCCTTCAAAAGAAGTGAAGCATGATGACTACTATAGCTATCCTCCTTTCTGAGCCGAGAGAGACTGCCCCTTGAATGATGGTATGCATTAGACGCTGACTGAGTGATTTGTGTTGTTATTGTTTGTTGTGCATGAAGTGAATTCATAGTGTACTATTATTTAATCTACACACTAAAAGTAACTAAAGTCAATGTTTCCCTTCTTGTTTTTTAATAACAACATTGTACTTCTACTGCAGGTCGATCCATTGCATTTTGAATATGGAATGTGGACTCACTCTGTACACTGAGTTGGACAACACCATGATGATGACCACAGTGACATAATATCTTTGCAGTTACTCAGTAGGATCGGAGACGATTGATGGAATACGTCAGGGTGTTTCATCAGTGGCATAAAAAGTAAACAAGTCAACAACAACCACAGCAGACCTACATGTCTGTGTAGTTGTGGTGAATTCAAGTGTAGTAGTATGACTGACAGCGGTGCATTAATTTAGTCACTTAATTTGTAAAATGCAATGTTGCTGTATATGTGCTTTGTCTGCCTCTGTCAAAATGTAAGCTAAATGGAGGATGGATCACGAGTGCTGCGGGCCTGCTCTGTCCTATTGTTGTTGTAGGTTAATGCTGGACACAGAGTAGACATGATGTATCCACTATCCATGCAGCCTCTGAAAGTGTTCTTGTTGTTCTGTATTTTTTTTCTCCTTGATCATTCAATTCAATTTTTATTTGTTAAGGAACTCCTACGGAAGTCCACAAAAATACACACACACAATAAAAAAGACACATTTTAAATACAATACTAATAATGTTTCCCTTTTTCTAAAATACACCAGTAGATTAAAAAGTTGGAAGAAGGAGAGACATACTTTGTATACAATACAAGATTCTTCAATGTCAAACCACTAGACGTTACAACCTAGAAGCTATACTTTTAAAAATGTCCTAATAAATAGCCAGAAAAGTTTTTAAAAATTGGAATATCCTATGACAGACCAATTCATTTAGTGGGGATAGAACAAATGTTCAGGCCTCCTGTGCAGAGTGGGTATTACATTTAATAAATGATGATCTTAAAAACATACGCCTTGCCCTTTGTAATTCCGTTCACACAAATAGCACCTGATTGAGATCCTGCATTTGTATATGCAATAATTTACCGATTCTCTCCTCTCTTGGTGATTTTATTCCATATACCAGTAACTTCTCTAAGGGCAGCAGTTTAATTCTCAAAAGAAGTATCAGTCTTTTAATACCATGTGGATGATTCCATGTTAAATAAGGCTGTTCCCCAAGGCACTCCCACAAACCACCTAATTGCGGGTCTTAGATTGGCTTAAAGCTAAATCTCTTGCCATGCTAATCGAGCTTACAGACTTCTTCAGAAATAACTTCAGGGCTGGCTTTGGCATAGGTGAATCACTATTTAAACTGAGCCCAAATATGTCATTTGTGTAGGCAAATGATCTAAAGAATGTTGATCGATCCATTAATTTGTCAAAAATTTCCATTCTCAAGGCGGCCCTAAGAGAGCCCCCATCCCCCCAAGAGAGAGCATTCCCCAACCTCAGGACCGCTGACAGAGATGAAATATATGAAGAGACGAGACCGAATTCCAAGCGAAGAACATGTGGGGCAGCAAGAGAGTTTAAATTACAAATTTGGAGGAAGAACCGGCCTTCAGCCTTATCAAATGCGAGACAATAGTTATTATCCAGTACTTCTGCAGCATAAGTTGATGAAGGTGGAATTTTACCCTTCAATTCTGACAGGACATGACTATACTGGCGTCTCCCACAGGTTTTATCAAATCTATTTAGAGCTCCAGCCTGGGAGGCAGCCTTACCAACACACAGTTTAATATACTCCGAATCTCACCCATTTTTAAAAAAAAACCTTCCCCAGGTACAAATATGAGTCAACCAATTCGAGTTCTTCATGCCCCAACCACCACTTATACCCTTTCTTTATTCTATTACCTTTCTTGCGGAAGACTAATATTTTGCTTTTGGAAATGATTTTCAAAAAACTGTCCTCCGCATATTTAGTAAGGGCATCCAGTCGACGTTGCAAGCCAATAGAAGGTAAATCGAAAATTGCAATGTCGACTGCATATAGTAAAGAACCAATAGACAATGTACCGATTCTGTGGCCTTACCCCCCTCACTGAATTTAACGTGCTGGGGAGATCATATATATGAAAAGAAAACAGAAGAGGGGCTAACAGGCAACCTTGCTTAAGCCCATTATCAGTCTCAATCCTACAAGATAGACCCTGCGGGCCTCCCATCATCACTTGACACCAGGTGTCTGTATGTAATAGGCCCAGGAGATGTTGTGGCATACCGAGATGGTGGAGCTTTCTCCACAGCGTTTGACGATCCACTTTATCAAACACCGTGGAGAAATCAATGAAAGACGTATAAACTGGCATGCTTTGTGAGAAAGCAGATTTCTCTACGATGGTCTGGACAGCCGCAATGTTGTCCAGGGTTCCATGGTTCTTTCTAAAGCCAGCCTGTTCTGGTGGTAAGATGTTCTGGTCATGGGCCCTTTGCTGCAGGTGACAGAGTATACTTTTTTCAAATAATTTGCCCGAAGCGTCCAACAATGCAATCTGTCTAAAGCTAGTAGGTAGACACTTTGGGCCCTTTTTGTACAGAGGAACTATAATACTCCCCTTCCAGGAAGAGAGAATATTAATCGTTCGAAAACAAAAATTAAACAATGGCACCAAAAGGACTCCCCTTGCTGCTGGCTCCTTTTTAATTAACACAATCAGGATTCCATCCGGCCCTTGTGCGCCGGAGGTTCTAGCATTCTTTATGTAACCCACTATTTCATCCCTTGACGGAGGACCAAAATCCAAAAAAGAAGAAGACTCCTCTATGGCGGGCATCAAAAATTAAAGAGGTGATTTCAAAAACACCGTCTGACATTTCATCTTGATATTTGAGGGTGATTAAGTGACGGGCGCCGAAACTGAATCACAGAAGAAGGGCAAACAGTGATATGACCAGGTATCAAAAAAAAAAATCCCCAAATAAATACATAAACACAAAAGCATAATGTTAACAGGGGGCGGTGCTCTGTGGGAGGACACCGAACACAAAAAGAAGGGACAAAGAGGAAGAATTAACCACTTGCAAGCAAGCATTTTTGAACAACAATAAAATGGGCTAATAAAAGACAATGGGCATGATGTAAGCCCACAGAGTGAATACAGCTTGCGCTGCCTAGGCTCAACCGAATCACTGACTTCGTATCCCACCCCTCTTAGCTCATCTACTTTAACCCAGAATTCACACCCACTGGTGGTGTCACTTGAGTTAATGGTATTAAATGATTAATAAAAATGTTTGCATAATCCTTCTAAACTTCTTATGTGCATGTTTATGAGAAAGTGGAATGAAGGTAACCAGCGGGTCAAAATCTCTAAAAACAGTATGGCCATACAGCGAAGTGTACACATAGTCATGAAGAGATGGTACCTGATGCCAGCAAGCTGCAGAAAATGTACCTGAACATTAAGTGGAAAATGTTGGAGGGACTGTGGGGAAACAAGCATGGCTCTACACATTTGGTTTAAATGACCTTGGCTCCTTTTGTTTTCTAAGCAGGTCTTAGCAAATCCTTTTTGCTGAACTGGCGTTTTTTTCCCTGGTTCAGATGGAGTGCAGTGTCTACAGTCTCTGTTTGTGTAATGTTTTACTTCTGTGTGGCACTCAGACTCTTACAATTGTCAAGTATGGTTGGTAGAAGGACTGCAAGTTACTGTATGTGTACAGATACTGAGACCTGTGGGGTCCACTATGTATTGCCCCTGCTTTTACATGACACAAGAAGGAGGCTGCATGTACAGCTTCCCCAGGCGGTGGACGTATATTGCTTGCACTCCAGAAGCTGAAGGAAGAAGCCCTAGACACTGAAGTCTAGGAGGAAGGAAACACGGCTGGCTTTAGAAATTCTGTGAGAATCTTATAGCAGGGGATTGTCTATCAGTCCTTTCTGAGCAAAGCCATTTAGATAATGATGTGGGAGATTCTGTTGTTGACTAGGGGGGGGCTTTGAGGCTGGGACGGCCCCTTTTAACTTTCCCTTAGTGTTACTTCAGGAAGGCTGGTGACAACCAGGTGCAGACTCTTCAGACCTCATTGTACTCTTGTTTTGAGCACTTGTGCTTGGAACCAGCATCATCACTACCTGTTGTGAGAACTATCACCTTCCTCTGTGCTGCAGCCGGAAAATGACGTTTGAAAAGGAGCAACCCAAACTAGGGCTTTGGGCAGTGGAGCAACAGCTTTCAAATATAATTTAGCTTGTTATTGAGATTAACAATTGCTATTGAGAACTCTTTTTGATTAAGATACAGTATGAAGTGACCTGAAGGGTAGTGGACAGATAGTTGCTTGTCCTCCCCAGTTGTGAGTTTGCACATGCGCCTGATTCCTATGATCTTTTTTTGGTGTTGCCAAAACTGTAGCCTAGTGTGAGACTCTTGTAGAACTGTTGTGGTTGGTAGCCCTCTGTAGCCGAACCACTGTTAATATGAGCATTTTCTTGTTGTTTTATTGAAGTACTTCTATTTTTAATAAAAGAACCATTGGCTTGGATAGTGAATTATAGCATCTGTTGTTTGACTGCTTGAGTTTTGACTCTTTACCACCATGCATCCTCCCTGAGAAGCCTTTGATTGCTTGCTACTGTGAAAGTAAAATGTGGCAGGGATGTACTTGTCCCATTTAGCAAAGCTGTAGTAGGATGGACCCCATGACACCAGTGGCAAATAATTCCAGTCACCACAGGAACAAAATAAGATTAAGATATAAGTCCATACATAAGAAGCCCAGACAAGAATACAAACTACAACACAACTGAGTTGCTGGCGGCCATTTGTTCCACCTTTGTGCCCTGAAAGTATAGCTGCAGGCTTAATCTGATGCAGCAGCAGTTGGGCCAACACAGAATATGAGCACCATTTTGTGAGTGATATGCTTTGGCGCCATTTAACTGCAGTGTGGTTGGCCTCTCCTATTTGCCTATGCAAATTAACCCGTAATTGCAGTCATGGCCATAATTAGCATGGACAAGTGGAGTTGTATTTGAAACCAAGTAAGGTCCCTGAAGATCCCGGAGCAAGAAAGTCAGCACTGCTAAATTATGTTGCCTTCACTTCTGAATATCTAGGTGGAAGTGACTGAGGGCCTCACCTTCATGCTTGACTGGCGCAGTTCTTAATAAGCTATGGTCATTACCACCCTGGGGATATCGGAGACCAGACAGCATAAATTTCCATTTACTTCTAAGAAGATGGGTTGGTCACCGGCAGACGACCAGATGTCTGATGTATCTGTTCATAACATGTCTGCCAAAGGCAGGGCTGGAGGCAATAATTAAAATCTTCTACTAGAGATTAATGGCAGATTAGTGGCTACTGATGCCAAACTTGACACTATCAATCCGCATGGATCATCTCAAATAGTGGCTGGATGGGCACACAACTAGACTAACAAGTACCTAGGCCCTGTCCTCTGGACTTAAAAGGACCAGTCCTCCAACTTCTCTAGGTCCTCGCGGACCTACCTTCTGCAATTTAAGGCACCAGCCTCTGCAGCTCCTGTGACTGCAGCCTTGTGTTCCTCTTTCTCACTCTTACACCCTTTCTCTCTCCTTCGCTGATCTTCCATATCACTCATGCCCCCCCTGTCTCTTTTGCTTCATCATTCTAGTCTTCACTCTTTTTCCTCTGTTTTGCTCATTTCCACCCACTCTTTTGCCTCTGTACTGCTCATGTTCCACTCAGTCTTTTACGTCTATTTTGCTCATTTGCTGCTATTTTTGCCAATTCTGCAAAAATATTTTCCTCTCACTCTTTGCACCTCATTCCTTTCCTTGGCCCTTCTGCTCTTTGCCTCCTTTCCACCGTTCTCGTGCTTCTCTTTACAGCTTCTCACCTCTCAAGGCCTCTTCCTACTCCCACTCCTCACCAGCCTCCCTCTGGGTTCTCAACTTGGGATGCCTGTCTCCTCACTGCTGGCGCACCGCACAACAAAGAAGGAGCTTTCACATGCAACCACTTTCACTTTTCATGCAGGAGCACAGCCACCACGCCATCACCACCCTCAAGCACATGACCCAATCAGAGCACAACCCTCACACATGGTAGCAAACACGACAAACTATCTTGCATGCTCCTCAACACTCTGCAAGGGTGCCATGGAAATCTGGGACATCCTGAACAATTAGCCCTGGATATTCTATTTCTCACAGAAACATGGCTCTCTGACAAAGCGAACCAAGAGGGGGAATTGGGAACATCTTCAAAGAAAAAATAATTTGCACCACTGCCACCAATTATGCACCACCCCCCACATGGACTACCTACACTTCAAACCGCAGATCTCTTTAACTTTCACCCTGAATGGAACCCTCATCTACCACCGCCTGGACCCGGAGCCAGCTTCCCCGACAACACCACAGATTTCATCTTTCCTCTCACCATTGATGCAAAAGGCTACATCCTACAAATAGATTTCAACTTCCACCTTGAGAACTGGAACAGCCCAAGGTTCTCCTCACTCCTTGAAAGCCTGGGAAATCTTAGACTCATTCCAACACGTCACCGGACCAACACACTCTGCTGAACACACCCTCGAACCAATCTTAGCGACCTTCAACAACATGAGAATGACTGCAACCACGCCTCTCACCTGGACTGACTACACCATCGTCCAATTCCAAATCATCACCCTTCATCAGGTGAAATGCACCACCACCAGCCAGACCAATCGTAGCTGGAGCAGACTCACGGAATCAAAATGCTTCCAAGCACTGCACATGAACCAGCTCAACCCCATGGCAATGTAAATTGCAACATAAAACAACTCGACAAATGGATCACAGACTGCGCCAACTCCCTTGCATCCCGCAAAAACAGCCAAAAGAGAACCAGGAAGCAAGCAAGTTGGTATATAGATAAACTCAGAGCAACTAAACAGCATTGCAAACAACTGGAAAGAAGATAGAGAACTATTCACAAAGAAGCAGACAAAGATACTTTCAGTGCAGCACTGAGAGACTTCCACCAGTAAATAAGAGTAACCAAAAAGAAGGCCCTAGCAGAGCACATCGAAAACAGCACCAACAAATGCAAAGAGGTTCTTGTGATCATCAAGCCTCGCAGGAGTTATGCACTAACCTATAAGAATTCTTCAGCAACAATATCGTAACCATCTACAATAAATTTGACCCACAGCCAGACGCCACCAACCTCGCTGCCATCTTACCCATCGAAGACCTCAGAAACTCATCATGGAAAAAAACACCCAACATCATGAGAACCATCCACTTCAGGACCCCTACTGACCCCTGCCCACACCACATCCTCCCCAATCAGCAACATTCTCTCTGGCATCCTAAACTCCTCTTTCACCTCAGCTACAATCTCAGAGTCCTGGAAACACACAGTGGTAAATCTTTAACTGATCCTGCCCCGCTGGCAAATTACCACCTGATCTCCCTTCTTCCCTGCCCTGCCATAGTTATCGAGAAAATGGTCAACAAGCAACTCACCCAACACCTCAACGAGCATCAACTCCTGGGTGCCACCCAATCAGGCACTGAAACTGCTCTCATTGCCGCAACCAGTGACATCAGGATGATCCTCACTCAAGGAGAAACAACACCCCTCATCCTGCTCAACCTTGCAGCAGCCTCAGCCCTTATTAGAAGACTTCATGAAGTGGGAATCAATGGACCTGCATTCAACTGGCAATGCTCCTTCCTTACAGGAAGAACACAAAGAAACAGCCGATCACATTACTAATCAAAAGCCAAAACCCTAATCAACGTAGTCTCCCAAAAATCATTCTCAGCCGGACCCTATTCAACATTTACATGACCCCACTGACAGATCTCATTAGATCACATGGCTTCAAAATTCTCTCGTACGCAGATAGCACCCAATTTATTCTCTCCCTGTTTGACAAGATCCCTGCAACTGCAACACAGAATTATCCTCCTGCATGTCCGTGGTAGCCACCTGGATGAGATCCAAGTGCCTAATGTTCGACTCGTACAAAACCGAAGTGGTGATCTTCTGAAGGATGATTTCTGCTTGAGACTCCACTTGACAGCCAACAGACCTCACCCCCTCACTCGTCCCCACCATCCATGCCAAGAAACTAGGTGTCATCCATGATGAAAAACTCGACATATCAGCCCAGGTAAATGAGTTGACCTCCTCCTGCTTCCACATCATGAGGATGCTACAGAAAATCTTCAAGTGGCTACCAGAGAACACCAGGAAAACAGTAACTGGCCAGGATTACTAGCAGTCTCTACCCTGGAATTACCAAACAGCTCAACAATTCTAAACCATCCACAACGGTGCAGCTACACCCGTCCTCAACATCCCTTGCCACGCCCACATCTCTCAAAGAACTTCACTGCCTCCCCATACACAAGCACACTCAATTCAAACTACTCATACACACACACACACACATACAAAGCTTTACCCAACACTGGCTCACCTACCTCAATAGCGACATACATTTCTACCGCCCCCCTGATCTGCCAGACACTCACTAGCACAGATACCCTGCATACACAAGACCAGAAGTCGAGAGTGGGCTTTCTCTCACATATCCACCAAAGCCTGGAACGACCTGCCACAGAACATTGAGCCTCCTAATCACTTCTCAAGCTGCACAAGAAGCTGAAGACCTGGCTCTAAAAGTAATCTGCTCCTTGTAGAGTATAACCTATCCACCTGCAATGCACATGGATACCCTTGTGGGGAATTAGTGCACCGTACAAATGGACATGACATAACATGGCTAAGATGAAAGTGCCAGATCTAGAATATACCTTCTCAATTCATGACAAAAAGACTGCACAACTTGAAAAGTCCTAAATATGGCAAAAGCCAACAATTAAGACCTAGTGGCCAGATCCAGGAGAAATTATGTGAGAATCATAGGTGTGCTAGAGTCTACCCTCATGGATAAGCCCAAGCTATATGTTGAGACCCTCTTGATCAGTCTTTTTGGCCACCATTAGACCATCCTGATCAGTCTCAGAGGTTTTAGTGGTGTGGCGGGCCCACAGATCCCACCTCCCGGGGCCCCTCTTCATCCTTTTGTAGTGCAAGTATTGAATTATTGTCATAGTGAGTCTGCTCTGCAGGAGGCCAGGGAGTAAAAAGTAGTGGAACATCACATGATAAAATTGTCCATCTACCTGGATTGTATACAAGCTGTCTCAGATGCTGAACTCACTTTTGCACCTATCAAAAAATGCTTAGCAAATTCAAAATTCCATATGTTATGCTTGTATCAGTACAGCGAGATCATCACATATTTTTGTGGGCACCTCATCAGTACTCTAGTATGCCAAAGAAAAATGCAGCAACAAGAGATGAGATAGAACGTGATGAGAGGCTTCAACTTACAACAGAGAAATAAATGGTTCTATGCTTAGTTTAGAGTTCCACCCAGCAAACACCATACATTGTATCCCCGCGCCACGCCTGGTGACCGGGCTTGGTCCGAGGTTATAAATAAATGGGCCCCAGGTTGCATTTGACCTTCGGCCGAGATGTGCGATAGTGTCCAGTTGTGTGTCTGATTAGGGAGGTTCCCAAGCCTTGTGACATACCTGTAGGTGCCTGTATTTGGTACTCGATAAATTAGGGCCTGACGTAAATTAATGATGTACATGTAATTTTTATTTTTGTTGCTATATGGTTATATTTATATACACTCAATAAAGCATTTTGAAATTGAATTGAATACCTGTAGGTGCATGCTACATGGGAGACAAGGGGAGAACGGACCCTCGTGTCTCCCCGCACTGCTCTGGCGGGCTGCGGTTGGCATGATCAGCTGCTGGAGACTCCGCTCGGCTCACACGCCATTCACTCGCTTCCCTGACAGGATTGCACGCCCCAGCACTGCCAAAGACCGGCGGCTGGAGCACCCGTGGCCGTACAGTGCAGCAATCAACCTCGGAGCAGAACAGATCCGCAGTGGGCGTTTGTCAGCCCTAGACTCGGCTCCTGCAAGACACACAGCGTGAGGGCGGGGCTTGAGGCCTTGAACATGCATTCCAATCTCCGGCTGATCGGAGGCCAGACAGCGACCGGAGGCCTCGACCAGCAGGCCTCAGACTGCCCAACGGAAGTGCGTGTGGCAGAGAGTGAAGATAAAAAAACAAAAAACAAAGACAAGAAGAAATAAAAGGAAGGAAAGAACAATACACACGAAGGAGGAGACAAGAAAGAGGGCAAGATAGCTGCCTGCTGCCCGTGCCGGTGCCCACAGTCAACCACTAGCTACGTGTGCCAGCTGTCAGGGCCATCACTGCAAGGAGGAGCCTAGGCTGGCGAATCAACCCCAACGATCCTCAGGTCAGTTAAAAGACCCAAAAGAGGTGCACACGCCAGACACAAGAGGAGAGAAGGACATTGTCACAGGGGATAGAGTCGCAGCAACACTCCACACACTGCGCACATCGCCGCATTCACAACAAGGAAGGACCAGTCCTTGCACATCAGGGGTGACCCCCTGCTGCCACAGGCACAAGCGCCAACAGCACCGCACTCACATGCGTCTGTGATGCCCATACCCTCGTTGAGCCAGCTCACAAACCCCGGTACAGCTACGCGCAGATGGAAGCTCTGGGTAGGGTGCCTTAAACCACTACTTTACAGGGACTAGAGAGACGCTCCTTGTTGATGCATTTCGGGGGAGATTAACTCTACGAGCTGTTCGAGACACTGCCCGACACGGGGGCGGCCCATGAGTATGACGCAGACATTGCAGCACTCAATAAATACTTCGACCCACAGATGAACCCCGACTATGAGGGGGTCAAATTACGCCTGGCCCGGCACACCGAGGTGGAAACGGTATACATGTTCTACTCCGGCTCAGGAAGTTGGCGCAAACGTGCACAGGCATTGATTGAAATGAAGACTTTAGGGTGCAGAAAATTCAGCGATGCAAGTCTGTTGCGCTGCGGCGCCAGATGCTTTGATAACCGGAGATATCCCTGGCAGAAATCCTGATTCTAGCCCGTTCCCACGAACTGTCAGACAAACGGACGGAAGAAATGGAGGCAATGCGAGTTCAATATACTCCGGCCACGTCAACGCCAAAAACAGTCCATGACAAGGAAGAGATGGTGGACGCAGTGCAGAGGTGGTCCGCGCCTTGACATATGCGATTCACCGGGAGCCAGACAGGTGGCAAGTGTGGGTATTGTGGATTCGATCACAGAGAGCAAGACAAGTGCCCAGCAAGATGACAGACCTGTGCAAAATATGGCAAGGCAAACCAGTATGCCAGGGTCTGCCGAAGTGGGGGTGAATGCTCCAGAGGAGGCACATCCAAAGGGCACCCAAAGATCCCTCGACACCTAAAGCTCGAAGAGTAGGACAACACCAGGACACCCCAAGTACAAGGCACCACTGCCTAATATGAGGACGACACGTTCATCATCTCATGTGTAGGAAGGCCCAGACGCAAGAGGTACCCGCCCTGATGTGCAATATATCAAGGTCAATGGGACATCTGAACACGCCCTGATAGACATGAGCGCCTGGGTGAACATGATGGACTAAGAACAATAAGAACTATTGTCACCCAAGACATGCCTGGCTTCCAGTTCAGCTAAAATATACACATACGGAGGCACAGAACCTATACCCCTCTGAGAGATGGTGGAGGTTGACGTCTCGAATGCAGAAGACTCTGTAAAGACCAAGTTGCAAGTGACGGAGGGGAAGAAAGGAACGCTGCTTGGGTGCCACACCACGGAAGACCTGGAGCTGGTGTTCTTTGCCAAGCAAGTTCATGATACCCATGCAGAGGACATGCTGAGTGAGTTTCTCTAACTTTTCCAAGGTCTGGGTAAGCTCAAGGGACGTCAAGTGAAACTACATATCAACAAGGAAATCCAGCCAAGAGCACTCGGACACCGGAGGATTCTGTTTCATCTCCGCCCCTTGGTGGAAAAAGAGCTGCAGGATTTTGAGGACTTGGGGGTCATCGAGAAGGAGTCGGGCCCACTCCATGTGTATCCCCATTGGTAGTGGCAACAAAGCTGAAGCAACCTGGTGCCGTTCGACTGTGTGTCGACATGAGGCTTTCCAATCAGGCCATCCGGAGAGAGAGAGACACGTGAACCCCCCAATGGATGATATTGTGGCGTGCTTGAATGGGGCACAGTGGTTCTCTAAACTTGACCTAAACTCCGGATATGATCAATATGATCAGTTGGAGTTGGTGCCAGAAAGTTGCTACATTACTACATTCTTCAGGCACGTCGGCCTCAGACGGTATACCGGGCTCAGCTTTGGTCTGTCCTCCGCCGCAAAAGTGTTTCAGAATGCCATCAAGCAAGCCCTCTCAGGCCTGGTCGGAGTAATAAACTTGAGTGATGACATCCTGATATACTCACAGAACCTAGAGGAGCACCATGTCCACTGAGAGCGACCCTACAGAGGCTGGCTGACTGCGGACTCACACTCCACAAAAAGAAATGTGTGTTCTACCAAGGGTCGATAGACTTTTTGGGATATGTCTTTTTGCAAGACGAACTCCTTGTCGACCCACAGAAAGCTGAAGCCATCAGGAGTGCCCCAGTCCCGTAAAATCCCGGGGAAATAAGGAACTTCCTCGGAATGGCGATTTACTGTGGGAGGTTCATCCCGAATCTCACCACTATCTCGTTGCCCCTGAGGCAGTTAACAAAAACCAACACGGTTTGGGAATGAACGGCGAAAGAAGAAGAGGCTTTCCAGAACATCAAGTAGGCCTTTCTGGATCAGACAACGATGGCGTATTTTCACCCTTAGAGGAAAATGGAGCTTTTGGTCGACGCCAGTCCCGTCGGACTCGGAGCAGTACTTTTACAAGAGGACACTAAGGGAGTCTGTGCCACCGTGGCCTACACCAGCCGGCATTATCCCCGACAGAAGCACGGTACGCTCAAATAGAGCGGGAGGCATTGGCCATATGCTGGGCGTTGTACACAAAGGAGCTACAGGGGTAAAGAACAGGTCATCCCCCACTCATATAATCATACACAACACACAACCTGTTCACACAGTGAATCTCATCTGCAGATCCCTACCAATCTGTTATGATTTCTATTGGACCAGCGGTTAGTCATATACCGTCTGTACTTTTTGGATCTGGATATCCATTTTTGCAAAAGAAAAGAGTTAAAATTGTTAACTGCTGCGTTGATTTTAACTGGTGTCTCCCTCGGTCAATCCCCTCCCCTCATGTGAAGTGTCAATGCTTCAGGTGAGCGAGAAGAGATTTTTTAAGTAGAAAAATGTGAGAGGAGGTTGGTGATGCCTCACAGAAGTAACACCATGGGAGTGAGCAGGAAGGTACTCGCCTGCTTCCTCAGGTTCTCATCATCAGCGACCACCAACCCATAACAAAACTGTGTTTAAGGTGAAAAGAAAAGAAAGAAAAGTAAACAATGGTGCTAGGATGTGATGTCAAAAACTGCCTGTGCACCAGACAGTTTATCTCAGTGTGCGGCTGAATCAACCCAGAAATTGGGACTGCGGGGTCTGGACCATAGTCCGCCCGTCCCAGTTAAAACCGAGCTCGCTGGCTGTTTAAATTTTATTCAGTGCTGTGTGTCTGCTCATTTAAAAGCCGACATGTTTAATTGCCAGAGGAAAACTCATGGCTATTATTTCAATCACTCCACCCTGCAACAATTTTTGTCTATTGTTAGTGTTCCGGGATACTGCCCCTCATGGGCATACCTGTACCCTTATGCACATGTGAGTGTGTGCGAATTCACTGTCTCACTGGCTCTCGCAATCACTGCCACCATCAATCGTGACTGGGTCGGTGTTTGGCGTTGTCTCAGCCTATGCTGGGCATGCCAACATATCGACTTATCTTATACCTTTGCGATCATCCCTTACGTGTGGTAACAGACCACAAACCCCTTCTGCTTTTGTTCAACGGATCCTCGTGCCTAGCACTCCCAAGAATAGAGAGATGGGCAATTCAGCTACAGGCGTACTCATTCCACTGCTGTACAGACCCGAAACGGACAACCCTGCTGACTTCCTGTCCAGACAACCTACCGCAAGTGATGGGGGAATGATAATGGACAGTGCTGTTAACACAGAGGCCTTCATAAACATGGTTGAAGCCAATGCCTGCCCAGTGACGATGTCAAAAGAAGATCTTCGGGAGGCCACCTATAAGGATGACACCATGGGAAAAGTGAAGGAGGCCCTGGCAAAAGGACAATGGCGTCGCTTCCTTGATGGAATCTCCTTGCTCACCGAGGAGGATCAAAAACTCCAGACACCAACTCTGGAGAGTACATCACGAACTCAGCATCAGTGGACCCGGATTGGTACTACGGGGACAGCCCATTGTCGTGCCGAAAAGCCTGTGCCAGTGTATTGTTGTGCTTGCCCATCAGGGTCATCAAGGGACTGCCAAGACCAGATTACAAGCGAAAGTATGGTTCCCCAACATGTACCAAATAGTGGATGAGGAGGTCAAGCTCTGCCACCCATGCACCATCACTCGAGGCGACCTGGCAACGCTACTCACGGAAGAACCCTGTCTCACGACCTGGATGAAAATCTGCGCCGATTTTGGGAGCTTCCCAGATGGGCGGCACACCATGGTAGTCTTGTACTCATTTTCAAAGTTCCCAGTGATAGAGTTCATGCTGTCCCCGGTATTCACCCATGTCCAACCTGCAGTGGAGAACATATTTGCCATGTTTAGGCTGGCTAAAGAAATAAAATCTGACAACAGGTTACCATTCCAGGGCCAGGACTTTGATTGATTGATTGATTGATTATAGTACTTATATAGCGATACTGTCACCTTACGGGTATCCTGGCGCTTCACTAGGAAGAATTGACCGGAGTGGAATAAGTCAGAACAGAAAAAAGGGAGACATGAGGTTAATCCCTAGGAAAGAGCCAGGTTTTTAGACTCCTATGAAACTCTATCAGAGAGTTAGTTTGTCTGTGGATCAAGAGTAATTCATTCCAAAGGCGGGCACCAGCCACATTAATTACTCTCCCTCCCGACTTGGAGCGTTTGAACCTGGGGACCTCCAGTAGACTGGCACTAGAGGAGCGGAGATGCCTCTTAGGCTGGTACCATGTAAACTTTTCCTGCAGTGAAACAGGACCCAAATCGTGCACCGCTCTGAATGCCAGGCAGAGAGACTTAAAGTGGACCCTTTCCTTAATAGGCAACCTGTGTAGATCTCTCAAGGCCAAGGTGGTAGATGAGCACCTCTGCCTATTAAACGCTAGTTTTTCTGCTGCAGACTGGACTCTCTGCAATCTCTGGATAATGTATTGTGGAGCCCCCAAATACAGAGAATTGCAATAGTCCAGTCTGCTTATCACTGTGCTTCTTACCATCAATGAGCGTGACTCTTTTGGTAGTAGCGGGAATGTTTTTCGTAACATAAACATTAAGGAGAAGCATACGCTGTCGGTCTTATTGGCCTGTGACTCCATCTGAAGGTTATCATCAATCAGAGCCCCCAGATTGCGTACCTTCCTGGCCGGCGCTAGTGGTTCCTCCTCAGGAGTGAGTTTAAACTCGAATGGTAGGGATGCAGACATCCTGGCGGAGGAGCAGTACACCACCTCAGTCTCCCCGCTGTTAAATTGTAGGGAGTTTCTTCTGAGCCAGTCGGCCGTCTGACGCATACATTGCTGGAACACGTCCAGGGAAATTGCATGTTTACCTTCAAGGGAAAATGCCAATTGTGTATCGTCGGCATAGTTGACTAGGCTGACTCCAAAGGACTTAATAATGGGGAGCAGGGGCTGCAGATATGCATTGAAAAGAATAGGACGACTTCCTGGTGTGAAGAGTATCTGACACCACCGAATCACCCCTCAATGGCCGCAGGCTAATGGTGAAGTGGAAAGGTTCATGAGGATGCTCAACCGAGCCCTCAGAATCGGAGTGGACCAACGCCAAGACCCTGAGGCACGCTTGCATCAGTTCTTACTTGCATACCGGCAAACGCCCCACTCGACAACTGGGTACACCCCAGCCTCGCTCCTGCTGAAGGAATTTGACGAGGGACATGATCCCCGAGGACCCAGAGTGGGTGCTGCTGTACCTCGATGTCGAAAGGACCCAGCAGAAACAAAAGAGGACCAACGAGAAGGCAACCGCAAACCGAAGAGCCCAGGACCCGACATTGCGGGTGGGTCCAAGGTAGTCCTCAAAGGTTGTCATCAGGGGTGGAAGTTTTGCACGCCCTTCAAGCGCGGAGTGTGGACTGTCACTCAAGTTGAGGTAATAGACATTTTCAGGTAACTAATGTGCCCCCCACTTGCACCCTATCCATGCACCCATGTTCCATGTATGTTGTGTAACTTCTGTTCTGTACATGCTAGAAAGACGCAAATACATTTGTTGTTCTCCTGAAGGAGTGAGATTATTCCTTCGTGATTTTAAGGGTCATTATGTGTTGAGAGATTTTGATGTAAGATTGAAAAATGTTCCACAGCATTTATGGGCGCAAGGTCCAACTGATGTAGGTTGTATGCACATTACTCCTTATCGTGTCACTCTCAAGCAAGGTGTTGTACTGCCCCGAATCCGACAATACAAATTGCCCCCCGAGGCTGTAGCAGCCTTATTGAAAATTATTGACGAACTCATTGCCCAAGGAGTAGTTGTAGAAACTGACTCCAATGTATGTAATTCCCCAATCATTCCGATTCTTAAACGAACTGACCCAAATGCACCTCCAGTCTATTGACTGGTGATCAATCTTCGAGAACTCAATAAATGTATAGTACCACAGTACCCAGTGGTCCCAGATATTTCGTCACTATTGACTGCCTTTGATTCCGAAGCTGCGTTCTTTACTGTAATTGATCTTAAGAACGCCTTCTTTAGCGTCCCCATTCATCCCGATAGCCAATATCTTTTCGGATTCTGTTTAAATGGCCGAAGCTTCAAATTTGCACGTGCACCTCAAGGGTTCACGGAAAGTCCTAGTATTTACAGCCAAGCATTGAAAAGACAACTAGACAGTATTCACATGCCTACTGACACTGCTCTACTACAGTATGTTGATGATCTACTGATCACAGCACGGACCGAACGTGACTGCGAGCGCGCGTCACTGACAGTCTTGTAATTTCTGGCCGAAAAGGGGCACAAGGTGTCCCCTTCAAAGCTCTAATTCTGTGCCCAGCAAGTGGTATACCATGGACACTTGCTGTCCAAGAGGGGTAGACAGTTGACACCAGATCGTATCCAGTTAATTGCACATCTGCCACAACCCAAGACTCAAAAGGAAGTACGGGCCTTTATTGGCCTCACTTCGTACTGCAGACAATGGATTCCCCAATATGCATTTCTAGCCAAGCCACTCATACAGTTGACAACACAGGAGGCAGCGACTTCGACTGTCCTCCCTTGGACTCAGGAACATACACAAGCTTTTAATGACCTGAAGAAAGCTTTATGTCAAGCACCAGTTTTAGCGACACCATGTTACAGTAAACCTTTTACACTTTTTGTCACAGAACGTGATGGCACAGCATTATCTGTTCTCACACAAGATCAAGCAGGACACCATAAGCCTTGTGCCTATTTTTCTAGTAGATTGGATCCAGTAGCCCAGGCTATGCCTGCGTGCTTGAAATCAGTTGCAGCAACAGCTCTATCCATCAGACAAAGCGATGCAATAGTGTTAGGACATCCCTTGACAGTACAGGTTCCACATTCCGCGGAAGTTCTTCTGAACCGTACCCAGACGCAGCACTTGACCATAGCACGACTGACAGGTTATGAATTGACACTGTTCCAGCCACACATAGAAATCAGACGCTGCAACATACTTAATCCTGCCACATTGTTACCCTCGAGTACAACAGATCCAGCACCACATGACTGTGTAGAAGTCATTAATACAGTGACAAAGCCCCGACAAGACTTGACAGATATTGCAATGACCGATCCAGACCTGACACTTTACGTGGATGGTTCATGTATGAGAACAAGCACAGGAGAGTTAGTGGCCGCCTATGCAGTGACCACTGAAACTGAAGTCATAGAAACACACTGTATTGACACACTATCTGCTCAAGCTGCAGAGCTCATTGCTCTGACTCAAGCCTTTATATTAGCCAAGAACAAGAAAGTAAACATATACACAGACTCACAGTATGCATTCGGAGTCGTTCACGACTTCGGAGTCCTTTGGGAAGAGAGAGGTTTTTTAACTTCTCACGGTACCAAGATCCAGCATGGTCCCCTCATTCAAGCCCTGTTAGAAGCAATACACTTACCTACAGCCATAGCCATTATGAAATGCAAAGCACATACCAAAGTCACCGACACTATTTCCCAGGGTAACGACCTGGCAGATCGTACAGCCAAACTCACAGCTCAGACAGACATTCCGACTGACATGACAAAGACTGATCTAACTACACTGACACACTGCCTGACAGTTAAGGATCCCACTCTAGATGTACTTGACATACAGACACATGCAACCCCAGATGAAATCAAGAAATGGACTGAACAAGGAGGGATCCAAACAGATCAGGGATGGATGACGAAGGGAAGAGCCACATGGTTCCTCCCCGACTCTATGGTTCAAATAATCATTAATACAGCACATAGTCCAGCACACTTAGGAGAGAAAGCCATGTTAGACAGTTTACAGAATCTCTGGTTCAACAAACATTTACGAGCAGCAGCGAAACAGAAAGTGCGTACTTGCATGATCTGTTGTCAGTTTAATCCAGGAAAAGGTGTCCCCGTGGAACAGGGTGGATTTCATCCTCCTGACCATCCTTTTGAAGTCCTCCACATGGATTTTATCCATATGGACAGATGTCGAGGATTCAAGTATGTCCTCGTAGTTGTATGTGCTCTTTCCCGATGGACAGAAGCATATCCAGTCCCCGATTACACTGCTGTAACCACTGCCAAACAGCTGGTACGTGAGTTCTTCCCACGGTACGGTTTGCCCCGTGTCGTGTACTCTGATAATGGACAGCCATTCTCGTCCGAGCTCATGAAACAGGTATCACTCCTGTTGGGTTACCAGTGGAAGTTCCACTGCGTCCGACATCCTGAAGCCGCAGGTCTCATAGAGAGACATAATCAGACCCTGAAAACACGCCTAGCCAAAATATGTGCCGAGAAAGGTGTAGATTGGATAGTTGCCTTGCCAGTTGCACTCTTTTACATGCGAATGGTAGCTCATTCTAGGACAGGGCTATCCCCGTATGAGGTGGTCTTCGGTAGGCCTCCGAATATGTGGGGGACGCCTATGCCCCGTAAGATTACTGATGTTGACAGTTCTATGCTGACAGATTACCTGGCCTCCTTGATGTCTGCACTACAATCTTGTCGTTCACAGGTGGCGGCTGCCTTTCCGGACAACACCCAAGTAAAACCGCATGACGTCGTTCCAGGTGATCTCGTCTATGTGAGGAACTTCGACAGGAAGAGTCCGCTGGAACCCAGATGGAAACAGCCAAAATTGGTTTTATTGTCAACAAGGACTGCGGTCAAGCTGGAAGGAAGGAAAGGATGGCTGCATTCGAGCCATGTGAAAAAAGTTCACGGACTGTGTCCAGAAACTCCGTTTAAGGACTGCCCACTTTCTGACTCTAAACTCCCCCTGCTAGAGAAAACTCCCCAAGAGGAGTATCGCTTAAAGTTAAGGTCTAGTAAGTCAGACAGCGTTTAATTGTTTAAGTCTCCCTCGGGTGAAGCGGTTAGACAGGTTTCTGACAATTTATAAGATAGACCCAAGTAGTCAGAGAGATAGGCGTAACGAGAAAAGAAAAAAGCACTGTAAAATTTTGCACAGCGGATGCATAAACGCATTGTTTTCCATGTTTCTTCTGAGTCTTACGATAATCTGCATAAGTTTACTGTTACATGTTTTTTTCCCTCCTGATTCACATGTACATGCTTCCTCTAATGACACTGTGGAGCACACTTTTAGTGATTTGCCCCCTCATGAACTATCCTATCGTTTAGCCATGCGCAACAATACATTCATCCGTATGTTACATCATTCTCACCAGACCAGCAATGCCACTAATTGCTGGGTATGTGGCCGACTCCCTCCCTATCAGAAGTACAAGGGAGCTCTGCCCCTCTTTCCTTATCCATTCACACATAATGGTTCGTGTGGTGCATGGTTTACTCTAATGTCCTCCCTAGATAGTAAGTCCTCGGTTTCCCAAGGCAATTGGATATGGGGGAACCTGAATACAGTCATGAATAAAATCTGTTTTCCAGACAAAGAAGGTCTTCCCCAGAGGACAGGGACCGATCTAGAAATGAAGTGTATGGATTAGGTAATTTTACACTTAACCTCATGATCCTGAATGTGCAGTCTGAGACTAATTCGGACTTGCCGTTTATTACAGTTTTGTCAGTAAAAGGTGAATTATGCGTCAGAAAGAATGGTTCAGTACATCTAGGACACAGTGATTGTAATACTGTAGTCGAATTCAGTGATAAAGGAAAGTCTACTTTCAAAGCTTCCCGCCATTCTTATTTTATATGTGGTCAGACAGCCTATGTACGTCTGCCATTGGATTGGGATGGGACGTGCTATATTGCGTTCCTATTGCCACCTGTTTTCCTAGCCCCGCCCGATTATCACAGAAATCCAAACCTTGTACACGTGAGACATAAGAGAGGCCTTCCTCCTGTTATCGATTATTCTGAATCATCATGGGATCAGTACAAAGATTACATTAAAGGATATTTTTGGTTCATAGGTCCTGTCCAAAACAGTAAGATAATTCGAAGATTGACCAGAACTTTAGAAGCAGTAGTGAACAAGACTACTTTTGCTTTAGGTAACCTGACAGAGGAACAGTCTGCTATGAGACTTGTTGTTCTTCAAAATCGCCTTGTCCTTGACGTCATCCTGGCAGATAGGGGCGGGGCTTGTAGAGTCATCGGATCCAGTTGTTGCGTGTTTATTCCTAATAACGCGCCATCCGTGTATAAAGCCATAGCGAGGCTCCATACTATAGCTCATCAGATGCACCAGAATCCAGACACCTGGACTTGGTCTGGCTGGCTCTGGAGTGTAATATCCGCCTGGGGATGGAAATTGTTATCATTCCTAGGAATAATATTGGTCATAGTATTTAGTTGTTGTCTCTGTCTGCAATGTGGGCCAGCGATTTGCGGCTTGTGCGCCACAGCTTGTATTCCCCGTCCAAGTACACGTTCCCGCTCCCGAATAAAGAAAGAAGAACAAATGATGCTTTATGAACAGATAGATGGTCTCATGAAAATAGATATATCCTAAAGGGTGTAGTAGGGTCCAAGGAGGGAATGAGGTAATAGAAATTTTCAGGTAACTAATGTGTCCCCCACTGGCACCCTATCCATGCACCCATGTTCCATGTATGTCGTGTAACTTCTGTTCTGTACATGCTAGAAAGACGCAAATACATTTGCGTCCAACCTTAACATGTTAGCTATCCAGTCATGCAAAGAAATCCTGTTAATTAGGTTTCTAGGCATACGGTGCCAACCTCTTTACATGGTGCACTTCTGAATTTCGCACATGTTTTCTCCATGTTTCCTGGCCCAGTCGAGCTAGGCCCTTAAACGAGGCCTCTTTGCCTCATCTCTCCTGTCTCCGAAAGCTGTACACATCCCTGACCCCTGCCTTACTTCCTGCCAGCGCAGCGGTGCCCGGCTCGGCCTGGACTGCCTGCCAAATTCATGTTTTGCCTACAGTTATCTGCTCAGCCTCCTCGAAAACACATTCCAGTCTAGTGAAATAGGTAAACATATTCCCGGCTTCCTGTCCTCCTTGCAAGTGATTTACTGAATCCGCTACCATGGTAGGCCCATGGCTCCGCACGTTGCACCAAGACACGTATGCACGCACTAGCATTCAGTATTGAATGGCCCCTGCCCGAGAGACCTTTTACTTCAGACACTACATCCTCCAAACATGAGATACCAGATATGCTATAGGTACAGGTTGCCCTGACATTCCAGACACCAGTCTCCTCCACTAGTGCCAAAGTCAAAACCCCCAGTTCTCCCCAGTTACACGTCATGCCAGTTGCGCGCGCATACAGGTCAAGGGTTTCTGCTGATCCTGCAACTTTCTCTTTGCATCCACCCACATGTGACGATTCTTATGACGTTTCTCTGACATGTACTGTGCACGCCCATGTGTACGCCCTTTTACACGCCTCCTATTACGCACATGTGTTCTTATCTCTCTCTTTTCACCTGTTACGCCTACTGTATTGGTTTCAATTGTAACGTTTTACTATATATAATGTGCAATGCTAATAAAACGTTGAATGTCCCTTCCTGAACCTTAGAGGTGATGGAACATGATATCCCATCCTCGAGGATCATTGTCCATTAAAGCCCGTATGACTCAGATACCACGGACTCTGCCTCTCATTTGAATGAGCTATCTTGTATTGATAATTATACGGAAAAATGCATTGGTAAAATGTATTTACCACATAATTTGGCGCCCGAATAGCGCCCCCCCCCTTCCCCACTCGCCGGTGAAGTCACGCGGCCTTTGACCCCTTCTACAGCCCCGACGGAAACCGTGCACGTTTGCGGGTTTTCCTGCTATCTTCCCTCGGGCCCACGAGGGAGACTGAGACTGCGGTCCGGCGTCCAGACGAGGCGGTGAGGAATGCGGAGGATCCCGACCAGAGCCCTAGTCGAGAGAGCAAGGTCCGAGGTGTCCGGAGGCCCACCTGTTCCGAAGCGCATGCGTGGTAGCGTGATGCGTGGCAGTCAGATGTCGTAGCAGTCCAGTCCAGTCCAGTTTCCGAGGCCTTCAGTTTCTTGCTTCCCGGTGAGTACCGTTGTTGGGAACGCATCTAGACGGGTTCATTAATTTGTGCCCGGTAAAGACAGGTTTGGGTACACAGACCTGGTCCTGACGTGTTCACTTAGGTGAATACGGTCCGACGTGTCTCTTTATGGGACCGGTATTGTCTGTACTGTTTTAGCAGTGCATCTAGTTATTCAGTATTATCTCAAGATTTATCAGAATATGTGTTTTCTGTGTTCCAGGTAATTTCAGTCCGACAGGTTTTAATGTATTTTAATGTCGTGGGATGAATGATTGTTTACTGTTTATTACTGTGTTTATTGTGTTCACGTCCGAATCCCTCCAGTCATGCCGCTGTTTTCGAAATTACGTCAGATAGGTACTAGGAAAGGGATACTCGAAGAAGCAGTTCCCGTCCCGCCTAGGGACACTCCAGGATATTTTATGTACCACAAACACGGCTTAGATGCTGTGCTGTATTTAGACTTATGGGTGGATTACACCAAGAATCTGGAAGAGAAGTTTAGATGGCCTGTCTCAGGGACATGGGATGCTGAATGCATCATGAGAGTAGAAGAAGCATTGTGGAAAAAGAAAGCCAGACAATCTCAGAAAGATGCCATAGAATTGTGGCGTAAAGAATCGCATAGAAGAACAGAAAAAGCAATCAGAAAAACAGAGAAAAGTAGAGAAGAATCCGAAAAATCCAGAGAAAAAGAGTTACTAGAAGAAGGAGAACAGGTCAGATTAGAACAATTAGACAGCCAAAGAAATTCACTCATTACAGGCATGTATCCAGTTCTTGCCGAGGGCCTGCCCAAGGCGACCCCGGAAGTACCCCGTAACTTGCCACCACCATTGGTTCCGACTAAACTCCATCACAAACAGACCGCAGCAGACATTTTCCTTTCTTCCTATTTAGATGATGTAGCTCCAGCATATACCAATGTACCCGTACCACCCGCTAATAATGTACAGCAGCCTGTTCCGGCTGATCAAGCCACGACCCCTCCACGCCAAGACTCGCTTCCCGCGCCTGTTGTCACTTCCCCTTCTGTTGCTGCTGCTACTGGTCCCCCTACGATTGGTCCTCTCAATCCTTTTGCGACAGATATATCCCAGAGTCCATCCCCGTTACATATACCTCTTCTACCCGCCATGACGTCAGGTCATGCCCTCGCTTCTGCCTCAGGAGGTGCCGTAGGAGGTCACCTTCGCACCCCGCCACAGTTACAACTAATGACAATCAGAGAATTAGCAACGCAGCGTACTCCGAAAGCGATGACACATGAAAAACTTAGACAGTATATTACGGATTGTAGATATGATCCAGTACCTGGCAAGAAAGGAGACATGATGTTAGCCTTGTTACGTCTACGACGTCTTACAGATTATTTGATGTTATTACCAGAAATGCCAGATCATCTAGACAAAATATATCATTTTATTAGAACTGGGGAGAGACCAGAATGTATTCGTGAAGCCATGGCATATCAGAAAGTTGAGACACAAGGTTTAATATTACGATTCTTAATTAATTGTTTGATAAGGGAACAAGATCGGCCAGGCGTTGTTCAAGAAGAGATGGATGTACTGACAAAATGGAGTCAGAATATTGCAGATTGTAAACATGATAAACAGAATTGTATAGATGCCATGTCCAGAAAGATCCGTAAAGAAATAGTAGCAATACATAACAGACAGAAGGCTGAAAAGGAAGCCGAGTCAGACAAGAATGAATCCTCGGAGGAGGAGGAAGAAACAGAGACTCCAGTAGAGATTGAGGATAAAATAGCGTACGTAGGTAGAGTGAAACTCCCTAAACAGTATTCTTTTGATAGACCTTTTGACAGACCCATTTGTCTAGAAAACAAGAAACGTTTCCTTTCCCCGATACCAGAGCAATGTTCTCTTGAACATGTATTTCAAGTTACTGATAAAATACTGAAAGAAAGAATAGGTTATCATGAACTTAATACCTTACGTGATCAGGAACTAGCCCGGTCAGCAGTCCAATGGGCTGGAAATGACAGTATATATAAAGATGATTTAGTAGTGCAGACATTTTTGAGCCTTACTCCAGAAGAACAGCGACTAGCTGGTATATACATGATCCAACATCTCATTACATTATATGAAAATCAGCAATCTGATCCAGGTCCATTGTATAATTTATTGCAAGACTTACTCCTGAGAAGATGGAGAGGCCTAGGTACCGATTTAATTGATATCATTCTAGAACAACGTCACAAATACAGAACTTTCCTGACTCCACATCTTGTTTCCGTTCCACCCCCAGTAAGACAGCCATATCACCTAGATAGACAGAATCCCTTACGAGAAGTTCATCCCGTTCTGAATACAGGGGGTACGCTTGAACGCGTATTCGTATACACTCCTTTGACCAAAATGGAATTATTGGAAATGAAGAAAATAGTACCTTGTCACGATAAAGATCCTGCAGGATTCCACCGTGAATTAAAAGACATGTTACTTATGGGAGATTATACGTATTCCGACATTCTTAAAATGTTAAAAGTATTGTTGCCAGCAGGGATTTATGAAAAACTGAAAGAAAAAGAATGGGAGGTGGGAGATAAAAAGATTATTTGAACTGATGTGGTAAATAAAGATTTACCTATGCGGAATTTCTATGCGGTAAAGTTCAATCAAATAGCTCAATCTTAAATGAGAGGCAGAGTCCGTGGCATCTGAGTTTATAAGGGTTTTATTCCATAAAATGGAATTGGTTCGAACCAGGTATCATGTTCCATCACCACGAGGGTTCAGGAAGGGATAGACAATGCTTTATTAACAGAGTACAATATATATAGTAAATGCATACAATGGTGATGGATACAGAAGGCGTAACAGCTGAAAAGAAACGAGATAAGAACACATGTGCGTAACAGAAGGCGTGCACGAGGGCGTACACGGAGGTGTGTGCTAGAAACGTCACATAAAAGTGTCACAGGTGGGTGGATCCATAGAAGAATCCTGCAGTGTCAGCAGAAATATTGGGCTGGATGCGCGCGCAGGCAACATGACGTGTGATTGACGTGGAACTGGAGGGTGAAGGGGACTTGACATTTAGCACTATACGGGGAGACAGAAGTCTGGCGTGTCAGAACAACCTAAACCCAAATCATATCTGATATCTTGTGTTTGAGGAACGGTATTATCTAGAAGGAAAGGTCTCTCGGGCAGAGGCTATTCTATACTGACTGCTAGTGCGTGCATATGTGACTACGTGTCTGCGTGTAATGCGAGGGGGCCATGGGCCTACCATGGTAACGGGAGCAATGAATTACTTGCACGGAGACAGAAAGGCCGGGCCCTTTGCTCTGCAGCTGGGGAGGTGTTTACCTAAATCTCTAGACAGGAATGTATTTTCGAGGAGCGGAGCAGATAACTTGAAGGCTGAATTGTCTTGGCAGGCAAGCAGGCCGAGCCGGGCACCGCTCGCCGCACAGGGAGTAAGGTAGAGGTCATGGATGCGGATCCAGGCTGCAGCTTTCAGAGGCAGAAGGCAGAAAGGGCTTGATGGCAGAAATCAGGGCCTAGCTCGCTAGAGCCAGGAAAACATGAAAGTGCACCATGAAAAGACGGTGGCACGGCATACTTAGGAACTGAATAATCGATCCATTCATGGTGGATCTGAAAGAGGACATGTTAACGTTGGACGCAAATGTATTTGCATCTTCATAGCTGGTTGTGGAGGGAACATACATGTACTTGAAGCACGTACATGGAGCCGTTGGGGTCTACGTTAGGGGACACAATTGATCATAAAAATTCATATTACCTCATTCCCTCCTTGTCCCCTATGGACCCTTCATGATATATCAATCCTCATTAATCCATCAATCTGTTCATATAACACCATTTGCTCTTCCTTTTTCAGGCGGGACTTAGAACGTGAACTTGGATGGGGAATGCATGATGTGGCGCACAAGCCGCAAATCGCTGGCCCACATTGCAGACATAGACAACAACTGAATACTATGAGAAGTGCTACTCCGAGGAAGGATAGGACTTTCCATCCCCAGGCTGATAACACGCTCCAGAGCCAACCGGACCAAGTCCAGGTGCCTGGATTCTGGTGTATCTGACTTGCAATCTTATGGAGACGGGTTATGGCTCTATATACTGATGGTGCATTTTCTGGAATGAAAACACAGCAGCTCGATCCAATGACTCTACAAGCTCCGCCCCTATCGGCCAGGATGACGTCAAGAACAAGACGAATTTGAAGAACGACAAGTCTCATAGCAGACTGTTCCTCTGTTAAGTTGCCTAGGGCGGAAGTAGTTTCATTCACTACTGCTTCAAGGGTTCCGGTCAATTTACGTATCAGTTTACTATTAAAGACAGTACCTAAATAGGGAAAGAAGCCTTTATTAAAGTCTGTGTATTGCTCCCATGCTGTTTCAGTATAGTCAACAATCGGGAGATCTCTCTTGAATCTACTGTGTACTAGATGGGAGTCCCTATGATAAGCTTTGAATGAAGACTTGCCTTTATCACTGAATTCGATCACGGTAGTACATTTACTATGACCTAGGTGTACTGAACCATTCTTTCTGACACATAATTCACCTTTGACTGGTAATACTGACATAACGGGTAAGTCTGGTTTTGTATCGGACTGGACATTCAGAATCATGAGGTTAAGTGTAAAATTACCTAATCCATATACTTCGTTTTCTAGATCGGTCCCTGTCCTTTGGGGAAGACCCTCCTTGTCAGGGAAACATACTTTATGCAGAACAGTGTTCAGATTTCCCCATACCCAATTACCCTGGTAAACTATGGAATCGGAATTTAGAGAATTTATTAAACTAAACCATGCACCACAGGAACCATTGTGTGTGAACGGATACGGAAAGAGGGGCAGAACTCCCTTGTATTTCTGATAGCGAGGGAGTCGGCCACATATCCAACAATTGGTAGCGTTGCTGGTCTGATGGGAATGATGTAACATACTGATAAAGGTATTGTTGCGCAGCGCAAGTCGGTAAGATAACTCGTGCGGGGGTAATTCACTGAAAGTATGCTCGACAGTGTCATTTGAGGAAGAATGTGCACGTGTGAAAAAGGGAAAGTATATTTGTAGCAATATACTTGCAGCAATAATCATAAGACTCAGAAAAAACATAATCAATAATGTCACAATGCAGTGACTACGGAGAGATTTACAATATTCACGTTTCTTGAGCTGTTTCTGTCTATCTCTCTCTCTATTGGGGTCTAACTGGTACATGTCAGAAACTTGTCTAACCGATTCACCTAGGGGAGGACTTAAACAATTAAACTGTCTGACTTGCTAGACCTCAATTTCATGCGAAATTCTTGGGAAGGAGATTTCTCTACCAGGGGAAGTTTAGTATCAGTCTCTGGAAGGGGGCAGGGCTGGGGGTCTAGTTTTGGCGGCAGTCCATAGTGTCTTTTTACATGACTCGAGTGGAGCCAGCCCTTGCGGCCCTCCACTTTCACTGCTGTCCTTGTGGTCAATAAAACGAGCTTCGGCTCCTGCCAGCGGGGCTCCAGCGGACTCCTCCTGTCGAAGTTCCTGATGTATACCAGATCTCCAGGGACGATCTTGTGTGGCTTCACCTCGGTGTTGTCGGGAAAAGCTGCAGCTACCTGTGAACGACATGATTGTAGTGCAGACATCAAGGAGGCAAGGTAATCTGTCAGCATATTACAGTCAACATCTGTAATTTTACGAGGCAGAGGCGTCCCCCACATATTCGGTGACCTGCCAAAGACCACCTCGTACGGGGATAGCCCTGTTCTAGAGTGTGCTATCATTCTCATGTAAAAAAGAGCAACTGGTAAAGCTACTATCCAGTCTACGCCTTTCTCTCTACATATCTTGGCATGACGTGTTTTCAGAATCTGATTGTGTCGTTCCACGAGACCTGCTGCCTCGGGATGTCGGACACAGTGGAACTTCCACTGATAACCTAGCAGGAGTGATACCTGCTTCATGAGCTCGGACGAGAATGGCTGACCATTATCTGAGTACACGATACGAGGCAAACCATACCTGGGGAAAAATTCACGTACCAGCTGCTTGGCAGTGGTCGGAGCAGTGTAATCTGAGACTGGATATGCTTCTGTCCAACGGGAAAGTGCACATACAACTACTAGGACATATTTGAATCCTCGACAACATTCCATCTGGATATAATCCATCTGGAGGACTTCAAAAGGGTGATCGGGAGGATGAAATCCACCTTGCTCTACGGGAATGCCTTTACCTGGGTTGAACTGACGACAGATCATGCAAGTACGCACTTTCTGTTTTGCTGCTGCTCGTAAATGTTTATTGAACCAAAGGTTTTGAATACTGTCTAACATGGCTTTTTCTCCTAAATGTGCAGGACTATGTACTGTGTTAATGATAACTTGAACCATAGAGTCGGGGAGAAACCATGTGGATTTTCCCTTCGTCATCCATCCTTGTTCTGTCTGGATCCCTCCTAGTTCAGTCCATTTCTTGATTTCGTCTGGTGTAGCATGTGTCTGTATATCAATTACATCTAGGGCGGGATCCTTAACTGTCATGCAATGTGTCGGTGTCTGGACTATTGTCTTTGTCAAGTCAGTTGTGTGAGTAGCAGTCTGAGCTGTATGCTTGGCTGTTCGATCTGCCAGGTCGTTACCCTGGGAAATGGTATCTGTGACTTTCGTATGTGCCTTGCATTTCATGATAGCTATGGCTGTAGGCAAATGTATTGCTTCTAACAAAGCTTGAATGAGGGGACCGTGCTGGATCTTGGCACCGTGAGAAGTTAAAAAACCCCTTTCTTGCCAGAGGACTCCGAAGTCGTGTACGACTCCGAAGGCATAGCGGGAGTCTGTGTATATGTTAACTTTCTTATTCTTGGCTCGAATACAGGCTCGAGTCAGAGCGATGAGCTCTGCTGCTTGGGCTGACAGGGTGTCAATACGATGTGTTTCTATGACTTCAGTTTCTGTCGTTACTGCATATGCGGCTACTAACTCTCCTGTACTTGTTCTCATACATGAACCATCCACATAAAGTGTCAAGTTTGGATCTGGTAATGCGGTGTCTATCAAGTCTTGTCTGGGTTTCGTCGTAATGGTAATGACTTCAACACAATCATGTGCCAAAGGGTCTATCTCACTTAATGGCAAAAGTGTAGCAGGATTCAATGTATTGCAACGTCTGATTTCTATGTGAGGCTGAAACAATGTCAATTCATAACCTGTCAGTCGTGCTATAGTCAAGTGCTGAGTCTGTGTACGGTTTAAAAGAACTTCCACGGAATGTGGAACTTGTACTGTCAATTGATGTCCTAACACTATGGAATCGCTTTGTCTAATTGCTAGAGCTGGCGCTGCAACTGATTTCAAGCACGCAGGCAGAGCCTGGGCTACTGGATCTAATGTACTAGAAAAATAAGCACACGGTTTGTGTGAACCTGCTTGATCCTGGGTGAGTACTGATAATGCAGTACCTTCGCGTTCTGTGACAAAGAGTGTAAAAGGTTTGCTGTAACATGGTGTTGCTAAAACCGGTGCTTGACATAAGGCTTTCTTTAAGTCGTCAAAAGCTTGTGTATGTTCCTGAGTCCAAGGGAGGACAGTCGATGTCGCTGCCTCCTGAGTTGTCAATTGTATAAGTGGCTTGGCTAGATATGCGTACTGAGGGATCCATTGTCTACAGTAAGAGGTGAGGCCTATGAAGGCCCGTACTTCTTTTTGTGTCTTGGGTTGTGACATGTGTACAATTAACTGGATGCGATCAGGTGTTAGTTGTCTCCCCCTCTTGGACAGCAAGTGCCCAAGGTACACCACTTGCTGGGCACATAATTGCAGCTTCGAAGGAGACACCTTGTGTCCCTTGTCAGCCAGGAAATACAAGACCGTCAGTGATGCTTGTTCACATTCTCGTTCACTTCGGGCGGTGATCAATAGATCATCGACATACTGAAGTAGGGCAGTGTTAGCAGGCATGTGAATACTGTCAAGTTGTCTTTTCAATGCTTGGCTATAGATGCTGGGGCTTTCTGTGAATCCTTGAGGTGCGCGTGCAAATTTGAAGCTACGGCCATTTAAACAGAATCCGAAAAGATATTGGCTTTCCAGATCAATGGGGACGCTAAAGAAGGCGTTCTTCAGGTCAATTACAGTAAAGATCGTTGCATCGGGATCAATAGCTGTCAATAGGGACGAAATATCTGAGACCACGGGATATTGTGGTATAATGCATTTATTTAGTTCTCGTAAATCGATGACTAATCGATAAACTGGAGGTGCATTTGGATCAGAGCGTTTAAGAATCGGAATGATAGGGGAATTACATAGATTTGAGTCGGTTTCTACAACCACTCCTTGTGCAATGAGCTCGTCAATGATTTTCAGTAAAGCCACTACAGCATCTGGAGGTAACTTGTATTGTCGGATTCGTGGCAAAACAACACCTTGCTTGAGTGTAACTCGATATGGTGTAATATGCATACAACCTACATCAGTGGGGCCTTGTGCCCATAAATGTGCAGGAACATCCTGTAATCTGGGATCAATATCTCTCAACACATAGTGACCCTTAAAGTCACGCAGAAACAGTCTTACTCCTTCCGGAGAACAGCAAATTACAGCTCCTAGAGCTTTCATTGTCTTGATACCTAACAAGTTTTCCGGACATGATTTAGTGAGCAACAAATCTGTAGTACGTGACAATGGACCAACTGCGAGGGGAACTGGTTTCGAAACTTCATTAACAATAGGTTTTCCTGAAAATCCAAGGGAAACATTCTGTGAGCCTGAGAGGGGTGCCCCTGGAACCTCGTCGTGACTGATTGTTGTTCTGCTTGCCCCTGTGTCAATCAAAAACCTTCTATCTTTCCCTAATACCTGACTATGTACATAAGGACCCTCTTGATCTACAGGAACCTCAATAAGAGGCAAGCCAGCCTCCCTCTCTAGGCTGTTTCATGTGTATCGTTGGTAATCGGGATAATCAGTTTGTGCATATTGGTACATCTGCTGCGTTGCATGTTGCGTTGCGGCAATCGGTTGTGGCTGTGGTACTGCTACGGTCTGTACTGTCTGTTGTGGAGCATGCATAGGCTGTACATTCTGTGGAACATGTTGTTGGGCCTGGTCCTGTCTAGGTTGACGTGGTCTCTCTTTAGTTTTACCTGTGGATATGTTATGTTTCAGAACTACACAATCGTTTACATAGTGACCTGGCTGTTTACAATAGTTGCATGTCCCTTTAACAGGAGTTGCTGAATTATTGGACTGTGTCATGCCCTTTTTCTGACCGTCAGCTGGAACTGACTGAGCAACGAGCATTTTCATTTTCGTGTCTTTCATACTTCTTTGTTCGTGATCATGTTCTTCTCTAATTCTGTTCTGGTGGTACTGTAACATTTGTAACATTTGGGAAGGCGTGTTTGCTTGCCACGTGCTCTCGACTTTCAGTACACGGTTCTTAACCTGGGGTAGGGAATTCTCGACCAATTTAGATACAAAAAGGTGTGGGTATGACTCGCTACTTGCTTTCAGGCCACTATTAATAATAAAACATTTCTCAAATCGGGAATAAATATCACTAGTGTCTTCATCGGGTTTCTGTTTGCAGGCTGAGATTGCATCCCAGTCCTCCTTTTTAGTTGCTAATAAACGTGGCAAAACCTGTACTAACAATCCTGGTAATGCTTTAGTTTTATCCCCAAGCCCTAAACCTGGGGTACGGGTCGTTTCTTCGTTTTCTAATGCAGCCCAATCAATCTTTGTGTCTCCCACCTCCCATTCTTTTTCTTTGAGTTTCTCGTAAATACCGGCAGGCAATAACACTTTCAGTATTTTCATAATGTCTGGATAGGTGTAATCTCCCATGAGTAACATGTCTAAGATTTCACGGTGAAAACCTGCAGGGTCTTTATCATGACTGGGCACTATTTTCTTCATTTCCAATAATTCCATTTTAGTTATAGGCGTGTATACATACACACGTGTAAGGGTATCATCAGCATTCTTGACTGGATGTACCTCTCGTAAAGGATTCTGTCTGTCTATGTAAAACATTTTCCTTTCTGGGGGTGGAGCTGAAACAAACTGTGGATTCAGGAAAGCACTATATCTGTGTCGCTGTTCTAAAATTACTTTAATTAAATCGGTACCTAGGCCTCTCCATTTATTCATGAGTAACTCTATTAGTACATCATGTAGGGGACCTGGATCAGAATGTTGGCTTTTATACAACGTAAGGAGGTGTTGTATCATGTACATACCAGCTAGTCGCTGTTCGTCTGGGGAAAGATTCAAAAAGGTTTGCGCTACTGCGTCATCATTATATTTATCGGAATTGTCAGCCCATTGTACTGCTGATCTGGCTAATTCTTGTTCATCCATGGAGTTGAGTACATGGTACCCCATTCGTTCTTGAAGTATTTTATCGGTAGCCTGAAATAGATGTTCAGGACTCCTCGGGTTTGACATAGCAGAGTGAAAAAGTCTCTTGCTTTCCGGGCGTAACGTTTTACTAAAAGGTCTACCCTTTCCTACATATGCTATTGTTTCTGTATGTTCTGGCTCCTCCTCCTCTGAGGATTCATTCTTGTCAGCATCTGCTTCATTTTCAGCTTTCTGTCTTTCATGAAATACTGTTATTTCCTTACGGATTTTTCTGTACATGGCCTCTATACTTTTCTGTCTATCATGTTTTCCGTCTGCTATATTCTGACCCCATGTAGTTAGTACCTCCATCTCGTCTTTATTTACACCAGGCTGGTCTCATTCTCTTATGAAACAGTTTATGAGGAATCTTAATATTAAACCCTGAGTGTCTACTTTCTGGTGTGCCATGGCCTCGTGAATACATTCCTGACCCTCCCCAGTCTGAACAAAATGATATATCCTGTCTAGATAATCTGCCATTCCTGGAAATAGAACTAAAAAGTTTGCAGCACGTCTTATACGTATTGAGGCTAGTATCATACAACCGTCTTGGCCAGGTATTGGATCATATCTACAGTCTGTAAGATATTCTTTAAGCTTTTCAATTGTGGCTGGTTTCGGCGTACGTTGCATTGCTAATTCTCTGACAGTTAATCGCTGTACTGGTGGCGGGGTACGGAAACCTCCTGTAGCACCTCCTGTAGTGGAGGCCTGAGCATGAACTGGCTGTAGAGACGGTACCTGCTGTAACTGGGTTGTGGCCTGGACCGCGCCAGGCCCAAAAGGATTACCGGGGGGAATAACAGGTAAGGGTGCAGGAAGCGGACCGGGAGGGGTAAGCTGTTGCGGACCTGGGGGCTGATGATCATGGGGTTGGTTAACGTCAGCAGGTGGTACACGGACAGGTACATTGGTATATGCGGGTGCTACATCGTCTAAATAGGAAGAAAGGAAAATCTCTGCTGCGGTCTTGTGACGTAGTTTAGTCGGAACCAACGGAGGGGGCAGATTTTTCGGTTTTTCCGGGGTCGCCTTGGGCAGGCCCTCGGCCAGGACTGGATACAATCCTGTCATAATTGCATTACTACGTCTATCGTGTTGTTCTATTCTAACTCGTTCTCCTTCTTCTAGTAGTTCCTTTTCTTTGGCTTTTTCAGAATCCTCTCTACTTTTTTCTGCTTTTCTGAGTGCTTTCTCTGTGCGTCTATGCGATTCTTTACGCCATAATTCAATGGCATCTTTCTGTGACTGTCTGGCTTTCTTTTTCCATAATGATTCTTCTACTCTCATAATGCACTCGGCATCCCATGTCCCTGTAACGGGCCATCTTTGATTCTCTGCTAACTCTTTAGTGTAATCCACCCACAAGTCGAGATATAATACGGCATCTAGGCCGTGCTTGTGGTACATGAAATACCCGGGAGTGTCCCTGGGTGGGATGGGAACAGCTTCCTCGAGTATCCCTTTCCTAGTTCCTATCTGTCTTAATTTGGAAAATAGCGGCATTCTGAACCTTGATACTTGATACTTGATACTTACTCGGACTTGAACACAACTAATGCAGTAAACACAATAATGAAGATCAAACAATCACTCATACCACGACATAAAAACACACATTAAAACATTTACTAGATAACTCGATAACTAGATACTGGATATACTGCTAAACAGTACAGATACACTGCTAAAACAGTGCAGACCGGGTCTGCGTACCCAAACCCGTCTTGACCGGATACAACTTAATGCACCCGTCTTAATGCACCCGTCTTGATGCAACCCCAGCAACGGTACTCACCGGGAAGCACGGAACGGAAGGCCTCGGAAACTCGACACTGGACTGGACCGGACTGGACTCGACTCGACTCGTGACGTAGGTACTTCGGAACTGGTGGGCCTCTGAACACCTCGGACCTTGCTCTCTCGGCTGGGCTCTGGTCGGGATCCTCCGCACTCCTCACCGCCTCGTCTGGGTGTCGATCGCAGTCTCAGTCACCTCCATTGGCCTGAGGGAGATACAGGAAATCCTGCGGGTACGCGTAGTTGTCCGTCATGGCTGTGGCAGG
This sequence comes from Lissotriton vulgaris, assembly GCF_964263255.1. Taxonomy (NCBI): domain Eukaryota; kingdom Metazoa; phylum Chordata; class Amphibia; order Caudata; family Salamandridae; genus Lissotriton; species Lissotriton vulgaris. The sequence goes on along the minus strand of NC_141697.1, from coordinate 819,156,783 downwards.
GGGCTAGGCCTGCAACGCACCGCCGGCGTGTAAGGTGGGGGAGGGGTCCCTATTCGGGCGCCAAATTATGTGGTAAATAAAGATTTACCTATGCGGAATTTCTATGCGGTAAAGTTCAATCAAATAGCTCAATCTTAAATGAGAGGCAGAGTCCGTGGCATCTGAGTTTATAAGGGTTTTATTCCATAAAATGGAATTGGTTCGAACCAGGTATCATGTTCCATCACCACGAGGGTTCAGGAAGGGATAGACAATGCTTTATTAACAGAGTACAATATATATAGTAAATGCATACAATGGTGATGGATACAGAAGGCGTAACAGCTGAAAAGAAACGAGATAAGAACACATGTGCGTAACAGAAGGCGTGCACGAGGGTGTACACGGAGGTGTGTGCTAGAAACGTCACATAAAAGTGTCACAGGTGGGTGGATCCATAGAAGAATCCTGCAGTGTCAGCAGAAATATTGGGCTGGATGCGCGCGCAGGCAACATGACGTGTGATTGACGTGGAACTGGAGGGTGAAGGGGACTTGACATTTAGCACTATACGGGGAGATAGAAGTCTGGCGTGTCAGAACAACCTAAACCCAAATCATATCTGATATCTTGTGTTTGAGGAACGGTATTATCTAGAAGGAAAGGTCTCTCGGGCAGAGGCTATTCTATACTGACTGCTAGTGCGTGCATATGTGACTACGTGTCTGCGTGTAATGCGAGGGGGCCATGGGCCTACCATGGTAACGGGAGCAATGAATTACTTGCACGGAGACAGAAAGGCCGGGCCCTTTGCTCTGCAGCTGGGGAGGTGTTTACCTAAATCTCTAGACAGGAATGTATTTTCGAGGAGCGGAGCAGATAACTTGAAGGCTGAATTGTCTTGGCAGGCAAGCAGGCCGAGCCGGGCACCGCTCGCCGCACAGGCAGTAAGGTAGAGGTCATGGATGCGGATCCAGGCTGCAGCTTTCAGAGGCAGAAGGCAGAAAGGGCTTGATGGCAGAAATCAGGGCCTAGCTCGCTAGAGCCAGGAAAACATGAAAGTGCACCATGAAAAGACGGTGGCACGGCATACTTAGGAACTGAATAATCGATCCATTCATGGTGGATCTGAAAGAGGACATGTTAACGTTGGACGCAAATGTATTTGCGTCTTCATAGCTGGTTGTGGAGGGAACATACATGTACTTGAAGCACGTACATGGAGCCGTTGGGGTCTACGTTAGGGGACACAATTGATCATAAAAATTCATATTACCTCACTGAATTAGAAGACGAGGAAAATAGACGTACCCCAGGTTTGGGTCTTGGGGAAAAAACTAAAGCATTACCAGGATTATTAGTACAGGTTTTGCCTAGATTATTGACAGTTAAAAAGGAAGACTGGGATGCAATCTCAGCCTGCAAACAGAAACAAGACGAAGACACTAGTGATTTTTATTCCAGATTCGAGAAATGTTTCATTATTAATAGTGGCCTGAAAACAAGTAGCGAGTCATATCCACATCTTTTTGTGACCAAACTAGTAGAGAATTCCTTACCCCAGGTTAAGAACAGAGTATTGAAAGTCGAAAGTACATGGCAAGCTAATACGCCTTCCCAAATGTTACAGATGTTACAGTACCACCAGAATAGAATTAGAGAGGAACACAATCATGAGCAGAGACGTATGAAAGACACGAAGATGAAAGTACTAGTTGCCCAGTCTGTTCCAGCAGATGGTCAGAAGAGGGGTAACACACAGAACACACAGACTAGTCATTCCGTAGCTCCTGTTAAAGGGAATTGCAATTACTGCAAACAGCCAGGTCACTTTATAAATGAATGTGCCGTTCTCAGACATAATATTGCTACAGGCAAAACGAAAGAAAGACCACGTCCGCCTAGACCAGAACACGTTCAACAGAATATTCCACAGAATCCGCAACCTCCACAGAATGCACAGCAACAGACAGTAGCTGTACCCCAACCCCAACCCATTGCCGCAACACAACACGTCACACAGCAAATGTACCAGTATGCACAGTCAGATTACCCCGATTATCAGCAGTACACATGAAACAGCCTAGAGAGGGAGGTTGACTTGCCCCTTATCGAGGTTCCTGTAGATCAAGATGGTCCCTATGTACATAGTCAGGTATTAGGGAAAGACAGAAAATTTTTGATTGACACAGGGGCGAGCAGAACTACCATTAGTCATGACGAGGTTCCAGGGGCACCCCTCTCAGGCTCACAGAATGTTTCCCTTGGATTTTCAGGAAAGCCTATTGTTAACGAAGTATCAAAGCCAGTTCCCCTTGCAGTTGGTCCATTGTCCCGTACTACAGATCTGTTACTTACGAAAGCATGTCCTGAAAACTTGCTTGGTATTAAAACGCTGAAAGCTCTAGGAGCTGTTATATGTTGTTCCCCTGAAGGAGTGAGATTATTCCTTCGTGATTTTAAGGGTCATTATGTGTTGAGAGATTTTGATGTAAGATTGAAAAATGTTCCACAGCATTTATGGGCGCAAGGTCCAACTGATGTAGGTTGTATGCACATTACTCCTTATCGTGTCACACTCAAGCAAGGTGTTGTACTGCCCCGAATCCGACAATACAAATTGCCCCCCGAGGCTGTAGCAGCCTTATTGAAAATTATTGACAAACTCATTGCCCAAGGAGTAGTTGTAGAAACTGACTCCAATGTATGTAATTCCCCAATCATTCCGATTCTTAAACGAACTGACCCAAATGCACCTCCAGTCTATCGACTGGTGATCGATCTTCGAGAACTCAATAAATGTATAGTACCACAGTACCCAGTGGTCCCAGATATTTCGTCACTATTGACTGCCTTTGATTCCGAAGCTGCGTTCTTTACTGTAATTGATCTTAAGAACGCCTTCTTTAGCGTCCCCATTCATCCCGATAGCCAATACCTTTTCGGATTCTGTTTAAATGGCCGAAGCTTCAAATTTGCACGTGCACCTCAAGGGTTCACGGAAAGTCCTAGTATTTACAGCCAAGCATTGAAAAGACAACTAGACAGTATTCACATGCCTACTGACACTGCTCTACTACAGTATGTTGATGATCTACTGATCACAGCACGGACCAAACGTGACTGCGAGCGCGCGTCACTGACAGTCTTGTATTTTCTGCCCGAAAAGGGGCACAAGGTGTCCCCTTCGAAGCTCTAATTCTGTGCCCAGCAAGTGGTATACCTTGGACACTTGCTGTCCAAGAGGGGTAGACAGTTGACACCAGATCGTATCCAGTTAATTGCACATCTGCCACAACCCAAGACTCAAAAGGAAGTACGGGCCTTTATTGGCCTCACTTCGTACTGCAGACAATGGATTCCCCAATATGCATTTCTAGCCAAGCCACTCATACAGTTGACAACACAGGAGGCAGCGACTTCGACTGTCCTCCCTTGGACTCAGGAACATACACAAGCTTTTAATGACCTGAAGAAAGCTTTATGTCAAGCACCAGTTTTAGCGACACCATGTTACAGTAAACCTTTTACACTTTTTGTCACAGAACGTGATGGCACAGCATTATCTGTTCTCACACAAGATCAAGCAGGACACCATAAGCCTTGTGCTTATTTTTCTAGTACATTGGATCCAGTAGCCCAGGCTCTGCCTGCGTGCTTGAAATCAGTTGCAGCAACAGCTCTAGCCATCAGACAAAGCGATGCAATAGTGTTAGGACATCCCTTGACAGTACAGGTTCCACATTCCGTGGAAGTTCTTCTGAACCGTAACCAGACGCAGCACTTGACCATAGCACGACTGACAGGTTATGAATTGACACTGTTCCAGCCACACATAGAAATCAGACGCTGCAACATACTTAATCCTGCCACATTGTTACCCTCGAGTACAACAGATCCAGCACCACATGACTGTGTAGAAGTCATTAATACAGTGACAAAGCCCCGACAAGACTTGACAGATATTGCAAAGACCGATCCAGACCTGACACTTTACGTGGATGGTTCATGTATGAGAACAAGCACAGGAGAGTTAGTGGCCGCCTATGCAGTGACCACTGAAACTGAAGTCACTGTATTGACACACTATCTGCTCAAGCTGCAGAGCTCATTGCTCTGACTCAAGCCTTTATATTAGCCAAGAACAAGAAAGTAAACATATACACAGACTCACAGTATGCATTCGGAGTCGTTCACGACTTCGGAGTCCTTTGGGAAGAGAGAGGTTTTTTAACTTCTCACGGTACCAAGATCCAGCATGGTCCCCTCATTCAAGCCCTGTTAGAAGCAATACACTTACCTACAGCCATAGCCATTATGAAATGCAAAGCACATACCAAAGTCACCGACACTATTTCCCAGGGTAATGACCTGGCAGATCGTACAGCCAAACTCACAGCTCAGACAGACATTCCGACTGACATGACAAAGACTGATCTAACTACACTGACACACTGCCTGACAGTTAAGGATCCCACTCTAGATGTACTCGACATACAGACACATGCAACCCCAGATGAAATCAAGAAATGGACTGAACAAGGAGGGATCCAAACAGATCAGGGATGGATGACGAAGGGAAGAGCCACATGGTTCCTCCCCGACTCTATGGTTCAAATAATCATTAATACAGCACATAGTCCAGCACACTTAGGAGAGAAAGCCATGTTAGACAGTTTACAGAATCTCTGGTTCAACAAACATTTACGAGCAGCAGCGAAACAGAAAGTGCGTACTTGCATGATCTGTTGTCAGTTTAATCCAGGAAAAGGTGTCCCCGTGGAACAGGGTGGATTTCATCCTCCTGACCATCCTTTTGAAGTCCTCCACATGGATTATATCCATATGGACAGATGTCGAGGATTCAAGTATGTCCTCGTAGTTGTATGTGCTCTTTCCCGATGGACAGAAGCATATCCAGTCCCCGATTACACTGCTGTAACCACTGCCAAACAGCTGGTACGTGAGTTCTTCCCACGGTACGGTTTGCCCCGTGTCGTGTACTCTGATAATGGACAGCCATTCTCGTCCGAGCTCATGAAACAGGTATCACTCCTGTTGGGTTACCAGTGGAAGTTCTACTGCGTCCGACATCCTGAAGCCGCAGGTCTCGTAGAGAGACATAATCAGACCCTGAAAACACGCCTAGCCAAAATATGTGCTGAGAAAGGTGTAGATTGGATAGTTGCCTTGCCAGTTGCACTCTTTTATATGCGAATGGTAGCTCATTCTAGGACAGGGCTATCCCCGTATGAGGTGGTCTTCGGTAGGCCTCCGAATATGTGGGGGACGCCTATGCCCCGTAAGATTACTGATGTTGACAGTTCTATGCTGACAGATTACCTGGCCTCCTTGATGTCTGCACTACGATCTTGTCGTTCACAGGTGGCGGCTGCCTTTCCGGACAACACCCAAGTAAAACCGCATGACGTCGTTCCAGGTGATCTCGTCTATGTGAGGAACTTCGACAGGAAGAGTCTGCTGGAACCCAGATGGAAACAGCCAAAATTGGTTTTATTGTCAACAAGGACTGCGGTCAAGCTGGAAGGAAGGAAAGGATGGCTGCATTCGAGCCATGTGAAAAAAGTTCACGGACTGTGTCCAGAAACTCCGTTTAAGGACTGCCCACTTTCTGACTCTAAACTCCCCCTGCTAGAGAAAACTCCCCAAGAGGAGTATCGCTTAAAGTTAAGGTCTAGTAAGTCAGACAGCGTTTAATTGTTTAAGTCTCCCTCGGGTGAAGCGGTTAGACAGGTTTCTGACAATGTATAAGATAGACCCAAGTAGTCCGGGAGATAGGCGTAACGAGAAAAGAAAAAAGCACTGTAAAATTTTGCACAGCGGATGCATAATCGCATTGTTTTCCATGTTTCTTCTGAGTCTTACGATAATCTGCATAAGTTTACTGTTACATGTTTTTTTCCCTCCTGATTCACATGTACATGCTTCCTCTAATGACACTGTGGAGCACACTTTTAGTGATTTGCCCCCTCATGAACTATCCTATCGTTTAGCCATGCGCAACAATACATTCATCCGTATGTTACATCATTCTCACCAGACCAGCAATGCCACTAATTGCTGGGTATGTGGCCGACTCCCTCCCTATCAGAAGTACAAGGGAGCTCTGCCCCTCTTTCCTTATCCATTCACACATAATGGTTCGTGTGGTGCATGGTTTACTCTAATGTCCTCCCTAGATAGTAAGTCCTCGGTTTCCCAAGGCAATTGGATATGGGGGAACCTGAATACAGTCATGAATAAAATCTGTTTCCCAGACAAAGAAGGTCTTCCCCAGAGGACAGGGACCGATCTAGAAAATGAAGTGTATGGATTAGGTAATTTTACACTTAACCTCATGATCCTGAATGTGCAGTCTGAGACTAATTCGGACTTGCCGTTTATTACAGTTTTGTCAGTAAAAGGTGAATTATGCGTCAGAAAGAATGGTTCAGTACATCTAGGACACAGTGATTGTAATACTGCAGTCGAATTCAGTGATAAAGGAAAGTCTACTTTCAAAGCTTCCCGCCATTCTTATTTTATATGTGGTCAGACAGCCTATGTACGTCTGCCATTGGATTGGGATAGGACGTGCTATATTGCGTTCCTATTGCCACCTGTTTTCCTAGCCCCGCCCGATTATCACAGAAATCCAAACCTTGTACACGTGAGACATAAGAGAGACCTTCCTCCTGTTATCGATTATTCTGAATCATCATGGGATCAGTACAAAGATTACATTAAAGGATATTTTTGGTTCATAGGTCCTGTCCAAAACCGTAAGATAATTCGAAGATTGACCAGAACTTTAGAAGCAGTAGTGAACGAGACTACTTTTGCTTTAGGTAACCTGACAGAGGAACAGTCTGCCATGAGACTTGTTGTTCTTCAAAATCGCCTTGTCCTTGACGTCATCCTGGCAGATAGGGGCGGGGCTTGTAGAGTCATCGGATCCAGTTGTTGCGTGTTTATTCCTAATAACGCGCCATCCGTGTATAAAGCCATAGCGAGGCTCCATACTATAGCTCATCAGATGCACCAGAATCCAGACACCTGGACTTGGTCTGGCTGGCTCTGGAGTGTAATATCCGCCTGGGGATGGAAATTGTTATCATTCCTAGGAATAATATTGGTCATAGTATTTAGTTGTTGTCTCTGTCTGCAATGTGGGCCAGCGATTTGCGGCTTGTGCGCCACAGCTTGTATTCCCCGTCCAAGTACACGTTCCCGCTCCCGAATAAAGAAAGAAGAACAAATGATGCTTTATGAACAGATAGATGGTCTCATGAATATAGATATATCCTAAAGGGTGTAGTAGGGTCCAAGGAGGGAATGAGGTAATAGAAATTTTCAGGTAACTAATGTGTCCCCCACTCGCACCCTATCCATGCACCCATGTTCCATGTATGTCGTGTAACTTCTGTTCTGTACATGCTAGAAAGACGCAAATACATTTGCGTCCAACCTTAACATGTTAGCTATCCAGTCATGCAAAGAAATCCCATTAATTAGGTTTCTAGGCATACGGTGCCAACGTCTTTACATGGTGCACTTCTGAATTTCGCACACGTTTTCTCCATGTTTCCTGGCCCAGTCGAGCTAGGCCCTTAAACGAGGCCTCTTTGCCTCATCTCTCCTGTCTCCGAAAGCTGTACGCATCCCTGACCCCTGCCTTACTTCCTGCCAGCGCAGCGGTGCCCGGCTCGGCCTGGACTGCCTGCCAAATTCATGTTTTGCCTACAGTTATCTGCTCAGCCTCCTCGAAAACACATTCCAGTCTAGTGAAATAGGTAAACATATTCCCGGCTTCCTGTCCTCCTTGCAAGTGATTTACTGAATCCGCTACCATGGTAGGCCCATGGCTCCGCACGTTGCACCAAGACACGTATGCACGCACTAGCATTCAGTATTGAATGGCCCCTGCCCGAGAGACCTTTTACTTCAGACACTACATCCTCCAAACATGAGATACCAGATATGCTATAGGTACAGGTTGCCCTGACATTCCAGACACCAGTCTCCTCCACTAGTGCCAAAGTCAAAACCCCCAGTTCTCCCCAGTTACAACTCATGCCAGTTGCGCGCGCATACAGGTCAAGGGTTTCTGCTGATCCTGCAACTTTCTCTTTGCATCCACCCACATGTGACGATTCTTATGACGTTTCTCTGACATGTACTGTGCACGCCCATGTGTACGCCCTTTTACACGCCTCCTATTACGCACATGTGTTCTTATCTCTCTCTTTTCACCTGTTACGCCTACTGTATTGGTTTCAATTGTAACGTTTTACTATATATAATGTGCAATGCTAATAAAACGTTGAATGTCCCTTCCTGAACGTTAGAGGTGATGGAACATGATATCACATCCTCGAGGATCATTGTCCATTAAAGCCCGTATGACTCAGATACCACGGACTCTGCCTCTCATTTGAATGAGCTGTCTTGTATTGATAATTATACGGAAAAATGCATCTGTAAAATTTATTTACCACAAAGTAGATGGAGCCAGGATCACAGCACAGCGAGGCAGGCACACTGTGGTGAGAAATGTGTCCTGGTTCAAGGAATCACCTGGTACAAGGATCGCTGAGCACTCGTCTAAGGAAGAAGGTGAAGAACAGGTGAATACGCCTGCAATGATCTCCACGGATATAAGCCCAAGTCATGCGCCCTCTGCAGCACCGATGGAAGCGAGTATGCCCGGGAGCAACCAAGCCAGGCAGATGCCGCCAGGGGCTTCCGTGATGAGTCCTGAGGATGATGCCAGCAACCCCAGACCAGAGCACTCCCGAGATCAACGGTACTTGCTACGGCCAAACCCCATGCCCAGTCAAAGACTCAAGGACTTTGTGTGCTGAACGAGCATTGTGCCTGAAGGCTTGATGTTGGTGACTCTAAGCCAAGCTGTTCCAACATGTGATTTCCTTTTTTCTTCTGTTCCTCTCCTCTCCTCTCTTTTCATTTTTCCTTTTTTTCTCCCCCTATTGGTAACATTCATCTAAAAGAAAGGAGGGATGTAGAGTGGCACCGAGCAGATACCATACATTGTATCCCCGCATCACCCATCATTACCAGGCTCTTTCAGAGGGTATTAATAAATTTGCCCCAGGTCACACGTGACCTTCGGCCGAGACGTGCGCTAGTGTCCATGAGTGTGTCTGATTATCGCGCTGTCCAAGCCCTGTGACATACCTGTATGGGCACACTACACTTAGCAGCATAGAATGAAGTTAGCTCTACAGTTCTTATGCCTTCAAATGTGCTATTAACAGGGTCCCAGAGGGCCCAACTGATCTCTGGAAGGGTATATAGTGACTGATTTAGTGATCTTTCGATGACCAGGGATTTGTCAGACTAAAATAGTTTGTAGTGGGTTGGCTGTTGACACGCGTCTTTCATGTGTAATGCAACTGTTTATGTTTCAGTTATAGCTTTACATCATTTGTTGTTTCGTTTTTTTTTCTGCTGGTCCATTTGTATGGTAGAGTGCCAGGGGTGGCATTCGCAAGGGTTAATGTGGAGTCAATTTAGCTGTTTACAGGACAAGAAGTGTATAAGAGATCCTACAATGTCTTAGCGGTTCGAGAATTAGAGTTTAGTAACCCCACAAATTTCAGGTACTGCAACAAGCTCTAGATAATGGAGAGGGAACTTGAACTAAATCTGATATTGTTGAATTTTAGAGGATGGGATGATACACATAAAGCAAGGAATGTTCTAGTTTACCTCAGAAGTCTCTATGTGCGTATAACGTTTCTCCAGCAGACGCTTATGACGAGAGAAAGGAAGGCAACATTTGCCAATGGATGGGGGTCAGCTAAATATTACCCACCATACAACTCATGGTAAAGGTGTTGACATATTAATCAGCACGGGGGGACCATTTCGACACTTGAATACTCTTTGTGGTGATGAAGGGTGGTACCTCATAGTCCAAAGTAAATTTGGGACTAGCAGATATCACGCTGATGAATATTTATGACCCAATTCAGATAACTCTGAATTTTTGCCATTTTTTTTATTTGCCACCCTAAATGCCTCACATTGTTCTGGGGTGGAGACCTTAATGGTGTCATGGAACGACAGAAGGACCGTTTGCACACAGCTGGTCACACACGCAATGCTTCCACCAAAATCCAACTGTACCATTAAAGAGGATTGCAAATTACAATTCATTTGAGGTCACACTTGACTTTCCTACCTCTTCCTAATCACAGGTTAGCACTTATTGAGTATAATAAGGTAACCCAATGTTATCCAATGGGATAGATGGGCCTTACAGTATTGAAAAACACATTTAGGGATTTTCCACTACCAGGGCATGTAAAATCAAAACCCTCATGTGCACCCTGTCCTATGGGTTGCCATATTTATTAAAAAGGAAGGTTTAGGCCTTGCAAAAGTTTATTTTGCCCGGCCAAATTGGAAGTTTAAACTGTACTATAGGCTGCAGTGTCTGGGCTAAGACATGTTATAAAGGGCTACTTAAGTGGGTGTACTTGTCATACAATATACTAGAGACTTACAAGTAAATGAAAACTGCCAATCAGGTGTTAACCAATTGTACCATGTATTAGGGAAGAGAGCACTTTTGCACTGGATTACAAAATTAAAGTGCACAGAGTCCTAACACCAACAAAATGAAAGTCAGAAAATAGGAAGGTTGATGGAAAAAAGTTTGGGGGAAGACCACACCAAGGATGACAGGTCTAACAGTTATGTAAGTTCAGCATTAAACTGGAACAGAAATGTAGTAGATGTAATGCTGATGTGGCAGACGTTATACATATTGCATGAAAACATCTAGCATCTCTGAATATTGGGTGAAATATTAATACAGCTAAGCAAAATGACGGAAATTCCAATGACACCTTTTCCATGAATGCCCCTACTGGGATGGGTACACAAGATTTTTGCAACGAACAGGTGCTTTGTAGCATTGTGGCTTTTGCTGGCCTAAAGATGGTTATTAATGGCCTGGGGTAGAGGCCCATTGCTGTAGGCAAGATGGTAGATGGCAGACTTAGGGCCTAATTACGACTTTGGCAGTGTGGGAGCAGGCTGCCACGCCACTGCCTCACTCCCACACAGCCAAACAGGGCTGCTGACCAGCCAGATTATGTGTGAACTCATGATCTGGCGGGCAGGCGGCTTAGTGGTCCCGCTGCGTTGTAGTAAAAAGGCTTAAAAGTGAGCCTTCATGCTCCACCACCGCAGGACTGCCACAGTGCGTTCCAGCACGGCATGGACTGTGAAGTCCATGCCATGCTAGAACTGGGGGTGAATGCCCACAGGTGGCAACATGTGCCCCTCTGCATGCACCAACATGCATGGGCAAGGAGGGCCCTGTAGGGCCCCCTTTGAGCCACCTTTGTTTCCTGACCTCAAGCAGTTTCATGGACTAAGAACCTCCATGGGACCTCTGGCGGTCAGAAAACTCGTAATATGGATGGCAGTGCTGCAGCAGCACCCCCAGCATATTGTGAGCCCCTGACCACTTTTTCACCGCCAGGGAATGCACTTGCGGCGGTCCAATGGTGGTCCGACTGCCTAAGCTGTAGTAAGGTGGCCAGCCCACCAGAGTGGCGTTGGTCGGACGGTGACCGTCGTGCCACCATGAGTTTGGCGGTCCACGAACTGCCAAATACATAATCTGGCCCTTAGTGTTTTGTAACATGACAATGGACAAGCATGCCTCATTGATACTGTCCTCATCCCGACCTAACAATATATAGAACTCTCTGCAGCAACACTTGTGATCACATGTGTTAGAAAACATTACCTGAGAGACAAAGTCTTGGGCTTGTTATTTGACTTAAGGAAGTGGTACGTCACTGGTGAGACATTATGGGGGCACGTTGGTGAGAAGAAAAGCCTAGGTGAGCTCGCCAGCTCTCTGCGAGTAAATTAGGAGGAAGGCAATAATAGATATGTTAGGCTTGGCACTTACTTGCGGACCTTGACTTTCTATGTTGTATATAAAAGTATTTTGCATGATGGATGCATGGTACTATGGTTACCTATGCTGAAGTTGTTTGTGTATTGGTTGAGTTCGACATTAACATTGAAAATTAAGTAAAACATTAAAAAAAACACTGCTCAAAACTCGTTTCATATTCTCTTTTTTTTAATAAGCAACACATTTTCAATAACCGCTTTTATGGGCATAACCAAAGGGAAAAAAACTGCTCCACCTCCTTGCTTTGATGTATGTACATATGTGTTACACAGTCTGCAATAGTGACTGGCTAGTTATAGTTTGGATCCAGGTTCGATTGAAAGCTGTTTGTTGATTTTTTTACAAGTTTGGCATCATTTGATCAATCTGTGCAAAACCTTCTTGTTAAAATTCTTTAAATAACAGTGTTTCTGTATGTCAAGTTGTGTGCTGTTTCGAAGACTGTTCACAGTGGGGATTGGTCATCCACAGTGGGTGATGGGAGGGTTGATAGCTTGTGGAGGGTTGAGAGACAAGCCTGACCATGGATCAGGCCCTGTACCCCATCTATTACACGTGGCCAAAGGCAGTACACAGCAGAGATTCAACACCGGCGGCGAGCTGGGACAGGGACTGCCAGGCAGAGTTAGGGTTGGTCACCCACAGTGGACTTTTGCAAAGCCCAGAAGTTTGCCAGATTCTCCACCCAAACCCTGCTGCACACAGCCTCCAACCAAGCGTGGTGGAGGATGGTCGCCTCAACAGGTTGGATAAAGGCCCCTGGCTGAAAGACAAGCAATGTTCCCAACCCCCAGTGCGCACGGCCACTGGCCATGCACAGATTGGGTTAGTTACCTGTGATGGGTTGAGCGTTACGTTGCCCTTCAACTTTGCACAGCAGGAATTGGTCACTTGTGGTATGTTGGGCACTGGGTTAAGCCACACCAACAATCCTGAATGCAAACAGATTTTGTTGATGCACAGATTGCAGTGGGAGTTGGTCAAAATCTGCGAGTTTGGTGCAGAGCCTGGCATCCAAACCTGTGAGCTTTGGGGATTGGTTTCTATTAGCTGGTTGGTCTCAGAGCATGTCACCAAACGGGCATTGTGTGTGGTCTTTATCGGTCGGATATCTACTGGACAATGAAACCCTTTCCTGCTTTTGGTATGCTGCTCTCCCGTGGTGACCCTATAGTGATCAATAATCTGCAGATGTTGGTGAACTGATCTTTGAATGATTTGGACACATAGCTGATGGCTTGTTACAGAAACTACTGAAGAGGCATAGTTTTGGAAGGCCAAATGTGAGGAAGAAACCCATAAGGATAATAGCAAGGGATCTACCCAGGGAGGAGTGCAACACTTTATTATAGGCAAACTCTGCAAGAATAATCTAACTATTCCAGGCATGCTGATGGGAAGCTAGAAAACTAAGTCTTGTTCACTAGGTTGGTGCAAGGGCATTTGTTCATATAGCTGCAGGTTGTAACTCATTGTTTTAAAATCTTTTGTACCCCACCAATTCATGAGTTCTTTCCAGAACAGTGCTGTGAACTAAGTTCCAGTCAGTGATAATGGTGTTTGGAAGCCCAAGCAAACGAAAAATGTGAACTACAAAGATACCTTCTAATTTCACAGCCATGGGTAAATGTTTGAAAGAAATGAAATATCCTTGCTTTGTGAAGTAATCCAGTACCACCAGTAATGTCCACTTAGCATCTCTAGTTATGGCATACTCCATTGATGTGACATATAAGCACATTTTTATTTTCTGTCTAGACAGTGATTTTTGTGGTATGCTCTTCCAGATAATGCCTCTAATAAGTGAAAGCTCCATTATGGCCAATAATATCCACTCATAAGTGGTATAGTTTCTTTCAGTTTCTGACGATGCAAAGCTTGAATTTCACTGGAACCTCCTCGTAGGACTGATCTAGTAACAAAGCAAGAGACATCTGTCTCAAACACAACCTGCAATATTGCATCAGTGTTTCTTTTTGAGATCTGTTTGACTGCTGTCTTCATTCTGTAGATGGCCTTCTATTGGTATTCTTTCCAGCAAAAAGGAGAACCCTTCTTGGTCTAGCAAAGGGATATCCGAATAAAATAATCAGGGGCTCATACAAAAGAGCTCGATTTTTTGACCGTCAACATTTATTGGAAGGCATTAAAAGGGATAAGAATGTATCTCTCATTTTTATCTCACGTCATTCAATAAGATGGAGTATGGATGTTGCGTCAGTTTGTATGGGGGTTGCAAGTATGAAAGAGAAGTTTGCGTCTTATGACTGGGCTGTCAACCTTAAATTTATATAGACCTTGTCTATATGGGGGGGTTGGGGTTATAACCTAATCTATATATGTTTATTCAGTTAGTGCCTCTGCAGTCGTATCATGGTATGGGTTTTTTAAATGAATTCTTTTTCTATTGTAGCATACCACTGGTCAGAACACCTTGAGGAAGGCTCAAACCCGAAACGCGTTGGTGACAATAACGTTTAGTAAGCAGTGTTTATCTCTATGATATGTTCAGCCTACAAGTGTGACAACCGTTAACTAATAATTGTACCTCTATATATTAGTACTTGACAAATGAAATAGCAAAATCAGTTGTGATTATCTCTTGTTTGCACTCAATTGGCCTTAACTTCATTTTGTCTTGGTGGTTACAATTGTATAGAAAAGGATTTGATATGAAATGTCTTTTTAAATATACAAAAAAATGTATTGTATTTGTATATGTCTTTTCATAATATTTGATACCAATTACCAGAAACAAAAAAGAGCAAAAGTAAAAAAAAGATATATTTTTGCATAAGATAATTATGAAGTTAGTTATTGCTCACATATCTTTGGTATGACTGTTGCACAATTAAATAGCTAGCACTGTGCCCGGTGCAACATTTTTTTCCCAAATCAATTGTTGTCCTTGTTAGGGTAATATCCTATTTACAGGGGCCCCTTGTTTTTTCAGATAAATTAACTCGCAGCATGTCTGTGAGGGGTGTTCGCATTTATCCTATGTTTGCATCTTTCTCCACTCATTTGGAAATGTTTCTATTAGAATTATCCTGAGGTTCTATAACTTAGGTTTTCAGTCCTGGTTGTTAGGTCCATCTTTTGTTTTATATGGGATGGGTTGTATGTGTGTGGTACATGCATGTTTATAAGATCATCGATTAAAAAGAAACGTCATTTTAAGGATTGAAATTATTTTGATTAGTAGGATTGATTAGTGGAAATGGCCAATTTACCTACTTTTTGGCTTTTCAGATGAACAGTTCACAAATATGGTAGGGAGTGCCGTAGGCTTTTGTGATCAAATACAAGCTGCTGCAGATAAAAATGAGGATGCCATCACACTCTTAGCTCTAAAGAAAAAAATGAAACGCATTGAAATGCATGGGAAATACATGCTGGATTACTTGAGAGCAGGAGTAATCCCACAGGGGTTGAGAGTTAGGAATGTCCCTGGGCTGTTTATACAGATAAAAGCTTTTCTAGAGAGATGGGCCATGATATCAAACCGATGCTCACAAGACTATATTGATGTTGATAGTGGAAACCGCAAAAGAAGTACTAGAACAGCTAGCGGCTGAAATTTTGGATTTGGAAAAAAAGATACAAGAATCTAGTGCAGTAGACGATGCCAAAAAGAAATTAGAGGAAATAGAAAAAGATCTGAACTCCTATTCTGATTACTTAACCAAGCGAAAAATTGGGAAATTTCATAAAGATGTGAGATTTGTCAGTCGAGAGGTAGCATACCCATATCTAACAGATCATTTTTATAGCCACCAAGAAAATCAGACAAGTCAATATGATCAGCAGCCTAACAGACAATATTATGGAAAAAAGTTTACAACTTTTTCTGATTCGTCTGATTCAGACAGTGAAGGACAATTTGGGGCTACCAGTCATCAACACCGAGATTTGGCAGTAACAGGCAAAGAGGACCATCCCCTTTTTTAGGCAGGCGACAAAATCGCCGGATGAATTGGAGGCCTCGATTCCAACCAAGATTCCAATCCAATCCACATCTAGAGTTAAACCAATTCCAACCCAATCCTCAGCTGGGATACAACCAATACCTAGAAACTAGGAATAACAGGTATTGGAGGGAATGAGCATTGTACCTATATTTAATCTAAGTGGCTCAACTCTGACCCCAACTGTTATATCCCTGTTATCGAAAGGCTTAACTTTTGCTCCCCATTCGAGCTCAATAAGTTTGAATTGTTCAGGGATTTACACATGTTTTTAAGAAAAGTACAACTATATATATTCTTCTCAAATCAACCGAGAATGAATGATACTGAGACTAGATCAGGAATATCTCTTAGATCCACATTCACACCAACCATTGATAAACTACCGCCTGAAGTGGCAGTTTTTGAAAAGGTTTTATACAGCAAATTTATTAATCTTACGAAACATGTACAGAAGACACTGCTCAATTTAAGCAAAGAAGAACATGATGCATTGAACAGTCTTAAAACATGCACAAGTAAGACTATAAAAACCTGCGACAAAGGAGGGGGCATAGTGGTCTATGATACCCCTACCTACGTGGCAAAGATGGAAGAGATGTTAAGTGATACCACGTTCTACTCAGTGATAAATAGAGACCCTACAAAATCAATAGCTGCTAAGATACGTAAACTTACCAATCAGGCCTTGCAAGAAGGTGAAATATGTGAGAAGGAATGGACATATTTAAATGTGGACACACCGAGAATGGCCAGTATTTATGGCATTCCGAAAGTTCACAAAAATATATCTGATCCCCCCCTAAGGCCAATAGTCACAACCATGGCTCAGTGATGGAGCCTTTGGCAAAATATGTAGACGCTATGTTGTGTCGACATGTGTCTAAAACTCCAGCGTTTGTTCAAGACAGCCGTCATATTATTAATCTTGTAGAGAATGCACAATTCTGCCCAGGCAGACAAACATTAGTCACAATGGACATCGAAGCGCTTTACAGAAACATCCCGATTGAAGGCGCTTTATCTGCAGTGCTTTGGTTCCTACATGCTTTTAATATAGAGTGCCCTACCATATTTGTACTGATAGTATGGGCGAAATTTGCGAACTCGCAATTTGCAAAATCCGCGCGAATTTGTGAATTTGTTTTTTTCGCGAGTTCGCAAGGGTTTTTGCCAGTTCGCGAGGGTTTTTTACAAGTTCGGGAACGCGAACTCACTTGTGTGGTCGCAACGGTCGCGACAATGTTGTTTCTACTTGTCCAGTCTGTTTGCGACCCTGTGGTTCATCGCGGCCACCCTCCGGTTCATCACTGCCACCCTCTGGTTCACCACTGCCACCCTCTGGTTATTCACTATCACCCTCTGGTTCACCACTGCCACCCTATGGTTCATCACAGCACCCTCTGGTTCACCACTGTCACTCTCTGATTCACCACTGTCACTCTCTGGTTCACCACTGTCACCCTCTGGTTCACCACCACCACCCTCTGGTTCACCATTGCCACCCTCTGGTTCATCACAGCACCCTCTGGTTCACCACTGCCACCCTCTGGTTCATCACTGCTATCCTCTGGTTCACCACTGCCACCCTCTGGTTCATCACTGCCTCCCTCTGGTTCATTACTGCCACCCTCTGGTTCGCCACTGCCACACTCTGGATCATCACTGCCACCCTCTGGTTCATCACTGCCACCCTCTGGTTTGCCACTGCCACCCTCTGGATCATCACTGCCCCCCTCTGGTTCATGACAGCACCCCCTGGTTCACCAGTGCCACCCTCTGGTTCATCACTGCCACCCTCTGGTTCACCACTGCCACCCTCTGGTTCATCACTGCCACCCTCTGGTTCATCACTGCCAACCTCTGGTTCACCACTGCCACCCTCTGGTTCATCACAGCACCCTCTGCTTCACCACTGCCACCCTCTGGTAAAGACTGCCACCCTCTGGTTCATCACTGCTATCCTCTGGTTCATCACCCTCTGGTTCACCACTGCCACCCTCTGGTTCATCACTGCCACCCTCTGGTTCATTACTGCCACCCTCTGGTTCGCCACTGCCACCCTCTGGATCATCACTGCCACCCTCTGGTTCATCACTGCCACCCTCTGGTTTGCCACTGCCACCCTCTGGATCATCACTGCCCCCCTCTGGTTCATCACAGCACCCCCTGGTTCACCAGTGCCACCCTCTGGTTTATCACTGCCACCATCTGGTTCACCACAGCCACCCTCTGGTTCATCACTGCCACCCTCTGGTTCATCACTGCCACCCTCTGGTTCATCATTGCCACCCTCTGGTTCACCACTGCCACCCTCTGGTTCACCACTGCCACCCTCTGGTTAGCCACTACCACCCTCAGGATCATCACTGCCACCCTCTGGTTCATCACTGCCACCCTCTGGTTTGCCACTGCCACCCTCTGGATCATCACTGTCCCCCTCTGGTTCATCACTGCCACCCTCTGGTTCATCACAGCACCCTCTGGTTCACCAGTGCCACCCTCTGGTTCATCACTACCACCCTCTGGTTCACCACTGCCACCCTCTGGTTCATCACTGCCACCCTCTGGTTCATTACGGCCACCCTATGGTTCGCCACTGCCACCCTCAGTATCATCACTGCCACCCTCTGCTTCATCACTGCCACCCTCTGGTTTGCCAATGCCACCCTCTGGATCATCACTGTCCCCCTCTGGTTCATCACTGCCACCCTCTGGTTCATCACAGCACCCTCTGGTTCACCAGAGCCACTCTCTGGTTCATCACTGCCACCCTCTGGTTGATCACTGCCACCCTCTGGTTGATCACTGCCCTCCTCTGGTTCATCAGAGCACCCTCTGGTTCACCACTGCCACCCTCTGGTTCATCAGAGCACCCTCTGGTTCACCACTGTAGATTATGGGGGGAAAGCACATCTGCCCAGCTTCAATTTAGATGAATTAATTTGGGGCTGGTTAATGTGTCACTGAATTTGAGCTTCAAGTCTGGCACCTGCTTCCTTAGCTGTAAGTGCTTCCTGTTGCAGTTAGATTTTTTTTACAGGAGCATTTTGCCATACTTGTAACTCTTCTCTGACCCTGCTTTGAGGGTCAGAGCAGGGCCAGAGAATAGTTGCAAGTAGGCAACTGAACTTTGGAGGGGCCCCTCAGGAAGCACTACAGGTGACAAGGTTACAAGCACCCTTACCTGTAGGTTGCTTGTAGGTGATTTCGCAGAGACGTTATGGACCCACTTCCCCAAATTCTAGGCAACACCTAGTGACTGTTCTATCACACTGAGGTAATTAGATAGAAATCAGGGAGGTAGGCCGGATCGTGGACGCTACCTGCTTCCTTGATTGTCGACCTGCGAAGCAATAAGGAGAACCTTTGTAAAAACTGATTTCTAACACTGTCTATTTATCCCTATCAAGTTTCTAAAGTTTTCACTGTGCTTTTAAAAGAGTCCTACCTGCGACTGGGTAAGATGTGGCATCGCGTCCGTGTTGTCGTCGTGAAGGGGGTAGACTGGGCGAGGTCAATGATGATGTCGAAGATTGCTTGATCAGTATTTGTTTTATATAAAACAATTATTTAAAGAGGAATGATGAGTTACTGTCTTGCTATATTGTTTGCATTACTCAACGCTTCCCCTTAATCTACTTTCACTTACTCAGTATTCTCACCACGCCGTTCCTCGCCTTCACTCCCTAGTATGCACAATATTAAAACAAGAAAACAATTTGGCCAACAACAATAACATTTACACTTTTCACTTTGATAATTCTCAAAGTCTCTAATTCCTTTTTTCAGAAGTTCTTGTAACTTTGCTCTTTTCTTTAAAAGTCTCTACAGATTTCAAAGGTTTGAATTCTTTCCAGGTAAGTCTTTAGATCGGTAATTGCTGGTAGCTTGCTTGCGTCGGGCGCCAAATAAAACAAACAAAAAGAAAACTGCAACTTAGCTTTAAAAGTCTCTTTTCTTCTTTGCAGGCGGTGCGCGCGAAGGATGAAGACCTTCGAAGTCCAAAGTGCAGGCCGACGTCTATGGATTCCAAGATTGTTCAGGAGACACCTCTGGAGGGCGGCGAAGGCAGAAGGCAAAGCGCCGGTTTACTTTGGGTGTGGCCTTTTATAGTGGAGCCACACCCAGCCACACCCAAGGAAGGCTGGCGCATCGCGCGCCAAATACGTGCGTGCCGTTTTTTCAGCGTGCGCGCTGAACCGGCATCTCCGTTCTGTTTCTTAACTGTCTCCTGCCTCGACCTCAAGTCTGTAGCCTTTCTCTGCATTCTTACCTGCAGCTCTCTGGCCATATCGTACTTCTTTGCTTGGCTCATAATTCAAAAACTCGGCAATGATTTCCAACAAGCACTTGGTAAAAACAAATGAAAGCATGAACATACATATGTATCATTAAGAGCACAACACAGAGTCACAATACACAATCATACATTAACATAACTCAGGCGTGCTGGTTGCACGGGACAGGGGTGGGTTTTTTGAGTGGGAAAACTACGCCTGCATGTATGTGCATGTAAGGCTAGTGAGGGATGGGAATCATGACAACAGGGAATGGTTACAAATTAGCTTGAACTTTTGCACCTGCTAAGTGCTTTCAATTTTGCAAAATTCGTTTTTCTGCAATTTTGCAAGATTTGCGGGGCGCGAATTCGCGCTAAATCGAACTCGCAATCCGTGTATTCGTGCAAATTAGCGGATTGTTTTTTTTTGTGTGTTCGCGGGGTTTTTTGCGTCTTCGCAAGCCACTTGCAGCGCACCGACGGCGAAGTTACCCATGCGGTCGTACATGGGCGCGGCCATCTTGTGCGCATTGCGTATTTCCGATTCCGGGCGCTATTGGCAATCTCCCGTTGTGTGCGGCGCGCTATTACGAGTTCGCCTGTGTTTCTGCGTGCTCGCGGGGAAAGTATAGCGCAAACTTACCCACGCGGTCCTCTATGGGCGCGGCCATCTTGTTTTTCATTCATTGCTATGGCTTTTGGGCATGCTACCTTTCTATCCATCTTACATCTTTGTAATCCTATGTTTTTCTGAACTTTTTTTGCTTTTGTTTGCTTATTATCTATCTCTACAATTTCCTACATCTATATTTTGTGTTTTTTAAAAACTTTTTGTTACTTTATTACCAACTTTATTTCTTTCGCTCTCTCTCTTATTTTTTATCACACCTATTCTTCTTTCCTTTTTCTTGTGCCCAGGACCATGGCAAAGGGAGCCGACAAGGGCAAGGGGAAGGGCCCAGCACCCCGTACCCGGCTCCCTTGCGGGCATTTGATGGGCGAGCAAGTCCAGGCCAGGGAGATCTTCTCTGCGGTGGAGGTGGCCGCCTTGATGGTTTTTGTCCAAGTCCACCTCAATAAGACCGTGGCAGCAGGTGGGCGGATTGCTTCCGGTTACAACTTCCGGGAGCGTCGCCAGCTGTGGGAGAAGGTGTGCCGGGAGCTGTGGAAGGAGTCTGGGGTCCGGCGCACCTACCAGCAAGCGACGCACCGGTGAACTGACATCCTGGACCGGGAGCATGACATGCTCGACCTGCTAGGATTGGAGCTCCCTGGCCTTGGTAAGTAGCTATTTAATAACTACTTTTTTTTCTTTTGCTCCGTTATATTGCTAATCTATTATTTTCCTGAAGAGTACGAATGCTGCTGATTCAATTACATTGCAGGTAAATTAATCTTTAAATAGCTTCTGTCATTGCAGGTGCTCGCCTGGTTATTGGCGTTGCTACTATGCTTACTTGTTTGTAACTTTTTACTCATTTGAGAGCATTACTGCGTAATGGTAGAGACAGTAGACTCAAGTCTAGTCCTTCTTTGTACTCCTGCTGCTGCCACTTTGAAGAGATTGTGGTGGATTGATACGTTGAGTATATTATTTATTACTTGCTATAGGACATTTCTTAGTGGTCTGCAATCATGATGACGGACTGTGTCTGTCACGTGACGTCTCGTGCTGCTGAGTAATGGCAGTCGTAGTAGAACCTTTTTGTTGTTGGTGTAGTTAGTGAATTACATAACTATCCTATTAGACGGTCAGCGAATCCTGCAATACTGTATTACTATCCTCCTAGTTGACCAGATCAGATGCAATTGTTGTTAATTTGTTTCCCTAACATAATTTTAGATTGTGTTCAAAGAAATCAAATATTTCCCAAAAAACAATCATCCACGTTGTGTTTCTTTATTTCATGTTCACCAGAACCTCCCAGGGGCAAGGTGCCGGCGGCGACTGAGACTCCGGTGGAAGAAGGTGGGCAGGATCAGTCCCTTGCAGGCTCTTCTGCTGGCCCCAGTAAGTTGTTCTATTGTTATATTAATACTTATACTTCCCTAACTTTTACAGCTCCTATTCATTGCAAACTGTTTCCTAATAATTCTATGTTTTACAAAATAGTCTTTGATCTTCTTCTAATGTAGACTACTTTCTACATTCTTATCCTGCCTCTACCATCACTCTCTGTGCTACTACTATTTGCGATTATGAGTCGGTCTGTGTAGGTAGCTAAGCTTGCCCAGTCGGCAAACGGTGTGAAACAAAACTCTGATCCAGCAATAGCTCTAGGCACTGAGTGCAGTCCTCTGGGTTGCCCTTGCTGTCTATTCCAGTCTTCTTAATGTAATTGCTTTGACAATTTCCAACAACAAAATGTCATTGTTTACACCAAGTAAAAGGTAGCAGTTGCCTTTTTGTTTTGAGAGGAGCACATCCCATACCGCTAGTGTTTCAGGGACTATTCTGCACACAAAGAAGTATGGACAAGAGAAATAGGACATTGTTGATGATAGGTGCAGTTCGACTTTTGACATAGCTCAGTCCGAACAGAAGTTGAACCCCCAATCCCCTGACCGACTATCTAGTGTGTCTGACCAATGATTTTACGACCCAGACGAACAGAAGAAGACTACCGCCGAGTCCCGGCCTATCTGAGTCACTGAAACATGACTGCCAAGTGCAGTAGTTCAAACCCTTCCGCTCACTCACTCGTGAACAAAAACCACACAGTGTTTGTTAGTTTTAAAGTTTTATTTTCAACTAAGAAATGAAAACATTATTTCTTTATTTTTAATAGCGTAGTATTCGGAGCGAGCAATGGTGATGGATGAAGATGACGTTAAAATTTAAACAACATTCCCATGAATCAAATTACTATGACTCAAACTTAATAATAGTTAACAGACACATGAAATTATTAGAATAACTGTGCGGGAGCCCCCACCTTCTTTAAAGTACTTAAAGTACTGCTGGTGATGACTTACTAGTAGTTGGTGAATCGTCTGGCAGAAGGGCAATGTGGGCTCCTAGCTCGCCGGTAGTTTAATTAGGCGCCATCTTGGGTGAGGACGCGCCGTCCTAGAGGCGCCGGACTGAGCGCTCTAGCCTTGCGGCCCTCCTCCGCCCGCCCTACTTAAACTCTGCCTTAGCGCGCAGCGGTGACGCGCAGCGGGTCGCGCCTTCACTGCGCCTGAGTCACGACAGAGTCCTGCCCTTCTGCGCCCGTCAGCGCTGAGGAAGCGCTAGGGCAGGGCTCGGCACCTTGGCTGGTACGTTTTTTTACCTTTAGCTTTTGTTAGGTATTCGTTAGGCATGTATTCTAGAACAGACTTTCTTCACCTTCGTCCAACTATCCCCTCCTGCTCTGAGACCTCTCTCCATCCTTTGTGTGGCCCTTTTAGGTGCCCCGGCTGTGCCTTCACGCTTTCCATACCTACCCCAATTTCTATTCATTGTCCTGTTCTCCGTAAGTCACCAGATCCTACACTATTTAAGATCTATCATCTCAATGTTAGATCTTTGGTCAAGCACCATCTTGATGTTCATGACCTACTTGATGAGGCTCCTGACATTCTTTTTATGTCTGAAACTTGGCTTCATAACGATGCCTCGGTTGCCATTAACTTAGCACTCCCTCCGGAGTATACAATCTACACTCTTAACCGTGACTCTAGAGGGGGTGGCATCGCAGCCGCTATTAAAACCTGCTATCCATGTACTTGGAAGGCCATGGATATTGCGGGATGCGAAAGTGCTTATTTCTCAGTTTCTGTTAATCCGCACTTTGCTTTCTCAGGCTTACTCATCTACCGACCTCCGGGCCCCGATGCTGCCTTTAGGGCCGCCCTTCCCGATGTAGTAAGTTCTCTGGCCCTTAAAACTGCCAATTTCAACATAATCTGGGATCTCAATCTTCATTTCGATTCCCCGTGCCCCTCGGCGGCCAGTAGTACTTGTGCCGACTTGGAGGCCCTCCAACTTTTTCAATTAGTTGAACATAATACACATATTGGTGGTCACATCCGTGACCCTTTTTTTACCTCCCTTACATCGGTCAAAGTCCTGCTCCCTAGGCCCATGGCCTGGACAGACCACTACCTAATTGAATGCCATCTTCTGCTTGAAGATCCTCCTGTAGTTGCCCCTACCCCTGCCACTCTCAGGCGCCCTTGGAAAAAATTGAAACTTAGCGATTTCCATCAGCTCTTGGGTGATGCCCCCTTGCCCCCTTTTACTGATGTGGACTCTGGTTACGATCTTTACTGCAACTGGCTTACTAATGCGTTGGACAAGCTTATTCCTGTTTCCCAGACTAAACAACAGCGCTCCCATTTCAGTCCCTGGTATGACGACTCTCTTCGGCTTTTAAAAAAATCCTGCAAACAAGCCGAAAGAGTCTGGCGTAAATCATACGATCCGGTCAGGAAAGCTTTGTACCTCGCCACCATCAAAAAGTATCACAGAGCCATTTGCAGGGCCCGGGCCTCTTACTTTTCTCGTGAGTTCAGTGCTAGTACCAACCCTACTAAACTCATCTTTAAGGCACTTAAAGAGCTCACTACCTGTAGAACTTCTACTGCTGAGATTTGTTCTTCCTCCCACTGCGAGGATTTAGCTGCCTTTTTTATTAGTAAAGTGGAAGGTATCTATTGAGCTTTCCCCAGCTCTACAGGAGCTCGGCAGTGCACCACAGCCACTCCTAAAACTACCATCACGCTATCCCACCTTCCGGAGCTTTCTATGGAGGACTTTAACAAACTTGTTATTAGAGTGAAGTCAGGCTCCCCTAAAGAACCTCTGCGGCCCGCACAATCTAGAGAATCTGCCTCCTTCTGCCTTCCCCCGCTTTGTAAGCTTATCAATCTGTCCTTGTCCTCGGGTCTTGTTCCCTGTGCCTGGAAACAGGCTCAGGCAATCCCCATTTTAAAAAAACCTACTCTTGACCCTAAAAAAGCTGAAAATTATCGTCCCATTTCTCTCCTCCCGTGGGCTGCTAAACTGACTGAGGCTCATGTCAACACCATCTTAGCTAACCATCTCCATTCTGCGAATATTTTAGATCCCTCACAGAATGGCTTTAGGCCCGGTCACAGCACTGAGACTGCGCTCCTGTATATGGCCGAACATCTTCGCATGTTGGTGGATTCAGGTCACACGGCGGCACTGGTGCTCCTCGATCTAAGTGCCGCCTTCGACACTGTCTCCCACGACATTTTACTCCAACGTCTGGTCGAGGCCGGGGTGGACAATCTGGCTCTTGAATGGTTCAGATCTTTCTTATCTGACCGTTCCTTCAGGGTCACCACCCCTCCTTTTGAATCTAAACCACATGCGATTGCCCAGGGAGTTCCACAGGGATCGGCTCTCAGCCCCACTTTATTCAACCTTTATGTTCAACCGCTAGCTGCTGTCGCCATGCGTGGGAACCTATCCATCGTGTCCTACGCAGACGACACACAGTTGGCGGTTGCCATTAGTGGGGCTTCCGATCTTGAGGCAGCCAAGTTCCGTGAGGGACTTATATCCGTGGCCCACTGGATGAATGACAATTTCCTGCAACTGAACGCCAAGAAAACCGAGGTGCTCATTGTGAGGAAACAGACTCATCTGCGGGGCGATAACTGGTGGCCGCATGAGCTTGGTCCTACTCCTACCCCCGTCACCGAAGTTAAAAATCTCGGGGTTTGGTTTGACTCCTAACTGAGCTTTTCCACCCACACAAAAAAGATTGCTGCATCGTGTTTTGGGATTCTGCGTCAGCTCCGGTCCACCTTTAAATTCTTCGACGCTCCCACCCGTCAACTCATTGTGCAAGCTATGATCTTGTCTAAACTAGACTACGCTAGCTCTCTTTTTCTTGGAGTCAATCAGGCTGAACTCTCCCGTCTCCAACGCGTCCAGAACGCTGCCGCCAGAGTTTTGGTGGGCCTACCCACATTTTGCTCAGCTAGGAAAACCATCTATAATCTCCATTGGCTTCCGGTGGCACAGAGAATAATGTTTAAATCATTGACTCTGACGTTTAAAATCCTCAAACTCTCATCCCCTCAGATTCTGGAGCACCTCATCTCTCCCTATGTTCCAGCACGTTCTCTGAGGTCCTCTGTTCTCCACCTAGCCATAGTGCCTCGCTTTGAGAAATCCAGGATTGGCGGACGCTCTTTCCGAGTTCTCGCCGCCAAACTGTGGAATTCCCTGCCTGCCCATATACGTGCCATTGATGGGCTCCTCACTTTTAGGAAGGCTGTCAAGACCTTTCTCTTCCCCTTGGCTCCTTAGTTCTGCTGTGTTGTGTTTTGTCTTTCACTCTTGTCCGGCTTTTCTGTTCTGTACTAGCGCCAGGACGCCCCTTTGCTGGGGCATCTGTGCTCTTAATAAATCCGGATAACATAACAATGGAATCTTCTTTCTGTAATGAGAAAAATGGTGCGCGTTAAGCAAGCATTCATCAGTTGTCATAAGAAGAAGTGTAGCATTTAATGGAATGATCATATAAAAGGTTAACACTTCCTCCCCAAAACCGTTACTTTTTTTCAATCCCAGTAATAAAAAATGTGTTATGTAACATTTTCTTCCATTACAAGACAAAATAGGGGTTTCTGTATGGCATCTGAAAATATGACATGTTTTTCCTAGACGTCACAACATCTGATGCGGCACAGATGACCACCAGTGCCGGGGCCAGCAGTGCGGAGGGATCCACTCTGGATGAGTCGGCGCCAACAGGAGGAGCTGAGGGGGGAAGACTCAGCGGCGGCGGACGATGGTAAGTTATTATACTCCTTACTCACTGAAATGTTTTTGAGTAGGCTCGCAAAGGAGTGTATGATGTACTGTACAGTAGTCAACCTTAAATTTATAGAGACCTTGTCTATATGGGGGGGTTGGGGTTATAACCTAATCTATATATGTTTATTCAGTTAGTGCCGCTGCAGTCGTATCATGGTATGGGTTTTTTAAATGAATTCTTTTTCTATTGTAGTATACCACTGGTCAGAACACCTTGAGGAAGGCTCAAACCCGAAACGCGTTGGTGACAATAACGTTTAGTAAGCAGTGTTTATCTCTATGATATGTTCAGCCTACAAGTGTGACAACCATTAACTAATAATTGTACCTCTATATATTAGTACTTGACAAATGAAATAGCAAAATCAGTTGTGATTATCTCTTGTTTGCACTCAATTGGCCTTAACTTCATTTTGTCTTTGTGGTTACAATTGTATAGAAAAGGATTTGATATGAAATGTCTTTTTAAATATAAAAAAAAAATGTATTGTATTTGTATATGTCTTTTCATAATATTTGATACCAATTACCAGAAACAAAAAAGAGCAAAAGTAAAAAAAATATATATTTTTGCTTAAGATAAGTATGAAGTTTGTTATTGCTCACATATCTTTGGTATGATTGTTGCACAATTAAATAGCTAGCACTGTGCCCGGTGCAAACATTTTTTTCCCAAATAAATTGTTGTCCTTGTTAGGGTAATATCCTTTTTACAGGGGCCCCTTTTTTTTCAGATAAATTAACTCGCAGCATGTCTGTGAGGGGTGTTCGCATTTATCCTATGTTTGCATCTTTCTCCACTCATTTGGAAATGTTTCTATTAGAATTAGCCTGAGGTTCTATAACTTAGGTTTTCAGTCCTGGTTGTTAGGCCCTTCTTTTGTTTTATATGGGATGGGTTGTATGTGTGTGGTACATGCATGTTTATAAGATCATCGATTAAAAAGAAACGTCATTTTAAGGATTGAAATTATTTTGATTAGTAGGATTGATTAGTGGAAATGGCAAATTTACCTACTTTTTGGCTTTTCAGATGAACAGTTCACAAATATGGTAGGGAGTGCCGTAGGCTTTTGTGATCAAGTACAAGCTGCTGCAGATAAAAATGAGGATGCCATCACACTCTTAGCTCTAAAGAAAAAAATGAAACGCATTGAAATGCATGGGAAATACATGCTGGATTACTTGAGAGCAGGAGTAATCCCACAGGCGTTGAGAGTTAGGAATGTCCCTGGGCTGTTTATACAGATAAAAGATTTTCTAGAGAGATGGGCCATGATATCAAACAGATGCTCACAAGACTATATTGATGTTGATAGTGGAAACCGCAAAAGAAGTACTAGAACAGCTAGCGGCTGAAATTTTGGATTTGGAAAAAAAGATACAAGAATCTAGTGCAGTAGAAGATGCCAAAAAGAAATTAGAGGAAATAGAAAAAGATATGAACTCCTATTCTGATTACTTAACCAAGCAAAAAATTGGGAAATTTCATAAAGATGTGAGATTTTTCAGTCGAGAGGTAGCATACCCATATCTAACAGATCATTTTTATAGCCACCAAGAAAATCAGACAAGTCAATATGATCAGCAGCCTAACAGACAATATTATGGAAAAAAGTTTACAACTTTTTCTGATTCGTCTGATTCAGACAGTGAAGGACAATTTGGGGCTACCAGTCATCAACACAGAGATTTGGCAGTAACAGGCAAAGAGGACCATCCCCTTTTTTAGGCAGGCGACAAAATCGCCAGATGAATTGGAGGCCTCGATTCCAACCAAGATTCCAATCCAATCCACATCTAGAGTTAAACCAATTCCAACCCAATCCTCAGCTGGGATACAACCAATACCTAGAAACTAGGAATAACAGGTATTGGAGGGAATGAGCATTGTACCTATATTTGATCTAAGTGGCTCAACTCTGACCCCAACTGTTATATCCCTGTTATCGAAAGGCTTAACTTTTGCTCCCCATTCGAGTTCAATAAGTTTGAATTGTTCAGGGATTTACACATGTTTTTAAGAAAAGTACGACTATATATATTCTTCTCAAATCAACAGAGAATGAATGATACTGAGACTAGATCAGGAATATCTCTTAGATCCACATTCACACCAACCATTGATCAACTACCGCCTGAAGTGGCAGTTTGTGAAAAGGTTTTATACAGCAAATTTGTTAATCTTACGAAACATGTACAGAAGAAACTGCTCAATTTAAGCAAAGAAGAACATGATGCATTGAACAGTCTTAAAACATGCACAAGTAAGACTATAAAAACCTGCGACAAAGGAGGGGGCATAGTGGTCTATGATACCCCTACCTACGTGGCAAAGATGGAAGAGATGTTAAGTGATACCAGGTTCTACTCAGTGATAAATAGAGACCCTACAAAATCAATAGCTGCTAAGATACGTAAACTTACCAATCAGGCCTTGCAAGAAGGTGAAATATATGAGAAGGAATGGACATATTTAAATGTGGACACACCGAGAATGGCCAGTATTTATGGCATTCCGAAAGTTCACAAAAATATATCTGATCCCCCCCTAAGGCCAATAGTCACAACCATGGCTCAGTGATGGAGCCTTTGGCAAAATATGTAGACGCTATGTTGTGTCGACATGTGTCTAAAACTCCAGCGTTTGTTCAAGACACCCGTCATATTATTAATCTTGTAGAGAATGCACAATTCTGCCCAGACAGACAAACATTAGTCACAATGGACATCGAAGCGCTTTACAGAAACATCCCGATTGAAGGCGCTTTATCTGCAGTGCTTTGGTTCCTACATGCTTTTCATATATAGTGCCCTACCATATTTGTACTTTTAGTATGGGCGAAATTTGCGAACTCGCAATTTGCAAAAACCGCGCGAATTTGTGAATTTGTTTTTTTCGCGAGTTCGCAAGGGTTTTTGCCAGTTCGCGAGGGTTTTTTACAAGTTCGGGAACGCGAACTCACTTGTGTGGTCGCAACGGTCGCGACCATGTTGTTTCTACTTGTCCAGTCTGTTTGCGACCCTGTGGTTCATCGCGGCCACCCTCCAGTTCATCACTGCCACCCTCTGGTTCACCACTGCCACCCTCTGGTTATTCACTATCACCCTCTGGTTCACCACTGCCACCCTATGGTTCATCACAGCACCCTCTGGTTCACCCCTGCCACTCTCTGGTTCACCACTGTCACTCTCTGGTTCACCACTGTCACCCTCTGGTTCACCACTACCACCCTCTGGTTCACCACTGCCACCCTCTGGTTCATCACTGCCACCCTCTGGTTCATTACTGCCACCCTCTGGTTTGCCACTGCCACCCTCTGGTTAGCCACTGCCACCCTCAGGATCATCACTGCCACCCTCTGGTTCATCACTGCCACCCTCTGGTTTGCCACTGCCACCCTCTGGATCATCACTGTCCCCCTCTGGTTCATCACTGCCACCCTCTGGTTCATCACAGCACCCTCTGGTTCACCAGTGCCACCCTCTGGTTCATCACTGCCACCCTCTGGTTCACCACTGCCACCCTCTGGTTCACCACTGCCACCCTCTGGTTCATTACGGCCACCCTCTGGTTCGCCACTGCCACCCTCAGGATCATCACTGCCACCCTCTGCTTCATCACTGCCACCCTCTGGTTTGCCAATGCCACCCTCTGGATCATCACTGTCCCCCTCTGGTTCATCACTGCCACCCTCTGGTTCATCACAGCACCCTCTGGTTCACCAGTGCCACTCTCTGGTTCATCACTGCCACCCTCTGGTGTATCACTGCCACCCTCTGGTTGATCACTGCCCTCCTCTGGTTCATCACAGCACCCTCTGGTTCACCACTGCCACCCTCTGGTTTATCACAGCACCCTCTGGTTCACCACTGTAGATTATGGGGGGAAAGCACATCTGCCCAGCTTCAACTTAGATGAATTAATTTGGGGCTGGTTAATGTGTCACTGAATTTGAGCTTCAAGTCTGGCATCTGCTTCCTTAGCTGTAAGTGCTTCCTGTTGCAGTTTGATTTTTTTTACAGGAGCATTGTGCCATACTTGTAACTATTCTCTGACCCTGCTTTGAGGGTCAGAGCAGGGCCAGAGAATAGTTGCAAGTAGGCAACTGAACTTTGGAGGGGCCCCTCAGGAAGCACTACAGGGAATGGTTACAAATTAGCTTGAACTTTTGCACCTGCTAAGTACTTTCAGTTTTGCAAAATTCGTTTTTCTGCAATTTCGCAAGATTTGCGGGGCGCGAATTCGCGCTAAATCGAACTCGCAATCCGCGTATTCGTGCAAATTAGCGGATTGTTTTTTTTTTGTGTGTTCGCTGGGTTTTTTGCGTCTTCGCAAGCCACTTGCAGCGCACCGACTGCGAAGTTACCCATGCGGTCGTACATGGGCGCGGCCATCTTGTGCGCGTTGCGTATTTCCGGTTCCGGGCGCTATTGGCAATCTCCCGTTGTGTGCGGCGCGCTATTATGAGTTCGCCTGTGTTTCTGCGTGCTCTCGGGGAAAGTATCGCGCAAACTTACCCACGCGGTCCTCTATGGGCGCGGCCATCTTGTTTTTCATTCATTGCTATGGCTTTTGAGCATGCTACCTTTCTATCCATCTTACATCTTTGTAATCCTATGTTTTTCTGAACTTTTTTTGCTTTTGTTTGCTTATTATCTATCTCTACAATTTCCTACATCTATATTTTGTGTTTTTTTAAAACTTTTTGTTACTTTATTACCAACTTTATTTCTTTCGCTCTCTCTCTTATTTTTTTACACACCTATTCTTCTTTCCTTTTTCTTGTGCCCAGGACCATGGCAAAGGGAGCCGACAAGGGCAAGGGGAAGGGCCCAGCACCCCGTACCCGGCTCCCTTGCGGGCATTTGACGGGCGAGCAAGTCCAGGCCAGGGAGATCTTCTCTGCGGTGGAGGTGGCCGCCTTGATGGTTTTTGTCCAAGTCCACCTCCCTAAGACCGTGGCAGCAGGTGGGCGGATTGCTTCCGGTTACGACCTCCGGGAGCGTCGCCAACTGTGGGAGAAGGTGTGCCGGGACCTGTGGAAGGAGTCTGGGGTCCGGCGCACCTACCAGCAAGCGACGCACCGGTGGACTGACATCCTGGACCGGGAGCATGACATGCTCGACCTGCTAGGATTGGAGCTCCCTGGCCTTGGTAAGTAGCTATTTAACAACACCTTTTTTTTCTTTTGCTCTGTTATATTGCTAATCTATTATTTTCCTGAAGAGTACGAATGCTGCTGATTCGATTACATTGCAGGTAAATTAATCTTTAAATAGCTTCTGTCATTGCAGGTGCTCGCCTGGTTATTGGCGTTGCTACTATGCTTACTTGTTTGTAACTTTTTACTCATTTGAGAGCATTACTGCGTAATGGTAGAGACAGTAGACTCAAGTCTAGTCCTTCTTTGTACTCCTGCTGCTGCCACTTTGAAGAGATTGTGGTGGATTGATACGTTGAGTATATTATTTATTACTTGCTATAGGACATTTCTTAGTGGTCTGCAATCATGATGACGGACTGTGTCTGTCACGTGACGTCTCGTGCTGCTGAGTAATGGCAGTCGTAGTAGAACCTTTTTGTTGTTGGTGTAGTTAGTGAATTACATACTATCCTATTAGACCAGGGGTCTTCAATCTGTGGGGCGCGACCCCCAGGGGGGGCGTGGAGTCCTAGAAAGGGGGTCGCGCATTCCTATCGTACTTTTGCCTGGAACTGCCTGAAGCTGCAATCCAAAACGTTTGCGCTTCATTTTGGAATCTGATTAGTGGCATCTTCAGGCTCTCTCTGATTGGAGGACATTGTGAAAGCATACAGCGTCATTGGTGATTGTCCTCCAATCAGAGAAATTGCAGATTTAACATCAGGAAATGCCGGGAACTGTGGCAAAGAATATGCTCTGGCAAAGCGTCTGGAGTGCTTCAATGTTATTGTTGTTGCTGCTGCCTTGCACTCCTGCTGCATTTCCTGGGCTTTCTTGTGTCCTTGCGGCTGCTGTGTTTTTCCAGCAGCTGGTGTCCTTTTCGTGCTTCTTCGTGGCTGCCTTTGAAATACGATCCCGTGGCTGTGTCATGGTTTCCACGGCACCTGGAACTTCGTGTTTGTGTTCGATGTTTCTCTTTCACATTTATTTGATTTGGAGGCACTAACATTACAAACAGGATTTATATGGTACGTGCACTGCCAGTAGTTACAGTAAAACCTTGAAAAATACATAACTAATGAGAGCATACGTTTTAGTGAGTTCTGGTGTCTCACAAGCAAGCAACGCTGCCAGTGTTTTTAGATCACATTTCGTGTCCTTTGCTGTTAAATAGTTTCTCTCTCCCCTTAATTAAGGCCATTCTTACTTTCTCTCCCCGTTCTTTTTTCCATCTAATATCTTCATTACTCCTTGTATTTCAAATGTTTCTTGTATTAACCGCAAAGATATTTTAGGCCCAAGTGTTTTTATGAATGAAAGAGTGAGAGGAAGAGAAACGAAGAGAGTGAGACTGAAGGTGAGAGGAAACCGGAAGATCAATCAGGACAAAGAAAGACAAAAACAGGGATGGAGAGAGAATACAGGAGGCGGGGTAAGGACATGGAAAGAGAGGGATAGCGGAAGAGAAAAGTGAGCATTGGGAGAGGGTGCTGAGAACCTGAGGTGGAGTATAGGTGGCAGGCATGTTTGCAGAATGGCAGTGTGTGTGGGAGAGAATGTGGGAGAAGGCCAAGATCGAGAATAATAGGGTACGTTTGGAGGGAAGGTTGGGACAAAGAGGAGGAAATGGGCAGAAAAGTAAAAAAAAGGAATTGCAATTTTACTGCACACACTGGATGTTCTGAAAACATATTCTCCTCTTCTGTATTTGGTCCTGTACAAAATGTATTTCAAAGGCCACCCTCCAAGTGTAACAAAGAAAGCCATTATCTTCTCTTTCATAAAATTAATCCACGTGCTGACTTTCAAATAATTAAAAAGTGGAGAGAGTGCGTAGATGATTTCACACAGGTATCCCTCTCTAGAGCAGGGGTCTTCAATCTGTGTGGCGCAACCCCCAGGGGTGGCATGAAGTCCTAGAAAGGGGGTTGCGCATTCTCATCGCACTTTTGCCTGGAACTGCTTGAAGCTGCAATCTGGTGTCCTTTTCATGCTTCTTCTTCGTGGCTGCCTTTGAAATACAATCCTGTGGCTGTTTCCTGGTTTCTGCGGCAACCGGAACTTCGTGGAACTTGTAAGTAGGCTGCCTCTGCCCCATCTCCTCCACCATTCCCTGGCTTTCTAATCTTCAGACACAGACACACACAGAGACACACACACACACACACACAGAGACACACACACACACACACACAGAGACACACACAGAGACACACACAGAGACACACACACACACACACACAGAGACACACACACACACACACACAGAGACACATACAGAGACACACACAGAGAGACACACACACACACACAGACACACACAGAGACACACACAGAGACACACACACACACACACACACACACACACACCCACACACACACACACACACACACACACACACACAGAGCCACACACACACACACACACACACACACAGAGCCACACACACACACAGAGCCACAAACACACACACCCACCCAGAGCCACACACACACACACACACACACACACACACACACACACACCTCCAAAAATTCACGCCCACCCTTTCCCCACTGCTTTCTTTGGGATTCCTCTGCTAAAGTAAGTCACACAACAATAACACAAAGTTGGAATAGTAAACACAGGCTGGAGAGCATTTCTTATAGGATCAGTCATGCACCTGCCGCCATGCCTTGGCTATGATTTCAGATCTTTTATACTTTGCTTGATATCACCAAAAACTCTGCACTGTGTTTTATGACTTTTTAAACATTCTCTAAATATGTTATTAGTACATGAGCAGATACTGTGTTTCTGTGTTAAAGTACCATTTTCACACATTCCCATTCTCTTCCATCCTCTGCTTGAAACCTCGTCTCTCCTTCCACACATCGTTGTCTTTTATTCTCATTTCTTTTCTTTCACTTTTGTCCTGCTGCTGACGTCACCCATATAATGTTGTCAAATGTGCAGATTCACCATAGAAAGCCAAGGTGGTCCCTTCACTGTATTTCTGTTTGGAAGATTGTCTATGGCTGGGGCGTGGGGGGTGTATTACGCCCTCAACTCCTTGTCAAACTTCCTGTCTCTCGTCCTATCTCCTCTCCCTTAAAATCTTTCAGGTGGCTTCTTCAAGCCTGGTTTTGTTTTCTCTAAACCTGTCCTCCCACTCCCCCCGCTGCCATCATGTCCAGGGCAGGCATGGCTCTCTGTTTCGCTATATAAGTGCATTTCCCACCATCAGGATCATGTGAGTCCTGTCCCCTCATAACTCCAGTGGTCAAGACCTAACTCTGTCTTAGACAAGGTATATCCTTCTGTTCTGAGAAAGGAGTTTCTCTCCCACACTGGGGCTCTCTCAGGTGGGTCCTGCCCTCTCACCCCTCGAGTGGGTCTGCCAGGGCCTAACTCTCTATTCCACAAAGTCTCCCTCTGGTGTCTTCTAAAGTTGGGGTCTCTCGGTGGGTCCTGTTCTCATCCTCCATCTGGCATGGCAAGGCCTTGTGCTCTGAGCCACAAGGTCTCTTTCGGTTGTGAATAAGGAGTGTCTCTCCGACACTGGGGCTCTCTTGGGTGAGTGCTGCCCTCTCACCCCTCCAGTGGGACTGCCATGCCCTGTTCTACAAGGTCTCCCTTCCATTATTATCCACCATATTAACCAGGGAAACTATGTTTGGACATTAATGGTTTTCTGGCAAACAGGTGGAATGAACAATTTTTTAATTTGCCTCAAACTTCCTGTAGAACCTAGTCTCTCTGTAGAGAGGAACACTGTTTCCTGTTCTGCCTGTTTATTTGAACAACGTATTGCTTTCTGGGAATTGTAGTCCTCCAGTGTTTAAGATCAGTTGGATTGCTGCACCTGATAACAATCGCTTGTAAAAATGAAACCCTGAGAATGGATGCATGGACCCTCTTTTGTAAGGGCGCTTTTACTCTGAAAGGCTACACAAAGGTTAGTGTCAATCTACTTACTTTTTAAAGGTATGTGTGCTTTATTGCATTGTGTTATGCACCCTCCAATATATACTTTAGTAAATAAACACCATGGTGTTTGGCCTTCAATCTGAGATCTAGATCCATAGTGACCTTGTAGCATATTGTAATTTAGCGTCCCTATGCAAAATAGGGTTCTTTGCGGAGCTCTAAGACTGGCTTCAGAGCCTGGCCTCTCGGTAAAGAGGGATGCAATGTGGTTCCCTGGAAAAGGTAAGTAAGGTGTGACCCTGAAGAGGCAGGACCGGGTCGTCTGCTCCATAGCACCCCCTGGTAGTATGGAGGTTGTCCATGAGGAGTGAGAAGGTGGTGGTTTGGGTCCCAATTTTTATTGATGGGGCAGAATGAAACATGGGGGAGGGCAAGAAGCAGTGGCAGTTGCCATGGACCCTGAGAAACATAGATGGGTAGGTGAGTCTACCCTAGATACTGCATTGGCTGTGGTTGCCTTTTGGGCTGTGGCCCAGGTCCTGATCTCTGAGGTTAGCAATCCTGAGATAGAGAAAGTAAGGACTAGGAGGCAGGTTTCACTTGCAGCAGTGAGGCTAGCGTAGGGTAGTAGGAGAGTGGGCCATGCTTAAAAAGAATTGCTGAGAAATATTTTCTACTCAAACCAGTCTCTTGCTGTCTGTATTTATCCATATGTATTTATCCATATTTGTTTTGTTAATAGATGATGTGA
Organism: Lissotriton vulgaris; assembly: GCF_964263255.1. Classification (NCBI taxonomy): domain Eukaryota; kingdom Metazoa; phylum Chordata; class Amphibia; order Caudata; family Salamandridae; genus Lissotriton; species Lissotriton vulgaris. The sequence continues at coordinate 819,120,000 of NC_141697.1, read as the reverse complement.
TAACTCCTATTTCCACATTTACTTAACAGATAGAGGTGCAATCATACTTTGATGCCTGTCACGTTTGAGCAAATTACACTGCCAAAATAATATAATACGTACATCAAACAATTGGCATAATAGCACAAATACCTGTCGAGAAATGCAACAAGTAATTTAAGCAAATCTCAGTGAGCTTTATAACTCTCTATGCTGGCAATATGTACAGCTACTGGCCTGAAAGTCAATAAACTCAGCATAGAGTCACCCAAAAGAAGCCAATTATCTGCATTTTTCCACTTTTTAATGTAGATACAGGCAATGTTTCTAAACATTTTTGAAAGGGGGTCCCCATGTCTGAAATTTTTTGACAGGGGGGTCTCGGCATCCAAACGTTTGAAGACCTCTGTATTAGACGGTCCGCGAATCCTGCAATACTGTATTACTATCCTCCTAGTTGACCAGATCAGATGCAATTGTTGTTAATTTGTTTCCCTAACATAATTTTAGATTGTGTTCAAAGAAATCAAATATTTCCCAAAAAACAATCATCCATGTTGTGTTTCTTTATTTCATGTTCACCAGAACCTCCCAGGGGCAAGGCGCCGGCGGCGACTGAGACTCCGGTGGAAGAAGGTGGGCAGGATCAGTCCCTTGCAGGCTCTTCTGCTGGCCCCAGTAAGTTGTTCTATTGTTATATTAATACTTATACTTCCCTAACTTTTACAGCTCCTATTCATTGCAAACTGTTTCCTAATAATTCTATGTTTTACAAAATAGTCTTTGATCTTCTTCTAATGTAGACTACTTTCTACATTCTTATCCTGCCTCTACCATCACTCTCTGTGCTACTACTATTTACGATTATGAGTCGGTCTGTGTAGGTAGCTAAGCTTGCCCAGTCGGCAAACGGTGTGAAACAAAACTCTGATCCAGCAATAGCTCTAGGCACTGAGTGCAGTCCTCTGGGTTGCCCTTGCTGTCTATTCCAGTCTTCTTAATGTAATTGCTTTGACAATTTCCAACAACAAAATGTCATTGTTTACACCAAGTAAAAGGTAGCAGTTGCCTTTTTGTTTTGAGAGGAGCACATCCCATACCGCTAGTGTTTCAGGGACTATTCTGCACACAAAGAAGTATGGACAAGAGAAATAGGACATTGTTGATGATAGGTGCAGTTCGACATTCGATATAGCTCAGTCCGAACAGAAGTTGAACCCCCAATCCCCTGACCGACTATCTAGTGTGTCTGACCAATGATTTTACGACCCAGACGAACAGAAGAAGACTACCGCCGAGTCCCGGCCTATCTGAGTCACTGAAACATGACTGCCAAGTGCAGTAGTTCAAACCCTTCCGCTCACTCACTCGTGAACAAAAACCACACAGTGTTTGTTAGTTTTAAAGTTTTATTTTCAACTAAGAAATGAAAACATTATTTCTTTATTTTTAATAGCGTAGTATTCGGAGCGAGCAATGGTGATGGATGAAGATGACGTTAAAATTTAAACAACATTCCCATGAATGAAATTACTATGACTCAAACTTAATAATAGTTAACAGACACATGAAATTATTAGAATAACTGTGCGGGAGACCCCACCTTCTTTAAAGTACTTAAAGTACTGCTGGTGATGACTTACTAGTAGTTGGTGAATCGTCTGGCAGAAGGGCAATGTGGGCTCCTAGCTCGCCGGTAGTTTAATTAGGCGCCATCTTGGGTGAGGACGCGCCGTCCTAGAGGCGCCGGACTGAGCGCTCTAGCCTTGCGGCCCTCCTCCGCCCGCCCTACTTAAACTCTGCCTTAGCGCGCAGCGGTGACGCGCAGCGGGTCGCGCCTTCACTGCGCCTGAGTCGTGCCAGAGTCCTGCCCTTCTGCGCCCGTCAGCGCTGAGGAAGCTCTAGGGCAGGGCTCGGCACCTTGGCTGGTACGTTTTTTTACCTTTTAGCTTTTGTTAGGTATTCGTTAGGCATGTATTCTAGAACAGACCTTCTTCACCTTCGTCCAACTATCCCCCCCTGCTCTGAGACCTCTCTCCATCCTTTGTGTGGCCCTTTTAGGGGCCCCGGCTGCGCCTTCACGCTTTCCATACCTACCCCGATTTCTATTCATTGTCCTGTTCTTCGTAAATCACCAGATCCTACACTATTTAAGATCTATCATCTCAATGTTAGATCTTTGGTCAAGCACCATCTTGATGTTCATGACCTACTTGATGAGGCTCCTGACATTCTTTTTATGTCTGAAACTTGGCTTCCTAACGATGCCTCGGTTGCCATTAACTTAGCACTCCCTCCGGAGTATACAATCTACACTCTTAACCGTGACTCTAGAGGGGGTGGCATCGCAGCCGCTATTAAAACCTGCCATCCATGTACTTGGAAGGCCATGGATATTGCGGGATGCGAAAGTGCTTATTTCTCGGTTTCTGGTAATCCGCACTTTGCTTTCTCAGGCTTACTCATCTACCGACCTCCGGGCCCCGATGCTGCCTTTAGGGCCGCCCTTCCCGATGTAGTAAGTTCTCTGGCCCTTAAAACTGCCAATTTCAACATAATCGGGGATCTCAATCTTCATTTCGATTCCCCGTGCCCCTCGGCGGCCAGTAGTACTTGTGCCGACTTGGAGGCCCTCCAACTTTTTCAATTAGTTGAACATAATACACATATTGGTGGTCACATCCTTGACCCTTTTTTTACCTCCCTTACATCGGTCAAAGTCCTGCTCCCTAGGCCCATGGCCTGGACAGACCACTACCTAATTGAATGCCATCTTCTGCTTGAAGATCCTCCTGTAGTTGCCCCTACCCCTGCCACTCTCAGGCGCCCTTGGAAAAAATGGAAACTTAGCGATTTCCATCAGCTCTTGGGTGATGCCCCCTTGCCCCCTTTTACTGATGTGGACTCTGGTTACGATCTTTACTGCAACTGGCTTACTAATGCGTTGGACAAGCTTATTCCTGTTTCCCAGACTAAACAACAGCGCTCCCATTTCAGTCCCTGGTATGACGACTCTCTTCGGCTTTTAAAAAAATCCTGCAAACAAGCCGAAAGAGTCTGGCGTAAATCATACGATCCGGTCAGGAAAGCTTTCCATCAAAAAGTATCACAGAGCCATTTGCAGGGCCCGTGCCTCCTACTTTTCTCGTGAGTTCAGTGCTAGTACCAACCCTACTAAACTCATCTTTAAGGCACTTGAAGAGCTCACTACCTGTAGAACTTCTACTGCTGAGATTTGTTCTTCCTCCCACTGCGAGGATTTAGCTGCCTTTTTTATTAGTAAAGTGGAAGGTATCTATCGAGCTTTCCCCAGCTCTACAGGAGCTCGGCAGTGCACCACAGCCACTCCTAAAACTACCATCATGCTATCCCACCTTCCGGAGCTTTCTATGGAGGACTTTAACAAACTTGTTATTAGAGTGAAGTCAGGCTCCCCTAAAGACCCTCTGCGGCCCGCACAATCTAGAGAATCTGCCTCCTTCTGCCTTCCCCCGCTTTGTAAGCTTATCAATCTGTCCTTGTCCTCGGGTCTTGTTCCCTGTGCCTGGAAACAGGCTCAGGTAATCCCCATTTTAAAAAAACCTACTCTTGACCCTAAAAAAGCTGAAAATTATCGTCCCATTTCTCTCCTCCCGTGGGCTGCTAAACTGACTGAGGCTCATGTCAACACCATCTTAGCTAACCATCTCCATTCTGCGAATATTTTAGATCCCTCGCAGAATGGCTTTAGGCCCGGTCACAACACTGAGACTGCGCTCCTGTATATGGCCGAACATCTTCGCATGTTGATGGATTCAGGTCACACGGCGGCACTGGTGCTCCTCGATCTAAGTGCCGCCTTCGACACTGTCTCCCACGACATTTTACTCCAACGTCTGGTCGAGGCCGGGGTGGAAAATCTGGCTCTTGAATGGTTCAGATCTTTCTTATCTGACCGTTCCTTCAGGGTCACCACCCCTCCTTTCGAATCTAAACCACATGCGATTGCCTAGGGAGTTCCACAGGGATCGGCTCTTAGCCCCACTTTATTCAACCTTTATGTTCAACCGCTAGCTGCTGTCGCCATGCGTGGGAACCTATCCATCGTGTCCTACGCAGACAACACACAGTTGGCGGTTGCCATTAGTGGGGCTTCCGATCTTGAGGCAGCCAAGTTCCGTGAGGGACTTATATCCGTGGCCCACTGGATGAATGACAATTTCCTGCAACTGAACGCCAAGAAAACCGAGGTGCTCATTGTGGGGAAACAGACTCATCTGCGGGGCGATAACTGGTGGCCGCATGAGCTTGGTCCTACTCCTACCTCCGTCACCGAAGTTAAAAATCTCGGGGTTTGGTTTGACTCCCAACTGAGCTTTTCCACCCACACAAAAAAGATTGCTGCATCGTGTTTTGGGATTCTGCGTCAGCTCCGGTCCACCTTTAAATTCTTAGACGCACCCACCCGTCAACTCATTGTGCAAGCTATGATCTTGTCTAAACTAGACTATGCTAGCTCTCTTTTTCTTGGAGTCAATCAGGCTGAACTTTCCCGTCTCCAACGCGTCCAGAACGCTGCCGCCAGAGCTTTGGTGGGCCTACCCAAATTTTGCTCAGCTAGGAAAACCATCTATAATCTCCATTGGCTTCCGGTGGCACAGAGAATAATGTTTAAATCATTGACTCTGACGTTTAAAATCCTCAAACTCTCATCCCCTCAGATTCTGGAGCACCTCATCTCTCCCTACGTTCCAGCACGTTCTCTGAGGTCCTCTGTTCTCCACCTAGCCATAGTGCCTCGCTTTAAGAGATCCAGGATTGGCGGACGCTCTTTCCGAGTTCTCGCCGACAAACTGTGGAATTCCCTGCCTGCCCATATACGTGCCATCGATGGGCTCCTCACTTTTAGGAAGGCTGTCAAGACCTTTCTCTTCCCCTTGGCTCCTTAGTTCTGCTGTGTTGTGTTTTGTCTTTCACTCTTGTCCGGCTTTTCTGTTCTGTACTAGCGCCAGGACGCCCCTTTGCTGGGGCATCTGTGCGCTTAATAAATCCGGATAACATAACAATGGAATCTTCTTTCTGTAATGAGAAAAATGGTGCGCGTTAAGCAAGCATTCATCAGTTGTCATAAGACGAAGTGTAGCATTTAATGGAATGAGCATATAAAAGGTTAACACTTCCTCCCCAAAACCGTTACTTTTTTTCAATCCCAGTAATAAAAAATGTGTTATGTAACATTTTCTTCCATTACAAGACAAAATAGGGGTTTCTGTATGGCATCTGAAAATATGACATGTTTTTCCTAGACGTCACAACATCTGATGCGGCACAGATGACCGCCAGTGCCGGGGCCAGCAGTGCGGAGGGGTCCACTCTGGATGAGTCGGCGCCAACAGGAGGAGCTGAGGGGGGAAGACTCAGCGGCGGCGGACGATGGTAAGTTATTATACTCTTTACTCACTGAAATGTTTTTGAGTAGGCTCGCAAAGGAGTGTATGATGTACTGTACAGTAGTCAACCTTAAATTTATAGAGACCTTGTCTATATGGGGGGGTTGGGGTTATAACCTAATCTATATATGTTTATTCAGTTAGTGCCGCTGCAGTCGTATCATGGTATGGGTTTTTTAAATGAATTCTTTTTCTATTGTAGTATACCACTGGTCAGAACACCTTGAGGAAGGCTCAAACCCGAAACGCGTTGGTGACAATAACGTTTAGTAAGCCGTGTTTATCTCTATGATATGTTCAGCCTACAAGTGTGACAACCGTTAACTAATAATTGTACCTCTATATATTAGTACTTGACAAATGAAATAGCGAAATCAGTTGTGATTATCTCTTGTTTGCACTCAATTGGCCTTAACTTCATTTTGTCTTTGTGGTTACAATTGTATAGAAAAGGATGTCTTTTTAAATATTAAAAAAAAATGTATTGTATTTGTATATGTCTTTTCATAATATTTGATACCAATTACCAGAAACAAAAAAGAGCAAAAGTAAAAAAAAGATATATTGTTGCATAAGATAAGTATGAAGTTTGTTATTGCTCACATATCTTTGGTATGACTGTTGCACAATTAAATAGCTAGCACTGTGCCCGGTGCAAACATTTTTTTCCCAAATAAGTTGTTGTCCTTGTTAGGGTAATATCCTTTTTACAGGGGCCCCTTGTTTTTTCAGATAAATTAACTCGCAGCATGTCTGTGAGGGGTGTTCGCATTTATCCTATGTTTGCATCTTTCTCCACTCATTTGGAAATGTTTCTATTAGAATTATCCTGAGGTTCTATAACTTAGGTTTTCAGTCCTGGTTGTTAGGTCCATCTTTTGTTTTATATGGGATGGGTTGTATGTGTGTGGTACATGCATGTTTATAAGATCATCGATTAAAAAGAAACGTCATTTTAAGGATTGAAATTATTTTGATTAGTAGGATTGATTAGTGGAAATGGCAAATTTACATACTTTTTGGCTTTTCAGATGAACAGTTCACAAATATGGTAGGGAGTGCCGTAGGCTTTTGTGATCAAGTACAAGCTGCTGCAGATAAAAATGAGGATGCCATCACACTCTTAGCTCTAAAGAAAAAAATGAAACGCATTGAAATGCATGGGAAATACATGCTGGATTACTTGAGAGCAGGAGTAATCCCACAGGGGTTGAGAGTTAGGAATGTCCCTGGGCTGTTTATACAGATAAAAGATTTTCTAGAGAGATGGGCCATGATATCAAACAGATGCTCACAAGACTATATTGATGTTGATAGTGGAAACCGCAAAAGAAGTACTAGAACAGCTAGCGGCTGAAATTTTGGATGTGGAAAAAAAGATACAAGAATCTAGTGCAGTAGAAGATGCCAAAAAGAAATTAGAGGAAATAGAAAAAGATCTGAACTCCTATTCTGATTACTTAACCAAGCGAAAAATTGGGAAATTTCATAAAGATGTGAGATTTTTCAGTCGAGAGGTAGCATACCCATATCTAACAGATCATTTTTATAGCCACCAAGAAAATCAGACAAGTCAATATGATCAGCAGCCTAACAGACAATATTATGGAAAAAAGTTTACAACTTTTTCTGATTCGTCTGATTCAGACAGTGAAGGACAATTTGGGGCTACCAGTCATCAACACAGAGATTTGGCAGTAACAGGCAAAGAGGACCATCCCCTTTTTTAGGCAGGCGACAAAATCGCCAGATGAATTGGAGGCCTCGATTCCAACCAAGATTCCAATCCAATCCACATCTAGAGTTAAACCAATTCCAACCCAATCCTCAGCTGGGATACAACCAATACCTAGAAACTAGGAATAACAGGTATTGGATGGAATGAGCATTGTACCTATATTTAATCTAAGTGGCTCAACTCTGACCCCAACTGTTATATCCCTGTTATCGAAAGGCTTAACTTTTGCTCCCCATTCGAGCTCAATAAGTTTGAATTGTTCAGGGATTTACACATGTTTTTAAGAAAAGTACGACTATATATATTCTTCTCAAATCAACCGAGAATGAATGATACTGAGACTAGATCAGGATTAACTCTTAGATCCACATTCACACCAACCATTGATCAACTACCGCCTGAAGTGGCAGTTTGTGAAAAGGTTTTATACAGCAAATTTGTTAATCTTACGAAACATGTACAGAAGACACTGCTCAATTTAAGCAAAGAAGAACATGATGCATTGAACAGTCTTAAAACATGCACAAGTAAGACTATAAAAACCTGCGACAAAGGAGGGGGCATAGTGGTCTATGATACCCCTACCTACGTGGCAAAGATGGAAGAGATGTTAAGTGATACCAGGTTCTACTCAGTGATAAATAGAGACCCTACAAAATCAATAGCTGCTAAGATACGTAAACTTACCAATCAGGCCTTGCAAGAAGGTGAAATATGTGAGAAGGAATGGACATATTTAAATGTGGACACACCGAGAATGGCCAGTATTTATGGCATTCCGAAAGTTCACAAAAATATATCTGATCCCCCCCTAAGGCCAATAGTCACAACCATGGCTCAGTGATGGAGCCTTTGGCAAAATATGTAGACGCTATGTTGTGTCGACATGTGTCTAAAACTCCAGCGTTTGTTCAAGACACCCGTCATATTATTAATCTTGTAGAGAATGCACAATTCTGCCCAGACAGACAAACATTAGTCACAATGGACATCAAAGCGCTTTACAGAAACATCCCGATTGAAGGCGCTTTATCTGCAGTGCTTTGGTTCCTACATGCTTTTAACATAGAGTGCCCTACCATATTTGTACTGATAGTATGGGCGAAATTTGCGAACTCGCAATTTGCAAAATCCGCGCGAATTTGTGAATTTGTTTTTTTTCGCGAGTTCGCAAGGGTTTTTGCCAGTTCGGGAGGGTTTTTTACAAGTTCGGGAACGCAAACTCACTTGTGTGGTCGCAACGGTCGCGACCATGTTGTTTCTACTTGTCCAGTCTGTTTGCGACCCTGTGGTTCATCGCGGCCACCCTCCGGTTCATCACTGCCACCCTCTGGTTCACCACTGCCACCCTCTGGTTATTCACTATCACCCTCTGGTTCACCACTGCCACCCTATGGTTCATCACAGCACCCTCTGGTTCACCACTGCCACTCTCTGGTTCACCACTGTCACTCTCTGGTTCACCACTGCCACCCTCTGGTTCACCACTACCACCCTCTGGTTCACCACTGCCACCCTCTGGTTCATCACAGCACCCTCTTGTTCACCACTGCCACCCTCTGGTTCATCACTGCTATCCTCTGGTTCACCACTGCCACCCTCTGGTTCATCACTGCCACCCTCTGGTTCATTACTGCCACCCTCTGGTTCGCCACTTCCACACTCTGGATCATCACTGCCACCCTCTGGTTAGCCACTGCCACCCTCTGGTTTGCCACTGCCACCCTCTGGATCATCACTGTCCCCCTCTGGTTCAAGACAGCACCCCCTGGTTCACCAGCGCCACCCTCTGGTTCATCACTGCCACCCTCTGGTTCACCACTGCCACCCTCTGGTTCATCACTGCCACCCTCTGGTTCATCACAGCACCCTCTGCTTCACCACTGCCACCCTCTGGTTAAAGACTGCCACCCTCTGGTTCATCACTGCTATCCTCTGGTTCATCACCCTCTGGTTCACCACTGCCACCCTCTGGTTCATCACTGCCACCCTCTGGTTCATTACTGCCACCCTCTGGTTCGCCACTGCCACCCTCTGGATCATCACTGCCACCCTCTGGTTCATCACTGCCACCCTCTGGTTTGCCACTTCCACCCTCTGGATCATCACTGCCCCCCTCTGGTTCATCACAGCACCCCCTGGTTCACCAGTACCACCCTCTGGTTCATCACTGCCACCATCTGGTTCACCACTGCCACCCTCTGGTTCATCACTGCCACCCTCTGGTTCATCATTGCCACCCTCTGGTTCGCCACTGCCACCCTCTGGTTCACCACTGCCACCCTCTGGTTAGCCACTGCCACCCTCAGGATCATCACTGCCACCCTCTGGTTCATCACTGCCACCCTCTGGTTTGCCACTGCCACCCTCTGGATCATCACTGTCCCCCTCTGGTTCATCACTGCCACCCTCTGGTTCATCACAGCACCCTCTGGTTCACCAGTGCCACCCTCTGGTTCATCACTGCCACCCTCTGGTTCACCACTGCCACCCTCTGGTTCATCACTGCCACCCTCTGGTTCATTACGGCCACCCTCTGGTTCGCCACTGCCACCCCCAGGATCATCACTGCCACCCTCTGCTTCATCACTGTCCCCCTCTGGTTCATCACTGTCCCCCTCTGGTTCATCACTGCCACCCTCTGGTTCATCACAGCACCCTCTGGTTCACCAGTGCCACTCTCTGGTTCATTACTGCCACCCTCTGGTGTGTCACTGCCACCCTCTGGTTGATCACTGCCCTCCTCTGGTTCATCACAGCACCCTCTGGTTCACCACTGCCACCCTCTGGTTCATCACAGCACCCTCTGGTTCACCACTGCCACCCTCTGGTTCATCACAGCACCCTCTGGTTCACCACTGTAGATTATGGGGGGAAAGCACATCTGCCCAGCTTCAACTTAGATGAATTAATTTGGGGCTGGTTAATGTGTCACTGAATTTGAGCCTCAAGTCTGGCACCTGCTTCCTTAGCTGTAAGTGCTTCCTGTTGCAGTTTGATTTTTTTTACAGGAGCATTGTGCCATACTTGTAACTATTCTCTGCCCCTGCTTTGAGGGTCAGAGCAGGGCCAGAGAATAGTTGCAAGTAGGCAACTGAACTTTGGAGGGGCCCCTCAGGAAGCACTACAGGGAATGGTTACAAATTAGCTTGAACTTTTGCACCTGCTAAGTGCTTTCAGTTTTGCAAAATTCGTTTTTCTGCAATTTCTCAAGATTTGCGGGGCGCGAATTCGCGCTAAATCGAACTCGCAATCCGCGTATTCGTGCAAATTAGCGGATTGTTTTTTTTTGTGTGTTCGCTGGGTTTTTTGCGTCTTCGCAAGCCACTTGCAGCGCACCGACTGCGAAGTTACCCATGCGGTCGTACATGGGCGCGGCCATCTTGTGCGCGTTGCGTATTTCCGGTTCCGGGCGCTATTGGCAATCTCCCGTTGTGTGCGGCGCGCTATTACGAGTTCGCCTGTGTTTCTGCGTGCTCGCGGGGAAAGTATCGCGCAAACTTACCCACGCGGTCCTCTATGGGCGCGGCCATCTTGTTTTTCATTCATTGCTATGGCTTTTGGGCATGCTACCTTTCTATCCATCTTACATCTTTGTAATCCTATGTTTTTCTGAACTTTTTTTGCTTTTGTTTGCTTATTATCTATCTCTACAATTTCCTACATCTATATTTTGTGTTTTTTAAAACTTTTTGTTACTTTATTACCAACTTTATTTCTTTCGCTCTCCCTCTTATTTTTTTACACACCTATTCTTCTTTCCTTTTTCTTGTGCCCAGGACCATGGCAAAGGGAGCCGGCAAGGGGAAGGGCCCAGCACCCCGTACCCGGCTCCCTTGCGGGCATTTGACGGGCGAGCAAGTCCAGGCCAGGGAGATCTTCTCTGCAGTGGAGGTGGCCGCCTGGATGGTTTTTGTCCAAGTCCACCTCCCTAAGACCGTGGCAGCAGGTGGGCGGATTGCTTCCGGTTACGACCTCCGGGAGCGTCGCCAACTGTGGGAGAAGGTGTGCCGGGACCTGTGGAAGGAGTCTGGGGTCCGGCGCACCTACCAGCAAGCAACGCACCGGTGGACTGACATCCTGGACCGGGAGCATGACATGCTCGACCTGCTAGAATTGGAGCTCCCTGGCCTTGGTAAGTAGCTATTTAATAACTACTTTTTTTCTTTTGCTCTGTTATATTGCTAATCTATTATTTTCCTGAAGAGTACGAATGCTGCTGATTCGATTACATTGCAGGTAAATTAATCTTTAAATAGCTTCTGTCATTGCAGGTGCTCGCCTGGTTATTGGCGTTGCTACTATGCTTACTTGTTTGTAACTTTTTACTCATTTGAGAGCATTACTGCGTAATGGTAGAGACAGTAGACTCAAGTCTAGTCCTTCTTTGTACTCCTGCTGCTGCCACTTTGAAGAGATTGTGGTGGATTGATACGTTGAGTATATTATTTATTACTTGCTATAGGACATTTCTTAGTGGTCTGCAATCATGATGACGGACTGTGTCTGTCACGTGACGTCTCGTGCTGCTGAGTAATGGCAGTCGTAGTAGAACCTTTTTGTTGTTGGTGTAGTTAGTGAATTACATAACTATCCTATTAGACGGTCCGCGAATCCTGCAATACTGTATTACTATCCTCCTGTTGAAATGTTTAGAGGACGTGAAGGAGTGGATGACCAACTCCTCCCTCAAGCTGAACGGAGAAAAAACAGAGCTCATGCTCCTAGGCCCAGCATCGCCAGTACCTTTCACCTCCTTGTGGCCCTGCGGTCTGGGTGCTCCCCCCACCCCCAAGGAAAGTGTCAAGAGCCTGGGAGTATGGTTAGACAAAAAGCTCTCCTTCTCCACCCAGGCCACCAAGCTGTCCGCCACCTGTTTTGGCCTACTTAGAGTCCTGAGGAAGGTCCTCCCACTTCTGCCTCTAGAGGCCAAAAAGGTGGCAGTACAAGGCCTCATCCAGTCCCGCCTGGACTCAAACAATGCTCTATATGTAGGGGCCCCTGAGATGACCCTGAGGAAGCTGCAAGTGGTACAAAACTGCGCCGCACGTACCCTACTCCAGATTCCGCGAACCCAGTCAGCTAGACCTGGACTGAAAAGCCTGCACTGGTTGCCAGTGAGGCTAAGAGTGACATTTAAGGCGCTGTGTATTGCGCATCGGGCTTTCTGGAAGACGGGATCAGCAATAAATAACAATCTTGTCATCCCCTACCACCCAAATAGGAACCTTCGATCCACGGATGCTTTCCTGGCAGTTGTTCCTAGAGTGAAAAGAGCCAGGACCGGGGGTAGGCTGTTCTCGCTGAACACCGCCAAGCTCTGGAATGCTCTCCCCCTCTCTCTTCGCTCCAACCCCGACTTGCTCGCATTCCGGAAAAAGCTGAAAACATTACTGTTCGCCAAATCTCTCTAATCCTAATCTCCCTGTTCCGTCACATCTCTGCTTCTACTCAGCGCTTGGACGCCCGTGGGCAGCAACCGCGCTTAACAAATCCATTTCCATTCCATTCCTAGTTGACCAGATCAGATGCAATTGTTGTTAATTTGTTTCCCATACATAATTTTAGATTGTGTTCAAAGAAATCAAATATTTCCCAAAAAACAATCATCCATGTTGTGTTTCTTTATTTCATGTTCACCAGAACCTCCCAGGGGCAAGGCGCCGGCGGCGACTGAGACTCCGGTGGAAGAAGGTGGGCAGGATCAGTCCCTTGCAGGCTCTTCTGCTGGCCCCAGTAAGTTGTTCTATTGTTATATTAATACTTATACTTCCCTAACTTTTACAGCTCCTATTCATTGCAAACTGTTTCCTAATAATTCTATGTTTTACAAAATAGTCTTTGATCTTCTTCTAATGTAGACTACTTTCTACATTCTTATCCTGCCTCTACCATCACTCTCTGTGCTACTACTATTTACGATTATGAGTCGGTCTGTGCAGGTAGCTAAGCTTGCCCAGTCGGCAAACGGTGTGAAACAAAACTCTGATCCAGCAATAGCTCTAGGCACTAAGTGCAGTCCTCTGGGTTGCCCTTGCTGTCTATTCCAGTCTTCTTAATGTAATTGCTTTGACAATTTCCAACAACAAAATGTCATTGTTTACACCAAGTAAAAGGTAGCAGTTGCCTTTTTGTTTTGAGAGGAGCACATCCCATACCGCTAGTGTTTCAGGGACTATTCTGCACACAAAGAAGTATGGACAAGAGAAATAGGACATTGTTGATGATAGGTGCAGTTCGACTTTCGACATAGCTCAGTCCGAATAGAAGTTGAACCCCCAATCCCCTGACCGACTATCTAGTGTGTCTGACCAATGATTTTACGACCCAGACGAACAGAAGAAGACTACCGCCGAGTCCCGGCCTATCTGAGTCACTGAAACATGACTGCCAAGTGCAGTAGTTCAAACCCTTCCGCTCACTCACTCGTGAACAAAAACCACACAGTGTTTGTTAGTTTTAAAGTTTTATTTTCAACTAAGAAATGAAAACATTATTTCTTTATTTTTAATAGCGTAGTATTCGGAGCGAGCAATGGTGATGGATGAAGATGACGTTAAAATTTAAACAACATTCCCATGAATGAAATTACTATGACTCAAACTTAATAATAGTTGACAGACACATGAAATTATTAGAATAACTGTGCGGGAGCCCCCACCTTCTTTAAAGTACTTAAAGTACTGCTGGTGATGACTTACTAGTAGTTGGTGAATCGTCTGGCAGAAGGGCAATGGAATCTTCTTTCTGTAATGAGAAAAATGGTGCGCGTTAAGCAAACATTCATCAGTTGTCATAAGAAGAAGTGTAGCATTTAATGGAATGAGCATATAAAAGGTTAACACTTCCTCCCCAAAACCGTTACATTTTTTCAATCCCAGTAATAAAAAATGTGTTATGTAACATTTTCTTCCATTACAACACAAAATAGGGGTTTCTGTATGGCATCTGAAAATATGACATGTTTTTCCTAGACGTCACAACATCTGATGCGGCACAGATGACCACCAGTGCCGGGGCCAGCAGTGCGGAGGGGTCCACTCTGGATGAGTCGGCGCCAACAGGAGGAGCTGAGGGGGGAAGACTCAGCGGCGGCGGACGATGGTAAGTTATTATACTCCTTACTCACTGAAATGTTTTTGAGTAGGCTCGCAAAGGAGTGTATGATGTACTATACAGTAGTACACAGTACACTAGTATAAGTAGACTGTACTGTTAGGAACAGTTACTAATTTAGAACTACTTTTTGGGCTATCAAGGGGAAGACAGTCAACCTTGACTTGTAATAGCATTAGCTGCAGTACTTCTCGGGTAACCAATGGCCCCCTCTATTTCACTTCAACTCAGCTGGCAAATTTTTATTGTGAAGCCAAGTCATATCAGATGTAGTTTAGGGATGTGAAGAATGAAAAGTTAAAGAAGGGTGAAACGAAGGACGAGCCAATCTTAATATTTATGACTGTAAAGAATGGTTTTGTTGAATGCAATTCAAGATAAGAAGACGGCGGTTTCCAAAATATAATGAAACAGGTGTTAGTTGGTTGTTGACAAAAATAAATTTTGGTACATTTGAGACATTAAGAAGAATCATAGACGTACTTTGGAAGCCTGGATGTTATCTTCTTTATCCTCATCGATAACAGAGGTGTATGATGCAGTAGAGCAGACGCTGAGTGGATGAAGTATGGCCAGTGGCAGTGCCACCCCTAAAAAAAGTAAGACATTCCTATCCCCACCTGCATTGTGTGCTTAAAGTACTGCGAGTCTGCATTATCATGGCCTGTGTCCTGTGTCTGTATTTCTTGGGTGAAAGCTGAGTGAGCTGCCATTATGGCGGCTACCACAAGTTCACGTACCAGTAATTTCTTTTGCAACACAAGAGAAAAAAAGTTAAAAAGGCATTTTTTTAGTACTTTCTGACTATGTATGTAGTAGTGAGTCCACCCATAGTGCTGCTAGTGGAATTCCTGAAACTTCCAGTAATGTCACAGGCTTACAAAGACTGAGGAAAGATACATGCCAAAATGTTATACTGTGTTTGCTACTTGCTGGTGTGACTGAGTGTCAACTTTACCTTGAATTATTTTGACTTTATGTTAAAGACTATTGGCTACAGTATTTTTCTTTCTTTCTTCATAGATGCTACTCCAAAAAAGCTCACCCGCAAGGAGATGGCTGTCCGGGCCAGGGCCCGTAATCTGGAGGCTATTTGTGCCGAGTATCGGTAGTTGTGGGCTCGGGAGCATGAGGACACATCAACCAGTACATCCTCCTCCACTGCCCCCGGGTCCAACAGCCAGAAGCCTCCAGCCAAACGGAGCCGTGGCCCGACAGCCTCCCGCCGCCGCCGCACAGCAGCAAAAACAGCTGCCCCCCCCCTCCCAGAGCCTGGATGGCACGTCTGCGCCGCCTCCGAAAGCGAGTGGACTACCTGGAGCCGCCGGGCGAAAAACATCAGCGCCAGCTCCGGGACCTCCGCAAAGAGCTGCGGGACGTGCAGCACCAGCTGTCCACACTACGCCACTGGAGGAGGTGACTGTCCCTTGCCCCTTTTTTAAAGACTGTTGGGGGGGTGGGAATTGGGTTTTTGGGAAAGAGGACTTTGGATTTTTGGACATTGGTTTGGTTAGTTAGGGGGGGTGGGTTGGGGTAATTTATTTTATTTTTGTGACAACATCAATAATTTATATTTCTTAATAATTATATTTTTCATACTAAAACACAGTATACGCGCTCATATTATTTTGTGTGGGGGTTCGCGGTGGTTACTGGACGTTTGGTTTCTTCAAACTTACCAGCATGAATGAAACATCTAGTCATGAAATGTACCAAAATGCAAGTAACCGAGTTAGCCAATTCAGTAGCCCTACTACTGTACTTTACTTGTAGTACTGTCAGTCTCTGCTCTCCTCCCAACTTAGTCCTAGCCCATTATTCTACTACCTCTCTAATATGCTTATCTTACCTGTGATTTGTGTTTGAGAATCTGGGTAGCCCCAGGGCTGCCTGCATTGCAAATGGTGATTAAGGTAGGTTGTTAACTTGAATCCTTGACGGATGCAATATCATTGTTGTGCTGGTAGCAGTAGTGGTACACACTGGCAGTATCACCATATGAAAAAAAAGGAAATGAAACATTGAGTGGCCTGAGCGTAGCAATAGAAACAGTACATTAGATAGTACAGTAGAGAACAGTGCCCTAAATTGTAGCCTAAGCAGTGCTAACTTAATGTAAATATAAGTAGTAGTTGCGTGGAGTTGGACTGCTATAAGAAATTAAGGCAAAGGACACGTCATCAACGTAACGTAAGCATTAAGCATTTGATTGTTCGCGTTGTGTAGGAGGAGGATGTTCTTATCAATCCACGATGGCGCACATGAACTTCTGATTGTAATGATTTTGGTTGCTTTGACCTTATCCTCCCCAGCAAGTGTGTGAAATTTATTGTTGTTGTCAGTCACACCACAATGAAATACCACAAAGCCCGCGGGAAGAGGGTTAGGGTTTGAAAATTGGATGAGAATGGGGTTTTTTGGGAAAGTTTGGTAGAGAGGAAAAAGCATGGACAGTCAAACAACAAATGAAGAGAAACGAATCTTTGGATTTGAAGATATCGATAAATCTTTAAAGGGACATAAAGGAAGTGCACTACTGCATGCCAGAAGTTGTTTACTAAATGGATGGTTAGGTTACTGCAAAGTAGCACTACTACTTACTGCAACTTACTAGTAACTACGAAGAAACAAGTTGACAGTACAGGGCTGCAGTCATTACGCAATTTCACTTGCCTCTCTGCCCTCAGAGAGAATAAACACTTAGAACATTAAATTACTGTTAAAAATATCAAAAACATAGCAAATTTAGAAGCAGAGAGCAAAAAAATGCAGTCTCACACTCTTAGAAGTTCACAGCAATAACATTACTTAAAAGATAAATAGAAATAAATGGATACTGTTACTGTATGTTGTTGTACTTGTCCTGTTGAATTTGGAAAGTTGCATGCATCCAGCCATTCCTCTTATTTGCGGTACTCCTCCGTTCCATCTGACGCTCCGTCGATCAATGTTGGATGACCAGAAGACACCCTGTCCACTGCCTGCCTGGCGGATGCTGAATTGCGGCTCGCTAATGTGAAGCCTGACTTCATCCTTTTTTCCATTGAACAGGGTGAAAGCCGCCCTGTAAATGTTGATGGAAAAACAGGAAGTGATATTAAAACACCACTGAGAAACAAATATAAGGTACGTACGCTGTGTAGTGCAAAAAGTCCCACTTTCAGTTTCACAATCGACAGTACAATAGTTTCAAAAGGGCGTACTCTGAGTCTCCTTTTGAAGGATAAATAAGTATGGGCGAATTTTGCGGATCTTTCCCCTCAAGCTAGGTGTACTGTAAACTACGATTTTAGAACAAAATTAGACCTTTCCAGCAGTGCTCCCAGACCCTTAAACCCAGACTCGATAATATGTAGAATACCCCCAATCAGACCCCAAAAAACATGCGATACTGCTACCTGTATGAGGCCTAGTGGAAAATGGTGACAAAATGTACTTTGAAAGTAAAGTAGGCCCAAATCCCCCCTTTCCCACCATGGATTTTCTTCAAACCACTTGCAACCAAAATTAGACATTTCTCGACATGTGCTCCAAGAGTAGACCCCAGAACCCAGCTGCCAAAATCTCGAACACCCCCAAACAAATGCAATACTGCTAACCCTAACGAGCCCTAAGTTAAAAATAGTGTCAAACGCTTTCTTCAACTAGGCCCTAACTCCCCTTTGCCACCATGGATTTTCTCCAAACCTTTTGCAATCAAAAGTATCCATACCCAGCGTTGCTCCAAGATCCCCCAACCCCCCCCCCCTCAGACACCAGGAACCCCCCCCAATCAGGCCCCCGAAAACACGAAAGTGAGCGAAAACTCTGAAAAGTTAAAAACGTTCCCACCATGGATTTTCTCCAAACCACTTTTATCCGGTATTAGACCTTCCCAGCAATGCCCCCAGACCCGTCAACCCGGGAGAAAACACCCCCAAACAGCCAAAAAGCAAATATGCGAAAAGTGAGACTTAGCAAATTTCGGGCCTACCTGGAATTCAGTCCAAATGCGCTGTGCAGCTAGGCCCTAACTCCCCTTTTCCACCATGGATTTCCTGAAAAACAAATGCAATCAACATTAGACTGTGCCAGCAGTGCCCCCAGACCCCAAACCCCACCCACAAAAACCTAGAAGCCCCCAAACAGCCCCCCAAAGACAGGCAAGTGAGCAAAAACGGAAAAACTTTTTCACCATGGATTTGGTCCAAAACACTTGATTCCGATATTAGACCTTCGGAGCTATGCCCCCAGACCCCTGCAGCCACCTGTAAAAAATCAGAACACCCCTAAACAGGCAAAAAGCAAAAATGCAAAAACTCCTACTTAGTAAATTTTCAGCCAACCAGTCAACATCGGTCCAAATGCGCTCTGCAGCTAGGCCCTAATTCCTCTTTCCCACCATGGATTTTCTTCAAATCACTTCCAATCAAAATTATGCTATCCCAGCAGTGCTCCCAGACCCCCACACCCTCCCCCACAAATCTAGAACACCCCCAAACAGCCCCCAAAAACATGCAATACTGGTATATTCAAAACATGGCAAATTGCGCTGTTCACAAAACATTGCTGTTTTCAGCACTTCCACTACTTCGATCCTCTTGAAAGTTACCTGGACAGTCACTTGTTCCAGCAATTCACAAGAATCTCAGCAAGGCAGAACAAAATCGAACCACTGCACTCTTTGAAGAAGAAGAAGAAGAAGGTCTACAACTAGTTTTCACTTTGTTTTCACCCAAACACACGTGCCCGCAAAATACCCAAAAAGGCCAAAATTCTGCCAATTCCGGACCAAAGAACACCAAACCCCCCTAAAACATTGCCAACATCATTATGAACAAGCCTGCATCAGGCCCGAGCCCTAGAATCAGCGTGAACCATACCAACCTAAACCCAAAAACCCTAGTAAATAGCACTGAACCCTAAACAGTAGATATGCTTTGTCTGTCTGTGTCAAAGAGCCTAGGTATGCTACATCAGGAGGATGCTTCACTCAGTGGTGCCTGCCTTGACCGTCTGCATGGCCCTGCCGCAAGCATGGGCCAAATATCCGTTCCGCTCAAGAATTAGCGATTTTTCAGTACTTTTGCGAGATTTGCGAAATACCGAAAAACAGCAAATTTTGCAAACATAACGGATGTTTGGCCCAAGCTTGAGGCAGTGCCATGCAGATGGTCAAGGCAGGCACCACTGAGTGAAGCAATCTGATGTAAAATACCTAGGCTCTTTGTCAGATAGACAAAGCATATCTAATTGTATGCAGCAAGCCACATAGCCCCAATTTTACATGAACTGCTGTCTGGAGTGGACTCTGCCTGGCATAACAACAACAGTACACTGCCTCGCCCTCGACCAATACATACCATGATTAGACAGAAATGTAGTCCTGCTGTAGTAGTTGTTCCAGACTGGTTTACCTGTTTGCCACTCACGAATTCGCCATAGTTCTTCCGTAAACCGACGCTGATGATCCATCCATCCCAGTGAGTGACTGTAAAGAAAAAAGATATATTATTTAATCAATCACCATGGTATATTGGCAAGTGAGTCCGCTCCAAGGACATTTTGCATATTTTGTGAAATGCAATATAGTGGCCCCTGAATTTGAAGTACAATTTTAATTAAACAAGGTAAAAAAAACAGATTTTTTGACATGAGTTACAATTACTGTGTGAAAGATTAAATAATAACTAAGACAAGACATATGAATCATCATTTCATGAACAAAAAACAAACAGCAATTGGTTTCATCAAAGCCAGACAGCCATTGCTGTCCACTGCATTCCATCTTCTCAATTATTCATTACCTGTTCTACTTTTTGTCTGCATCTTCTTCGGAATGTGAGGGCCCACAGGACAGCCTCTCCTGTCAATATCAGAAGTAACTCGGTCAGCAATCAGCAAGCATGTAGTCAGTCAGTAATTTCAGTCCCACTTGAGGGGACTCGTCGTAATCCATCCATATGCCTTGAGGGAAATGGATAGGGGGAGTCTGGAGGAGGAGTATAAAGGAGCATGATTGAGTTGTGAACTTGTGAACCTCAGGAATGCAGACTGCGGCACCTTCAAATCAATAAGGAATATAAGATGAAGACAGTGCTGCTGATGGACTTGTGATTAGGTGATTAGAGTTTTGTTGTGGTAAAAGTTACAAAACAAAGAAAGACACACAGGAATAAAAGTGAATAAGGACGAAAAAAAGGAAGTCATTTTCAGGGCTCGGTGTCAGGGAAGTAGAGCTCTTCCTCAAACTCCATGAATTGAGACGGGAGTAGGTCAGGTAACAGAGAAGAACTTCCGTCACCTAAGTCGGTGTCCTTTTCTTCCTGCGTGCATTCACGTACTTTGTAATCTGGTGGTATCAAGTGCTGATTCATCTTGATCAGTGTTAACCTCTCCACATTTTTGGCCGAGAGGCGGGTCTTTTTTGAAGTTACAATGGCATCAGCAGCACTGAAAACACGTTCAGAAGACACGCTTGCAAGTGGGCAAGACAAATAATTTATAGCCTGATTGGTGATCAGTGGCCATAGAGCATGTACCAATACAGCAATGGGTTCGTATTTACAAAGACCTGTGTTGGGTCATCCAGATAGGCCTGTGCCATCAACTCAAGGTTCTCCACGGTTGCTCCACTTTGCGTACCATCTGTGGCCTTCTCAGCACTGGAACGAGCAAACCCTTGGTGAGTTAGCCAATCCGCTTCTGACAATATTATGGCTGGGCCTGGTGCAGGTGAGGATGATGATACGGTTGCTGCGAGTGTCGTTAAGGGCAGTGAGGGAAAGTGACTCCCTTCGCCCACAGATTCAGAAGTGGAACTTGACGCTGGATGGCCTGCTGATTCAGTTGGACTTCTGACGGCTCCTTGAATTTTCTGCCGATCTTTTTTTAACCGACTGGCTGACACAGCTAGCCAATGTTTGTACTTTGAAGCATCTGCTTCATCAAAAGGAATGAATGCTTTGCTGGCCACTGCCTTTTTGTACCGTGGATCCAGAATAGTGGCACAAATGTAATGTTGTTTTGTATGTATGTTTTTAAGCCTTTCATTGGCAACTAGGCGGCTTAATAACCTCTCCGCCAACAGATATGCATCTTGCTTTCCAACATCATCTCTGAACGTTGAAGACACCGCCTTCAGTTGGTGCTCTAGCATGACCAACAATGGGATAGCTTTGCTCAAAGAACAGTCCTCCCTGCTGACTTGACGCTTGAAGACCTCAAAAGGACGAAGCATGTCTGTCAGGCTTTTAACTAGCTGCTATTCCTCCAACTCTAGCCTCATGTCTTTCATAGTAGAACCTAGTTGAAGACATAGCCATTGATTACCATGCACTGCTCAAACAGACGCTCAAGCATGTAAAAGTTTGAGTTCCAACGTGTTGCCACCTCCTGGATGAGTCCTTTGACTGGCACTTTACGTTCATGTTGAATGCTCCTCAGCTCCTTCCGGGCCTTAAAAGAATGTCTGAAATGTGTGCAGATTCTTCAGCAGGTGGTCAGTAACTTCTTGACTGTGTTTGCATTTTTCAAGAAATCTTGAACAACCAGGTTTATACAGTGCGCCAAACACGGCACTCTGAAATATTCACCTTCCTGCATGGCCTTAACTATATTACTGCTATTATCCGTGAAAACATAACCAACTATGCGATTTCTTGGTTGCAGCCATTCAGAGACCTTACTGTTAAACTCCTCCAAAATGTTTTTTGCAGTATGAGTTTTCTCCATGGCAAACATGGCTAATGTTGCATGTTTCCGAGTAGCTTAAAAAACTGTGTCCAGGTCAACAACTGCACTTGACTTGTCTCTAACCACTGCAAAAGACCCTGCAAAAGAGACCCAGTGTGCAGTGATGCACATATAATCAAGGGCTCGGCAACTGGTCCACATGTCTGTTGTCAAGTGAATAGTGTGAACAGCACTCTTCTGCAAAGCTGCCCCATTCACCTCCAGCACATCTTGATGTAGTGCTGGAACCGCAACTCTGGCAAAATAGGACCGGCTAGGAACCTCCCATTTAGGGCAGACTGTTGCCACTAATTCTAGAAACCCCAGCCCTTCCACGAAAGAAAAAGGGAGAAGGTCCAGCGCTAGCATTTTAGCCAGCTTTGCGTTATACAGACGTACCGTTGGGTGGTTTCGTTCAAATGGCGCCTCCGACCACAACATTCCGCGAATGGTGGGCTGGATCATTTTACGTGATGATGATGATGATGATGACGTCTTCAAACCAGTTAGGCCCAGTGATGTAGTTTTTCGCATTGGTGTCTCTCCCACACTCTTAGTGTGCCTCATAGATGTTGCAGGGGTAGAGGGTGTGGGCGATACCACTGCAGTGCTGCTGCCAGCAGAACTGGGTATACCAGAAAAAATGTCTGTCACTTCTTCACTTCCCCCCTGCACGATCAGCCTCTCGTCATCATCAGATGCAATATCAAGGGATACATTTGGATTTGTTTTTCTTTTGCCTTCCTCGATCTTCCTCATGTGTGCTTCCCAAATGATAGTGTAGTGTTGCTTGAGATGACCTCTCTGGCCTCCGGTACCATAGTTGGTACCAAGCTTACCCCGACTAACGGATACTTTACAAATCGAACAAACGACCATGTTTTCCGCCTTTGCGCTAACAGTAAAGAAGTCCCAAACTGGAGACTGGTGATGTCTGCTGAAGGTGGAGGTGCTACTTTGACTTTCAATGCCAGATGAAGTGGAGGATGGGCGTGGCTGAATTCGTTTTTGTTGTTCAGTTACAGCACCACTACTTGAGGTCGAGCTGGATGGAGGTCCATGCCGGCCCTTCTGACTAAAAAAGATGGAAGCTGTAGGTCGTGTTGGTGTTGTAGTTAACGGTGATGGTACCAGTGCCACGCCGCCCATATCCCGCTCAGCAGCCATTCGGGATAGGGTCAAAATGTGTGTCTGCTGCGATGACTGGGTCGTCGTCAGACTGTTCATCAGCAGCAGAAGACACCACTTCTTGTTCGTCGTCATCACCCATAAGTCGAAGCTTTGCGGGAGACTTCCTTTTAGGCTTAGCTACCTTTGTTGGCTCATTGCGTGACTCACTCTCAGACTGCATGGCTGGGTTCCAATCACGATCAAGGTAACCAGAATGAAGGGGGCTTGAAGAAGAACTTGTAGTAGTAGTAGTAGTACCCCTCCTTGACTTTTTTCTTGCTGGGGATCTGGAAGACAATGGATAATCATCATCAGCAAGATGGATTCCTTGGATGATACCTCCTCTTTAATATCAATTTCCTGATGTGCCCCTACTTCTGGAGGAACAAGTGTTGTAGGCAGTTGTGCCGCTCCATGAACCTCTAGTTGCACCTCTCCATGCACCTGTCCATGCGCCTCTCCTTGCGGCTCTACTTGCGCCTCTCCTTGCGGCTCTACTTGTGCCTCTCCTTGCGGCTCTACTTGCGCCTCTCCTTGCGGCTCTACTTGCGCCTCTCCTAGCGGCTCTACTTGTGCCTCTCCTTGTGGCTCTACTTGCGCCTCTCCTTGCCCATGTACTACGCGCTTGTACTAGTTGCACCTGTGTTTGTGGCTGTGGTTGTTGAACACTCGTCAGCTGAGTTACACCCGGCGTTGATTGGATGGTTCTTTCTTGTGATGAGGCAAGATCACTGGTTGATGGTGATTGAACAAACAAAGTGGCTGCCGCAGCAGCACTCATGGTCTTGGACCTAACTTGGCGTGGTGGCACTGAGCCCAATGAAGCGGAGGTGCTGCTTCCAGCTTGGTCCCCGGCGGACACCGCTGCTGCTGCAGGCGTAGTTTTTTTTCCCCAAAAAAGGTGTTGGTGGGCACACCAGTCTCCTTGGTAGGTGGTGCCACTTGCTTCTTCTGCTCCTTCTTACTGGCAATGGCACTGGCAAATTTTTTCGCTGAGGCGCTACGGCCAACTTTCTTTGGGGCCATCTTCTTGAGATGTCAGAACGGCAGGCCGCAGTTGCACGAGTTGCAGAGTTGCTTGTCAGTGGCCACACGTTACGTCATGTGAGGTTGTGCTGCACACACTGCTGCAGGACTTCTTCCTGGCACTGGTGGTTCTCTTGTGCACCTAAAAGCAATGGAAGCCAGAGGAACATCAGTTATACACCTCAAAAAGTCAAAAAACACTCAAAAAGCACCACAATCCCATGCCATCCATGTCACCAATGATGTTTAAATTCAAGACACCCCACAGAAAGACTAGGCCCATGCACCACTGAGTACCCCTGGACATAATGGTTGAAAGCAAGGCAAACTGGGCGCAGGCCTGACCACACTGCCTGGCTTCACAATGGCCCCCACCCACATGGCCAGGCCCCAACAACACCCCAAAAGTCGAAAAACACTCACAAATCACCACAATCCCATGCCATCCATGCCCTCAATGATGTTTAAATTCAAGACACCCCACAAAAAGACTAGGCCCATGCACCACTGAGTACCCCTGGGCATAATGGTTGAAAGCAAGGCACACTGGGTGCAGGCCTGAGCACACTGCCTGGCTTCAAAATGGCCCCTTGACCCCCACCACAAGGCCAGGCCCTGCCTGTACCAGGCCTCAAAATGGCCCCCACCCACATGGCCAGGCCCCAACACCAACCCAAAAAGTCGAAAAAAACTCAAAAATCACCACAACCCCATGCCATCCATGCCCTCAATGATGTTTAAATTCAAGACACCCCACAGAAAGACTAGGCCCATGCACCACTGAGTACCACTGGGCATAATGGTTGAAAACAAGGCAAACTGGGTGCAGGCCTGAGCACACCGCCTGGCTTCAAAATGGCCCCTTGACCCCCACCACATGGCCAGGCCCTGCCTGTACCAGGCCTCAAAATGGCCCCCACCCAAATGGCCAGGCCCCAACAATACCCCAAAAAGTCGAAAAACACTCAAAAATCACCACAATCCCATGCCATCCATACCCGCAATGATGTTTAAATTCAAGACACCCCACAGAAAGACTAGGCCCATGCACCACTGAGTACCCCTGGGCATAATGGTTGAAAGCAAGGCAAACTGGGTGCAGGCCTGAGCACACTGCCTGGCTTCAAAATGGCCCCTTGACCCCCACCACATGGCCAGGCCCTGCCTGTACCAGGCCTCAAAATGGCCCCCACCCAAATGGCCAGGCCCCAACAACACCCCAGAAAGTAAAAAAAAACACACAAAAATCACCACAATCCAATGCCATCCATGCCCTCAATGATGTTTAAATTCAAGACACCCCATAGAAAGACTAGGTCCATGCACCACTCACTACACCTGGGCCTACTGGCTAGGGAGGCTTTACAGGCACCCCACATTTAAAAAAAAAAAAACAAGATATAACAGTGAGCTAAAATTCCATGACATAAATGAGAATTAAGTTACAAATAAATCACATAAACAGTTGTATCATGCACCCATGACTAACCCTGGGCCTACTGGATATTGTCGCTACCCATCACAATATATATTTTGTTAAAGTTGTGAAAAAGGTTTTAGAACTGTAGTTGCCTCAACTGCAATCACCCCAAACAAACAACACCAACTTACTTGTAAAATCTCAAGTCCAAAAGTGATCCAAACTTCAAAGTCCAAAAAGTCATCAAATACAAATATCCAGCAGCAGTCACAAAAAGTAATCCTTCCAGTTCCACAGCCAAATGAAAAGTGACCAGGACATGGACAAAGCACTGGGAGGAGTTGCTGGACAGGAACAGGAAGTTGGAGACTCTGGGGCACTTCCTTCCTCCCACCCCACCCCAAAAAAATTGACTCCTGCACCAAAAAGTGCAGCCAAATGTCAATTTGAGGAGTTATTCTGATCAAAATCATCCTTTTCGCAAGGTTTATGCTTCCTGCTGTGGATTTCTTGTGCTGAATTGCAATTTTTGCAATTTCGGGAACACGAGCTGTTCAAATCTCCCACCGGAAGTCAGCTGCGCGCCGCATCTACGTGTTCGCCATTGTTTACTCCTGCAATGCGTGATCATGGGCCTTTATGACGTACTCGCGTTGTCAAACTCTCGCTGTGCAAGATGGCAAGCCGCGATAACGTAATTGCGTTCGAAAAACTCTCGCGCGATCACGCAGCAAGATCGAAAATGGTGCAGCACACGCAAAACGGGAGAAAAACAACTCAGCTGACTCAGAATCACGGTAAGTCAACGCACCGCACGCGATATTGTATTTTTCAAGCGCGACCAAGCAAAATAATTTGTAGCTTGCAAATTTGCAAATTATTGGGCAAATTTGTGCGATTCGCGGATCGCGAAATTGTAAAGCATCCGCAAATTGGCCCGGGAAACGGATTTTACACCCACGCTTAATTTGTACTTGAATGCCTTGAGATTGTCTTAACGGACAATGTCTTTGAATTTAACAACCGTTTGTATAAACAGCAGCAAGGCGTCAGTATGGGTGCTTCGTGTGCACCAACAATTGCCAATATAAACATGTCCTTTTTTAAGAGCAAATTTGTGTTCAACGAAATTGCCCGTTTTTTTGAATTGGTGACCAAATGGTCACGATTCATTGATATTTTTTATTTAGAATGACACTCAAGAAAACTTGCACCAATTTTTACAGTGGATAAACCTCTGTGATGAAAATATACGCTTTACATACACAGCTAGCACAGAGCAAGTAGAGTACTTAGACACACTCATTAAGTGTGGGGGCAGAGTCCTGTCGGTGGATTTATTTGTTAAACCGACCGCAAGAAACACGCTGCTACACTATGATAACGATACAGAAAAGGGGGTGGTGATGAACAGAGTGTCTGAATTAAGAGTACCACTCTTACCCAGTCCAAAGATCAGGGCTTGATCCATCACCGTTATTTATCTCACTGCACCATCCCAGCTCAGAACCTGGCTATATGCAAATCAGTCTGTCCCTGGCCCAGTGCATCATGGGAACAGGGCAGACTAAACTACCAAGCCAATTCTTCACCAGAAAGGAGACAAGCTACCGGGGACCGGTTTCTGGCATTTCAGCCGTCTTCGGCCCGGCTTGCTTGAATCCTGGTGGTGCAGTGAGAAAGGGACTCATGTCTGAGTATACCCTGCCACACCTATAGTGGCCAAAAACGATACAGAAAAGGGGGTGGTGATGAACATAGTGTCTGAATTAAGCAGACCACTCTTACCCAGTCCAAAGATCAGGGCTTGATCCATCACCGTTATTTATCTCACTGCACCATCCCAGCTCAGAACCTGGCTATATGCAAATCAGTCTGTCCCTGGCCCAGTGCATCATGGGAACAGGGCAGACTAAACTACCAAGCCAATTCTTCACCAGAAAGGAGACAAGCTACCGGAGACCGGTTTCTGGCATTTCAGCCGTCTTCGGCCCGGCTTGATTGAATCCTGATGGTGCAATGAGAAAGGGACTCATGTCTGAGTATACCCTGCCACACCTATAGTGGCCAAAAACGATACAGAAAAGGGGGTGGTGATGAACAGAGTGTCTGAATTAAGCAGACCACTCTTACCCAGTCCAAAGATCAGGGCTTGATCCATCACCGTTATTTATCTCACTGCACCATCCCAGCTCAGAACCTGGCTATATGCAAATCAGTCTGTCCCTGGCCCAGTGCATCATGGGAACAGGGCAGACTAAATTACCAAGCCAATTCTTCACCAGAAAGGAGACAAGCTACCGGGGACCGGTTTCTGGCATTTCAGCCGTCTTCGGCCCGGCTTGCTTGAATCCTGATGGTGCAGTGAGAAAGGGACTCATGTCTGAGTATACCCTGCCACACCTATAGTGGCCAAAAACGATACAGAAAAGGGGGTGGTGATGAACAGAGTGTCTGAATTAAGCAGACCACTCTTACCCAGTCCAAAGATCAGGGCTTGATCCATCACCGTTATTTATCTCACTGCACCATCCCAGCTCAGAACCTGGCTATATGCAAATCAGTCTGTCCCTGGCCCAGTGCATCATGGGAACAGGGCAGACTAAACTACCAAGCCAATTCTTCACCAGAAAGGAGACAAGCTACCGGGGACCGGTTTCTGGCATTTCAGCCGTCTTCGGCCCGGCTTGCTTGAATCCTGATGGTGCAGTGAGAAAGGGACTCATGTCTGAGTATACCCTGCCACACCTATAGTGGCCAAAAACGATACAGAAAAGGGGGTGGTGATGAACAGAGTGTCTGAATTAAGCAGACCACTCTTACCCAGTCCAAATATCAGGGCTTGATCCATCACCGTTATTTATCTCACTGCACCATCCCAGCTCAGAACCTGGCTATATGCAAATCAGTCTGTCCCTGGCCCAGTGCATCATGGGAACAGGGCAGACTAAACTACCAAGCCAATTCTTCACCAGAAAGGAGACAAGCTACCGGGGACCGGTTTCTGGCATTTCAACCGTCTTCGGCCCGGCTTGCTTGAATCCTGATGGTGCAGTGAGAAAGGGACTCATGTCTGAGTATACCCTGCCACACCTATAGTGGCCAAAAAAGATACAGAAAAGGGGGTGGTGATGAACAGAGTGTCTGAATTGAGCAGACCACTCTTACCCAGTCCAAAGATCAGGGCTTGATCCATCACCGTTATTTATCTCACTGCACCATCCCAGCTCAGAACCTCGCTATATGCAAATCAGTCTGTCCCTGGCCCAGTGCATCATGGGAACAGGGCAGACTAAACTACCAAGCCAATTCTTCACCAGAAAGGAGACAAGCTACCGGGGACCGGTTTCTGGCATTTCAGCCGTCTTCGGCCCGGCTTGCTTGAATCCTGATGGTGCAGTGAGAAAGGGACTCATGTCTGAGTATACCCTGCCACACCTATAGTGGCCAAAAACGATACAGAAAAGGGGGTGGTGATGAACAGAGTGTCTGAATTGAGCAGACCACTCTTACCCAGTCCAAAGATCAGGGCTTGATCCATCACCGTTATTTATCTCACTGCACCATCCCAGCTCAGAACCTGGCTATATGCAAATCAGTCTGTCCCTGGCCCAGTGCATCATGGGAACAGGGCAGACTAAACTACCAAGCCAATTCTTCACCAGAAAGGAGACAAGCTACCGGGGACCGGTTTCTGGCATTTCAGCCGTCTTCGGCCCGGCTTGCTTGAATCCTGATGGTGCAGTGAGAAAGGGACTCATGTCTGAGTATACCCTGCCACATCTATAGTGGCCAAAAATGATACAGAAAAGGGGGTGGTGATGAACAGAGTGTCTGAATTAAGCAGACCACTCTTACCCAGTCCAAAGATCAGGGCTTGATCCATCACTGTTATTTATCTCACTGCACCATCCCAGCTCAGAACCTGGCTATATGCAAATCAGTCTGTCCCTGGCCCAGTGCATCATGGGAACAGGGCAGACTAAACTACCAAGCCAATTCTTCACCAGAAAGGAGACAAGCTACCGGGGACCGGTTTCTGGCATTTCAGCCGTCTTCGGCCCGGCTTGCTTGAATCCTGATGGTGCAGTGAGAAAGGGACTCATGTCTGAGTATACCCTGCCACACATATAGTGGCCAAAAACGATACAGAAAAGGGGGTGGTGATGAACAGAGTGTCTGAATTAAGCAGACCACTCTTACCCAGTCCAAAGATCAGGGCTTGATCCATCACCGTTATTTATCTCACTGCACCATCCCAGCTCAGAACCTGGCTATATGCAAATCAGTCTGTCCCTGGCCCAGTGCATCATGGGAACAGGGCAGACTAAACTACCAAGCCAATTCTTCACCAGAAAGGAGACAAGCTACCGGGCACCATAAGCGTGGAAGGGTATACTCAGATGTGAGTCCCTAGCTCATTGCACCATCAGGATTCAAGCAAGCCGGGCCGAAGACGGCTGAAATGCCAGAAACCGGTCCCGGTAGCTTGTTTCCTTCCGAGTATAAGAATTGGCTTGGTAGTTTGGTCTGCCCTGTTCCCATGATGCACTGGGCCAGGGTCAGACTAATTTGCATATAGCCAAGTTCTGAGCTGGGATGGTGCAGTGAGCTAAAAAACGGTGATGGATCAAGCCCTGATCTTTGGACTGGGTAAGAGGTATACTCAGATGTGAGTCCCTAGCTCATTGCACCATCAGGATTCAAGCAAGCCGGGCCGAAGACGGCTGAAATGCCAGAAACCGGTCCCCGGTAGCTTGTTTCCTTCCCAGTATAAGAATTGGCTTGGTAGTTTGGTCTGCCCTGTTCCCATGATGCACTGGGCCAGGGTCAGACTAATTTGCATATAGCCAAGTTCTGAGCTGGGATGGTGCAGTGAGCTAAAAAACGGTGATGGATCAAGCCCTGATCTTTGGACTGGGTAAGAGTGGTCTGCTTAATTAAGACACTCTGTTCATCACCACCCCCTTTTCTGAATCATTTTTGTCCACCATAAGCGTGGAAGGGTATACTCAGATGTGAGTCCCTAGCTCATTGCACCATCAGGATTCAAGCAAGCCGGGCCGAAGACGGCTGAAATGCCAGAAACCGGTCCCCGGTAGCTTGTTTCCTTCCCAGTATAAGAATTGGCTTGGTAGTTTGGTCTGCCCTGTTCCCATGATGCACTGGGCCAGGGTCAGACTAATTTGCATATAGCCAAGTTCTGAGCTGGGATGGTGCAGTGAGCTAAAAAACGGTGATGGATCAAGCCCTGATCTTTGGACTGGGTAAGAGTGGTCTGCTTAATTCAGACACTCTGTTCATCACCACCCCCTTTTCTGAATCATTTTTGTCCACCATAAGCGTGGAAGGGTATACTCAGATGTGAGTCCCTAGCTCATTGCACCATCAGGATTCAAGCAAGCCGGGCCGAAGACGGCTGAAATGCCAGAAACCGGTCCCCGGTAGCTTGTTTCCTTCCCAGTATAAGAATTGGCTTGGTAGTTTGGTCTGCCCTGTTCCCATGATGCACTGGGCCAGGGTCAGACTAATTTGCATATAGCCAAGTTCTGAGCTGGGATGGTGCAGTGAGCTAAAAAACGGTGATGGATCAAGCCCTGATCTTTGGACTGGGTAAGAGTGGTCTGCTTAATTCAGACACTCTGTTCATCACCACCCCCTTTTCTGAATCATTTTTGTCCACCATAAGCGTGGAAGGGTATACTCAGATGTGAGTCCCTAGCTCATTGCACCATCAGGATTCAAGCAAGCCGGGCCGAAGACGGCTGAAATGCCAGAAACCGGTCCCCGGTAGCTTGTTTCCTTCCCAGTATAAGAATTGGCTTGGTAGTTTGGTCTGCCCTGTTCCCATGATGCACTGGGCCAGGGTCAGACTAATTTGCATATAGCCAAGTTCTGAGCTGGGATGGTGCAGTGAGCTAAAAAACGGTGATGGATCAAGCCCTGATCTTTGGACTGGGTAAGAGTGGTCTGCTTAATTCAGACACTCTGTTCATCACCACCCCCTTTTCTGAATCATTTTTGTCCACCATAAGTGTGGAAGGGTATACTCAGATGTGAGTCCCTAGCTCATTGCACCATCAGGATTCAAGCAAGCCGGGCCGAAGACGGCTGAAATGCCAGAAACCGGTCCCCGGTAGCTTGTTTCCTTCCCAGTATAAGAATTGGCTTGGTAGTTTGGTCTGCCCTGTTCCCATGATGCACTGGGCCAGGGTCAGACTAATTTGCATATAGCCAATTTCTGAGCTGGGATGGTGCAGTGAGCTAAAAAACGGTGATGGATCAAGCCCTGATCTTTGGACTGGGTAAGAGTGGTCTGCTTAATTCAGACACTCTGTTCATCACCACCCCCTTTTCTGCTACACTATGATAGCTTTCATCCAGCCATACAAAAGAACAGCATACCCTTTGGCGAATGTTTACGCCTAAGGCGTAATTGCACAAATATCTGTGACTATGACACTAGGTCAAGAGACATGAAACAGAAGTTTCTAGCAAGGGGATATCCGAATAAAATAATCAGGGACTCATACAAAAGCGCTCGATTTTTTGACTGTCAACATTTATTGGAATGCATTAAAAGGGATAAGAATGTATCTCTCATTTTTATCTCACGTCATTCAATAAGATGGAGTATGGATGTTGCATCAGTTTGTATGGGGGTTGCAAGTATGAATGAGAAGTTTGCGTCTTATGACTGGGCTGTCAACCTTATATTTATAGAGACCTTGTCTATATGGGGGGTTGGGATTATAACCTAATCTATATATGTTTATTCAGTTAGTGCCTCTGCAGTGGTATCATGGTATGTTTTTTTTAAAATAAATTATTTTTCTATTGTAGTATACCACTGGTCAGGACACCTTGAGGAAGGCTCATACCCGAAACGCGTTGGTGACAATAACATTTAGTAACCAGTGTTTATCTCTATGATATGTTCAGCCTACAAGTGTGACAACCATTAACTAATAATTGTACATCTATATATTAGTACTTGACAAATGAAATAGTGAAATCAGTTGTGATTATCTCTTGTTTGCACTCAATTGGCCTTAACTTCATTTTGTCTTTGTGGTTACAATTGTATAGAAATGGATTTGATATGAAATGTCTTTTTAAATATAAAAAAAGTATTTTTGTATTGTATATGTATATGTCTTTTCGTAATATTTGATACCAATTACTAGAAACAAAAAAGAGCAAAAGTAAAAAAATATATATATTTTTGCATAAGATAAGTATGAAGTTTGTTATTGCTCACATATCTTTGGTATGACTGCTGCACAATTAAATAGCTAGTACTGTGCCCGGTGCAAAACATTTTTTTTCCAAATGAACCCTTCTTGGTTAACTGGACAAGGAGTTCAAAAATGTTTGAGAATTCTTGTAGGAATTGTTGGTGAACATTGGTAACCCAACAAACCTTTACACTTCTTCGGTGACTGATCTGAAGGAAGACCAGTCTAGTACTATTTCCAACATTGAGGTATCCAAGCAAATTCCACTGACGGATATTGTAAAGAAAAAAAAGTAATGCTGGGAAACTCTAAATGTTGTTTCTCAGCTTTGACATATTAAGTATGTTCTGTGTGTCTAGTGAGTACTTCTCAAACATAAGTGCATTGTTATTCCAATATATCAGTGTAAATTAAAATGACATACAACAATGTAGATGTTCCAATAAATCACGCAAAATGTAGTGCACCAATGTTGAAAGGCTGTTGTATGACTGCAGAACCCAAACCGCGTGTTCTAATACTGAGAGTCATTGTACAGTGTGTACAAAGTTGTTTTCCTCTCATACCCTTCATATAGTCTTTAAAAGATATTCTGTTTCTCTCAAGTCTAACTTCAGGACAATCAAGATTGTCCTGACTTGGTCGAGTTACACTGAGATGAGGGTTAGAGGGATTTCTGATAGTGATAGCATTAGGTTCTCAATAATCAATATAAGGCTTGGGGTTTCGGAGTTAAGAATATTGAGCATCAACTGATGCAGTTGCATGTTTAAAAAAGCCTGTATCTAGATTTTCCTTCAAATTTTGTCCTACGGCTTCACCCTTATTTTCTGTTATATTCTCCCATGTGGTGTAGATTTCCCTGGAACCAGTGGAACACGAATTGTGGTGTTCCCGAAGAGGATGGAGGGTAGCTGTTTCTTCCTCACTAAAGTAATCATAAATGTCTCTGTATGGTGTGAGCATTACGTTTCCTCTAGTTAGAACTTCCTTTGTAGACATAAGTGGGGCCTTAAGCAGAGCAAAACACTGCAGTGTTCAAGTCTATTACACAGTGACGTAGGCAGTAAAACTATGTTCAGTGTAATGAGTGGAAGAAAACATAATAGTAGATCCCTCCAAGTATTGTGAGGATCATAACTGCGATGTCCCAAAGACTATGGAAAATGAAGGTCTATTAATAAGGTCAAATCATTCATTCCACATGGCCCATTTTTGGGGCCGGTTTCGAATTAGGAAGTGAAAGGCTTTGACTCAAAATTAAGAGTGAGGCCAAGGTCAGAGCATCTTTAGATTAAATCTGAAAGTACAAAAGCTATTTGTGTTTAGTCCAGAGTGAACTGGTGAAGTTGAGCTGTAAAATGTAAATGACATTGCACCACAAATCTCAGGGACAGTTGGTAGTAGGGATCTGATGCGGAGTCACCAAGCCTGTCTCCACATTAAAGGGCATATTTATCAAATTATCAAACAGGGCAGCAAGCCACTCTACTGGGGAAACATCCTTTACAACGCAACTTTTACCACGCAGTGCTTTTACATCGCAACTTTTACAACGCAAACCATTACAACGCATTGCGCTGGGGGGGCGCTCTAGGATAGGGAATAGACTTAATTTACTATCCAACACCTTCCCTACTATCCACGGGGACTGGAGTTGGAATAGTAAATTAAACTATTCACTATCCAGTACCCCTCAACACTATGCGTTGTAAAGGCATGCGTTGTAAAACTTGCGATGTAAAAGCATGCGATGTAAAAGTATGCGTTGTGATGTCATACATCCCTCCACTGTGCTGCGTGATAAAGAAATAGCAGGAATGCACTGTATTTAACATTATACGGCACATTCCTGTCATTTCCCACAGCTGGCACACAAACTGCTGCCTAGAGCCAATGCAGGTACCCTTACATCATGGTGCAAGGATGTCTGCGTTGTAAGTATGATTGTTTTTGAGTAGAAGCTACACCTTCCTGCACAAAAATAACCCTGAGGTAGATTCCTCTGTCTGCAATGGCAGCTGTCAGTTGGTTGGGGCTCACCCCACATAATCGGGCCCTCAATGTGTGTTGCAGAATGTAGCATACACAGAAAGAGGAAGTAACGAGAAGAAATAAAGATATTTCTTCTTGTTATGCCTCACCTAAGACAGGGCTAGCATTTTGACACTTTCCAGGTTTATTGCTGTTAGCAAATCTGGGAATGTGCCAGAATGTATGGGTGGATGTGTGGGAACACCCATGCTCCATCTATCGAACACCTCCCTGGGGAAGAGTAATCCACTGCAGCGATTTGTGAAGCATTGCATCACTGTAAATTTATCAAGTCATGCAGGGCCATGCAAGGTGACCTTATGAGGCTTAATAAATTTACTTTAAAACTTGCGTCGCTCTTGCACCCCATTGCATTCCGCCCAGATGACGCAGATCTTTGCTAAATCTGCCTGTTACAAGTCCCTTTCTGGGCCTTTCGTCAGGGTATTACTGAGTTGGGCAAGCATTTGGATTTTAACTATAAGAGCCATGCAGCCTTGAATAACTGGCTACAAATCCGACAATTGTAGAAAATATGGAAGCTGAACTCATGCTTCTAATATTGCCCGCACTGTGGTCTGAATAACTACATCAATTGTGAGGCAGAGACACTGGAATCTTTAGTTTCCATGGTAGTAAGCGTATTAATGCGTTAACAAGAACGCCCTTTTTAGCGAGTCGTATCTAACTCTTGTATTTGAGAGAGAGATTGCACCATCGCTTGGAGAAGATTTTCAGGCAGGGTCCTTGGGCTTGGCAAACTGACAAGTTCCTGGTGGGTAGATTAATTGAAAATCACTGCAGTCCCCCTGAATTTCTATGCAGGAGGATCAATGTAACAAAAAGCATGCTGCAGAAACGGGAAAAACAGGGAAAGGGTATAGAGATACATGTTGCACTGGAATCGCGCTTGGAATGGAATTGTCTCAATCTTTGGTCGAAAAGAGGGATTCCAAGGAGCACAAGACCAGCAGTAAGGCCAAATGTAACATACAGCTCAGTACAGAGCGCCATCACGACTTAGAATAACATGAAGGCAAGTGGAATCAGGCTTACCCGTCTTAACTGTGCTGATTGCGGCCATGAGCATCAACCAGAATGACGAGGTGACCAATCGGCTGAAGATGTGAGCGATAAATAGAATATCACCAAGCATACACCAAAAGGGAGAGAGCTCTAGCTGCGGGAGCACCGGAAAGTGTCTTGGGCAATCAGCAATGAAATAATAGACACACACAGCTAGGTAGTCTGGACCGGAAGTCCCGAGCGACCCCGGTTCCTTTATTTAAGCTCTCTAACCACGCCTGGCCACAGAGTGATACATAGTTGAGGGGTGCTTCCGGGGCTTGGGCGACCCCAGTCAGGAACACTAGACTGTTACATCCCATCCCAAATGAGTTCTTTTAAAACCAACATTTAAACATTCTTAACATGCAAAATCTGTGAGTCTCTGGTTGGGCTGTGGATTCGGCCTGAGATTATATGGACGCTGTCGAACTTCAGGTTCTCGTCCAAAGGCTTCTAGCCGCCAGTCATTCGTTACCCCACTAGGACGGGGGAGCCTGGAGGGTGATGGCCTCGCCGGGCTAGGTGTCGATACGCCACTCTGACTGCTTCCAGTGGCTCATTATCCAAAGTCGGGTCGGTAACTTGACTTGTGCCCCGTACAGACGGAATTTGCTTAAACTAAGATATGTTCCTCGTTATTTGTTCTCCAGCTCTCTCTACGGTGCAGCAGCCCCCTTCGTTGACTTCACCATCCATGGCTCAGGCTCATAGGGCGTGCGGAACTTTCCACCAGGCCGCCAGGCTCGCATTAGTACGGAGCTCCCTGGAATCATCACCTGGGTGCGTGCCCTCCGGCGACCGCTGGCCTTGTCGTTGGTGACCTGTCTTCATTACTGCGTTTCGGCTGGATCATATGGTTCAGGGGCCCAGCCATCTGCCATGGGAAGTAGGTCATTTCGAGCGCCTGTCAGCATGAGTGACCAAGGGAATCGTTTCATGGTGCAATGTGGTGTGCACCAGTACTCCCTCAGGAAGTGCTGGAGGGCTACCTCCGGATCTTTCTCCTCCGCTGTAGCTATGCGCAGGTCTTTTTTGATGGTGCGCATAAATCGCTCAACTTCTCCGTTGGCCTGTGGCCACTGTGGAGTAATCCGGTGATGTTTTATCCCCATCTCCTTCAGAAAATCTCTGAATTCACTGCCTTGGAACGGGGGTCCGTTAAATGTTTTGATGAAGTGAGGTAGGCCGAATAGTGGAAACACTTTGTTTAAGATGGGTTGTATGTTCACGAAACTTGTGGATGGTGCCACTTCCACTATGGGGTATTTGGTATAGCTATCCACTAGGACCACTGTTATCCTTCCATCAGGGAAGCTGCAGAAATCAAGGCTGACCCAAGACCATGGCGATGGAGCCAGATCGTCTGTGATTACTGTAGCTGGGGCTTCAGAGCTTCTGGTAAGTTGGCAGGCTCGGCAGTTGCGAACTACTGCGTCTACACTCTCCTCCAGATTAGGGAACCACACCTTTTCCCTCATCCTGGATTTCATTCTACCAGTGCCTTGGTGACCTTCATGTGCGAGGACTGTGGCTTGCTCTTGTAGGTCTTTTGGTATTACAACTCGAGACCCTCTCAGGATGATACCGTTGTCTGCAGAACTTAGTTCATTATAAACCCTTCCAGAATTGTCCCAGTCGATTTCTGTCGGCTTCAGACCATCCTTGGACATTTTTTAGGAATTTGTTCCACGAACCTTTCTTCAGAGCTTCAGCTACTCGTGTGAGGACTACATCACCGTCCATGTGTGACTTGATCATGTCAACCGACATTGCACAAGGGCATGACCATTGGGAGATCATGTGTCTCAGTGGTTAGCGCAGGATGACGAGACAGGAAATCCGCAGGATTCTTTGCCCGGGCCGATATGTGAGCCCCATTTGGTAATTTTGCAATTGTATCGCCCATCCTCAATCCTAGGAGGTGGATGAGGTGCTCTGCCTTTGAACAGTGGCAGGAGTGGTTGGTGATCTGTGACCACTCGGAAAGGGTTCCCGCTTACATACAAATGAAAATGGTTACAGGCCCATTTATCAGCCAAAGCTTCTCGCTCTATTTGGGAGTAACGAGCTTCCGTTGCAGTGAGTGCTTTGCTCGCGAAAGCTAGCGGTACCCAGGTGCCTGGGTCTGTCTCCTGGGTAAGCAGTGCGCCCAAACCAACTGGGCTGGCATCGACTAGCACTTCCGTGGGTCGCGTAGCGTAGCGTAGCTCCTCATACCTGAGCTGCAGCCAGGTGGGGTGAAGCTCCTCAACCATCATTTATGGGTGAGTGTTTGCAATGGAATTTGTTTCCCAGGATGTATGGATCTGGTGCCGTATAACTCAAGTTTAACTTGATATTATTTCACAAAACCGCGGGAAAATGACATACTCATGTTCTCCCATTTTGTTTCTCTTTGTTTTTCTCTGTGGATCCTTTGTTTTGATGCGGTGCGATAACAGTACTTGGTTGAGCACACAACCTGGCCTATGCAGGTGATATCCTTTTAATAATTACTTTTTAACTAAAAGCAGTAGTTTTATAAATCTGGTCCTGAAGAATGCATGAAAAATCTTTTTCACCTAATGCAGAAACATGCCGACCCCTACTGAGTGCGGATATTATTTCTAAAACCGCATTTGCACTTGTCTTTTAACCTTAGGGACTGGGAGACACTAATAAATCTTTCTTTCTACCCAGTTCACCTAATTTTACAATCACTCACTTTTCACCCTTCCAACTTCACACTGCTTTTTTTCAGTCGCCACTAAAACTGTGTGGTACTCTCCTCTCACATATCCATCTCGGCTACGGTAACACCTGACCGGCCGTTTTGTTCTGTCTCCTGGACAAGGAGATCCCAAATGATGCAAAAGAGGGCAGTACAGTATGGCTTCTGATGGGAATTTTTCCAACTGTCCTTGAGCCCTAACGTGGCCAGTTCTATATTTGAAAAACGTGCATGGTGTGTTCCTTTGGGTGTTATTTGTACTGCACTCCATTTGTTTTATGTCACCTTTGGCCTAAAGAATTAGCTCTGCTTACTCTCCGATGGAAGTGCACCAGTAACTCAGAAGTGAATGTAACTCCAAAACCTCTGTTGTTTAGTCTAGGGTCTGTATTTTTCAATCTCCACTGCCCAGTGCTCCACGGTTTCCAAGCCATTCATGCGCTATGAATAATCAGATTTCTGCATCATGTATGAATCCTGACAGTTCCAGGCCCTCAGTTATAAAAACTGAGGTTGTTTACCACTTCCCTCTTGTACCACAATACTAACACACTCTGACTGAATGATCATGTACTCTCATTTAGTACTTGATTCACAGGTCAGTGAAATTGAGCAGCTAAAGCATACTCAAGAAGGTGGTTTAGGGTTAGACGCTCACTAAATAGTATCTGTCAAGAGCTGAACACAACAGCAGCTCATTTTTAAATCATCCAGCTGCTCAAAGAAAGGGAGCCTCCTGTCTGTGGCCATGGTGCTCTTGCACAAGTGTTAATTAGGGTGGAAAAGGCAAGTATCAACTAAGAAAAGCCACAACAACTGGACTAAAAGTCAAAAATGGCAGAAGCAATTCCAGGGCAAGAGCAGAAACAAACTGAAGAACGCTGAAAAAGAATGAAAAGACACTGACATTAAATAGCAAGGAAGGGTGGAGCTGGGGAGAAGTGAGCCCCAGGAACAAGAAGGAAATCTGAAGAGGTGCTGAAAAAAGACAGAACTTTTTTTATCTAGTAGAGATATAAACAAAGGATAGTAGAACCTGCAAAAATACTATTCAAAGGATTTACTGCATCTTATACAGGGTTAAACCAAAAATGAGAACAAATAGGATATAAAGGTGACAAACAGGAATCCAGGCATTCATGAATGTGTGGGAAGGCATTATCATAAAGTGAAAACAAATAGGCCATCTTAGATTGGTATACGGAGAGGCATACAATATTTGTTTTGGAGTGCACTATACTGAATAACACAGTGTTGGCAGGGGAATGACTCATGCATGGGAAAGGCAGGTGTACCCACTGCCCTCTTAGTGCCCGAATGCATGTGAAAATGGTATTCTGACTTTAGTTTGTCCCTGGCATCACACTAATCTAGCGTGGATCAAGAGCCCTAGTACTGTCCCTGGTAATGCGAGCTCCAGAACCTGTTCTGGGATGATGAGTGGCGCACAGAGTGCACCATTTGTAGCTGGAATAAGAATACTCCTCCTGCCCAGAGTGCAGTGCTTAATTTTTAAAATATTAAGTCCAGGTGCTAAAAAAAATTAGGAGGGCACACCCACTGCCCCCGACTTCACCCATCCGCTTACTCTATTGGCTTCACACACATCCTCAACTGGCACTGCTAAAAGCCAGATGTAATACCACCATATGGATACAGTGGGTCCCAGCACCTCAAGGCGCATGTATTGCTTCGAAGCCAGTCTGCCTGATGAACAGTAAGTGACAGATCACAACACTCTAAGCACACTTTTACCCAGTGGGACCCTGCAGCACAAGAGAGATCATTTATCCAAATGAACATTCATGACATGAAAGGAACCATGCATCACACAAGACATTTTTAATACACTGTACTCGGTTGTTTAACACACAATCACAACACAGAAACATCCTAACCCAGTGACTTACTTTACCACAAAGTCATTTGCCACAAGTACGGAACTGAATCCTTCCACTGGCAACTTTACCACACTGGCATTTGTCAGCTTTTACCACCAGAACTTTACCAGAAGAATTAATCACAGTGCTTGGCCCTGTGGGTCTTTGGTCATACACACCATGTAACATTCATACATTTTATTTTAGATTGAAACAAGACCTCACATATTCAAAACAGGAAATGGTCACAGAGATTATTTACAATACTTTTAGTCAGCTGCTGTATTACAATATTGAAAACACGCGTCACTATCCATGAATATTTGATGAAAACACATTTATAATTTGGAGAGTATGCCTGTGCACGGTCAGTGACTTTGCCAAGGAGGGCATGAAAGAGCTGAAACTAGATCAAAAATTCAAACTTGTTCTCAACAGTATCCCACAAAATATACGTTTGGCCAGGGGATCACAAAATCCTTAAGATGTCCCTGATCGGTCCTTCCTAAAACTCTAGCCTTCTCTCATCATTTGTATAAGTATTAAGGGGGGGGGGGTGTCAAGTTCAATGCAGCTGGGAGGCTCGGTGTTTTGTCTGGCACGTTCAATCAAACCTGGCTTTGTACACAACATCACTTTGTATCACTGAGCTTGTAGTTTTGTGCCCATAAGACGGTGGTGGCAGCATTGCGAGATTTTGTGAATTATCAGTGTGACCAGACCTTGTTTTCTCTGTGTAACTGTTATGTGAACCCCAGATGCTTGTGCTGACATTCAGAGTGCATGTCGAGTTTCTGTATGTGCTAAGAGTGTGTGATGAATGTATGGTAGGGTGTTTGGGTAAAATATTGAATACAAAATATTGTGTCAAGAATATTGGGATGTCAGAAAGATTGTCAACACTACTATCGAAGGTAAAACTATCATTTTAAGCATTGTTTTTAATATTGGTCTAAAAGATATTGATTTAGAAAATATTGTATGTAAGATCATTTGTGTTTTTTTGTATCTAATTGATTGTATTGTGTTTTAGTCTATGTTTATTATTTTTATTTGTGTTTTAAGATAATGTATTAATTATGAAATGGTTGAAATTTGTGTTACATACTGGATGCAGCTGTTAAAAGCCAACATAACCGTCCCTCTTGTGTAGAGAAGCCTAACCCCAGTGATTAATTGTCTCATTCTCCACCTTCTCTCAACAGTTGCGTGGGCGAAGTCTGGTCTGGTGAAGAACATAAAATCTTTATGTTTCCTCTGCTTTGTTGGCCTAGCCAGATCATAGAGCGCTTCTCTTAAAAGGAAATTCCCAAAGTAAACCAACATTGCTCGAGGATATTGACGTGATTTTTGTGCATGTTTGGATAGCGTCAAAGGAAATCGATGGGCGCGCTGGATTTCTCTGTCCATGTCCCAGGTACCAAGTTCCGGGAAGGCTGATTTCAGCAGATTAATCATGGAGCCCCTGGGGTCATTCTCCTCAAAGCCTTCTGGTATTCCAAGGAACCTCAGATTGTTTCTCCTCGATCTATTTTCATGATCTTCCACTTTCATCATGAGGTCCTTTATGATTCCATCGTGCTCATTCTCCTGTTTTTGCAGCTTGGTTACATCCATTTCCAAATTTTCTGCGCGTGCTTCCACTGATGCCATTCTGTCCGAGATCTCAGTGCAGATGTTGCCGACTTTTTTAATTGCCCCTTGTAGCTTCTCAATGGCAACGTGGTTCCTTTGGGTTTCCTTTTTAATGTCCTTATGAAATTTTTTTATGGAGCTCAGCACTTCACTCAACAGTGGCTCTCCTGGTGTTGCTGAGCTATGTCCATTTCCGGATTGTTTCTGACTTTTTCCTTCTGGCTCATCTAGGGTATCATCATGCTCATGCTCAGTTTCTCCTGGTAGCTTTGGAGTCGGGCTTTTTCGTATGGGTTTTGGTCTTGTTATGGCATATTCATTGTTAATTAATCACTCCCTTTGAAAAAGTCGGAGCAACAGTCTACCTACAAAATCCAGCACGGCTAAAAATAATATACAAGGGATCAACAAGAACCTTCCCAAGCGAAATTCAAGCCGAAGCTTACCTAAGAGAAATCTCAGTAACCGAGAAAGGGAACTCAGGAATATAAATGCAAATCAGCAACCAGTCCATGAACACAAAAACATGGGGAGCAATCAGAAAGGGTTGGGGAAGGGGGGTGGGGGGAATAAATGCATCTGAAATTTGGTATGAATATTTGTGTACCCCACCCACTCGACACCACCAAAGTATAAAGGGCCTGCCCGCGGGACGCACTGAGGCGCACTCTGCCCACACTGACGCCCACACCTGGGTACTCGGGGACCCAGCAAGCCTCATAGGATGGTAAGGGGGGAAGGGAGGGGGACCGAGGGAGGGGAACTGGTAGTGGGGGGGAGGAGCAATATGTGGGAGGGATCAGGGGGAAATAAGAGAGGGCCGGGGAGGGGAAAGTGGGGGGAAAAAACTCCATCACATCAAGCTATAGAAGAAATTAAAGATGCCAGGTTAACAAAAACTGATTGGGGAAGA
Organism: Lissotriton vulgaris; assembly: GCF_964263255.1. NCBI lineage: Eukaryota > Metazoa > Chordata > Amphibia > Caudata > Salamandridae > Lissotriton > Lissotriton vulgaris. Next base: position 819,076,931 of record NC_141697.1, on the reverse strand, counting down.
GTGAAAATGAAAAAGAAATGCCTATGCGGATAGTTTCGTTGAATGTCTGCGGACTAAATGATGGAAAAAAACGAAGAGCAATGAAGGAATATTTAAGAACATTGCATGCTGAGCTGATCTGTCTACAAGAAACACACATAGAGGCCTCTCAAAAGGGGCTCTTAGAACAGCTGGGATACCAATTAGTATCATATACGACACAAGGAACAAGAAAAATCAGATCGCTATGGTAGATGGGTCTTGGTGGAGTGCCAGGTACAAAGCTTTAATTTCACACTATGTTCATTGTATGCTCCCACCGTAGACGACCCTGAAGCTATGGACTCTGTTAACCTAGAAATAGCCAACTGGCCTCTGCCATTAATAGTCTGTGGAGACTTGAATGTGAATGGATTGAATGGCCTGTGGAAGAATGATCCGGGGAAATTCTCTGGTCGGAAGAAGAGAAGTCACAGAGCATTGATTCAATTAATGTGTGACAATGGTTTAGTAGATATATGGGAACTGCAAAATAATTTAGGGACCGGTAGTACATATTACTCTGCCCCTCACAAGGTCTTAGCAAGGCTAGACTATTTTCTGGTATCACCAGCAGTAGCATCCACCGCAAAGATTAGCATACTACCCCGGGTAATGTCCGACCATAACCCGCTTATCTTAGATATAACAACCGCTGTCCAACAAAAGAAGATGACAAATTGGACTTTTGAGAGAGCTTTGTTACAGGACTCAGAATACACTGCTCTAATGAAAGAATGGATAAGAAACTTTTTGGTACTAAACAAAGGTTCTGCTCCCCCTGCAGTAGTATGGGACACCCTAAAAGCAGGTATAAGGGGGGGAGACAATCAGATACTCGATTAGGCGGAATAAGGTAGAGAGGGAGGAAGTAGAAACGAGAATAAGGACAGTTGCCAGACTAGAACATGAACTCAGTAGCGCAATTAGGGCGAATCAGGATATTGTTAGAATAACATACGAGCTTGCTATGGCTAAGGCAGCGGTTGGGGAACTATTTGCGTCTAAAGCAGCAGGGAAATATTTGGCTTGGAGGAAAGATCAATATGAGTATAGTCAGCAGATAGGTCGAACGCTAGCTGTTCGAACAAGGCAGGCTGCTACAAAGGGGGATATATCTGAGATCAGATCTGAGAATGGAAGTGTCACAACAACACCCGAGAGTATATGTGCTAGCTTTCGAGACTACTATCAGAAGCTATATGAAGCTGACTATATGGCATCTAGCGAAGATATATATAATTATCTTGGGAGTGTCAGATTAGAGAAACTAACGACCGAGGACAGAGGGACATTGGAGACGGCATTTAATAAAGTAGAAATACAGAGGGCAATTCATGACTTACCATCTGGCAAAGCAGTAGGCCCGGACTCTATACCCTTGGAGTTTTACAAAACATTTTTGCCAGAGATAGAAGAAGAACTATATGAGTTGGCTGTAAATATACAAGAGGGTGCGATACCTCCGGAGTCATGGGGAGAGGCAACTATGATTGTCTTTCTGAAAAAAGATAAACCTGCAACCAATCCTGGGTCGTATAGGCCGATAAGCCTAATGAACAGCGATGTGAAAATTTACTCCAAGATGCTGGCAAATAGGCTAGGTGCAGTAATTGGCAAGATTGTTTCCCCATGGCAGCATGGATTTATCCCTGGGAGAGGAACAGCGGAACATGTCAGAAGAGTGCTCACGTTATTCGACGGTACGGCATCCTCACGAGACCCTATGGCATTGATCCTTTTAGATGCTGAGAAGGCTTTTGATAGGGTCTCGTTGGGATTCCTCTGGGCTGCGTTGGAGAAGCTGAATCTGGGGGAGGGCTATGTGGGAGCTCTGAAAGCCTTATACCACAATCCAAGAATAAGAGTTAGAACCATGGGGGAGCTGAGTGGTACAATAGTTATTGGACGAGGAACTAGGCAAGGGTGCCCCTGCTCCCCGCTACTCTTCGCTCTATACATAGATACATTCATTAGGAGAATAGAGCAGAACAGAAACATCTTGCCCATAGCATTGAACGGGTATGAAACTAAAATACTAGGATATGCGGATGACTTGGCCATAACATTAAGCGAACCAATGTCAGCCCTAACAGAAATTGAACAGGAAGCGGCTACATTTGGAAGACTGTCTGGGTATAAATTAAATGTAAATAAGACCCAAGTAGTGATAAATCAGAATATATCTTTGGTCGATCCAAGAGTGGTAGAAACAGCAGTATATTTGGGGGTTCGCATAACCTCAGACCTCTCGAAAGGGGTATCGAAGAATTTAAGCCCCATTATAGATAAGGCCAAAATTGATTTTGACAAACTGAATAACCTACATCTAACAACAATTGGTCGCTGCAATGTTATCAAAATGGTGTTTATGCCAAAAGTGCTTTATTTATTTAGGACCATACCATTAATTTTTAATAATAGTTGGTTCAGGGAGCTAGAAAAGGTAACAAACAGATTTATTTGGGCCAAGGGAAAAACACGTCACAGCCAAAAATTTCTGTCACTACCAAGAGAGAGAGGTGGGCTGGCGCTACCAGACTTTAAGGCATATTATTGGGCAACGGTCTTGCAATATACCAGAGGCATGCTGGGGGGGAGTGTTATAGACAGATGGAGAGGCAGAGATGGGATCCCAGACGTATACGAACTCGTAGTGAAAAACTCTAGTCAATGGTTACTCACTTATGAGGAGAGGAGCTATCACAAAAAAGTAAGGTTTAAGACCTTGGTGGCCGCAAGATCAGTCTTGTCTGGGATAAGGAGAAAATTAAAACTAGGGAGAATGAATTACTATACCCCTCTGTATGGGAACCCATCACTGCCGGGGGTATTTCACGACTCAGTTATGAGGGGATGGGATGCATTAGGGGTTAAAACCATCGGGGACCTCATAGGGGCAACCGGTCTGATCTCGTTTGAGCAAGCACAACGCTTATATAACTTAGGACGCAGAGATTTTTTTAAGTACTTACAAGTGAGGTCAGTTCTGGTAAAGAAACAGGGAGGAGACATGAATTTCCAGAGGGTCGAACTACTGGAATGTGTAAGGGAAGAAGGGGGATCCTCCATCTCGCAATTATACGAGGAAATCTGTAAATATAAAAAGGATGATTGTGATAGAATGTATGTGAAGTGGAGAGTCAAACTAGGTCTAACAGGAAATGAGGCAGAGAAGTCATTAAAACTGTCAAATTCGGTCTTAAGAGTAGCAAATTTACAATCTCAGCAATATAAGACTATGTTTGAACTTTATTATACCCCTCAAAAAATAGCGCAGTGGGGGGGAAATAACGGGGGCATCTGTCCGAGATGCCAATCCACACAAGCAGATACAATCCATATGTTAGCATCATGCCCCTCTCTGGATATATATAAAAAATCTTTGGAACAATTCTTCTCCGACTCTCTGGGGATACATTTAACTCTGACAGATGAAGTCATGATTTTGGGTGTAGTGAGGGCGGGTGTAGACGTTCTTCACCATGAGTTTCTGTACTTAGCTATGACTCTCAGCAGACTATGTATAGCAATACTCTGGAAAGACCCAAACCCCCCAACATTACAACAATGGATCTCTCGTGTACTGGCCATATATATATTAGAAATGGCCCTATATGAAAAAAAAGGTAGGGAAAAAAAAGAGGCTGGACGCAGGATACGGGCCCCAATAATTGAATGGAAAAGAAGGCTGGGAGAGACTTAAGATGAAATAGGTGGAAAGTCAGACGCAATTAAGAATATGTGATATCTCTTAATGATGGTCTTCCATTGTGTTTAAAGCTCTTTGTGTATTTGGAAAAAAATGCTTCATTAGTTTTAAAATTGACGTTAATGCTTTCCGAATTGCAAGAATATATATATATATATTTTTCTTTTTTTTGTTGTTTCTGTTTCTCTGGCAATGTATTATGAATATGTAATTCTGATGTTGATGGAAAAATAAAAAAACTGTAAATACGGAAAAAAAAAAAAAAAGAGAAGCCTAACCCCAGAGATACTTCCAGCCTCTCAAATATCTCAGACAATGATTGACTTACTATCGGCAGTCCAGAATAGTGTAGCACAATTCCCATACCGCGCTTCACAGTAGCTGAAGGGACTCACCCAGATGCAGCTGTGGTTATAGTTTTAGAATACATAATGAGCATTTGTTCACGTTGTGCGAAGTGCTGTGAAGACTACCAGCTTCAAACAGAATCTAACTTGTTTCTGTGCTGTGTCCCATCTCATTTCCTGCTAGACAATATGGGATTACAAAATGTGACACCTGCTTTCTATTCTGATCTGTCTCAAACACATAAAGTCTGCTTTAGACAAGTTTCAGTATGGTAAAATGTAGTGACTTTTATAGAAGAGCTTGTCTTGATGGATGCTGCGTTGTGTGTGGAGGGCTTCTGAAGTAAGGGTGTGTTACAGCTCCAGACAAAGTGTGGGCAAAATAAGCGGCTCAGGCGGGCCGTGGTCTGCTGAACTTGACAATCTGTTGCTAACGACAGAGGGACTTCGGTCAAACGCCCATCAGCCTTGTGAATGAAGACTGGAGACTGCCCAGGCTGGCTTTTTTAGGTCTTGTCTCCGCTAGCGCATGCGCTAGTGCGAAGCGAGTGCTTATGTAGGCACTTCTGAAATGCTCCGAAAAAGCGGATCACACACAGTTCATGTGCGACGGGCACACGCTCACCGTTTGGCAGCCTGCAGTCACTTACAACAGGAAAACGCTTTGATCTATATCACTCCCTCCTCCCACTTGTTTTATTAGTGAGCCCATTTTGTCTCAGAAGAAAACAGGTTGAAACTCATTAAATTAAAATACAACTGTTTCGCTCACTTTGGCAAACTGACTTTCACGACCTAAACGTTTTCAGAATAAAGACCAACTGCAGAGGGCTCATGAATTTATTAAACTAGCATGTAAAGCCTTCCATACTAACTTGTTTTCCATTAGTGAAAGCTCGCTGCCTTCTCATTAGTGGCGAGACTGGTATTATTGGCTGCATTTTCTTAATATGAAACTGACATTTTTGCAGGTAATGGAAGATGCGCTAAAATACTAGAAGCCACTGTAAAAAAAAAAACACTGCAGTCGAGACTCGTTGCTTTCATCATAATAAACCCAAAAATAAGGGAGGCAAATGTGCTAAACAATAACCGAGGGCGCACCTGGCCATTTAAAAAACAACTAAGGCAGATCTTAGCGCAGGGCAACGTGAAACCTAATGCAAAAAAACAGAATAGACGCCGTGTGTTGTACCGAAGGCACAGGATGGGCAGCCACTTTGATAAATCCTCCACAAGTGTCTGGTTCGGGTCCTGTAACTTTAGATTCATACAGGCGCATGCAAAGGATCCCCCGTGCCTCTACAGGTGCACAGGGCAGGCTGCAGTGAATGATCTGCTCTGCTTCATGCCTGGCCACACTTGCCCTGTTCAAACACCTCGACTAACACCCTCCCTGATCGGTGCCCTGGCCTAACTTCTATCTTTTGCTTTCAAGTCAAGTCTTCCCTCAAAGCTCACAAGGCTCGAGGCTCACTAGGCTTGAGGACCCACACAGTGCACCCTTTCATGCCTGCTCCCTCTGGCTTACTCTATTATTACTATAAGCCACATAGCCTCTGCAACCACGATTAATTATGTAAGCCATTATATATATATATATAATCTATGTATACATGTATATTTATAATGTATCAAATGTATAGTGGGGTTGTCTCACTGAACATAACCCACATGTGAATTCTATAAACCCACCTCCCATACATCTGCCTACCTTCTTACCGTATGTAGTGTCACGACGCTGCGCATAACATGACGCTAGAAATTCTTTCCACACAGTAACAGAACCGCCTGGTAGCTCCGAAGTAAAGTGTCCCTTGGTGGCCTCGCTCTGGGCTCCGAACAGAACCCAGTCTGTTTGCTCTCAGGCAGAGGCTGAAGATGTGACATGCTCTTCAGACTTTCAGGGCACATTAATAATGTTTTCTCTTCTTCTGCTGCCCCCACTCCCCGCCAGTCTGCACCGTGCAAGAGTGACATTACAACTCATGGATGTAACCTTTGATCCAGTCTACTTTGTAGCGTATCCAATAGGAGACAGGGAGCAAACAGAGGCATTTATTTATTTTATTTATTTTTATTTAATGCATTTTGATATAGCGCAAACTTTACCCGAAGGTGTCAGAGCGCTTTACATAAGAACCAGTTGCAAAACATAAGGATTTAGGATTACATGCATTACACAAAAAATACAAACATAAAAAATTGCAAATGTACAAGATGTAAAGTCACACAAGGAAGAGATACAAACAGAAAGAAAAATTGCAAATGTACAAATAGTAAAGTCACTCAAGAAAGAGATACAAATGGATATACTCTAAGAGTCACATTGGAATAGTTGAGAGTACAAAGGTCTAATACACATACTAGTGATTAGAGTTATCTCTATATACATATATATATATACACATAGTAGATTTTCTCAGGTCAAGACCCAAACACAAACAAACCAGAGGAGCAGAGTTCCATTAAGTGTGGTCAGAGGGGGGACCCAGTCACAGCACCAACGGAGGGTGGGAGGGATACAAGGGTATGGAGAAAAGGCAAATCAGAAAAGGGAAGAAACATTTGAGGATCGTCAAGGGGGAAATGAGGGAAAAGGGTAAAGGACGAGGAAATGGACAAGATGGTAGGTCGGGGTCCAGAGAAAAGGGTCCGAGAGCAGCAGCAAAATGGCAGACAGGACAAAAGAAAAAGTAAAGAGGTTCATGAGAGTCCGTGGCGGGACAGGCCGCTCCGATGAAGAGTGTTCTCTGGGGGCCTGGGGTGGGTATGTTCCGGAAGGTTTTGTCAACTAGTTGCTGCTGTCGTCCATGCCAAGGACAGAACCCTCCGATCCAACCCATAACATATTTATGGGCACCACACCATTTGTGCCTGGGTCCCTCCACAGACCTGCAGCCTGTGTGCTTCATGTTGCTGCCCCAAATTATCACACGGCGGTGCAGTGGGGTGGGAGGCATTATCTAAACTGAGCAGTTTTTTATTTGACATTTTTTATACTTTCTGTCTAATCTACGCCACCTCAGCGAAGACAACCTGTAAAACTTATTTTAGCCTGTGCAGCACTTGTTGCTGCTGCACTAAATATCTCATAAAACGCAGTTGGCCTAATCAACGGGTTCTGCCTCTTTAATAAGACTATTATTTCTTACTGGGCGGCAAGAGACTAATGAGAAATACTTTAAAAGGTCAGAGAGGTATCATGTGGAAAGTCAAATTACCAACAAAGGGTATCTGTAGAACACCAGACAGGTTATAGAGCAGTCCAAGAAAAATAGCTGTGATTTGTCACTTTTTATGTATAAAACAGGCCTTCTATTATTTTGCACAGCACAACCTCTCTGCATTTCATTCTTTTCATTTGACGTGTATGTGAAAACGAGTTGCTGGGGACGTTACGTTAAAATCTAAAATGTTTCAAATCTTCCATAACAGCCAAGGAAAACCTACCTTTTTGGAACGTTGCGATATAGGGTTGGAGCTAAATCTAGTTTCTATAGCTCGGAGTGCTGTGTTTTTAGGGAATGATATTATGGATACAGTTGTTGTGGCCTGGAAGTGTCTAAAGGAAATTCATGTACTAAAGTGCTTTCTAGGGGGCAAGTCTATGGTTGCATGTTAATGTAGTCAAAATGTGATGCTCTCTAGGGGTTGTTTTTATGGTTGCACTTTCATGGTTCAAAAGTCTACAGAAAGCACCCAGACACATGTTTTGTTCATTTTAAATTTATTATTAAAATAATGTTGACAATAATTATCATAGTGCAAGTGCATTTTATTAACATTAATACATGAATTCACTCATGATTTTTATTATTGGTGATTGCATTTAAGTGCAAAATGATGTTTTTAACATGCAGTTTGCTGATCTAGCCTATAGGCTTACTTTAAATGTTTGTATGAACCTTCGGGGGGGCAGGGTTGATCATGCAATGCCATCTATGTTTTTTACATCTACCAATGTATATATTTGTAAATTATTGGGTAGTATTTAGTAGTGTGTGTGTGTAATAAATGTACTTCTCCTTTTTCTAAAGAACAAGTACTGATTGGACAATCATTCACTGAGTGTTATTATTCCTTGATAGTGAATGGTGATTACTAGCCCACACCACCTCCTATGTGTAGGCCTTGGACTACTCTGCTTCGCTACTCTGAGAGAGTCAAGCACCACAACGGGGTGCTTTGTTCCCAATAAGGAGAATTGTCAACCAATTACTTCAGCAGGCCACACAACGAATAACCCAATTTCCTACAGCAACACACTATGATTTGGAAATTTAAGAACTGACCTATTGTTACATATTTTGGCTCTTAAAAGGACGTCTAGTATTTTGCAGCCAGTACATGGTATATCTGCTGTTGGTGCTGGAAATTTCACAATCTGGTCTCATATTATAAAAAGTTTCCTTGTGGTAGGTCTCTATCCCCCTGAGATCCTGAATGGGAGGGTTGGGTTTGCTTGCTTCACTTGATTGTATTTACAACCCACCATAATCAAATTTCACTAGTTGCTCTGACCCTAAGAGACATTAGGGGAAGGCTATTCAGCGAATATATGACGTTACAATGCATGCAATTACAACGCATGCTTTTACAACACAGTCTTTACTTAGTAACTACTATTACATTGCATGATTTTACAACGCATGCCATTACAACACATTTTTTTAAACTCCCATTACAACGCATACCATTGCAACGCATACCATTACAACACCTATTACTTTTAGGGCAACAGCAAGGTAAGTGTTGGATAGTGTAGGGGTAAGCATTACTATTCCCACTCCAGTGAGTGCAACAGTAGGGTAAGGGTTGGATAGTGTAGGGGTAAAAAATACTATTCCAATCTACCCCAAATCCCATACCCACCCTATTACAAAACAAATCTCCATTACTAACCTTATAATGTGTCGTAATGGCATGCTTTGTAGTAACATGCGTTGTAATGGCATGCATTGTAATGGCATGCAATGTAAAGGCAGTTGCGTTGTAACAGTTGCATTGTAAAGGTAGGTCGTTGTAATGACTGAGTTGTAATGGATGTTTCCCCTATTCAGGATCTCTTTGAGAGTAAAGAGGAAATTCAGTAAATAATGTTTTCTAATTTCCAGACAGTGAAAGAAGTTTATTAAGTTGCAGGGGTTTACAATGCACCATCTGTACCTGCTTGCATTTCAAGTAGTCCCAGACATAAACCTACATATTTTTGTCTCTCAGAAAGGCCTAACGCCAACCTGGCAGAGGTCGAATGGGTTGTGACTGTAGAATAATTGTAAAAAGTATATGGTGAACTATTAAAGTTTGAGCTATTGGCATTGAAAATGACAATGCCTTTTATTCATTTGCATTGGTGCGTAAACAAGCGCTTTGTACTTATAGTCCATGCGTATGAGAAGCAAGGCTGGCAGTCTCTTTTACTGCCAGCCTTGCTCATCGTAAGCAAGGACTTTACATTCAAAGTGCGTGTTTATGCACCGATTGCAGGTTTTAAAAACAAATGAATAAAAGGCATTGCCATTTACAATGCCAGTAGCTCAAACTTTAATAATGCGAGACCTATTGCATTGTAAATGCTTGTCCTCTACACAGGAGTCTGCAGACGAAACGGGAGAAGGGCTCCGACTGGAAGGAAGCAGTTTCATTGTCAGCCTTCACCAGAGGCAGCCCCTTTATCACGGCCTGTAAACAAGAAAGTCAAACTCTGATTTATATCATTTACTAAACCACGTAAACTTTAATGCAGTTCCACACTTTTGAGTACCAGCTAAAAATGACATAACCTGCTTGAATTTTGGACACAAAAAGTTTAAAACAGGTTCAACAGGTATCAAACGCTAGGCCTCATAAAGTAAGATAGCTGTCAACAGTCCAGGGATGAAGGTTAGCGCTAAATCCACAAAACGTCATCACGTTAAATCACCTTTGTCAGAGTCAACCTGGGAGACGCAAAGGTGTGCGTATTTGAGTTTTCTTACCACTGCACAGTGTTTTGAGACCGTCATAAAAAACGGGTATGAATTGATATAATTCCAAAGTAAATGAAGTCCTCTCTGTGATGTGGCCCCCGTGCTTACCTGTGTGCATCTGATTCCTAAAGGGGTGAGCTGCGTCTCACCTGGCTGTAATATAGGGTGGGGTCTTAATTGGTTAATTGGGGGTGGGGTTTTGTGTGTAATAAAAAGGTCCTGGTGTAGCCAGGACAAGGAACAGTCTATCGTGTGTGTTGGTGCTTGCTTACCTACAACATTACATTTCTGGCGACGAAGGTGGGATCCTGTGGCTGTTCTCCCGCTTGGTCCCAGTGTGTTCATGGAATTGCGGCGCTCCTCTGGGGGCGTTCGCATGCCGGCGTGTCATCTTGCCGTGCTGTTTGGGTCACGGGACTGCTGCGGTGTCATTTGGACAGGCTGCGGTGTTTGGTGAAGTTTTCCCGGTCCGGTTCCTGTTTCCTTCCTGCCCGCTCCGGCTCTCAGGCTGTGTTTGGGGGCGTGGCCTGAGTCCTGTGCCGGTGAAGTGCTGCAGCAGGCCAGCTGGCTCATGGCAGTAACAGCGTGTCTCGTTTTTTGGGTTTCGCCTGCCGAAGGCTGCGCTCTGCGCAGCTTTTCGGCGCAGGCGAAATCCATTGTTTACAAAAAGGACTTTGGGAACGTCTCCCGGCTCCCATTGGCTAGCTCCATAAATGGAGGCTAGCCATTGGGTGCCGGATCTGTCCGTCAAGGCCGGACCAGATTCGGGGGCGTTCCCGCGATTTTTTCCCTCTCCACCCACTTCTGTTTGTCATCGCGGCGGTGGGTGTGTGTTATTTTATTTTTTCGAGTCGCCATTTTTTCGTCATTTTACATGCGCCTGTTGTTGGAGTTAGTTCAAGATTCGAGTTCCCACAAAGCGATCAGGGATCAGGTAAGGAGTATTTTGTTTATAAATGTGTTTTCCGGTTCCCGCCCCCCCCCCATCCCGCTGTTCTTGTGTCCGTTCCGCCCCCCTCCCCGTGTGCCCGTTCCCGCCCCCCCTCCCCTTTCACTCTCCGTTGCTTGTTGTGGATCAACTGCGTGTATGTCTATGGGGAGCGGCGGTCGCTGGAGTAGCGGGACGGCGGACTGACTGAAAAGCTCACGAGGCGCACCGCACACAACCAGGTGAATGTGTGCTGGGCCAGATTGCCGGCCAACAAGTGGGTATTTTCGTGGTGACTGGGGCATTGAGGCTCGCTATTAGCACTATTGTGTATTGCACATTGCTGTCTCAGTAGACGTTCTAGCCAAAATGGGTCTGCCGTCTGCGAGACTGTAAATGGCTATGTGCGCCTGTAGCTTGTATTTGACTGTGGGTATTTGGATTGCGATGGCTGCGAGCAGGGGCCAAGTAGTCATGTACCTGCCGCGTGTATCTGTTTTCTGGCCGCATGCATGCGTAACTTGTGGTGACTGTGCAGTTGTGATCTTTGGTTTACTGGCGGTGAGCAGAGTGTAAGTATCGCCGTGCTCCCTCTGTCGATGACGTTTTGGACGCATGCATGGGTAATTTGTATTGACTGTGCAGTTGTTCTCTTTGGTTTATTGGCGGCGAGCAGATTGTAAGTATCGCCGCGCTCCCTCTGCCGATGCCGTTTGAGGGCGACTCAGCCAGTTTAAGAGATTAAGAGTTTTTGTGACACTGCATGTGGGAGAATGGAAATACCTTCCCCATTCGCACAGAGTGAGTCTTGTGGAACACTCTAATAGTATGTGTCTCTCGTCTTGAATGAAGCTCTTTACATACGTTACACTTTGCTTGTGGGAAACACCGCAGTAGCCTTGCCCGGGCTCCAGTGTCCTTTCTGGTGCATTCAGCTGTTGTTTCACATGCAGCTTTTACAGCAACTATATCTAGGAAGTATTTCTCAACGTTTGCCATTGCTACGTCAAACTTCAGCTCTAGAAGCGCTTCAGTCATCAGTCAGCTATTAATCAAGACACTTTTGACGTTAAGAAATATACCGTATTGGAGTGGAACATTATGGGTTTTATTGTTAGGATACCCAGGATATCCATTGTGTATGAGCTGGTGGTTGTGTGCTTTTGCTGGGATGAATCCCGTTGTGTATATATGCAGTCAGAGAGGGGGAGGGGGGCGAGGCGTGTGTCTCTGTCTGTCCACTGTTTGGTTTGTTGTTTGTGATGAAAGGTAGAGGTGAACTAATTTACGCATACTTTGGTGGCTGTGTATTTGGGTGATGATGGATTACATTGTGTGAGGTCTAGTGTTTACATCCACATATGCAGTACCTGGACCATCTTGTATTAGGTCTGGTGGATACTGGCTGGGAATCAGTTGTCAGGTGCCCGTGGGTGCTCTGCATCTTTCTCCATGTTGTCTTCAGGCCCTCGTTTTCCTGCCCCTAGCCCACACCTTTGCATATCTCATTGGGTCTGGGATTCCATCCGGCACCCCTTACTGAACCTTGCAGTTGGTGTTTATTTTGGGAGGTGATGTAGATGAACGGCCTGAGGCACAAACAGAATAATGTGTGGTAATGGCTCGTTATCAATGTAATTCATTGCCATTTCCCTTTATCTCATGGGATAGTGATAAGCGGTAGTAGATCTGCAACACGATTAGCTGTGCTGCCTGCAGCAAGCTTAACATCTGATGGGCTATTATTTTGTGGATCCCAAAAACATGTTCTAATCTAAAGATGTTGCTTTATTGTGAAATCAAAGCAGCATGTTTCAGAACTTTACATAAAGGACCTCCAGAAACCCACAACAAAAAATGTGAAGCAAGAGGTCTAAGAGGCAATCAAACTCTTCATCTGACCAGTCCCCAATCTTCCGTCTATACCTCCAATGAGAAATCTCCTAGTGGTTCCTCCTACACCCATATTGAGGCCTTTGAGAAGACCATGCTGACTGTTTCAGCCTGAACCTCTCCAGCCCCCTCGCTGCGCTTGCTTCCCTGCCCCCTCACTGCGCTTGCTTCCCTGCCCCCTCGCTGTGCTTGCTCTCCTAGGTGTGTGTGTGTGGCTCTGGGTGTGTGTGTGTGTGTGTGTGTGTGTGGTTCTGGGTGTGTGTGTGTGTGGCTCTGGGTGTGTGTGTGTGTGGCTCTGGGTGTGTGTGGCTCTGGGTGTGTGTGTGTGTGTGTGGCTCTGGGTGTGTGTGTGTGTGTGTGTGGCTCTGGGTGTGTGTGTGTGTGTGTGTGTGGCTTTGGGTGTGTGTGGCTCTGGGTGTGTGTGGCTCTGGGTGGGGTGTGTGTGTGGCTCTGGGTGGGATGTGTGTGTGGCTCTGGGTGGGTGTGTGTGTGTGGCTCTGGGTGTGTGTGTGTGGCTCTGGGTGTGTGGCTCTGGGTGTGTGGCTCTGGGTGTGTGGCTCTGGGTGTGTGGCTCTGGGTGTGTGTGTGGCTCTGGGTGTGGGTGGGTGGCTCTGGGTGTGTGGGTGGCTCTGGGTGTGTGAGTGGCTCTGGGTGTGTGGGTGTGTGTGTGTGGCTCTGGGTGTTTGGGTGTGTGTGTGGCTTTGGGTGTGTGGGTGTCTCTGGGTGGGGGTGTGTGTGTGTGTGGCTCTGGGTGTGTGTGTGTGGCTCTGGGTGTGTGTGTGTGGCTCTGGGTGTGTGTGTGTGGCTCTGGGTGTGTGTGTGTGGCTCTGGGTGTGTATGTGTGGCTCTGGGTGTGTGGCTCTGGGTGTGTGGCTCTGGGTGTGTGTGTGTGGCTCTGGGTGTGGGTGGGTGGCTCTGGGTGTGTGGGTGGCTCTGGGTGTGTGGGTGGCTCTGGGTGTGTGGGTGTGTGTGTGGCTCTGGGTGTGTGGGTGTGTGTGTGGCTTTGGGTGTGTGGGTGTGTGGGTGTGTGTGTGGCTTTGGATGTGTGTGTGGCTCTGGGTGTGTGTGTGTGGCTCTGGGTGTGTGGGTGGGTGTGGCTCTGGGTGTGTGGGTGGGTGTGGCTCTGGGTGCGTGTGTGTGGTAGTAATTGCTGTCTGATGAGCTCATCCAGTAGGGTACAATAGGTCTTACATTTGCGAGAGATTAAGCTGTTGGCAATGTAAATGACAATGCCATTTATTTATCTGTTTTCAAAACCAACACATAAATAAAAAATTTGTCATTTACAATGCCAATAGCTCTAACTTTTGCAAAGGCGAAACCGTTGCATTGTAAATGCTTGTCTTCTACCTTTAGCGTTGCTGTCATTCTGGAGCTGGGGCTTGCTCTGATTGCGAGTAGGAGCGCGGTCCCTGAGTGTCTCGAGGCAGGAGCGCTCTGAGGGACATTTGGAGCAGGAATCAGGGTGCTGATAACAGCGTTTGGCTCTGGAGGCTACTGAAGGGAGACGTCTGACCCCGATGTGTTGATCTCAGTGCTAGAAGCGGACTGGTCCTGCAACTAAATAGTGAGCACTGCCTTAAGGCCCTAAGGCTATTGGTTGCTGTGGATGTTGAGGCTACTAACGGTGAGACCTCTGCGAACTTCTGCAGTTGACCTGTTGCATGGTATTGGTACAGTGATATTCTTACATCACTATGACGACCATACCCCCAGTAGGACATTTCCTGTTGGATGGTCCTCCGTCTGCCCAGGCGGCCCGCTGGAAGGAGTGGGTGGACCGTCTGGAGAATTATTTTGAGGCCATTGATCTGGTGGAGGAGCGGAGGTGCCCGATGTTGTTGCATCTTGACGGTGCGGCGATTCATTGTTTGGGAAGGTCAGTGGTGGAAGATACTCCTCATACCTAGGATACCTTGAAACAAGCCCTGACTGCCCATTTTGAGCCTCTAGCGAATCCTGATTATGAGAGGTTCCTACTACGCCAGGCTAGGCAGTTGCCGGATGAATCCGTGGACATTTCCTTTGCTCGTCTTCGCACTTTGGCCAGTAACTGTCGTTTGCCTGATGCTGCAGACGAAATTAGGGCCCAATTTTTACAAGGCTGTTATTCAAGTAAACTTCGTGAAGCAATTCTCCAGGTGTCAAATAAGCCCATGGCTGACATGTTGACTCGTGGCAGATCCAAAGAGCTTTCGAAGGTTAGAGCTGTCAGTAATCCAACGATTTTCCACAGGAGCGAAGATGAAAGTTCCACACACTTCCAACAAACAGCACCAGGAGAACCAGAGTACGTGCTCACTAGTGTTTGTTCACTAAAAGTGTGGGGAATAAACCAAAGAGTGACCACCACTCCTCCCCAGATGATGTAGTCAGGTATTCAGTCGCAGCAGCTTGAAGGTGTAGGAAGCTGTAAGAACATAAAGAAGCGTGACAATATACAATAGATACACTAGATCAGAGACCACTAGAAACATTGACACGCGACAGTAGGTTTTCACTCACCCCAAAACTGTGTTGGAATCACTCTGTATATCTTCTTCCATTAAAGGTGATAATTGGCAGGAAGAAGCAAGAGAGTCAAAGTGCAAACAGGGCAACCATAAAGCTGACTAAAAATATCTATAGGAAGATATGGCGAAATGAAAGTAACACCTCACTTTGTTCGGCTCTAGAAGAAATGAGCGGAACACACGAGAGAGTGCGGGTTAACAAAACAAGGTCAAGACTCGTTGTCCGGCTTCGGGAGAAGAGCGGAACACACGAGCACTGGAGGAAGAACAAAACAATGTCAAGAATCGTTGTCTGTCTCTGGGGGAGGAGCGGAACACACAGGCACTTGCGGGAGAGACTCGTTGTCCAGCTCTGGGGGAGGAGAGGTACACACGAGCACTTGCGGGAGATACTCGTTGTCCAGCTCTAGGGGGAGGAGCGGAACACACAAGCACTTGCGGGAGATACTCATTGTCCGGCTCTGGGGGAGGAGCGGAACACACAAGTACTTGCGGGGCAGGACAGGTACGTGAGACGGCAGAGCGCTTTGAAGAGGGAAGCTCCAAAGAAGGGGAACGCGGAGCTCCCTAAAAGCCGCTTTGTAAGAAGGGAATTCCAAAAACGGCTCGCCGCTCAACATAGAATGAAGGGGGAAACAGAGCGTACAACACGTACCGGAAAAGGGGCCACCAGAAGCGGAGAGGGGTTATCGTTCTGATAATATCGAGCAACTGCTCGAACAGGAGCGAAGGTTCTCAAAGACCAACAGGAACTGGAGTTAGGGGGCATGGTCACGACTATGAAGCAGTAAGCCAAGTAAGGCATTACTGTAGAGGCGGGCTCTTAAGGGCTCCAGGGACCGTCTCACAATTCAGGGTTTTGTCAGAAAGGGAGTAAGATACTGATGTACGTTTGTCAATGTGGGTCTCTGACCTCTACCTAAATTCTTCTCCTAACAGTTCTCCCCCCTAAAGGCCTCCTCCCTGGCCTAGGTTTTGTAGGGCGTAAGCATGAAATCTACGGACTAGTCTAGTAGCATGAATGTTGTCTGCTGGTTCCCATGACTGTCTTCCGGGAAATAACCCACCCAGTCAATGAGATATTGAAGTTTTCCTCGATGTCTGCGAGAATCAAGGATTTTATTCACTTCCTATTCCTCTTCGCCTTCAAGGATAATTGGAGGAGGAGGGTTTTCAGGTACTAAGGGAGGTGTATACTTCTTGAGCAGTGAACAGTGAAATACAGCATGTATTTTCATATTTGCAGGTAGTTGTAAGTGTAAGGTTACTGGAGAAAGTACTTTTTTGATTACATATGGACCAAGCTTTCTGGATCCTTCTAATCTCAGATTTCGTGTAGATAACCATACTTTCTCTCCTACACGGTACTCAGGCTCAGGTCTCCGATGTTTATCTGCTTGTTGTCTCATTAATTCTTTCGTTTTAGCTAACTCATTGGATGCTTCTTGCCATATGACTCTGAGGTGTTGATGATGTTCCTGCAAAGCCAGTATTCTATTCATTTCTGTAGGGAGGGTAATAGACAAAAACCTAGGATGGTGGGCAAAAGCAAAGAAAAAGGGAGAGACACCAGTAGAGGAGTGGACACTGCTATTGTAATCTAATTCTGCCAGAGGAAGTGCTTGCACCCAAGTACCTGCAATCGTGGTTAACAAACATCGGAGGTATGTTTCTAAAGTTTGATTTGTGCGTTCTGTTTGTCCATCAGTTTGCGGATGGTATGCAGTGGACAGTATATGATCTATACCAAGTGTCTTACACATACCTTGCCAAAATCATGAAACGAACTGGGCACCCCTATCTGAGATGATAATAGATGGTAAGCCATGTAACCGCACAATTGACCAGTGGGAGCGCAGTGAGAAGCTTTCTGTCTGGCACAAGTGGTACACAAATTTACAAACAAGGAGATATCTTTAGACATATCTTTCCACCAGAACCATCGTTGGCATGCGTTTCAGCTTCTTGTGGCTTCCCGGATGCCCTGCCATGGTGTTATTGTGTCACCATTGTATAAGTTGTTGTTGTAGCTTTGCCGTAGGTATGTAAAGCTTTGCATCAGGATAATATAGATCATTTTTGATGGTATTTAAAGGTTCATTAGTCCACTCAAGACTTGGAATGTTAGCGTATTGCATCTTAAGTTGGTCAATGAAATCAGAGGTTGTTTCATCTCCATGTTCCTCCACCTCTATGATCCTGTGATCAGGAATGAAGGATGGGTAGGGCTCACAAATGTCAACTGAATAAGGTCCTAAATGAGATAAAGCATCCGCTTTACCCTGCAATGATCCAGGACGGTATGTGATGATGAAATTATATTCACTAAAGAAAATAACCCATCTCATTTGTCTAGGGGTGAGAGCTTTTGCAGATTTAAAAAATTGGAGGTTTCTATGATCAGTAAAGATGGTTAGCACATGTGGCGACCTTAATAAGTAATGACGCCATTCCTGAAAAGCTAACTTTATAGCCAATAGTTCTCTCTCCCCTACTGTGTAATTTTGCTCCGCTGGTGCCAAGGTCTTGGAAAAATACGCAACTGGATGCAAATGACCCGTATTTTTATCTCTCTGAGAAAATAATCCTCCTACTGCATATTGCGAGGCATCGACTTCCACGAAATAAGGTTGCGTATTGTCGGCATGTTTGATTATGGGCTCTGTAGTGAACTTGTTTTTTAGGGTCTCAAAGGCCACTTCAGCCTCTTCGGTCCACTTAAACTGAACCCCTTTTTTGAGAAGACGAGTAATAGGTGAAGTCAATTCAGAAAAATGGTCAATGAATCGCCTATAAAAGTTGGCAAAACCTATAAAGGATTGTATTTCTGTAACAGAGTTAGTACTGGGCCAATTGACTATGGACTTGATTTTATGAGGGTCCATCTTTATCCCATCGGATGAGATTATAAAGCCCTAGAAATCTACTTGAGTCATGTGGAATGTGCTTTTGTCTAATTTGGCATAGAGTTGATTTTCTTGCAATTTGTTCAAGATTTTTCTAACATGGACAACATGTTCTTTTTCTGTCTGGGAATAGATCAATATATCATCTATGTAAATGATGACAAAAAGATCGAGATACTCTCTGAAAAGATCATTGACAAAGTATTGAAACGCCGCAGGGGCATTATAAAGCCCAAAGGGCATTACACAAAATTCGAATAGGCCAATTTGGTACGGAAGGCCGTTTTCCATTCATCTCCAGCTTTGATGCGAATGAGATGATAAGCACCTCGCAAGTCAATCTTAGTGAATATCTTTGCTCCTTGTATTTGGTCTAATAATACGGAGATTAAAGGTAGAGGATATGTGTTCTTAATAGTGCTTTTATTCAAGGAACAATAGTCCAAGCATGCCCTTAAACCACCCTCTCTCTTAGGTATAAAAAAAGAGGACATGACACAGGAGAAGTGGACGGACGTATGAAACCTTTCTCTAATATCTCATCCAAATACTGCTTCAGATATTCAGTCTCAGGGACGGTGAGGGCATACACTCGACTTATAGGTAACTGTGCCCCTGGGATCAGATCTATCCGGCTATCGTAGCTACGATGTGGAGGTAGTTTAGTGGCTTCTTTGGCATCAAACACGGCTTGAAACTCTTTGTAAATTTCTGGTAACTGAGAAATCTTTTCTTCTCGTGAGTGTATAGCACAACATAAAGGTGGGATATTGTCACTTGCCTCTTGGTAACATTGCAGAAGACAGTATGAGGATTTTAAGATGACTGTCCTGGCCTTCCAATCAATGTGCGGGTTGTGGACTTGTAACCACAGCACCCCTAAGATGGCACCAAAATGAGGTGCATCCATGAGGTCAAAAGTAAAAGACTCAGAGTGCCCGTTACCACAAACCATGACTGTCATAGGCGTTTGATAAGTAAGACAACTCGGTGCCATCCACAGCTCTTACAGGCTCAGGATGTGTCTTTGGCACAAAAACGATACCAAGATTCTTAGCGAGTTGTATATCTAGAAAATTGCCAGTTGCCCCAGAGTCTAGGAGAATATCAAGGTTGTTTCTGGTTTGTAAAGAGACTATAAGGGTAACAGACATTGTACAGTGTTTTGGAATCATAGGCACATAGGTTTTAGTACGTGAGACCTGAATGACGCTCATACTTGAATAAGGGATCTCTTCCGTCTTCAAGTGTTTTCGTTTTCCTCTACGTAGAATGTAATATGACTGCTAGTCACATTCTTAACAGGAACTCGAGGACGCACAGGACATTCTTTGGAGAAATGACCTCCTTTTCCGCAATATAAACAAAGGTTATTTTTTTCTTCTCTTGTCTTTTTCCTCGGCGGATAGGGGGTCCTCTTACTCCTCCTATTTGCATAGGCTCTGGGGCGTCTTTGGTTTCTTTCTTTTCGGTACGCATCATTCCATAACGAGGAGAACTACTGCGAGACTTTTCTCCTTTGCGTTCATGTATCCTGTGATCCAACTTCACAGTCAGGTCTATGAACTCTGAGCACTCTTCTGGGGGATTTACAATTTGAGCCAAGAGATCTTTTAATTTGTCATTCAATCCTCGATAAAACAAGGAGGTTCTCTTGTCCTCAGGCCAATGTGTTTCTGCTATCAACCGATTGAAGGTGGTAATATAAGAAAAAAGATCCTTTGATCCTTGTTTAAGACTGAGCAAAGCATTGTCACTGGCCTGCATGAACTAGTGCTTTGAGAAAAGACTCTTCATTTTTTCTTGGAATTCAAGGAAGTTGTTCAATAAGGGGTCATTGTTTTCCACTAACGGCACTGCCCATTCTGCTGCATTGCCCTCTAAATAGGAAATAGCAAAAGCTACCTTAGCGGCGTCATCAGGGAATGCCGCTGCTTTACAGTGAAACTGCAGTTGGCATTGATTCATAAAGACGCTAAATTTGGAGCTGTCACCATGAAACCTCTCGGGCATTGCTAAAGGGACAGGACTAATAATAAAAATAATAATAATAATAAAGCTTATAAAGCGCCTGGTTACACTTAGAAAAGTGTGTCCCCGCGCTGTGAATACAGACCAAGAAAGCTACAAGAAGTGTCCGATAGAGAGAGCAGAAGGGCCAAGGAAAAATCAGAAACCTCAACTATTTAGGAAATAGGTACGTCTTCAGTTTCTGACGAAACCTCATCTCAGAGGGTTCCATACGGAGCTCGATCGGAAGAGCATTCCATTGTTTACTAGCCAGGTATCTAAAAGAGTGACCGCCCATCCTTGCTCTATAAATACGCGGAACCCTAAAGAGCATACTACCTAGGGATCTCAGTAGCCTCCTAGGGCGATACATGGTCAACAGATTTTGTAGGTAGATAGGACCCTTCCCCTGTGCGATGCGCTGTGCCATGTACATCGTTTTGAACACAACACGTTCACGGACAACGAGCTAATGTAATGTGGTTAAAGCACATCTCCCGGATGACTTCCGGGGAAGATTCAGTGCCAACCTGGCGGCCACATTTTGCACGCACTGAAGTTGATGCACTCCTTTTTTGCTCAAGCCAATATACAGTGAGTTCCCATAGTCTAGGTGGGGAGTAACAAGGGTATGAATTAGCGTTTTCCTCCCCGCAACGGGGAGTAGGTCCAAGGTTTTACGCAGACTTTTAGAATGCCATAACACTTGCCTGCAACCACTCTGATATGGTGTTCAAAGGACAGGTTAACGTCCAGTCGTACTCCCAGGTTTTTCACCTGCTCAGAGGGGATGGGAGTGGGCCCTAATTCGGGCGGCCACCATGCTGAAGACCAGATGGACGGCGCTTTTCCCAACACAAAAAAGCTCGGTTTTGTTCCCGTTGAGGCGCAGGTAGTTGTTGTTCATCCAACCTGCCAGTTCCCCTAGACAGGTGAAGAAATTAGCCGCCGCCTCTTCCGGGGGTTGGGATAGAGTCACCACCAGCTGCGTGTCGTCAGCGTAGGACACGATCTCCACCCCGTAGGCTTTCACAGTCTTCGCCAGGAGTTCCATATAGAGATTGAATAAAGTAGGGCTCAAAATAGAGCCCTGAGGAACCCCTTGCTTTAAGGAACGTACCTCCGATTTGAAGGGGGGACAGTATACTTGAAACCTTCTGTCTACAAGGAACGAGCACAGCCAATCATGAGCCGGCCCTAAAACCCCTGCCTCCCTGAGGCGGGCGAATAATAAGGGGTGCAAGACGGTATCAAATGCCGCACTAAGGTCTAGCAGCAGCAAAGCGGCCGTTCGCCCTTCGTCTACTTTCCTGCGGAGCAGTTCTGTGGAGAAGAGGAGAGCAGATTCATTGGAGTGGTTACTAGGGGTATGTACTGTAACCTGAACTGGAGGTAGGCCTTCTCCTCTAGAGGAGGTAGGGGTCTGGGGAGGGACCATAAAACGCGCTGGTTGGATATAATTTGGTCTACTCTTCGAGATTGTTTCAGGGTTCCTAAGTTGCATAACTTCGGTCTGTAATCGTTGGTTCTCAGACCTTAATCTCCCTACTTCTGATTGAAGGTCTACCAAGGCATTAGCTAATTCTTCTAATGAAGGACTCTGTAAAGTGTTATGTAGGACAGAATCTAAGGGAGCACTAGCTCCTTCATGATCCATCTTCGCTCGGGTGGAATGAATTTGTGGGCTTGGCTTTCTGTCAGTAATCCAACGATTTTCTACAGGAGCGAAGATGAAAGTTCCACACGCTTCCAACAAACAGCATCAGAAGAACCAGAGTACGTGCTCACTAGTGTTTGTTCACTAAAAGTGTGGGGAATAAACCAAAGAGTGACCACCACTCCTCCCCAGATGATGTAGTCAGGTATTCAGTCGCAGCAGCTTGAAGGTGTAGGAAGCTGTAAGAACATAAAGAAGCATGACAATATACAATAGATACACTAGATCAGAGACCACTAGAAACATTGACACACAACAGTATGTTTTCACTCACCCCAAAACTGTGTTGGAATCACTCTGTATATCTTCTTCCATTAAAGGTGATAATTGGCAGAAAGAAGCAAGAGAGTCAAAGTGCAAACAGGGCAACCATAAAGCTGACTAAAAATATCTATAGGAAGATATGGCGAAATGAAAGTAACACCTCACTTTGTTCGGCTCTAGAAGAAATGAGCGGAACACACGAGAGAGTGCGGGTAAACAAACAAGGTCAAGACTCGTTGTCTGGCTCGGGGAGAGGAGCGGAACACACGAGCACTGGAGGAAGAACAAAACAATGTCAAGAATCGTTGTCCGTCTCTGGGGGAGGAGCGGAACACACGGGCACTTGCGGGAGAGACCCGTTGTCCGGCTCTGGGGGAGGAGCGGAACACACGAGCACTTGCGGGAGATACTCGTTGTCCGGCTCTGGGGGAGGAGCGGAACACACGAGCACTTGCAAGAGATACTCGTTGTCCGGCTCTGGGGGAGGAGCGGAACACCTGAGTACTTGCGTGGCAGGACAGGTACGTGAGACGGCAGAGCGCTTTGAAGAGGGAAGCTCCAAAGAAGGGGAATGCGGAGCTCCCTAAAAGCCGCTTTGTAAGAAGGGAAGTCCAAAAACGGCTCGCCGCTCAACATAAAATGAAGGGGGAAACAGAGCGTACAACACGTACCGGAAAAGGGGCCTCCAGAAGCGGAGAGGCGTTATCGTTCTTATAATATTGAGCAACCGCTCGAACAGGAGCGAAGGTTCTCAAAGACAAACAGGAACTGGAGTTAGGGGGCGTGGTCATGACTAGGAAGCAGTAAGCCAAGCAAGGTGTTACTGTAGAGGCGGGCTCTTAAGGGCTCCAGGGACTGTCTCACAATTCAGGGTTTTGTCAGAAAGGGAGTAAAATACTGATGTAGGTTTGTCAATGTGGGTCTCTGACCTCTACCTAAATTCTTCTCCTAACAAGAGCCGCTCATATGGGTGCTGCCCTTCAACATCCTGTGAAGGCGGAGCCAGTGAATGCTGTTTTAGTCAAGCAGAAGATCTTGCAACGTGGTAAAGTGGAACAACCCCGGACTTGTTTTCGTTGTGGGGGTTTGTTTCCTCATAAAGGGACTTGTCCTGCAGTCGGGAAACGGTGCTCTCATTGCAATAAAGTAAATCACTTTGCAAAGGTGTGCCGTTCGGCTCCTGACCGGGGCTCTGTTCCTTCATCATCCGCCCAGGTGCACTTGGCTGCTCCATTGTTGGCGGATGGAGATATGGATGACGATGATGAGACTGTACACATTATACATGCCTTGCAACCTGGGGGATGCTGTACAGCGAGGTCTACCCAAATGTTGTGTGCTGGTGAATGGTCATTCAGTAGTGGGAGACGGGATGCACACCTGTGTTTTTACATTTTCAACATTTAAACCATCATTTACTCTATTTCCTTCTTTTAGAGTGCAGACTTCTGAGTGCAATGGTCATTCAGTGCCTGCTCTAATTGATACGAGGCATCTATTAAGGCGATGCCTGAGTCTATGATGATGGAACTGCCAACTATTCCTGTGTTAAGTGGGACTTCTACTAAAGTATTTGCTTTTGGAGCTTGTGAACCCCTTCCATTGGCTGGTGTTTTTACTGCTGAAATTTCACATGGTTCTCATATTGTGAAAACACTGGTGTATGTTACAAAGAAGGTCAAGGAATGCTGATGAGTTGCCAAACAGCCAAACAATTGCAATTGGTTGTCTTCGCCTTGGCCATCCATCAATGGACTGTTGATGACTTGCTGGTTCAGTTTTCGCCATTATTCAAAGGTATTGGCTGTTTGAAAAACAGGATGATTGAGCTGCATATTGACGAGTCCATTCAACCAGTGGCAATGCGTCATAGAAGGGTGGCTTTTCATCTTCGGCCAAAGGTGAAGGCGGAATTGGCAAAGCTCGAGTCAGCTGATATCATCAAAAAAGTGGAAGGCCTGACTCCTTGGGTATCCCCTATAGTGATTGCCCGTAAGCCTAAGCAACCTGGTGAAGTCCGTAGTTGTGTGGACATGCGCTTGCCCAACGTGGCGATTAAGCGTGAGCGGCACATCACCCCTACTATTGATGATATTGTGGTGGAAGTAAGCGGGTCTAGGTGGTTTTCCAAGATGGATCTCCGTGCTGGTTACCACCAGTTGATGCTTGACCCTGCTTCCAGAGTGATCACCACGTTTTCTACGCATGTAGGTTTACGACAATGTAAACGCTTAAGCTTTGGCATTTCCAGCTCCGCTGAGGTGTTCCAGGATACGATTTGTTGGGTGTTGTCTGGACTGGATGGCATAATTAATGTCAGTGATGACATTCTGGTCCAGGCCCCTACCTTGGATGGACATCTTAAGGGTGTGCTTCAGAGGATGTTAGATCATGGACTAACTTTACATAAGGAGAAATGCGAGTTCTTGAAGACAGACATTTCGTTCTTTGGGTATCATTTTTCACAAGATGGTGTATCTCCTGATCCTCTGAAGGTATGTGACATCCAGACTGCTTCTGCTCCTGTTAACGTGTCTGGTATAAGGAGCTTCATGGGAATGGTCAACTACTGTGGCCGCTTCATTCGTGGTTTGTCTGATTTAACAGCTCCTTTACCAGAACTTAGGGCCTCATTAGGATTGCGGTTTTTCTGCATCCTCCGGGCCGGCGGAAGTGTCCGCCGGCCCGGAGGATGCGGAAAAACTGCTACGGAGCCTTCAAAGACCCTCGCCAGATTAGGATGGCTGGGGGGTCAGGAAGACCAAAAGAACAAAAAGAAGGAGTACTACCCGATGAGGGTATGTGAAGGCTCTTGTCTAAACTCAGGAAGAAGTTCTCCTTTGTTAGGAAACCCCTCACTCACCACCTGGTGGTGACTTGCTTCATCATCGGGGCCCACCCAAGTGGCCTAGCGTCACTTGGGTGTGCTTCAACACCTGCAACTGCAGTGGAGCTGGTAGTGAAATGTGGGGTGCAAAAAAGAATGTGAGTGTTAAAAATGTCCTGGTATTCTTTAGTATAGAATTTTAATAAAAAAGATACTGGACAAAATTAAAAGGTCAGGTTGAGATAATAGTGGGGGAGTTACGGTCCACTTATCTCTATTTTATGTGTTGGTCGACATGTTTCTACCATTGGGGGAAAATCCCCGGTATTCCTCAGGACCAAAAACCAAGGAAGTGGGTGGTATGTGCCCCCTAAAAGACACACCCAGTCCTAAATCCTTGGACAACCAGAAGAAAAATCCACTTCTGGGACGCACACCTTAAATGGAGGGTGCTTTAAAAACCTGTTGGGAAGGAAAAGAAATGAATAAAATAATTACTATCCTGTTACGTAGTGTAGTGCTAGAGTGCAGGATTCGTGCAATTATTCTGGCTTCCCACAGTGGTGTTTTGCACAGTGCCTTCATCGGAGCTGAGCGTGTCTACATGTGTTTGTGCAAACGTGCTCTTAGCCATTTGAGATAGAATAAGGTCTGATATTGGCCTTAGTGCGTGCTATATAGTAAAGAAACATGCTGGCATCAAACTCAGGGGTGCACTATGTAGGAGTGCTCATATTGTGTACCGCCGTGGATTGAGTAATGTGCCAGCTAGGTAACATTAAATTATTTCTGTATGACCTGATCACAGTATGTGGTCAAAAAAAGGACAAACTGGACTGACAAACACACACAACATAGAATGATACAAAACTTAGGATATGGCAGATTGGAACAGGGCTTACAGTGCTAAAGCTCAACTCGAGCTGCATCAGGCAGGAGGGGGGCGCTACGCCGGTTCCAACATAGTCTAATGAAAAAGAGAAGACATGTTGGATGTGAGGAGGGGGGTGTTTCCTTTTTAGGCGCTGGCGTAGGCCTCCGTTGTTGGTCCTGTCTGTGAGGAAAGAAAAGTATAACTTACAGTTTCAGGGCGTGATCAGGCAGTTCACCTACTTCCCCGTGCTCGCTGCTCGGTAGGAATGAGACAGCGTGGGCGTGGTGTATAAAAGCGTGAAGTTGCTTCCGGTCCAGGCCGGGAGAGTATGGGTGCCTTAGAGGGACAGCAGTAGGCAAGGTAACCGGCAAGGGCCGCGCATGCGTGGTAGCGCGATAGCTGCGCATGCGTGGTAGCGCGAGGCTCGGATGCTGGTGGTGGGCGGGGGACGCGAAGGGCGGTTGTCATGGCAACGGCCAAACGGTGCGCCAGCGCAATGGAAATGTAAACAAGGTTGGCCCGGGAGTAGCGAAGTGAGCTCCTCGGCGCCGTGTTTTATGGGAATCAGAGAGACCGAGGGGTGCACAAGGTGACAGTATAGCGCTGAGTCTGCGCATATGTGTACATAAGTGGCCCTGGATATCGCCCGGCGTATCATGTACAGGCAAGAGAAGTTTCTTCAGTCTGTAGGGGATATAAACCAAGTGCCTATTTAGGTGATGGATGGCACACAAGGGGGGGGGGGGTTTTTTCATTGGTGTCATAAGTGGGGAACACTAGAAAAGTATAGGAAACAGGACATAGGGTTATCCTGAGTAACTGGCTGGGGATGTTTAAGGGAGTCTTGTTAACGGACTGAAGGGGTCCCTTCCGTCAGTGGGGCATACTGTGCCAGAGTAAGAAGGAAAGGTGACCTACAGCCTAAGGTGTGATCGTAACTGTGGGAGTCGGTATTCAGACAGATAAAAAAGGGATTCATCTCAGCACAGAGTTCCAAGGGATATTATCATTAAGCCCATGAATATGAGTGGAAAGTCTATATATCCATCTTTGTTCCTTTTCAAATAAGCGGGCCTGGATGTTGGGGCCCGCTTGCAGCTGTTCGATGACTGTCCACTTCATGTCGTTTGTAGTGTGGTTAGCCATTAGAAAATGATCTGTGAGTTTTGTTACGTTCTTTTTACATCTTATTGTACTTCTGTGTTCACAGATTCGTTGTTTTATTTTTCGCGTCGTCATGCCGACGTACGGTTTGCCACAGGTGCAGGTGATAAGATAAACAACATTGGAGCTATTGCAGTTAGTGTGGGACCTCTGCTCCCATGTCTTTCCTGGTTCCAAAATGATGGTCTTGGTATTTTCAGTGAGATGACATACGCTGCAGTCCCCACAGCGTGAATGTCCAGTGACTGGTGGTAAGCCCCAAATTTGAGTCAGTGTTGGTTCGTTGGTGTTGTGATTAATTTTGGGTCTAGTGTTCACCAAGGTGTTTTTTAGACTGTTCGCTTTCTTGTACGAGAAGAGTGGTTTCTCCCAGTGGAATGATCCGGAATTGATAATTGACCAATGTTTTTTGATACTTTTACTCACTTCATTGGAAATGATATTATAGGTCGTGACACATGTCAGAGGAATGTTCTCAGTATCTTTTACAACTTCTTCAAGAAGGGCTTGCCGTGGTTGGTTCCTTGCCCGTTGTCGGCATTTTTTAGTGATCTTAGTGGGGTATCCACGCTGAGACAGTTTGGTGGACAGGTCATCCGCTTGTTCTTTGAAATCCTGGAGACTTGTACAATTCCTCCGTAGTCTAAGGTATTGGCCATAGGGGAGGTTTTCCCGTAGGGGCCGCGGATGAAAACTCTCAAACCTAAGGAGGTTATTCTTGGCCGTAGGTTTGAAATGAGTCTTAGTGGTCAAGGTGTCCTGTTTTTTTTGGATTTCAATGTCTAAAAAGATCATTTTCTCTTTGTCTATGCTGTGGGTGAAGTGTAGGTGTGGGTCACGTGCATTGATCCAGGTTATAAAGGTTGTTAATGTCTCCTGGGGGCCCTTCCAGATTGCCAGCACGTCGTCAATGTAACGGCGCCAGAACACCAGGTTTCCAAGGTAAGGGTTATTGGATGAGAGTATGTGTTGTGTCTCAAAATCAAACACGTAGAGTCCGGCTATGCTGGGAGCAAAAACACTGCCCATTGATGTGCCCCCTATTTGGAGGTACAGGGATCCCTCGAATTCAAAAAAGTTCCTTTTGAGAGCCAGGGTGGCACAATCGATGATGAAGTTGACGGGTGTTCTGTGTTCCCATGTGGTTTTTTCCAGAGTTTCCTTCAGTACTCTTATGGTGGCGTCTTGGGGAATGTTAGTATAGAGACTCTCTATGTCCAGACTGATCAATATCATGTCTTCCTCCATTTTTATGGTTTCTAAGATGGT
This sequence comes from Lissotriton vulgaris, assembly GCF_964263255.1. Classification (NCBI taxonomy): domain Eukaryota; kingdom Metazoa; phylum Chordata; class Amphibia; order Caudata; family Salamandridae; genus Lissotriton; species Lissotriton vulgaris. The sequence goes on along the minus strand of NC_141697.1, from coordinate 819,048,517 downwards.
GAGGAGGTTTTTAGTATCTTTCAAATAGGTTGCAGTCCCTTGCACAATTGGTTTCAAAAAGTGGTCGCAGAATCTAGACAATGGTTCGAGGAGTGAGCCTATTCCGGATACTATGGGTCTCCCAGGAGGAGGATTTTTATTCTTGTGCATTTTAGGGACTATGTAGAAATATGGTATTTTCTCTTCCGTTTTGGTCAGATAGTCCGCTTCCTGTTTGGATATTTCGCCTCTGTATTCTGCTTCTTCCACCAAGTTCGTGATTTCTCTTTTGAGATCATCTGTGGGATCCTGGGTGAGGGGGAGGTAATTGTTCCTGTCCTCTAACAATCGTCTGCATTCCTGTTGGTAATCGATGGCATTCATGATCACTAACCCTCCGCCTTTATCGGCTGGTTTGATGACGATTGTATCATCCCTTTTGAGGTCTGATAAAGCTCTTCTCTCTGCTCCACTGATGTTCTGATAGCGTTTGGGGATTCTTGTGGACTCTATGTCTTTAAACACTGCCTGCTCAAATGTGTTTATCTCCACAGGAACGGTGTGTGGTGGTGGGACAAAAGTTGACTTGATTTTTAGGCCTGTTTCATTAGGTATTTCCTCCGTGTTTTCTTTGTTGGTTTTCTCAAAGAACGCTCTGAGTTTTAGTTTTCTGAAGAATCCAGCTAGTTCGCAGTGTAATTTGAATCTATCAAGATTTGCAGTTGGGACAAATCCTAGTCCTTTATTGAGGACTTTCTTTTCGATGTCTGTTAGGACATGTGACGATAAATTGGTCACTAGGTCCTCATGTTGCTGGGGCCCGCTTTGTTGGATGCGGTTTTGTTCCTGGTGTTGCTGCTCACACTGTCCTCTTCCTCCCAATGGACGGTGTTGCCCCTTCTGTTGCGTCCTCTCCCGCGCCTGCCTCTGTTCTGAAAAGGAGGGCGGTATTGGTTTTGTTGAAATGGATATTGCTGGAAGGGGGGTTGCCATCCGTACATTGGAAATTGTTGTGGTTGTTGGTATGGATTGAAAGGGGGTTGATTATATTGTGGCCACTGGTAATTACCTTGGTAGCCACCTCTCTTTTTCTGTCGCGGGGTGCTATTATTTGAGCCACCACTATTGTTGGAACTGTGGGAAGCATTACTGGATGCATCAGAGTCTTGGTCCTGTGCGCTGGTTCCTTTGTAGTCTTTATCTGAGTATGGGTAGGCCTTGACAAAAGAGAATTTTTTAAGATCTTTTTGGAATTTTGAGACCTTCTGTTGGGTTAGATTTTCCTTATATTCGTTGATCTCCTTATTTATTTCATCCAGTCTCTTTTTGTACCCTGTGATGGTGGCTTTTATTTGGCCTTCTACATTTTGGATTTCTATTTGGATTTTTTCTGAGAGTCTTATGGCTGTTTTTAAAATCAACATGATCCAGTCATGCGTACAGTGCCAAGCTATTAGTGCCCAATCCCTTCTAAATTCTTCATCCTCCAAGAAAATCCGTGGGGCATTGGTCACTAATAGGCCTTTGGGGGCCATATTGTTTGTAACATACTCTTTGAGAATAGTTCCATGGAGTATCGTCCTGATTCGGTTGCGTTTAAGTTCAGAGAGTTTTTCCCACTCAGATGTCTGTGAAATGGTGTTGCTAATGCCAGGATCTGCAAAAGCATTTAGATCGCTCATGATTGAGTCTATTTCTTCTGTCGAAAAAGATAAACCCTGATTTTCCGCCATCCTAGTGTAGTGATCACTCCGTTGTGTGTGTAGTTTGAGAGAAAAGAAAGTCTTAGACTCTCGCAGCTGTGCGCTGCCCAACACTTGAAAAACAAATAGGAGAGTAAGGAGTTGTGTCCGTGAACGTCGGACGGGGAATACTCCTGATTCCCTGGTCAAGGATCAAAAGAACAAAAAGAAGGAGTACTACCCGATGAGGGTATGTGAAGGCTCTTGTCTAAACTCAGGAAGAAGTTCTCCTTTGTTAGGAAACCCCTCACTCACCACCTGGTGGTGACTTGCTTCATCATCGGGGCCCACCCAAGTGGCCTAGCGTCACTTGGGTGTGCTTCAACACCTGCAACTGCAGTGGAGCTGGTAGTGAAATGTGGGGTGCAAAAAAGAATGTGAGTGTTAAAAATGTCCTGGTATTCTTTAGTATAGAATTTTAATAAAAAAGATACTGGACAAAATTAAAAGGTCAGGTTGAGATAATAGTGGGGGAGTTACGGTCCACTTATCTCTATTTTATGTGTTGGTCGACATGTTTCTACCATTGGGGGAAAATCCCCGGTATTCCTCAGGACCAAAAACCAAGGAAGTGGGTGGTATGTGCCCCCTAAAAGACACACCCAGTCCTAAATCCTTGGACAACCAGAAGAAAAATCCACTTCTGGGACGCACACCTTAAATGGAGGGTGCTTTAAAAACCTGTTGGGAAGGAAAAGAAATGAATAAAATAATTACTATCCTGTTACGTAGTGTAGTGCTAGAGTGCAGGATTCGTGCAATTATTCTGGCTTCCCACAGTGGTGTTTTGCACAGTGCCTTCATCGGAGCTGAGCGTGTCTACATGTGTTTGTGCAAACGTGCTCTTAGCCATTTGAGATAGAATAAGGTCTGATATTGGCCTTAGTGCGTGCTATATAGTAAAGAAACATGCTGGCATCAAACTCAGGGGTGCACTATGTAGGAGTGCTCATATTGTGTACCGCCGTGGATTGAGTAATGTGCCAGCTAGGTAACATTAAATTATTTCTGTATGACCTGATCACAGTATGTGGTCAAAAAAAGGACAAACTGGACTGACAAACACACACAACATAGAATGATACAAAACTTAGGATATGGCAGATTGGAACAGGGCTTACAGTGCTAAAGCTCAACTCGAGCTGCATCAGGCAGGAGGGGGGCGCTACGCCGGTTCCAACATAGTCTAATGAAAAAGAGAAGACATGTTGGATGTGAGGAGGGGGGTGTTTCCTTTTTAGGCGCTGGCGTAGGCCTCCGTTGTTGGTCCTGTCTGTGAGGAAAGAAAAGTATAACTTACAGTTTCAGGGCGTGATCAGGCAGTTCACCTACTTCCCCGTGCTCGCTGCTCGGTAGGAATGAGACAGCGTGGGCGTGGTGTATAAAAGCGTGAAGTTGCTTCCGGTCCAGGCCGGGAGAGTATGGGTGCCTTAGAGGGACAGCAGTAGGCAAGGTAACCGGCAAGGGCCGCGCATGCGTGGTAGCGCGATAGCTGCGCATGCGTGGTAGCGCGAGGCTCGGATGCTGGTGGTGGGCGGGGGACGCGAAGGGCGGTTGTCATGGCAACGGCCAAACGGTGCGCCAGCGCAATGGAAATGTAAACAAGGTTGGCCCGGGAGTAGCGAAGTGAGCTCCTCGGCGCCGTGTTTTATGGGAATCAGAGAGACCGAGGGGTGCACAAGGTGACAGTATAGCGCTGAGTCTGCGCATATGTGTACATAAGTGGCCCTGGATATCGCCCGGCGTATCATGTACAGGCAAGAGAAGTTTCTTCAGTCTGTAGGGGATATAAACCAAGTGCCTATTTAGGTGATGGATGGCACACAAGGGGGGGGGGGTTTTTTTCATTGGTGTCATAAGTGGGGAACACTAGAAAAGTATAGGAAACAGGACATAGGGTTATCCTGAGTAACTGGCTGGGGATGTTTAAGGGAGTCTTGTTAACGGACTGAAGGGGTCCCTTCCGTCAGTGGGGCATACTGTGCCAGAGTAAGAAGGAAAGGTGACCTACAGCCTAAGGTGTGATCGTAACTGTGGGAGTCGGTATTCAGACAGATAAAAAAGGGATTCATCTCAGCACAGAGTTCCAAGGGATATTATCATTAAGCCCATGAATATGAGTGGAAAGTCTATATATCCATCTTTGTTCCTTTTCAAATAAGCGGGCCTGGATGTTGGGGCCCGCTTGCAGCTGTTCGATGACTGTCCACTTCATGTCGTTTGTAGTGTGGTTAGCCATTAGAAAATGATCTGTGAGTTTTGTTACGTTCTTTTTACATCTTATTGTACTTCTGTGTTCACAGATTCGTTGTTTTATTTTTCGCGTCGTCATGCCGACGTACGGTTTGCCACAGGTGCAGGTGATAAGATAAACAACATTGGAGCTATTGCAGTTAGTGTGGGACCTCTGCTCCCATGTCTTTCCTGGTTCCAAAATGATGGTCTTGGTATTTTCAGTGAGATGACATACGCTGCAGTCCCCACAGCGTGAATGTCCAGTGACTGGTGGTAAGCCCCAAATTTGAGTCAGTGTTGGTTCGTTGGTGTTGTGATTAATTTTGGGTCTAGTGTTCACCAAGGTGTTTTTTAGACTGTTCGCTTTCTTGTACGAGAAGAGTGGTTTCTCCCAGTGGAATGATCCGGAATTGATAATTGACCAATGTTTTTTGATACTTTTACTCACTTCATTGGAAATGATATTATAGGTCGTGACACATGTCAGAGGAATGTTCTCAGTATCTTTTACAACTTCTTCAAGAAGGGCTTGCCGTGGTTGGTTCCTTGCCCGTTGTCGGCATTTTTTAGTGATCTTAGTGGGGTATCCACGCTGAGACAGTTTGGTGGACAGGTCATCCGCTTGTTCTTTGAAATCCTGGAGACTTGTACAATTCCTCCGTAGTCTAAGGTATTGGCCATAGGGGAGGTTTTCCCGTAGGGGCCGCGGATGAAAACTCTCAAACCTAAGGAGGTTATTCTTGGCCGTAGGTTTGAAATGAGTCTTAGTGGTCAAGGTGTCCTGTTTTTTTTGGATTTCAATGTCTAAAAAGATCATTTTCTCTTTGTCTATGCTGTGGGTGAAGTGTAGGTGTGGGTCACGTGCATTGATCCAGGTTATAAAGGTTGTTAATGTCTCCTGGGGGCCCTTCCAGATTGCCAGCACGTCGTCAATGTAACGGCGCCAGAACACCAGGTTTCCAAGGTAAGGGTTATTGGATGAGAGTATGTGTTGTGTCTCAAAATCAAACACGTAGAGTCCGGCTATGCTGGGAGCAAAAACACTGCCCATTGATGTGCCCCCTATTTGGAGGTACAGGGATCCCTCGAATTCAAAAAAGTTCCTTTTGAGAGCCAGGGTGGCACAATCGATGATGAAGTTGACGGGTGTTCTGTGTTCCCATGTGGTTTTTTCCAGAGTTTCCTTCAGTACTCTTATGGTGGCGTCTTGGGGAATGTTAGTATAGAGACTCTCTATGTCCAGACTGATCAATATCATGTCTTCCTCCATTTTTATGGTTTCTAAGATGGTGAGGAGGTTTTTAGTATCTTTCAAATAGGTTGCAGTCCCTTGCACAATTGGTTTCAAAAAGTGGTCGCAGAATCTAGACAATGGTTCGAGGAGTGAGCCTATTCCGGATACTATGGGTCTCCCAGGAGGAGGATTTTTATTCTTGTGCATTTTAGGGACTATGTAGAAATATGGTATTTTCTCTTCCGTTTTGGTCAGATAGTCCGCTTCCTGTTTGGATATTTCGCCTCTGTATTCTGCTTCTTCCACCAAGTTCGTGATTTCTCTTTTGAGATCATCTGTGGGATCCTGGGTGAGGGGGAGGTAATTGTTCCTGTCCTCTAACAATCGTCTGCATTCCTGTTGGTAATCGATGGCATTCATGATCACTAACCCTCCGCCTTTATCGGCTGGTTTGATGACGATTGTATCATCCCTTTTGAGGTCTGATAAAGCTCTTCTCTCTGCTCCACTGATGTTCTGATAGCGTTTGGGGATTCTTGTGGACTCTATGTCTTTAAACACTGCCTGCTCAAATGTGTTTATCTCCACAGGAACGGTGTGTGGTGGTGGGACAAAAGTTGACTTGATTTTTAGGCCTGTTTCATTAGGTATTTCCTCCGTGTTTTCTTTGTTGGTTTTCTCAAAGAACGCTCTGAGTTTTAGTTTTCTGAAGAATCCAGCTAGTTCGCAGTGTAATTTGAATCTATCAAGATTTGCAGTTGGGACAAATCCTAGTCCTTTATTGAGGACTTTCTTTTCGATGTCTGTTAGGACATGTGACGATAAATTGGTCACTAGGTCCTCATGTTGCTGGGGCCCGCTTTGTTGGATGCGGTTTTGTTCCTGGTGTTGCTGCTCACACTGTCCTCTTCCTCCCAATGGACGGTGTTGCCCCTTCTGTTGCGTCCTCTCCCGCGCCTGCCTCTGTTCTGAAAAGGAGGGCGGTATTGGTTTTGTTGAAATGGATATTGCTGGAAGGGGGGTTGCCATCCGTACATTGGAAATTGTTGTGGTTGTTGGTATGGATTGAAAGGGGGTTGATTATATTGTGGCCACTGGTAATTACCTTGGTAGCCACCTCTCTTTTTCTGTCGCGGGGTGCTATTATTTGAGCCACCACTATTGTTGGAACTGTGGGAAGCATTACTGGATGCATCAGAGTCTTGGTCCTGTGCGCTGGTTCCTTTGTAGTCTTTATCTGAGTATGGGTAGGCCTTGACAAAAGAGAATTTTTTAAGATCTTTTTGGAATTTTGAGACCTTCTGTTGGGTTAGATTTTCCTTATATTCGTTGATCTCCTTATTTATTTCATCCAGTCTCTTTTTGTACCCTGTGATGGTGGCTTTTATTTGGCCTTCTACATTTTGGATTTCTATTTGGATTTTTTCTGAGAGTCTTATGGCTGTTTTTAAAATCAACATGATCCAGTCATGCGTACAGTGCCAAGCTATTAGTGCCCAATCCCTTCTAAATTCTTCATCCTCCAAGAAAATCCGTGGGGCATTGGTCACTAATAGGCCTTTGGGGGCCATATTGTTTGTAACATACTCTTTGAGAATAGTTCCATGGAGTATCGTCCTGATTCGGTTGCGTTTAAGTTCAGAGAGTTTTTCCCACTCAGATGTCTGTGAAATGGTGTTGCTAATGCCAGGATCTGCAAAAGCATTTAGATCGCTCATGATTGAGTCTATTTCTTCTGTCGAAAAAGATAAACCCTGATTTTCCGCCATCCTAGTGTAGTGATCACTCCGTTGTGTGTGTAGTTTGAGAGAAAAGAAAGTCTTAGACTCTCGCAGCTGTGCGCTGCCCAACACTTGAAAAACAAATAGGAGAGTAAGGAGTTGTGTCCGTGAACGTCGGACGGGGAATACTCCTGATTCCCTGGTCAAGGATCAAAAGAACAAAAAGAAGGAGTACTACCCGATGAGGGTATGTGAAGGCTCTTGTCTAAACTCAGGAAGAAGTTCTCCTTTGTTAGGAAACCCCTCACTCACCACCTGGTGGTGACTTGCTTCATCATCGGGGCCCACCCAAGTGGCCTAGCGTCACTTGGGTGTGCTTCAACACCTGCAACTGCAGTGGAGCTGGTAGTGAAATGTGGGGTGCAAAAAAGAATGTGAGTGTTAAAAATGTCCTGGTATTCTTTAGTATAGAATTTTAATAAAAAAGATACTGGACAAAATTAAAAGGTCAGGTTGAGATAATAGTGGGGGAGTTACGGTCCACTTATCTCTATTTTATGTGTTGGTCGACATGTTTCTACCATTGGGGGAAAATCCCCGGTATTCCTCAGGACCAAAAACCAAGGAAGTGGGTGGTATGTGCCCCCTAAAAGACACACCCAGTCCTAAATCCTTGGACAACCAGAAGAAAAATCCACTTCTGGGACGCACACCTTAAATGGAGGGTGCTTTAAAAACCTGTTGGGAAGGAAAAGAAATGAATAAAATAATTACTATCCTGTTACGTAGTGTAGTGCTAGAGTGCAGGATTCGTGCAATTATTCTGGCTTCCCACAGTGGTGTTTTGCACAGTGCCTTCATCGGAGCTGAGCGTGTCTACATGTGTTTGTGCAAACGTGCTCTTAGCCATTTGAGATAGAATAAGGTCTGATATTGGCCTTAGTGCGTGCTATATAGTAAAGAAACATGCTGGCATCAAACTCAGGGGTGCACTATGTAGGAGTGCTCATATTGTGTACCGCCGTGGATTGAGTAATGTGCCAGCTAGGTAACATTAAATTATTTCTGTATGACCTGATCACAGTATGTGGTCAAAAAAAGGACAAACTGGACTGACAAACACACACAACATAGAATGATACAAAACTTAGGATATGGCAGATTGGAACAGGGCTTACAGTGCTAAAGCTCAACTCGAGCTGCATCAGGCAGGAGGGGGGCGCTACGCCGGTTCCAACATAGTCTAATGAAAAAGAGAAGACATGTTGGATGTGAGGAGGGGGGTGTTTCCTTTTTAGGCGCTGGCGTAGGCCTCCGTTGTTGGTCCTGTCTGTGAGGAAAGAAAAGTATAACTTACAGTTTCAGGGCGTGATCAGGCAGTTCACCTACTTCCCCGTGCTCGCTGCTCGGTAGGAATGAGACAGCGTGGGCGTGGTGTATAAAAGCGTGAAGTTGCTTCCGGTCCAGGCCGGGAGAGTATGGGTGCCTTAGAGGGACAGCAGTAGGCAAGGTAACCGGCAAGGGCCGCGCATGCGTGGTAGCGCGATAGCTGCGCATGCGTGGTAGCGCGAGGCTCGGATGCTGGTGGTGGGCGGGGGACGCGAAGGGCGGTTGTCATGGCAACGGCCAAACGGTGCGCCAGCGCAATGGAAATGTAAACAAGGTTGGCCCGGGAGTAGCGAAGTGAGCTCCTCGGCGCCGTGTTTTATGGGAATCAGAGAGACCGAGGGGTGCACAAGGTGACAGTATAGCGCTGAGTCTGCGCATATGTGTACATAAGTGGCCCTGGATATCGCCCGGCGTATCATGTACAGGCAAGAGAAGTTTCTTCAGTCTGTAGGGGATATAAACCAAGTGCCTATTTAGGTGATGGATGGCACACAAGGGGGGGGGGGGTTTTTTCATTGGTGTCATAAGTGGGGAACACTAGAAAAGTATAGGAAACAGGACATAGGGTTATCCTGAGTAACTGGCTGGGGATGTTTAAGGGAGTCTTGTTAACGGACTGAAGGGGTCCCTTCCGTCAGTGGGGCATACTGTGCCAGAGTAAGAAGGAAAGGTGACCTACAGCCTAAGGTGTGATCGTAACTGTGGGAGTCGGTATTCAGACAGATAAAAAAGGGATTCATCTCAGCACAGAGTTCCAAGGGATATTATCATTAAGCCCATGAATATGAGTGGAAAGTCTATATATCCATCTTTGTTCCTTTTCAAATAAGCGGGCCTGGATGTTGGGGCCCGCTTGCAGCTGTTCGATGACTGTCCACTTCATGTCGTTTGTAGTGTGGTTAGCCATTAGAAAATGATCTGTGAGTTTTGTTACGTTCTTTTTACATCTTATTGTACTTCTGTGTTCACAGATTCGTTGTTTTATTTTTCGCGTCGTCATGCCGACGTACGGTTTGCCACAGGTGCAGGTGATAAGATAAACAACATTGGAGCTATTGCAGTTAGTGTGGGACCTCTGCTCCCATGTCTTTCCTGGTTCCAAAATGATGGTCTTGGTATTTTCAGTGAGATGACATACGCTGCAGTCCCCACAGCGTGAATGTCCAGTGACTGGTGGTAAGCCCCAAATTTGAGTCAGTGTTGGTTCGTTGGTGTTGTGATTAATTTTGGGTCTAGTGTTCACCAAGGTGTTTTTTAGACTGTTCGCTTTCTTGTACGAGAAGAGTGGTTTCTCCCAGTGGAATGATCCGGAATTGATAATTGACCAATGTTTTTTGATACTTTTACTCACTTCATTGGAAATGATATTATAGGTCGTGACACATGTCAGAGGAATGTTCTCAGTATCTTTTACAACTTCTTCAAGAAGGGCTTGCCGTGGTTGGTTCCTTGCCCGTTGTCGGCATTTTTTAGTGATCTTAGTGGGGTATCCACGCTGAGACAGTTTGGTGGACAGGTCATCCGCTTGTTCTTTGAAATCCTGGAGACTTGTACAATTCCTCCGTAGTCTAAGGTATTGGCCATAGGGGAGGTTTTCCCGTAGGGGCCGCGGATGAAAACTCTCAAACCTAAGGAGGTTATTCTTGGCCGTAGGTTTGAAATGAGTCTTAGTGGTCAAGGTGTCCTGTTTTTTTTGGATTTCAATGTCTAAAAAGATCATTTTCTCTTTGTCTATGCTGTGGGTGAAGTGTAGGTGTGGGTCACGTGCATTGATCCAGGTTATAAAGGTTGTTAATGTCTCCTGGGGGCCCTTCCAGATTGCCAGCACGTCGTCAATGTAACGGCGCCAGAACACCAGGTTTCCAAGGTAAGGGTTATTGGATGAGAGTATGTGTTGTGTCTCAAAATCAAACACGTAGAGTCCGGCTATGCTGGGAGCAAAAACACTGCCCATTGATGTGCCCCCTATTTGGAGGTACAGGGATCCCTCGAATTCAAAAAAGTTCCTTTTGAGAGCCAGGGTGGCACAATCGATGATGAAGTTGACGGGTGTTCTGTGTTCCCATGTGGTTTTTTCCAGAGTTTCCTTCAGTACTCTTATGGTGGCGTCTTGGGGAATGTTAGTATAGAGACTCTCTATGTCCAGACTGATCAATATCATGTCTTCCTCCATTTTTATGGTTTCTAAGATGGTGAGGAGGTTTTTAGTATCTTTCAAATAGGTTGCAGTCCCTTGCACAATTGGTTTCAAAAAGTGGTCGCAGAATCTAGACAATGGTTCGAGGAGTGAGCCTATTCCGGATACTATGGGTCTCCCAGGAGGAGGATTTTTATTCTTGTGCATTTTAGGGACTATGTAGAAATATGGTATTTTCTCTTCCGTTTTGGTCAGATAGTCCGCTTCCTGTTTGGATATTTCGCCTCTGTATTCTGCTTCTTCCACCAAGTTCGTGATTTCTCTTTTGAGATCATCTGTGGGATCCTGGGTGAGGGGGAGGTAATTGTTCCTGTCCTCTAACAATCGTCTGCATTCCTGTTGGTAATCGATGGCATTCATGATCACTAACCCTCCGCCTTTATCGGCTGGTTTGATGACGATTGTATCATCCCTTTTGAGGTCTGATAAAGCTCTTCTCTCTGATCCACTGATGTTCTGATAGCGTTTGGGGATTCTTGTGGACTCTATGTCTTTAAACACTGCCTGCTCAAATGTGTTTATCTCCACAGGAACGGTGTGTGGTGGTGGGACAAAAGTTGACTTGATTTTTAGGCCTGTTTCATTAGGTATTTCCTCCGTGTTTTCTTTGTTGGTTTTCTCAAAGAACGCTCTGAGTTTTAGTTTTCTGAAGAATCCAGCTAGTTCGCAGTGTAATTTGAATCTATCAAGATTTGCAGTTGGGACAAATCCTAGTCCTTTATTGAGGACTTTCTTTTCGATGTCTGTTAGGACATGTGACGATAAATTGGTCACTAGGTCCTCATGTTGCTGGGGCCCGCTTTGTTGGATGCGGTTTTGTTCCTGGTGTTGCTGCTCACACTGTCCTCTTCCTCCCAATGGACGGTGTTGCCCCTTCTGTTGCGTCCTCTCCCGCGCCTGCCTCTGTTCTGAAAAGGAGGGCGGTATTGGTTTTGTTGAAATGGATATTGCTGGAAGGGGGGTTGCCATCCGTACATTGGAAATTGTTGTGGTTGTTGGTATGGATTGAAAGGGGGTTGATTATATTGTGGCCACTGGTAATTACCTTGGTAGCCACCTCTCTTTTTCTGTCGCGGGGTGCTATTATTTGAGCCACCACTATTGTTGGAACTGTGGGAAGCATTACTGGATGCATCAGAGTCTTGGTCCTGTGCGCTGGTTCCTTTGTAGTCTTTATCTGAGTATGGGTAGGCCTTGACAAAAGAGAATTTTTTAAGATCTTTTTGGAATTTTGAGACCTTCTGTTGGGTTAGATTTTCCTTATATTCGTTGATCTCCTTATTTATTTCATCCAGTCTCTTTTTGTACCCTGTGATGGTGGCTTTTATTTGGCCTTCTACATTTTGGATTTCTATTTGGATTTTTTCTGAGAGTCTTATGGCTGTTTTTAAAATCAACATGATCCAGTCATGCGTACAGTGCCAAGCTATTAGTGCCCAATCCCTTCTAAATTCTTCATCCTCCAAGAAAATCCGTGGGGCATTGGTCACTAATAGGCCTTTGGGGGCCATATTGTTTGTAACATACTCTTTGAGAATAGTTCCATGGAGTATCGTCCTGATTCGGTTGCGTTTAAGTTCAGAGAGTTTTTCCCACTCAGATGTCTGTGAAATGGTGTTGCTAATGCCAGGATCTGCAAAAGCATTTAGATCGCTCATGATTGAGTCTATTTCTTCTGTCGAAAAAGATAAACCCTGATTTTCCGCCATCCTAGTGTAGTGATCACTCCGTTGTGTGTGTAGTTTGAGAGAAAAGAAAGTCTTAGACTCTCGCAGCTGTGCGCTGCCCAACACTTGAAAAACAAATAGGAGAGTAAGGAGTTGTGTCCGTGAACGTCGGACGGGGAATACTCCTGATTCCCTGGTCAAGGATCAAAAGAACAAAAAGAAGGAGTACTACCCGATGAGGGTATGTGAAGGCTCTTGTCTAAACTCAGGAAGAAGTTCTCCTTTGTTAGGAAACCCCTCACTCACCACCTGGTGGTGACTTGCTTCATCATCGGGGCCCACCCAAGTGGCCTAGCGTCACTTGGGTGTGCTTCAACACCTGCAACTGCAGTGGAGCTGGTAGTGAAATGTGGGGTGCAAAAAAGAATGTGAGTGTTAAAAATGTCCTGGTATTCTTTAGTATAGAATTTTAATAAAAAAGATACTGGACAAAATTAAAAGGTCAGGTTGAGATAATAGTGGGGGAGTTACGGTCCACTTATCTCTATTTTATGTGTTGGTCGACATGTTTCTACCATTGGGGGAAAATCCCCGGTATTCCTCAGGACCAAAAACCAAGGAAGTGGGTGGTATGTGCCCCCTAAAAGACACACCCAGTCCTAAATCCTTGGACAACCAGAAGAAAAATCCACTTCTGGGACGCACACCTTAAATGGAGGGTGCTTTAAAAACCTGTTGGGAAGGAAAAGAAATGAATAAAATAATTACTATCCTGTTACGTAGTGTAGTGCTAGAGTGCAGGATTCGTGCAATTATTCTGGCTTCCCACAGTGGTGTTTTGCACAGTGCCTTCATCGGAGCTGAGCGTGTCTACATGTGTTTGTGCAAACGTGCTCTTAGCCATTTGAGATAGAATAAGGTCTGATATTGGCCTTAGTGCGTGCTATATAGTAAAGAAACATGCTGGCATCAAACTCAGGGGTGCACTATGTAGGAGTGCTCATATTGTGTACCGCCGTGGATTGAGTAATGTGCCAGCTAGGTAACATTAAATTATTTCTGTATGACCTGATCACAGTATGTGGTCAAAAAAAGGACAAACTGGACTGACAAACACACACAACATAGAATGATACAAAACTTAGGATATGGCAGATTGGAACAGGGCTTACAGTGCTAAAGCTCAACTCGAGCTGCATCAGGCAGGAGGGGGGCGCTACGCCGGTTCCAACATAGTCTAATGAAAAAGAGAAGACATGTTGGATGTGAGGAGGGGGGTGTTTCCTTTTTAGGCGCTGGCGTAGGCCTCCGTTGTTGGTCCTGTCTGTGAGGAAAGAAAAGTATAACTTACAGTTTCAGGGCGTGATCAGGCAGTTCACCTACTTCCCCGTGCTCGCTGCTCGGTAGGAATGAGACAGCGTGGGCGTGGTGTATAAAAGCGTGAAGTTGCTTCCGGTCCAGGCCGGGAGAGTATGGGTGCCTTAGAGGGACAGCAGTAGGCAAGGTAACCGGCAAGGGCCGCGCATGCGTGGTAGCGCGATAGCTGCGCATGCGTGGTAGCGCGAGGCTCGGATGCTGGTGGTGGGCGGGGGACGCGAAGGGCGGTTGTCATGGCAACGGCCAAACGGTGCGCCAGCGCAATGGAAATGTAAACAAGGTTGGCCCGGGAGTAGCGAAGTGAGCTCCTCGGCGCCGTGTTTTATGGGAATCAGAGAGACCGAGGGGTGCACAAGGTGACAGTATAGCGCTGAGTCTGCGCATATGTGTACATAAGTGGCCCTGGATATCGCCCGGCGTATCATGTACAGGCAAGAGAAGTTTCTTCAGTCTGTAGGGGATATAAACCAAGTGCCTATTTAGGTGATGGATGGCACACAAGGAGGGGGGTTTTTTTTTCATTGGTGTCATAAGTGGGGAACACTAGAAAAGTATAGGAAACAGGACATAGGGTTATCCTGAGTAACTGGCTGGGGATGTTTAAGGGAGTCTTGTTAACGGACTGAAGGGGTCCCTTCCGTCAGTGGGGCATACTGTGCCAGAGTAAGAAGGAAAGGTGACCTACAGCCTAAGGTGTGATCGTAACTGTGGGAGTCGGTATTCAGACAGATAAAAAAGGGATTCATCTCAGCACAGAGTTCCAAGGGATATTATCATTAAGCCCATGAATATGAGTGGAAAGTCTATATATCCATCTTTGTTCCTTTTCAAATAAGCGGGCCTGGATGTTGGGGCCCGCTTGCAGCTGTTCGATGACTGTCCACTTCATGTCGTTTGTAGTGTGGTTAGCCATTAGAAAATGATCTGTGAGTTTTGTTACGTTCTTTTTACATCTTATTGTACTTCTGTGTTCACAGATTCGTTGTTTTATTTTTCGCGTCGTCATGCCGACGTACGGTTTGCCACAGGTGCAGGTGATAAGATAAACAACATTGGAGCTATTGCAGTTAGTGTGGGACCTCTGCTCCCATGTCTTTCCTGGTTCCAAAATGATGGTCTTGGTATTTTCAGTGAGATGACATACGCTGCAGTCCCCACAGCGTGAATGTCCAGTGACTGGTGGTAAGCCCCAAATTTGAGTCAGTGTTGGTTCGTTGGTGTTGTGATTAATTTTGGGTCTAGTGTTCACCAAGGTGTTTTTTAGACTGTTCGCTTTCTTGTACGAGAAGAGTGGTTTCTCCCAGTGGAATGATCCGGAATTGATAATTGACCAATGTTTTTTGATACTTTTACTCACTTCATTGGAAATGATATTATAGGTCGTGACACATGTCAGAGGAATGTTCTCAGTATCTTTTACAACTTCTTCAAGAAGGGCTTGCCGTGGTTGGTTCCTTGCCCGTTGTCGGCATTTTTTAGTGATCTTAGTGGGGTATCCACGCTGAGACAGTTTGGTGGACAGGTCATCCGCTTGTTCTTTGAAATCCTGGAGACTTGTACAATTCCTCCGTAGTCTAAGGTATTGGCCATAGGGGAGGTTTTCCCGTAGGGGCCGCGGATGAAAACTCTCAAACCTAAGGAGGTTATTCTTGGCCGTAGGTTTGAAATGAGTCTTAGTGGTCAAGGTGTCCTGTTTTTTTTGGATTTCAATGTCTAAAAAGATCATTTTCTCTTTGTCTATGCTGTGGGTGAAGTGTAGGTGTGGGTCACGTGCATTGATCCAGGTTATAAAGGTTGTTAATGTCTCCTGGGGGCCCTTCCAGATTGCCAGCACGTCGTCAATGTAACGGCGCCAGAACACCAGGTTTCCAAGGTAAGGGTTATTGGATGAGAGTATGTGTTGTGTCTCAAAATCAAACACGTAGAGTCCGGCTATGCTGGGAGCAAAAACACTGCCCATTGATGTGCCCCCTATTTGGAGGTACAGGGATCCCTCGAATTCAAAAAAGTTCCTTTTGAGAGCCAGGGTGGCACAATCGATGATGAAGTTGACGGGTGTTCTGTGTTCCCATGTGGTTTTTTCCAGAGTTTCCTTCAGTACTCTTATGGTGGCGTCTTGGGGAATGTTAGTATAGAGACTCTCTATGTCCAGACTGATCAATATCATGTCTTCCTCCATTTTTATGGTTTCTAAGATGGTGAGGAGGTTTTTAGTATCTTTCAAATAGGTTGCAGTCCCTTGCACAATTGGTTTCAAAAAGTGGTCGCAGAATCTAGACAATGGTTCGAGGAGTGAGCCTATTCCGGATACTATGGGTCTCCCAGGAGGAGGATTTTTATTCTTGTGCATTTTAGGGACTATGTAGAAATATGGTATTTTCTCTTCCGTTTTGGTCAGATAGTCCGCTTCCTGTTTGGATATTTCGCCTCTGTATTCTGCTTCTTCCACCAAGTTCGTGATTTCTCTTTTGAGATCATCTGTGGGATCCTGGGTGAGGGGGAGGTAATTGTTCCTGTCCTCTAACAATCGTCTGCATTCCTGTTGGTAATCGATGGCATTCATGATCACTAACCCTCCGCCTTTATCGGCTGGTTTGATGACGATTGTATCATCCCTTTTGAGGTCTGATAAAGCTCTTCTCTCTGCTCCACTGATGTTCTGATAGCGTTTGGGGATTCTTGTGGACTCTATGTCTTTAAACACTGCCTGCTCAAATGTGTTTATCTCCACAGGAACGGTGTGTGGTGGTGGGACAAAAGTTGACTAGGATTTGTCCCAACTGCAAATCTTGATAGATTCAAATTACACTGCGAACTAGCTGGATTCTTCAGAAAACTAAAACTCAGAGCGTTCTTTGAGAAAACCAACAAAGAAAACACGGAGGAAATACCTAATGAAACAGGCCTAAAAATCAAGTCAACTTTTGTCCCACCACCACACACCGTTCCTGTGGAGATAAACACATTTGAGCAGGCAGTGTTTAAAGACATAGAGTCCACAAGAATCCCCAAACGCTATCAGAACATCAGTGGAGCAGAGAGAAGAGCTTTATCAGACCTCAAAAGGGATGATACAATCGTCATCAAACCAGCCGATAAAGGCGGAGGGTTAGTGATCATGAATGCCATCGATTACCAACAGGAATGCAGACGATTGTTAGAGGACAGGAACAATTACCTCCCCCTCACCCAGGATCCCACAGATGATCTCAAAAGAGAAATCACGAACTTGGTGGAAGAAGCAGAATACAGAGGCGAAATATCCAAACAGGAAGCGGACTATCTGACCAAAACGGAAGAGAAAATACCATATTTCTACATAGTCCCTAAAATGCACAAGAATAAAAATCCTCCTCCTGGGAGACCCATAGTATCCGGAATAGGCTCACTCCTCGAACCATTGTCTAGATTCTGCGACCACTTTTTGAAACCAATTGTGCAAGGGACTGCAACCTATTTGAAAGATACTAAAAACCTCCTCACCATCTTAGAAACCATAAAAATGGAGGAAGACATGATATTGATCAGTCTGGACATAGAGAGTCTCTATACTAACATTCCCCAAGACGCCACCATAAGAGTACTGAAGGAAACTCTGGAAAAAACCACATGGGAACACAGAACACCCGTCAACTTCATCATCGATTGTGCCACCCTGGCTCTCAAAAGGAACTTTTTTGAATTCGAGGGATCCCTGTACCTCCAAATAGGGGGCACATCAATGGGCAGTGTTTTTGCTCCCAGCATAGCCGGACTCTACGTGTTTGATT
The DNA here is from genome assembly GCF_964263255.1 of Lissotriton vulgaris. NCBI lineage: Eukaryota > Metazoa > Chordata > Amphibia > Caudata > Salamandridae > Lissotriton > Lissotriton vulgaris. Next base: position 819,031,206 of record NC_141697.1, on the reverse strand, counting down.
TTGAGACACAACACATACTCTCATCCAATAACCCTTACCTTGGAAACCTGGTGTTCTGGCGCCGTTACATTGACGACGTGCTGGCAATCTGGAAGGGCCCCCAGGAGACATTAACAACCTTTATAACCTGGATCAATGCACGTGACCCACACCTACACTTCACCCACAGCATAGACAAAGAGAAAATGATCTTTTTAGACATTGAAATCCAAAAAAAACAGGACACCTTGACCACTAAGACTCATTTCAAACCTACGGCCAAGAATAACCTCCTTAGGTTTGAGAGTTTTCATCCGCGGCCCCTACGGGAAAACCTCCCCTATGGCCAATACCTTAGACTACGGAGGAATTGTACAAGTCTCCAGGATTTCAAAGAACAAGCGGATGACCTGTCCACCAAACTGTCTCAGCGTGGATACCCCACTAAGATCACTAAAAAATGCCGACAACGGGCAAGGAACCAACCACGGCAAGCCCTTCTTGAAGAAGTTGTAAAAGATACTGAGAACATTCCTCTGACATGTGTCACGACCTATAATATCATTTCCAATGAAGTGAGTAAAAGTATCAAAAAACATTGGTCAATTATCAATTCCGGATCATTCCACTGGGAGAAACCACTCTTCTCGTACAAGAAAGCGAACAGTCTAAAAAACACCTTGGTGAACACTAGACCCAAAATTAATCACAACACCAACGAACCAACACTGACTCAAATTTGGGGCTTACCACCAGTCACTGGACATTCACGCTGTGGGGACTGCAGCGTATGTCATCTCACTGAAAATACCAAGACCATCATTTTGGAACCAGGAAAGACATGGGAGCAGAGGTCCCACACTAACTGCAATAGCTCCAATGTTGTTTATCTTATCACCTGCACCTGTGGCAAACCGTACGTCGGCATGACGACGCGAAAAATAAAACAACGAATCTGTGAACACAGAAGTACAATAAGATGTAAAAAGAACGTAACAAAACTCACAGATCATTTTCTAATGGCTAACCACACTACAAACGACATGAAGTGGACAGTCATCGAACAGCTGCAAGCGGGCCCCAACATCCAGGCCCGCTTATTTGAAAAGGAACAAAGATGGATATATAGACTTTCCACTCATATTCATGGGCTTAATGATAATATCCCTTGGAACTCTGTGCTGAGATGAATCCCTTTTTTATCTGTCTGAATACCGACTCCCACAGTTACGATCACACCTTAGGCTGTAGGTCACCTTTCCTTCTTACTCTGGCACAGTATGCCCCACTGACGGAAGGGACCCCTTCAGTCCGTTAACAAGACTCCCTTAAACATCCCCAGCCAGTTACTCAGGATAACCCTATGTCCTGTTTCCTATACTTTTCTAGTGTTCCCCACTTATGACACCAATGAAAAACCCCCCCCCCCCCTTGTGTGCCATCCATCACCTAAATAGGCACTTGGTTTATATCCCCTACAGACTGAAGAAACTTCTCTTGCCTGTACATGATACGCCGGGCGATATCCAGGGCCACTTATGTACACATATGCGCAGACTCAGCGCTATACTGTCACCTTGTGCACCCCTCGGTCTCTCTGATTCCCATAAAACACGGCGCCGAGGAGCTCACTTCGCTACTCCCGGGCCAACCTTGTTTACATTTCCATTGCGCTGGCGCACCGTTTGGCCGTTGCCATGACAACCGCCCTTCGCGTCCCCCGCCCACCACCAGCATCCGAGCCTCGCGCTACCACGCATGCGCAGCTATCGCGCTACCACGCATGCGCGGCCCTTGCCGGTTACCTTGCCTACTGCTGTCCCTCTAAGGCACCCATACTCTCCCGGCCTGGACCGGAAGCAACTTCACGCTTTTATACACCACGCCCACGCTGTCTCATTCCTACCGAGCAGCGAGCACGGGGAAGTAGGTGAACTGCCTGATCACGCCCTGAAACTGTAAGTTATACTTTTCTTTCCTCACAGACAGGACCAACAACGGAGGCCTACGCCAGCGCCTAAAAAGGAAACACCCCCCTCCTCACATCCAACATGTCTTCTCTTTTTCATTAGACTATGTTGGAACCGGCGTAGCGCCCCCCTCCTGCCTGATGCAGCTCGAGTTGAGCTTTAGCACTGTAAGCCCTGTTCCAATCTGCCATATCCTAAGTTTTGTATCATTCTATGTTGTGTGTGTTTGTCAGTCCAGTTTGTCCTTTTTTTGACCACATACTGTGATCAGGTCATACAGAAATAATTTAATGTTACCTAGCTGGCACATTACTCAATCCACGGCGGTACACAATATGAGCACTCCTACATAGTGCACCCCTGAGTTTGATGCCAGCATGTTTCTTTACTATATAGCACGCACTAAGGCCAATATCAGACCTTATTCTATCTCAAATGGCTAAGAGCACGTTTGCACAAACACATGTAGACACGCTCAGCTCCGATGAAGGCACTGTGCAAAACACCACTGTGGGAAGCCAGAATAATTGCACGAATCCTGCACTCTAGCACTACACTACGTAACAGGATAGTAATTATTTTATTCATTTCTTTTCCTTCCCAACAGGTTTTTAAAGCACCCTCCATTTAAGGTGTGCGTCCCAGAAGTGGATTTTTCTTCTGGTTGTCCAAGGATTTAGGACTGGGTGTGTCTTTTAGGGGGCACATACCACCCACTTCCTTGGTTTTTGGTCCTGAGGAATACCGGGGATTTTCCCCCAATGGTAGAAACATGTCGACCAACACATAAAATAGAGATAAGTGGACCGTAACTCCCCCACTATTATCTCAACCTGACCTTTTAATTTTGTCCAGTATCTTTTTTATTAAAATTCTATACTAAAGAATACCAGGACATTTTTAACACTCACATTCTTTTTTGCACCCCACATTTCACTACCAGCTCCACTGCAGTTGCAGGTGTTGAAGCACACCCAAGTGACGCTAGGCCACTTGGGTGGGCCCCGATGATGAAGCAAGTCACCACCAGGTGGTGAATGAGGGGTTTCCTAACAAAGGAGAACTTCTTCCTGAGTTTAGACAAGAGCCTTCACATACCCTCATCGGGTAGTACTCCTTCTTTTTGTTCTTTTGATCCTTGACCAGGGAATCAGGAGTATTCCCCGTCCGACGTTCACGGACACAACTCCTTACTCTCCTATTTGTTTTTCAAGGGTCAGGAAGACCGTCAGCCGCTTTTCCGCCACAGTCGCCTTACGACCGCGGCGGAAAAGCTCTAATATGGAGGCGGTGTCTAACAGACACCGCCTACCATATTAGGATGGGGGTAAACAGATGCCTTTCCGCGGCGGCTTCTCCGCCGTGGAAAGGCATACGTGATTTCTTTGGGGGCCCGTTGTGGGCCCCCATGGTGACGGGGGGTGGGGGGTGCACATGGGGGGGTACCTATGGTACCCCCCTGCATTTGCATGCACAAAGCGGCAGGCACCGCGCGGTGCCTGCCGCTTTGTGCATGCAAATGCGAAGCATGCATTTTTAACATTGCGGCGGGTGCTGCTTCAAGCAGCACCCGCCGCAATGTTAAACATACAGGATGTGACCGCCAGGGTGGCGGTCACATCCTAATCTGCACGGAGAGACCACCGCTGCCCCTGCGGACGGTCCCTCCTACTCTGGGGTGGCGGACGGACGAAGGTCCGTCCGCCATCCTAATGAGGCCCTAAGCCTAATGTTACCTGGGATTGGGGTCCTGAGCAGGAATCTGCCTTTCAAGCTACCAAACAGGCCCTATCCGCCGATACTACTCTGGTGTACTTTAATCCATTGCTGGACTCTGAACTTTTAGGGGATTCAAGTCCTGGTGGCCTGGGTGCTGTGCTTTCTCAGCGGTAGTTGAACGGTGAATTGACCCCAGTGGCATATGCTAGTCGTGCTTTGACTGCCACTGAACAGCGGTATTCTCACATCGAGAAGGAGGCCATTGCAGTACATTGGGGATGCCGTCATTTTCATTTATATTTGTATGGCCAGCCTTTTGTTGTATATACTGACCATAAACCCCTCATTCCTTTGTTTATGGGTTCATCTTCCAAACCACCTTCCTGCATTGAAAAGTGGATTTTGCAATTACAGGATTACTGTTTTACGGTGGTTTTTCGTCCTGGGGTTTTGAATCCAGCTGATTTGCTTTCTCTGCTTTTTCGTCCTGCTACTAGTGCTAAGGAAAATGACGCAGAGGAGGTTAAGGAGTAAGTGCGACTGGTGGTGGAACATTCCAGGCCTCTACCTATTTCCATGGAGGAGATTGTGGATTCCACGGCTAAGGATGGGTGTCTACAACTCTGCCTGTCTGCTGTTGGTACTGGGAGGTGGAGTGAGATCATGATTTCCGCCAAGAGCCGTACTGAGGGTGCTAGATCTACATTGGCATCTCTCTTTCAGGTGCGGGATGAATTGGCCTGTTCCCTGGAGGGGTGTCTTATGAAGGGTCCACGGTTGGTAATTCCTGCCTGTCTTCAGCAGCGTGTGGTGGATTTAGCCCATTTGGTCCATCAGGGGGTTGTTAAGAACCAAATCCCGTTTGAGGTCTAAGGTATGGTTTCCCGGATTGGACGCTCTGGTGGAGAACACGGTGTTGGGTTGTACGCTGTGTCAAGCTGCCGGGGTGGAGACGCTCCGGCCCCCATCATTACAGAAGGTATACCCTCATTTCCTTGGCAAAGGGCAAGTGCTGATTTTGGATGTTTACCTGATGGGAGGCACATGTTGGTGGTGATTGATGACTTTTCTAAGTATCCTGAGGTCGAGATAATGGACACCACCACTGCATGTCGTACTGTACCACTGTTTGATAAAATCATGGCGACCCATGGTTTGATTTCCGAATTGCGTATTGATAACAGACCTCCTTTTTCTAGCCATGAGTTTTCAACTTATCTGCAAAATAGGGGCATTGTTCATCGTAAAATGACCCCTTTGTGGCCTCAGGCCAATGGAGAGGCAGAACGTTTTATGCGTACTGTGGTAAATAAAGATTTACCTATGCGGAATTTCTATGCGGTAAAGTTCAATAAAATAGCTCAATCATAAATGAGAGGCAGAGTCCGTGGCATTTGAGTTTATAAGGGTTTTATTCCATAAAAATGGAATTGGTTCGAACCAGGTATCATGTTCCATCACCACGAGGGTTCAGGAAGGGATAGACAATGCTTTATTAACAGAGTACAATATATATAGTAAATGCATACAATGGTGATGGATACAGAAGGCGTAACAGCTGAAAAGAAACGAGATAAGAACACATGTGCGTAACAGAAGGCGTGCACGAGGGCGTACACGGAGGTGTGTGCTAGAAACGTCACATAAAAGTGTCACAGGTGGGTGGATCCATAGAAGAATCCTGCAGTGTCAGCAGAAATATTGGGCTGGATGCGCGCGCAGGCAACATGACGTGTGATTGACGTGGAACTGGAGGGTGAAGGGGACTTGACATTTAGCACTATACGGGGAGACAGAAGTCTGGCGTGTCAGAACAACCTAAACCCAAATCATATCTGATATCTTGTGTTTGAGGAACTGTATTATCTAGAAGGAAAGGTCTCTCGGGCAGAGGCTATTCTATACTGACTGCTAGTGCGTGCATATGTAACTACGTGTCTGCGTGTAATGCGAGGGGGCCATGGGCCTACCATGGTAACGGGAGCAATGAATTACTTGCACGGAGACAGAAAGGCCGGGCCCTTTGCTCTGCAGCTGGGGAGGTGTTTACCTAAATCTCTAGACAGGAATGTATTTTCGAGGAGCGGAGCAGATAACTTGAAGGCTGAATACTGTTTTGGCAGGCAAGCAGGCCGAGCCGGGCACCGCTCGCCACGCAGGGAGTAAGGTAGAGGTCATGGATGCAGATCCAGGCTGCAGCTCAGAGGCAGAAGGCAGAAAGGGCTTGATGGCAGAAATCAGGGCCTAGCTCGCTAGAGCCAGGAAAACATGAAAGTGCACCATGAAAAGACGGTGGCACGGCATACTTAGGAACTGAATAATCGATCCATTCATGGTGGATCTGAAAGAGGACATGTTAACGTTGGACGCAAATGTATTTGCGTCTTCATAGCTGGTTGTGGAGGGAACATACATGTACTTGAAGCACGTACATGGAGCCGTTGGGGTCTACGTTAGGGGACACAATTGATCATAAAAATTCATATTACCTCATTCCCTCCTTGTCCCCTACGGACCCTTCATGATATATCAATCCTCATTAATCCATCAATCTGTTCATATAACACCATTTGCTCTTCCTTTTTCAGGCGGGACTTAGAACGTGAACTTGGATGAGGAATGCATGATGTGGCGCACAAGCCGCAAATCGCTGGCCCACATTGCAGACATAGACAACAACTGAATACTATGAGAAGTGCTACTCCGAGGAAGGATAGGACTTTCCATCCCCAGGCTGATAACACGCTCCAGAGCCAACCGGACCAAGTCCAGGTGCCTGGATTCTGGTGTATCTGACTTGCAATCTTATGGAGACGGGTTATGGCTCTATATACTGATGGTGCGTTTTCTGGAATGAAAACACAGCAGCTCGATCCGATGACTCTACAAGCTCCGCCCCTATCGGCCAGGATGACGTCAAGAACAAGACGATTTTGAAGAACGACAAGTCTCATAGCAGACTGTTCCTCTGTTAAGTTGCCTAGGGCGGAAGTAGTTTCATTCACTACTGCTTCAAGGGTTCTGGTCAATTTACGTATCAGTTTACTATTAAAGACAGTACCTAAATAGGGAAAGAAGCCTTTATTAAAGTCTGTGTATTGCTCCCATGCTGTTTCAGTATAGTCGACAATCGGGAGATCTCTCTTGAATCTACTGTGTACTAGATGGGAGTCCCTATGATAATCAGGGGGGGCTAGGAAAACGGGTGGCAGAAGGAATGCAATGTAACAAGTACCATCCCAATCTAGAGGTAAGCGTATATATGCTGTATGACCACAAATGAAATAGGAATGACGGGAAGCTTTGAATGTAGACTTGCCTTTATCACTGAATTCGATCACGGTAGTACATTTACTATGACCTAGGTGTACTGAACCATTCTTTCTGACACATAATTCACCTTTGACTGGTAATACTGACATAACGGGTAAGTCTGGTTTTGTATCGGACTGGACATTCAGAATCATGAGGTTAAGTGTAAAATTACCTAATCCATATACTTCGTTTTCTAGATCGGTCCCTGTCCTTTGGGGAAGACCCTCCTTGTCAGGGAAACATACTTTATGCAGAACAGTGTTCAGATTTCCCCATACCCAATTACCCTGGTAAACTATGGAATCGGAATTTAAAGAATTTATTAAACTAAACCATGCACCACAGGAACCATTGTGTGTGAACGGATACGGAAAGAGGGGCAGAACTCCCTTGTATTTCTGATAGGGAGGGAGTCGGCCACATATCCAACAATTGGTAGCGTTGCTGGTCTGATGGGAATGATGTAACATACTGATAAAGGTATTGTTGCGCAGCGCAAGTCGGTAAGATAACTCGTGCGGGGGTAATTCACTGAAAGTATGCTCGACAGTGTCATTTGAGGAAGAATGTGCACGTGTGAAAATAGGAAAGTATATGTGTAGCAATATACTTGCAGCAATAATCATAAGACTCAGAAAAAACATAATCAATAATGTCACAATGCAGTGACTACGGAGAGATTTACAATATTCACGTTTCTTGAGCTGTTTCTGTCTATCTCTCTCTCTATTGGGGTCTAACTGGTACATGTCAGAAACTTGTCTAACCGATTCACCTAGGGGAGGACTTAAACAATTAAACTGTCTGACTTGCTAGACCTCAATTTCATGCGAAATTCTTGAGAAGGAGTTTTCTCTACCAGGGGAAGTTTAGTATCAGTCTCTGGAAGGGGGCAGGGCTGGGAGTCTAGTTTTGGCGGCAGTCCATAGTGTCTTTTTACATGACTCGAGTGGAGCCAGCCCTTGCGGCCCTCCACTTTCACTGCTGTCCTTGTGGTCAATAAAACGAGCTTCGGCTCCTGCCAGCGGGGCTCCAGCGGACTCCTCCTGTCGAAGTTCCTGATGTATACCAGATCTCCAGGGACGATCTCGTGTGGCTTCACCTCGGTGTTGTCGGGAAAAGCTGCAGCTACCTGTGAACGACATGATTGTAGTGCAGACATCAAGGAGGCAAGGTAATCTGTCAGCATATTACAGTCAACATCTGTAATTTTACGAGGCAGAGGCGTCCCCCACATATTCGGTGGCCTGCCAAAGACCACCTCGTACGGGGATAGCCCTGTTCTAGAGTGTGCTATCATTCTCATGTAAAAAAGAGCAACTGGTAAAGCTACTATCCAGTCTACGCCTTTCTCTCTACATATCTTGGCAAGACGTGTTTTCAGGATCTGATTGTGACGTTCCACGAGACCTGCTGCCTCGGGATGCCAGACACAGTGGAACTTCCACTGATAACCTAGCAGGAGTGATACCTGCTTCATGAGCTCGGACGAGAATGGCTGACCATTATCTGAGTACACGATACGAGGTAAACCATACCTGGGGAAAAATTCACGTACCAGCTGCTTGGCAGTGGTCGAAGCAGTGTAATCTGAGACTGGATATGCTTCTGTCCAACGGGAAAGTGCACATACAACTACGAGGACATATTTGAATCCTCGACAACGTTCCATCTGGATATAATCCATCTGGAGGACTTCAAAAGGGTGATCGGGAGGATGAAATCCACCTTGCTCTACGGGAATGCCTTTACCTGGGTTGAACTGACAACAGATCATGCAAGTACGCACTTTCTGTTTTGCTGCTGCTCGTAAATGTTTATTGAACCAAAGGTTTTGAATACTGTCTAACATGGCTTTTTCTCCTAAATGTGCAGGACTATGTACTGTGTTAATGATAACTTGAACCATAGAGTCGGGGAGAAACCATGTGGATTTTCCCTTCGTCATCCATCCTTGTTCTGTCTGGATCCCTCCTAGTTCAGTCCATTTCTTGATTTCGTCTGGTGTAGCATGTGTCTGTATGTCAATTACATCTAGGGCGGGATCCTTAACTGTCATGCAATGTGTCAGTGTCGGGACTATTGTCTTTGTCAAGTCAGTTGTGTGAGTAGGAGTCTGAGCTGTATGCTTGGCTGTTCGATCTGCCAGGTCGTTACCCTGGGAAATGGTATCTGTGACTTTCGTATGTGCCTTGCATTTCATGATAGCTATGGCTGTAGGCAAATGTATTGCTTCTAACAAAGCTTGAATGAGGGGACCGTGCTGGATCTTGGCACCGTGAGAAGTTAAAAAAACCCTTTCTTGCCAGAGGACTCCGAAGTCGTGTACGACTCCGAAGGCATAGCAGGAGTCTGTGTATATGTTAACTTTCTTATTCTTGGCTCGAATACAGGCTCGAGTCAGAGCGATAAGCTCTGCTGCTTGGGCTGACAGGGTGTCAATACGATGTGTTTCTATGACTTCAGTTTCTGTCGTTACTGCATATGCGGCTACTAACTCTCCTGTACTTGTTCTTATACATGAACCATCCACATAAAGTGACAAGTTTGGATCTGGTAATGCGGTGTCTGTCAAGTCTTGTCTGGGTTTCGTCGTAATGGTAATGACTTCAACACAATCATGTGCCAAAGGGTCTGTCTCACTTAATGGCAAAAGTGTAGCAGGATTCAATGTATTGCAACGTCTGATTTCTATGTGAGGCTGAAACAATGTCAATTCATAACCTGTCAGTCGTGCTATAGTCAAGTGCTGAGTCTGTGTACGGTTTAAAAGAATTTCCACGGAATGTGGAACTTGTACTGTCAATTGATGTCCTAACACTATGGAATCGCTTTGTCTAATTGCTAGAGCTGTCGCTGCTACTGATTTCAAGCACGCAGGCAGAGCCTGGGCTACTGGATCTAATGTACTAGAAAAATAAGCACACGGTTTGTGTGAACCTGCTTGATCCTGGGTGAGTACTGATAATGCAGTACCTTCGCGTTCTGTGACAAAGAGTGTAAAAGGTTTGCTGTAACATGGTGTTGCTAAAACCGGTGCTTGACATAAGGCTTTCTTTAAGTCGTCAAAAGCTTGTGTATGTTCCTGAGTCCAAGGGAGGACAGTCGATGTCCCTGCCTCCTGAGTTGTCAACTGTATAAGTGGCTTGGCTAGATATGCGTACTGAGGGATCCATTGTCTACAGTAAGAGGTGAGGCCTATGAAGGCCCGTACTTCTTTTTGTGTCTTGGGTTGTGACATGTGTACAATTAACTGGATGCGGTCAGGTGTTAGCTGTCTCCCCCTCTTGGACAGCAAGTTCCCAAGGTACACCACTTGCTGGGCACAGAATTGCAGCTTCGAAGGAGACACCTTGTGTCCCTTGTCAGCCAGGAAATACAAGACCGTCAGTGATGCTTGTTCACATTCTCGTTCACTTCGGGCGGTGATCAATAGATCATCGACATACTGAAGTAGGGCAGTGTTAGCAGGCATGTGAATACTGTCAAGTTGTCTTTTCAATGCTTGGCTATAGATGCTGGGGCTTTCTGTGAATCCTTGAGGTGCGCGTGCAAATTTGAAGCTACGGCCATTTAAACAGAATCCGAAAAGATATTGGCTTTCCAGATCAATGGGGACGCTAAAGAAGGCGTTCTTCAGATCAATCACAGTAAAGAACGTTGCTTCGGGATCAATAGCTGTCAATAGGGACGAAATATCTGGGACCACGGGATATTGTGGTATAATGCATTTATTTAGTTCTCGTAAATCGATGACTAATCGATAAACTGGAGGTGCATTTGGATCAGTGCGTTTAAGAATCGGAATGATAGGGGAATTACATAGATTTGAGTCGGTTTCTACAACCACTCCTTGTGCAATGAGCTCGTCAATTATTTTCAGTAAAGCCACTACAGCATCTGGAGGTAACTTGTATTGTCGTATTCGTGGCAAAACAACACCTTGCTTGAGTGTAACTCGATATGGTGTAATATGCATACAACCTACATCAGTGGGGCCTTGTGCCCATAAATGTGCAGGAACATTCTGTAATCTGGGATCAATATCTCTCAACACATAGTGACCCTTAAAGTCACGCAGAAACAGTCTTACTCCTTCCGGAGAACAGCAAATTACAGCTCCTAGAGCTTTCAGTGTCTTGATACCTAACAAGTTTTCCGGACATGATTTCGTGAGCAACAAATCTGTTGACCAACTGCAAGGGGAACTGGTTTCGAAACTTCATTAACAATAGGTTTTCCTGAAAATCCAAGGGAAACATTCTGTGAGCCTGAGAGGGGTGCCCCTGGAACCTCGTCGTGACTGATTGTCGTTCTGCTTGCCCCTGTGTCAATCAAAAACCTTCTATCTTTCCCTAATACCTGACTATGTACATAAGGACCCTCTTGATCTACAGGAACCTCAATAAGAGGCAAGCCAACCTCCCTCTCTAGGCTGTTTCATGTGTATCGTTGGTAATCGGGATAATCAGTTTGTGCATATTGGTACATCTGCTGCGTTGCATGTTGCGTTGCGGCAATCGGTTGTGGCTGTGGTACTGCTACGGTCTGTACTGTCTGTTGTGGAGCATGCATAGGCTGTACATTCTGTGGAACATGTTGTTGGGCCTGGTCCTGTCTAGGTTGACGTGGTCTCTCTTTAGTTTTACCTGTGGATATGTTATGTTTCAAAACTGCACAATCGTTTACATAGTGACCTGGCTGTTTACAATAGTTGCATGTCCCTTTAACAGGAGCTGCTGAATTATTGGACTGTGTCATGCCCTTTTTCTGACCATCAGCTGGAACTGACTGAGCAACGAGCATTTTCATTTTCGTGTCTTTCATACGTCTTTGTTCGTGATCATGTTCTTCTCTAATTCTGTTCTGGTGGTACTGTAACATTTGTAACATTTGGGAAGGCGTGTTTGCTTGCCATGTGCTCTCGACTTTCAGTACACGGTTCTTAACCTGGGGTAGGGAATTCTCGACCAATTTAGATACAAAAAGGTGTGGGTATGACTCGCTACTTGCTTTCAGGCCACTATTAATAATAAAACATTTCTCAAATCGGGAATAAAAATCACTAGTGTCTTCATCGGGTTTCTGTTTGCAGGCTGAGATTGCATCCCAGTCCTCCTTTTTAGTTGCTAACAAATGTGGCAAAACCTGTACTAACAATCCTGGTAATGCTTTAGTTTTATCCCCAAGCCCTAAACCTGGGGTACGGGTCGTTTCTTCGTTTTCTAATGCAGCCCAATCAATCTTTGTGTCTCCCACCTCCCATTCTTTTTCTTTGAGTTTCTCGTAAATACCGGCAGTCAATAACACTTTCAGTATTTTCATAATGTCGGGATAGGTGTAATCTCCCATGAGTAACATGTCTTTGATTTCACGGTGAAAACCTGCAGGGTCTTTATCATGACTGGGCACTATTTTCTTCATTTCCAATAATTCCACTTTAGTTATAGGCGTGTATACATACACACGTGTAAGGGTATCATCAGCATTCTTGACTGGATGTACCTCTCGTAAAGGATTCTGTCTGTCTATGTAAAACATTTTCCTTTCTGGGGGTGGAGCTGAAACAAACTGTGGATTCAGGAAAGCACTATATCTGTGTCGCTGTTCTAAAATTACTTTAATTAAATCGGTACCTAGGCCTCTCCATTTATTCATGAGTAACTCTATTAGTACATCATGTAGGGGACCTGGATCAGAATGTTGGCTTTTATACAACGTAAGGAGGTGTTGTATCATGTACATACCAGCTAGTCGCTGTTCGTCTGGGGAAAGATTCAAAAAGGTTTGCGCTACTGCGTCATCATTATATTTATCGGAATTGTCAGCCCATTGTACTGCTGATCTGGCTAATTCTTGTTCATCCATGGAGTTGAGTACATGGTACCCCATTCGTTCTTGAAGTATTTTATCGGTAGCCTGAAATAGATGTTCAGGACTCCTCGGGTTTGACATAGCAGAGTGAAAAAGTCTCTTGCTTTCCGGGCGTAACGTTTTACTAAAAGGTCTACCCTTTCCTACATATGCTATTGTTTCTGTATGTTCTGGCTCCTCCTCCTCTGAGGATTCATTCTTGTCAGCATCTGCTTCATTTTCAGCTTTCTGTCTTTCATGAAATACTGTTATTTCCTTACGGATTTTTCTGTACATGGCCTCTATACTTTTCTGTCTATCATGTTTTCCGTCTGCTATATTCTGACCCCATGTAGTTAGTACCTCCATCTCGTCTTTATTTACACCAGGCTGGTCTCGTTCTCTTATGAAACAGTTTATGAGGAATCTTAATATTAAACCTTGAGTGTCTACTTTCTGGTGTGCCATGGCCTCGTGAATACATTCCTGACCCTCCCCAGTCTGAACAAAATGATATATCCTGTCTAGATAATCTGCCATTCCTGGAAATAGAACTAAAAAGTTTGCAGCACGTCTTATACGTATTGAGGCTAATATCATGCAACCGTCTTGGCCTGGTATTGGATCATATCTACAGTCTGTAAGATATTCTTTAAGCTTTTCAATTGTGGCTGGTTTCGGAGTACGTTGCATTGCTAGTTCTCTGACAGTTAATCGCTGTACTGGTGGCGGGGTACGGAAACCTCCTGTAGCACCTCCTGTAGTGGAGGCCTGAGCATGAACTGGCTGTAGAGTCGGTACCTGCTGTAACTGGGTTGTGGCCTGGACCGCGCCAGGCCCAAAAGGATTACCGGGGGGAATAACAGGTAAGGGTGCAGGAAGCGGACCGGGAGGGGTAAGCTGTTGCGGACCTGGGGGCTGATGATCATGGGGTAGGTTAACGTCAGCAGGTGGTACACGGGCAGGTACATTGGTGTATGCGGGGGCTACATCGTCTAAATAGGAAGAAAGGAAAATCTCTGCTGCGGTCTTGTGACGTAGTTTAGTCGGAACCAACGGAGGGGGCAGATTTTTCGGTTTTTCCGGGGTCGCCTTGGGCAGGCCCTCGGCCAGGACTGGATACAATCCTGTCATAATTGCATTACTACGTCTATCGTGTTGTTCTATTCTAACTCGTTCTCCTTCTTCTAGTAGTTCCTTTTCTTTGGCTTTTTCAGAATCCTCTCTACTTTTCTCTGCTTTTCTGAGTGCTTTCTCTGCGCGTCTATGCGATTCTTTACGCCATAATTCAATGGCATCTTTCTGTGACTGTCTGGCTTTTCTTTTTCCATAATGATTCTTCTACTCTCATAATGCACTCGGCATCCCATGTCCCTGTAACGGGCCATCTCTGATTCTCTGCTAAATCTTTAGTGTAATCCACCCACAAGTCGAGATATAATACGGCATCTAGGCCGTGCTTGTGGTACATGAAATACCCGGGAGTGTCCCTGGGTGGGATGGGAACAGCTTCCTCGAGTATCCCTTTCCTAGTTCCTATCTGTCTTAATTTGGAAAATAGCGGCATTCTGAACCTTGATACTTGATACTTGATACTTACTCGGACTTGAACACAACTAATACAGTAAACACAATAATGAAGATCAAACAATCACTCATACCACGACATAAAAACACACATTAAAACATTTACTAGATAACTCGATAACTAGATACTGGATATACTGCTAAACAGTACAGATACACTGCTAAAACAGTGCAGACCGGGTCTGTGTACCCAAACCCGTCTTGACCGGATACAACTTAATGCACCCGTCTTGATGCAACCCCAGCAACGGTACTCACCGGGAAGCACGGAACGGAAGGCCTCGGAAACTCGACACTGGACTGGACCGGACTGGACTCGACTCGACTCGTGACGTAGGTACTTCGGAACTGGTGGGCCTCTGAACACCTCGGACCTTGCTCTCTCGGCTGGGCTCTGGTCGGGATCCTCCGCACTCCTCACCGCCTCGTCTGGGTGTCCATCGCAGTCTCAGTCACCTCCATTGGCCTGAGGGAGATACAGGAAATCCTGCGGGTACGCGTAGTTGTCCGTCACGGCTGTGGCAGGGGGCTAGGCCTGCAACGCACCGCCGACGTGTAAGGTGGGGGAGGGGGCCCTATTCGGGCGCCAAATTATTGGTAAATAAAGATTTACCTATGCGGAATTTCTATGCGGTAAAGTTCAATAAAATAGCTCAATCATAAATGAGAGGCAGAGTCCGTGGCATCTGAGTTTATAAGGGTTTTATTCCATAAAAATGGAATTGATTCGAACCAGGTATCATGTTCCATCACCACGAGGGTTCAGGAAGGGATAGACAATGCTTTATTAACAGAGTACAATATATATAGTAAATGCATACAATGGTGATGGATACAGAAGGCGTAACAGCTGAAAAGAAACGAGATAAGAACACATGTGCGTAACAGAAGGCGTGCACGAGGGCGTACACGGAGGTGTGTGCTAGAAACGTCACATAAAAGTGTCACAGGTGGGTGGATCCATAGAAGAATCCTGCAGTGTCAGCAGAAATATTGGGCTGGATGCGCGCGCAGGCAACATGACGTGTGATTGACGTGGAACTGGAGGGTGAAGGGGACTTGACATTTAGCACTATACGGGGAGACAGAAGTCTGGCGTGTCAGAACAACCTAAACCCAAATCATATCTGATATCTTGTGTTTGAGGAACTGTATTATCTAGAAGGAAAGGTCTCTCGGGCAGAGGCTATTCTATACTGACTGCTAGTGCGTGCATATGTGACTACGTGTCTGCGTGTAATGCGAGGGGGCCATGGGCCTACCATGGTAACGGGAGCAATGAATTACTTGCACGGAGACAGAAAGGCCGGGCCCTTTGCTCTGCAGCTGGGAGGTGTTTACCTAAATCTCTAGACAGGAATGTATTTTCGAGGAGCGGAGCAGATAACTTGAAGGCTGAATACTGTTTTGGCAGGCAAGCAGGCCGAGCCGGGCACCGCTCGCCACGCAGGGAGTAAGGTAGAGGTCATGGATGCAGATCCAGGCTGCAGCTTTCAGAGGCAGAAGGCAGAAAGGGCTTGATGGCAGAAATCAGGGCCTAGCTCGCTAGAGCCAGGAAAACATGAAAGTGCACCATGAAAAGAAGGTGGCACGGCATACTTAGGAACTGAATAATCGATCCATTCATGGTGGATCTGAAAGAGGACATGTTAACGTTGGACGCAAATGTATTTGCGTCTTCATAGCTGGTTGTGGAGGGAACATACATGTACTTGAAGCACGTACATGGAGCCGTTGGGGTCTACGTTAGGGGACACAATTGATCATAAAAATTCATATTACCTCATTACCCTCAACAAGGCTATTAGAATCGCTGTCACTGATCGTCAGGACCTGGATTGTGCTATGTTTTTGTTTCTAAAGGAATATCGGATGACTCCTCATTCCACCAGGAAATCAGTCCGATGTCCCTATGCATGAATCGTCCTATGGGTGACTTTGTACCTTTGATGGAGACAGTACCTGCAAGCTATGCGGTTGTGGCTGGTGAGCTGCGCAACCGGCAAGCGAGGAATGATAAGATAGCCTTCCAGCGTGGGGCTAAGCCCAGGACATTTTCTGTTGGTGACATTGTAATGGTCAAGAATCGGCACCGAAAAGGGAAATTCAGTTTACCTTTTGAGCCTGAGCCTTGGGTTGTGCAATCTGTTCATGGGACAAAGGTTACTGCTCTGAGGAATGGGGTGATTATTTCTCTAAACGTGTCTTTCTTTAAATCTTACCGTACTCCTGTTATTGATAGAGGGTGTGGACCCGTGGTGCCATCTGATGTGGGCTCTGTGGGTTCAGATGATGGTTTTACTAACATGGAGTTTGTTTGTGTTCCTTTGTCAGCTGACGTGGCGCCCAGTCAAAGCATTGCATTTCCTCCTTTTCCGTCCTGAGGTGTAGAGTCCAAGGCGGTCATCAGGCCTCCATCTGATGTCGGTCTGGTTCCTGAAGTTGAGTCCCAGCGACGGGGTGTGGGGAGATATCAGTTACGATCATGTCCTGCTCGATCCACACGTTTGAAGGATTATGTAACATGTTGAAATTAGATAATATTTGTAGTTTCATTTTTTGTAAAATTGAGGAGGAATGTGATGTGGCCCCCGTGCTTACTTGTGTGCATCTGATCCCTAAAGGGGTGAGCTGCATCTCACCTGGCTGTAATATAGGGTGGGGTCTCAATTGGTTAATTGGGGGTGGGGTTTTGTGTGTAATAAAAAGGGCCTGGTGTGGCCAACACAAGGAATAGTCTATCATATGTATTGGTGCTTGCTTACCTACAACATTATACTCTCCAATATATAAAACTAGCTGTATCGTGTTTGCAACGCTAAACTGGCTGTTTTATACATCTGACAACTGTAGGTATTTTACAAAACTGCTCTGTTCTCTAAACAGCGGCAGCTATATCCTTATGGCAAATCGGCATTAGGGTTAACAAGGGTTTTGGGTGGCACGCATTAAGGGAATCACTCAACATGGCACACGCCGAACACATCTGTATCGATGTATAACATCTTCATATATAGAAGAGCGCTCTGAAAGAAGGTTGTTTATTTTTTTTTTACCGGGATACGTCAAGGGAGTAGTTATGTGTCGACTTAGCCCTAGCTGTAAATTTTAGTTGACCAGTACAATAGTTTTCCATCGAATGCGCTTACAGTATATTAAAAAATAAATCAATGTGCATCGGACTATGTGTCGAGATGCAAAAAACCAGAGGGGAATTCTGTTGATTAAATAAAAATACAACCGAAACTAATACTGACACTAATCCAGTTTGTAAAGCCCTCCTACCTCACACGCCAGAACGATACACCAACAGATCAAAGAATACCTTGGAGCAGGGCCGAACGACAACCTGGAACACATAAAGCGCTACAGGACAATGACACACTGTGCAATGTAAAACTGACAGTAACAATAATTTCATATCAATAACTTGTCCAAAACACAACTGCGAGCAACTATTTATCCCCCTCATCATCAATTAATCAGGTGCCCAAAATGACATATTTTCCATCTTTCCCACACTGGGTGACTTTAAGCGTCTCCGTTTGTCACAATGTAAAGAACGGGCGCTCACAGACACTAAATAAAGTAGTTTTTGGCACAAAATAAAAACACATACATTGTGCTGCTTATTCTCGCCCCCTCACTCCCAGAAGCATGTTCCCAATCAAATTACTCACACATTTTACACTTTGCTGCCTCTCCCAATTTACAGTTGGGTGTCTGAGGGAGGGGGGCATGCGCCATGGTCAAATTGTGCATCTGTGAAGCAAGTGTGATTCGGAAAACCCGTCTACCTCCCACCCAATGTTCCCTCTAATTATTTTCCTCTGTGTGCTGCAGAGTAAGGTCTCTGTGCGCTGCAGCCAAGGCTATGTGCGCCAAGAAAAAGGAGAAGTGGGGGGGTCTACGGGGGTTAGTTTACCGACCCCGACATCTCAAAACCCAATCTATGTTAAACGAAAATAACAAGAGATGTCTGGTCACAATGATAAATGTGTGTTGTTCTGAAACTAAAGACACAGAGGGATCATGAAACAACAACATGAAATTACACTAGGCTGAAAAACTCCCATCAGCCCACCATTGTGACGGAATATCATCACGTGGGATACGGATGGTGGATCCAGATCTCGCCCAACCCATCTAATGATGGTGCAGAGATGGATTTCTGAGATAGACCTCTAGCTACAGTGTATTTCAAGTGGTGCTGATGATGTGCAGTGCTGTGAAAAAGTGAGTGATAAGGTATAAAATTAACTACTAGAGCAGAAAATATGTTTAATAGGCACTGTTCTAGTGTCAAGATTAAAATAACGCCTGATAGTCTGAAAGTATGACTATATAGTGAAGCAGTGCAGTAGGGTCGACATGTTTCAGCTGTATGGAATCAACTATCCAGCTTTCTTCAGGACCGAGATCTAATAGCGACTGCAAAGTGAGTATTAACGTGAAAAATAATAATAGTAATACTGTGCAATATTAAATCAAAATGCTCCTACCAGGAACTTGGATCCCCAATGTAAACTGGTGGAAAATGTATTATTCGTCCTTTCCTACAAGAGAAGGAAATAGTGCACAGAATATGTGATATCATAAATTTGTCTACAATGATCCCTGAGGGACAAAGAAAACAGTACAGACAACACATAAATAACGAAGAGAAAGTCTCATCGTTCCACAGAAGGCAACAGTCCTCCTGGCTTATATGACAATATTCACAATGATGTTGTTGAAGTATCATACTCACCCAGCATTATGTGGGAAGTAACCTCACCTCACCCGGCACCCGCTCGGGAAAAAATGACGCCCAGCTCTGTTAAAATGGAAAATAGAGGAGTAATTTGAGAACCACCGTCAAAAAAAGTTTTTGCGGTGTATAGCTAGGTTGCTCCCTCATTTCCAAACAATTTAACTTAACCCAGTTGTTTTACAATTCGACAATCCCTCAACAAACTGCATGACCAAGGCTCCGCGTGTTTAGAGAGGGTGATTCAGCAAAAAGCCATTCAGCAAAAGTTGTTGCAGTCAGAGTTAATTTGCTAAACATAGCTTAATACCGAATCCTGGTAAACTAGGTGGTACAAAGTTCATAAGTATTCTAGCTGACCAAATGCAGGGTCTATCAGAAGTCTGCAGGAGCCTACCTGTCCGTCTGTACCTCTCACCGACTTCCGAGTGGGAGTGGAGGTACCGGAAGGCGAATCCGCGCGCCTTTTTATACTGTCATTAATTGGATAATCGCCTTAACAAGCGCGCTAAAAAGGCAAGGAGATTTATGCGCTGATATTCATTGTGGTCGAGTAGTGGTGTAGCCGCTAATCACTTGGCGCATGCGCAGAGTATTCCTCCAACAGCGCATGCGCAGCAGGGTACTAGACTGACTTTCAACGCATGCGTATAGGAACGATCAGAGTGAAACCGTGTGTTGCGGTAGACTAGAGTGTAAGGCAGTGCCTCCGTGTCGTTGTCGAACGGGGGCACAGCCGAACCCTGATCTCCGGGCTAGGGAATGGGTCGTGTTGCTGATTTCCAAGGCAAATAATGCTGCTAGTTTACCTTCCGGAGCGCCACAGGACACAACCATTCGATTGCCGTGTCTGCAAGATGGAACCAAATGTTACATAAAAGTTATGTTCACATCAAAACGGAAGATATTAATGTAATCTCGGATACCAGTAACCTGAAACATACCGCCCCAAGGACTGAACGTGACCTGCGTGTGCAAGCGCCGTCACGTAGTCCTTTGTTGTTATTCATATGGAGGCAGAAGTAAAGTAAACATACGTGTGTGTATACAGAACATGATTATAGTGATGTCCAGGGTATGTCGTTGTTTAGTCCCTTACTGTCACTTTTAAGTGAAAAGATCCATTTCTGTTTCTTAATAAATAAAAACCTGGATACGTCACTGATGTGGGGTGGGATAAACGGCTGTTCTAAGATCACCCACCTTATATCTTCTGCAGTGTGTTTATGGGTCAGGAAATGATCGGTCAATCTTGTGGATTGTTTATGACACCGGATCGTGCTCTTGTGCTCCCCGATCCTCAATTTTATTTTATAGCCTTAATTAATGATGGGAACCTACAAGTCTGGAAAGGCTTAGGGGTTAAGACTATTGGAGACCTAATGGCAGGAGATAATATAAGCGGGTTTGAGGACATGCAAAGGAGATACGGCCTCCCTTCAAATCAATGGCTTATATATGGTCAAATCTCCGGTATCATACAAGCTTTTAGGCCAAAGCTTAAACCCCTTGTAGACTTTCCTGTGGTTGAGGGCATAGGAATAAGGTGTAGGAAGATAAAAGATGTTTATAATATGCTGGTGTCCAGATTACAAGATGATGTAGGAAAAGTAGAAAGTGACTGGGCAACCAAATTGGGAAACCCGGATGTAGATTTGGACCTAGCATTATGCTTAAATAAAAAGATCTTTTGGGCGTCCAACCTACGAGCACAACATTTTAAAACAGTTTTTAATCTGTATCATACACCGGCTAAATTATTTGCTTGGGGTGTTAGGAATGATGATTGCTGCCCGAGATGTAATAAGGGGCAAGCCGACTTATTACATATGTTTTTTACATGTGAGCGACTGGCCCCCGCCCTGGATGGAATAACAAAATTTTGGGAGGGGCTGCTAGGTCATAAGATCGATCTATCCCCAACACTGATGTTATTTGGCTCAGATTCTAAATTGGTTTTAACAGAGGATGAGGCCGCTTTGGTTTTTATGTTGGTCGCTGTGCTCAGAATTTTAATCTCGGACGGATGGAAGGATGCTACAGCCCCGTCTTTTCAGATGTGGATCTCCAGATTCCTGGGCATTTATAATATTGAGTCTAGCCTCTATGAATTTAAAGGTGTTAAAAAACGAGAAATGGGAAGACGATTATGGGCCCCGGTTAAGAAAAGGCTGGACGATAAAATAAGATCTTGAAATGTACTGTATTGTTATATTTATTGACAGATCTTCTATATCATTTTCTTTTATCCCCACATGAAATAATGTGTTTTTTAGCTGGCTATATATGAGCGATCATATAATTGTATCAGATGTTCTTATACCTTGCTTGTGGCTATTTATGTATTTCCTTATTGTACCATGAACTCCAATAAAAAAACATTTTAAAAAAGTGTCTTTAGTTTCAGAACAGCACACATTTATCATTGTGACCAGACATCTCTTGTTATTTTCGTTTAACATATTTGCGCCAAGAACCTGACCGCGCGTGTAGACCAGGGCTTTGAGTGGGATGAAAATACTCGGGGATCTTTCAAAGGGGCGCAACCAATGCAATTAAGGGTGTGGCTTAAAAGCAAATAACATAAAAATATGTGCATCGCATACTGTGCCACTCTACTGATATTTTGCTGCTTCTGTCATTGCATCCAGATATATAATACAAGTAACATTCCACCTACAAGAAGCCAAGACTATTGGCTTTGTCAATGGTTGTTTCATGCATCAAGTTGTATATAATATTGAAAATGCTTCCGCTATTGTGGTTGGGGTTGTGGCTTAATACTCGAGCTGTCAATTTAGGAGATGGGTTTTTAGTCTCGGGTCAGCCTAACATCCTGTGATTTTGGGCAAATCAATTAATCTCCCCATGCATACAAAACGATATATAATAATACATCATGTAAAGTGCTCCAAAAATTTTGGGTTGAGTTCGCACTATATAAAAACTTGCTGCTTTTCTTTTCCAAATGCGGGGTAGAAACCATATCAGATGGAGAAAGAATGAGGAAAATAGAGAGAAAGAGAAAGGGAGGGCGAAAGGAAGAATGAAATATAGGAAATATGAAAAGAAGAAAGAAACTGCGACAAGAAGGAGAGGTCAATAAAAGGATGGATACAAAGGTGAAAGGTTTGAGAGATGGAAGAGTAAAGTTATATTTGCATGGGTGGGTGCACATAAGAATGGATTGAAGGATGGATGTTTGGATAGATGGATGGAAACCTGGATGGAAGGGTGAAAGGATGGGTGATTGATAAAAGGTGGGTGAAATGATGGATGGTTGGATGGATGGATGGATGGATGGATAGATGGATGGATGCCATGGTAAAGGAAGGATGGATGGATTAGATGAAAAGACAGACGGATGGGAGCATGAATAGACAGATGAAATGGATGCTGGATGAAAGGCTTAAAGGGTGGAGATATTAATAGATAGGAGGGATGAAAGGACCTCATTCAGGGAGGGCAGACCGTAGTAACTTCACTCTCCTGATGGAATTCGAGGTACCTGTCGAATTGCGGGGGAGGGGGTTTAGTTTGCTATTTGCCCACACTACGTCTTCGACAACAGCGCAAGGCTGTCTATAGGCGAGACTTGGAAAAGTCTGGCTAGGGATGCGGCCTATGGGCTAAAGCTGCTGACTTTAACACCGGGGAAACAGGTTCGAATCCCAACCTTGGCTTACCATCATGTGATTCTGGGCAAATCCATCTACAATTGTGTACTGTGGGACTCATTAGCCAATTATTGCCAACTCTACAAGATACTCTGAAAGAACAAACTCTACTAAGGGTTAAATAAAGACATTTACCTGCTATTAGACTGCACGCTAGGGATGTTGTATTACACATGGATAAATGATCGTGATGATCTGGTAAAAAACATGTATCGAAGAAGTTACATTAGAGTTGTTTAAGTAATGCTATTTGGCCCGTGCAGTGCTAAATTGAATTTCATCATGCGGCCGTAACATTTAGTAAACAAGGACCAAAATGTCCAGTGGTACGTTCACCAGACGAGTTTTAATTCAAAGTGCTCTGGACATGTATAATGTTATAAAAGTTGTAACAGTCATTAGTCGATCCTTTTCACTACCACATAGCCGGATTCTGCTGTCCAGCTCTTTAAGGATTACCTATGCTTCACGGACATAGTTCCAGTTCGAAACATTCTCTTTAAATAGTAGTCCTTTTAAATAGGCGTGACCGCAAAATCCGTTCCGTTAGCGGAATTTGCAGATTTTTGCCAATTTCGCGGTCCGCAAATCCCGCGAATTTGCCCAAAAATCCGCAAATTCGCAAGCTGGAGGATTTTTTTGCTTGGTTGCGCTTCAAAAATACAATATCGCGCGTGCGCGGCGTTGACTTACTGTGATTCTGAGTTTGTCAAGTTGTTTTCCTCCCGGTTTGCGTGTGCTGCGCCATTTTGGATCTTGCTGCGTGATCGCGCTAGAGTTTTTCGACAGCGAGTACGTCATCGCGGCCCGCCATCTTGCTCAACGAGAGTTTGACAACGCGAGTACGTCATAAGGGCCCGCGCTCACGCATCGCAGGAGTAAACAATTGCGAACACGTAGATACGGCGCGCAGCTGACTTCCGGCGGGAGATTTGAAGAGCTCGCTTTCCCGAACTTGCAATTCTGCACAAGAAATCCACCGCAGGCAGCATAAACCTTCTGAAAATGATGATTTTTATTAGAATAACTCCTCAGATTGACATTTGGCTGCACTTTTTTGTGCAAGGAGTCCATTTTTGGGTGGGTGGGAGGAAGGAAGTGCCCCAGAGTCTCCAACTTCCTGTTCCTGTCCAGCAGGCTCCTCCCAGTGCTTTGTCCATGTCCTGGTCACTTTTCATTTGGATATGGAGCTGGAAGAATTACTTTTTGTGGCTGCTGCTGGATATTTGTATTTGAGGACTTTTTGGACTTTGCAGTTTGGATCACTTTTGGATTTGAGATTTTTCAAGTAAGTTGGTGTTGTTTGTTTGGGGCATTGCAGTTGCTGCAACTATTTTAAAACTTTTTCACAACTTTAAAAAAAAGATATTGTTGGGTAGCCACAGTATCCAGTAGGCCCAGGGTTAGTCATGGGTGCATAATACAACTGTTTCTGTGAGTTTTGTTGAACTTAAATCTCATTTATGTCATGGAATTTGAGCTCACTGTTATATGTGTTTCATTTTTTTAAGTTTGGGGTTGCCGGTAAAGCCTCACTAGCCAGTAGGCCCGGGGGTAGTGAGTGGTGCATGGACCAAGTCTTTCTGTGGGGTGTCTTGATTTTGAATTTAAACATCATTGAGGGCATGGATGGCATTAAATTTAGGTGATTTTTTGTGTGTTTTCCGACTTTTTGGGGTGTTTTTCGGGCCTGGCCATGTGGGTGGGGGCCATTTTGAGGCCTGGTCCAGGCAGGGCCTGGTCATGTGGTGGGGTCAAGGGGCCATTTTGAAGCCAGGCAGTGTGTTCAGGCCTTCACCCAGTTTGCCTTCTTTCATCCATTATGCCCAGGGGTACTCAGTGGAGCATGGACCAAGTCTTTCTGTGGGGTGACTTGAATTTAAACATCATTGAGGGCATGGATGGCATTGGATTGTGGTGATTTCTGTGTGTTTTTTGACTTTTTGGGGTGTTCTTGGGGCCTGGCCATGTGGGTGGGAGCCATTTTGAGGCCTGGTTCAGGCAGGGCCTGGCCATGTGCTGGGGTTTAAGGGGCCATTTTGAAGCCAGGCAGTGTGCTCAGGCCTTCACCCAGTTTGCCTTGCTTGCCTTTCATCCATTATGCCCAGGGGTACTCAGTGGTGCATTTTGATATTTGATATTTATGAGTATTTGTAGAGCGCCAAACTCTATTGTATAAATTTGTAGAGGACCAACTCGCTCTGTGTGGTCTCTCTTCTATTAATTTAAACATCCATTTTGGATTAGAATTGCAATTTCTATTTTGTGTCTTTCCGTTTTTGGGTGTGTTGTTGTAATAATAATAAACGAAATGCCAAGTTGCAAATATTAATTGAAGCACGACATATGCAACATTTATTTAACTGATGTTCCTCTGGCTTCCTTTGCTTTTAGGTGAACAAGAGAATCACATCAGTCATTGTTCATCATCAGTGCCAGGAAGAAGTCCTGCAGCGGTGTGTGCAGCACAACGTCACGTGACGTCACGTGTGGCCACAGACAACTCTGCAACTCGTGCAACTGCGGCCTGCTGTTCTGACATCTGAAGAAGATGGGCCCAAAGAAAGGTGGCCGTAGCGCCTCTACGAAAAAAGTTGCCAGTGCCACTGCCAGTAAGAAGGAGCAGAAGAAGCAAGTGGCACCACCTACCAAGGAGACTGGTGTGCCCACAGACACCTTTTTTGGGGAAAAAAAACTACGCCTGCAGCAGCAGCGGTGTCCGCCGGGGACCAAGCTGGGAGCTGCACCTCCACTTCATTGGGCTCAGTGCCACCACACCGAGTTAGGTCCAAGCCCATGAGTGCTGCAGCGGCAGCCACTTTAATTGCTCAATCAACATCGACCAGTGATGTTGGCTCATCGCAAGAAAGTAGCATCCAATCAATGCAGGGTGTTACTCATCTGACGAGTGTTCAACAACCACAGCCGCAAAGACAACCACAGGTGCAACTAGTACAAGTGCAAGTACAATCGCAAGTACATGCGCAAGGAGAGGCGCAAGTAGAGGCGCAAGTAGAGGTGCAGGTAGAGGTGCAAGTAGAAGCGCAAGGAGAGGCGCAAGGAGAGGCGCAAGGAGAGGCGCAAGGAGAGGCGCAAGGAGAGGCGCATGGAGAGGCGCAACTAGAGGCGCATGGAGCGGCACAAATGCCCACAATGCTTGTTCCTCCAGAATTAGGGGCACATCAGGAAATCGAGATTCAAGTGGAGGTATCATCTGAGGAAGCCATTGTCTTCCAGATCCCCAGCAAGAAAAAGGTCAAGGAGGGCTACTACAAGTTCTTCTTCAAGCCCCATTCCTTCAGATAATCTTGATTGGAACCCAGCAATGCAGTCTGAGAGGGAGGCACGCCATGAGCCGACAAAGGTAGCTAAGCTTAAAAGGAAGGTTCCCGCAAGGCTTTCAATTATGGGTGATGATGACGACGAACAAGAAGTGGTGTATTATTCTGCTGCTGATGAACAGTCGGACGACGACCCAGTCATCACAATCATCACACCAGCCCCAGCAGGCATGCAGCAGACAGACATTTTGACCCTATCCTGAATTGATGTTCAGCGGGATGTGGGCGGCGTGGCACTGGTACCACCACCAACGCAGTTAACTACTACACTAACACGACCTTCAGCTTCCATATTTGCTCGTCAGAAGGGCCGGCAGGGACCTCTATCCAGCTCGACCTCCATTACCTCAAGTAGTGGTGCGGTAAGTGCACAACAGAGTCAAATTCAGCCACGCCTATCCTCCACTTCATCTGGCATTGAAACTGAAAGTAGCACCTTCACCACCAGCAGACATCTCCAGTCCCCAGTTTGGGACTTCTTTAGTGTTAGCAAAAAGGTGGAAAACATGGTCGTTTGTTCAATTTGTAAAATAGTAGTTAGTCGGGGTAAGCTTGGTACCAACTATGGTACCGGAGGCAAGAGAGGTCATCTCCAAAAACACCCCACTATCCAGTGGGAGGTGCACCTAAGGAAGATCCGGGAAGCCAAAAGAAAAACAAATCCAAATGTATCCATTCATATTGCATCTGATGATGACAAGCGGCTGAACGTGCAGGGGGGAAGTGAAGAAGCGACAGACATTTTTTCTGGTACACCCAGTACCCCTGGCAGCAGCACTGCAGTGGTGGCGCCCACACCCTCTACCCCAGCAACATGTATGAGCCACACTAAGAGTCTGGGGGAGACACCAATGCGAAAAAGTACATCAATGAGCCTAACTGGTTTGAAGAAGTCTGCATCATCATCATCATCATGTAAAACGGTCCAGACCACCATTAGAAGCATGTTTTGGTCGGAGGCGCCATTTGAACGCAACTACCCAACGGCACGTCTGTGTAACACAAAGCTGGCTAAATTGCTAGCGCTGGACCGTCTCCCTTTTTCTTTCGTGGAAGGGGTGGGTTTTCTAGAATTTGTGGCAACAGTCTGCCCTTAATGGAAGGTTCCTAGCCGGTCATATTTTGCCAGAGTTGTGGTTCCAGCACTACATCAAGATGTGCTGGAGGTGATTGGGGCAGCTTTGCAGAAGAGTGCTGTTCACACTAGCCATCTGACAACAGAAATGTGGACCAGTTGCCAAGCCCTTGATTACATGTGCATCACTGCACACTGGGTCTCTTTTGCAGGGGGTTCAGACAAGTTACGTGCAGGTGTTGACCCGGACACAGTTTTTCAAGCTACTCGGGAACATGCAACAGTAGCCATGTTTGCCATGGAGAAATCTCATACTGCACAAAACATTTTGGAGGAGTTTAACAGTAAGGGCTTTCAATGGCTGCATCCAAGAAAGCGCATGATTGGTTATGTTTCCACGGATAATGACAGTAATATAGTTAAGGCCATGCATGAGGGTGACTATTTCAGAGTGCTGTGTTTGGTGCAGAGTATTGACATTGTTGTGCAAGCTTTCTTGAAAAAAGAAAAGACAGTCAGCAAGTTACTGACCACCTGCCGAAGAATCTGCACACATTTCAGCCATTCTTTTAAGGTCCGGAAGCAGCTGAGGAACATGCAACATGAACGTAGACTGCCAGTCAGAGGACTCATCCAGGAGGTGGTGACACGTTGGAACTCAACCTTCTACATGCTTTAACGTCTGTCTGAGCAGTGGGTGGTAATCAATCAGTATGTCTTTGGACTAGATTCTTCTATGAAAGACATGTGGCTAGAGTTGGAGGAATGGAAGCTAGTTAAAAGCCTGACAGACATGCTTCGTCCTTTTGAGGTCTTCACGGGTGAAGTCAGCAGGGAGGACTGTACTTTGGGCAAAGCTATCCCATTGTTGCGCATGCTAGAGCACAACTGAAGGCGGTGTCTTCAACGTTCTGAGATAATGCTGAAAAGCAAGACAGATATCAGTTGGCGGAGAGGTTATTAAGCCACCTAGTTGACAATGAAAGGCTTAAAAAAATACATACAGAACAACATTACATTTGTGCCACTATTCTGGATTCACAGAACAAAAAGGCTGTTTCCAGCAAAGTATTCATTCCTTTTAATGAAGCAGATGTTTCAAAGTACAAACATTGGCTAGCTCTGTCAGCCACTTGGTTCGAAAAAGAGTGGCAGAAAATTGAAGGAACTGGCAGAAGTACTACTGAATTAGCAAGCCATCCGGTGTCAAGGTCCACTTCTAAATCTGTGGCCGAAGGGAGTCACTTTCCCTCATAGCTATTAATGACAACAGCAACCGTATCATCATCCTCACCTGTACCAGGCCCAGCCATATATCGTCGGAAGCGGATTGGCTAACTCATCAAGGGTTTGCTCGTTCCAGTGATGCAAAGGCCACAGATGGTACGCAAAGTGGAACAACCCTGGAGAAACTTGAGTCGATGGTGCAGGCCTATCTGGATGACCCAACAGAGGTCTTTGTTAATCAGAACCCATTGCTGTATTGGTATGGGAAACGGCCTCTATGGCGACTGATCACCAACCTGGCTCTAAATTATTTGTCTTGCCCACTCGCAAGCGTGTCTTCTGAACGTGTTTTCAGTGCTACTGGTGCCATTGTAACTTCAAAAAGGACCCGCCTCTCGCCCAAAAATGTGGAGAGGTTAACAATGATCAAGATGAATCAGCACTTCATACCACCAGATTACAAAATATGTGAATGCACGCAGGAAGAAGAGGACACCGACTTAGGTGACGGAGGTTCTTCTCTGTTAGCTGACCTACTCCCGTCTCAATTCACAGAGTTTGAGGACGAGCTCTACTTCCCTGACACAGAGGCCTGAAAATGACTTCCTTTTTTTTCCGTCCATATTCACTTTTATTCCTGTGTGTCTTTGCTTGTTTTGCAACTTTTACCACAACAAAATTCTAATCACCTAATCACAACAAGTCCATCAGCAGCACTGTCTTCTTATTTCCTTATTGATTTGAAGGTGCCGCAGTCTGCATTCCTGAGGTTCACAAGTTCACAACTCAATCATGCTCCTCTACCCTCCTCCTCCAGACTCCCCCTATCCATTAACTTCAAGGCAGATGGCTGGATTACGCAGAATCAAGAAACTTTGTCTTCGTAGACGAGTCCCCTCAAGTTGGACTGGAATTACTGACTACTTGCTGATTGCTGACTGTTACTTCTGAAATTGACAGGAGAGGCTGCCCTGTGGGCCTTCACTTTCAGAAGAAGATGCAGACAAAAAGTGGAACAGGTAATGAATAATGAGAAGATGGCATGCAGTGGACAGCAATGGCTGTCTGGCTCTGATGAAAGCAATTGCTGTTTGTTTGTTGTGCATGAAATGAATCATATGTCTCCTGTTATTATTTAATCTTTTACACACTAAATTTAACTCAAGTCTACTCTGATTTTTTTTACCTTGTTTAATTTAAATTGTATTTCAACTGCAGGGGCCACTACTTTGCATTTTCCAATATGCAAAATGTTCTTGGACTCACTGTTTGCCAATATACCATGATGATTGATGATGAGTGTTGATGATCAAAGTTAAATAATATATCTTTTTTCTTTACAGTCACTCACTGGGATGGATGGATCATCATCGTCGGTTTACGGAAGAACTATGGCCAATTCGTAAGTTGCAAACAGGTAAACCAGTCTACAACAACTACTACAGCAGAACTACATGTCTGTCTAGTCGTGGTATGGAGTGGTCGAGGCAGTGTAGTGTTGTTATGCCAGGCAGAGTCCAGACAGCAGTTCTTGTGGCTTGCTGCATCCAATTAGATATGCTTTGTCTGTCTGTGTCAAAGAGACTAGGTATGCTACATCAGGTTGCTTCACTCAGTGGTGCCTGCCTTGACCGTCTGCATGGCCCTGCCGAAAGCATGGGCCAAAAATCAGTTCGGCTCGCGAAATTTGCGGATTTTCGCCGGCAAATTCGCAATCCGCGAATCTCGCGAAATTGCCGAATATTCGCCAATTTGCGAGCGGGCGGATATTATTTTTTTTAGGCCAGCTCAGTGTAGGGTTGAGGGCTAGGTCTGAGGGAATTTGGGTGTTTTTTAGGGTTTAGGGCTGTTTTGGGGGTTCAGTGCGGTTTACTAGGGTTTTTGGGTTGAATTTGGTAGGGTTCCCGGAGTCTAGGGCTCAGGGCCCGATGCAGGCTCGTTCATGATGATGTTGGCAAGGTTTTAGGGGGGTTTGGCGTTTTTTGGTCCAGAATTGTCCGTATTTTGGTCTTTTTTGTTTTTTTGCGGGTGCGTGTGTTTGGGTGAAAAGCCGTACATTTTCCAGTAGATCGATTTTGTTCTGCCTTGCTGAGATTTTTGGGAATCGCTGGAACAAGTGTCCTGGTCAGTTTCAAGAGGATCGAAGTAGTGGAAGTGCTGAAAACAGCAATTTATTGTCAAGGCGCGATTTGCCATGTTATCCAATTGGCGGTTTGGGGGCGCAAGGAGAAAGTGTGTTTGGGGTGTTCCAGTTGAGCTAGGGGAACAGGACTTCTGTGAGTGGTAGGGAGGTGGAATTGGTGGTTGTGCAGGAAATTTGGGAGGAATCGATTGATGGGAAGGGTGTGTTTAGGCTAAGTCGCGGAAGGGAAACCGCTGCCATAGGCGCCCATGTTAATTTCGATTATTGCGTGGTTTTTTACGGTGCGAATTGAGTGTGTTGTAGATGGATCTAGTGGATTTGCTTAGCTGTGATGAGAGTTGGGAATGTCTAGTTTTGATTGCAAGTGGTTTGAAGAAAATCCATGGTGGAAAAGGGGTGCGAGGTAGCAGTATTGCATGTTTTTGGGGGGCTATTTGGGGGTGTTCATATTTTTGGGAGTGGGTTTAGGGGTCTGGGAGCACTGCTGGGAAGGTCTAATTTTGATTGCAAGTGGTTTGAAGGAAATCCATGGTGGAAAAGGGGTGTTTTGGGCCTAGTTTTAGAGTGCGTTTTGGCACGATTTTAACTTAGGCCTCTGCGAGGTAGCAGTATTGCATGTTTTTGGGCGACTATTTGGGGGTGTTCTAGATTTTTGGGAGTGGGTTTAGGGGTCCGGGAGCACTGCTGGGAAGGTCTAATTTTGATTGCAAGTGGTTTGAAGAAAATCTATGGTGGAAAAAGGGTGTTTTGGGCCTACTTTCAGGGTGCGTTTTGGCACGATTTTAACTTAGGCTTCTGCGAGGTAGCAGTATTGCATGTTTTTGGGGGTGTTCTAGATTTTTGGGAGTGGGTTTAGGGGTCTGGGAGCACTGCTGGGAAGGTCTAATTTTGATTGCAAGTGGTTTGAAAAATATCCATGGTGGAAAAGGGGTGCGAGGTAGCAGTATTATATGTTTTTTGGGGGCCATTTGGGGGTGTTCTAGATTTTTGAGAGGTGGTTTAGGGGTCTGGGAGCACTGCTGGGAAGGTCTAATTTTGATCGCAAGTGGTTTGAAGGAAATCCATGGTGGAAAAGGGCTGTTTTGGGCCTAGATTCAGGGTGCGTTTTGGCACGATTTTAATTTAGGCTTCTGCGAGGTAGCAGTATTGCATGTTTTTGGGGGGCTATTTGGGGGTGTTCTAGATTTTTGGGAGTGGGTTTAGGGGTCTGGGAGCACTGCTGGGAAGGTCTAATTTTGATTGCAAGTGGTTTGAAGAAAATCCATGGTGGAAAAGGGGTCCGAGGTAGCAGTATTGCATGTTTTTGGGGGGTTTTTTGGTGGTGTTCTAGATTTTTGGGAGTGGGTTTAGGGGTCTGGGAGCACTGCTGGGAAGGTCTAATTTTGATTGCAAGTGGGTTGAAGAAAATCCATGGTGGCAAAGGGTTGTTTTGGGCCTAGTTTCAGAATGCGTTTTGACACGATTTTAACTTAGGCCTCTGCGAGGTAGCAGTATTGCATGTTTTTGGGGGGCTATTTGGGGGTGTTCTAGATTTTTGGGAGTGGGTTTAGGGGTCTGGGAGCACTGCTGGGAAGGTCTAATTTTGATTGCGAATGGTTTTAAGAAAATCCATGGTGGAAAAGGGGTGTTTTGGGCCTAGTTTCAGGGTGCGTTTTGGCACGATTTAAACTTAGGCTTCTGCGAGGTTGCAGTATTGTCTGTTTTTGGGGGGCTATTTGGGGGTGTTCTAGATTTTTGGGAGTGGGTTTAGGGGTCTGGGAGCACTGCTGGGAAGGTCTAATTTTGATTGCAAGTGGTTTGAAGAAAATCCATGGTGGAAAAGGGGCGCGAGGTAGCAGTATTACATGTTTTTGGGGGGCTATTTGGGGGCGTTCTAGATTTTTGGGAGTGGGTTTAGGGGTCTGGGAGCACTGCTGGGAAGGTCTAATTTTGATTGCGAGTGGTTTGAAGAAAATCCATGGTGGAAAAGGGGTGTTTTGGGCCTAGTTTCAGGGTGTGTTTGGCACGATTTTAACTTAGGCTTCTGCGAGGTAGCAGTATTGCATGTTTTTGGGGGTGTTCTAGATTTTTGGGAGTGGGTTTAGGGGTCTGGGAGCACTTCTGGGAAGGTCTACTTACGATTGCAAGTGGTTTGAAGAAAATCCATGGTGGAAAAGGGGTATTTTGGGCCTAGTTTCAGGGTGCGTTTTGGCACGATTTTAACTTAGGCTTCCGCGAGGTAGCAGTATTGCCTGTTTTTGGGGGGCTATTTGGGGGTGTTCTAGATTTTTGGGGATGGGTTTAGGGGTTTGGGAGGCACGGTGGGAAGGTCTCGTTTAGGGGAAAAATAGTAGTTTGTCTTTAAGTTGAGAGGAAAGGTGATTTGGCCCTGTTTCTAAGGTACATTTCGGCCCATAGGCTAACATTGCCGGTAATGGTGTATTGCAGATCACTGGAGACAACTCTTCTGACCCTTTACGCAGCTGTAGTATAGGAAAAGCACTATACATTTACCCAACGAGGTGGCACTTACTGGATTAGCCAGTAGAAAGTACTCCAGTAATAGTTATGCAAATCGCAAAAAAATTCACGAGTTTGCGGGAAAATGCAAATTCGCGTTTTTTGCGATTTTGCGCAAATTCGCGGACCGCAGATCCGCACAATTCGCCCATGCTTACTAATTACTATCCTTGAAATGGAGACTCAGAGTACGCACTTTCGAAATGATGCTTGTATGTAATACTGTCGCCTCTGTGACACTGAAAGTGTTATTTTTGCACCACACAGCGTACCTTATATTTTTTTCTCTGCAGTGTTTTAATATCACTTCCTGTTTTTCCATTAATAATTACAGGCCGGCTTTTACCCTGTGCGATTGGAAAAACGATTAACTCAGGCTTACCATTAGCGATCCGCAATTCCGTATCCGCCAGGCAGGCAGTGGACAGTGTGTCTGGTCACCAAGATTGATCGACGGATCGTCAAATGGAATGGAGGAGTACCGCGAATAAGAAGAATGGCTGGATGCATGCAACTTCCCAAATTCAACAGGACAACTACAACATACAGTTACAGTATCCTCTTCACTTCTCCTTATCTTATAAATAATGTTATTGTTTTGAACTTCTATGAGTGTGACTCTGTGCATTTGTTTGCTCTCTGCTTCAAATTCATCCCTCCAGCCATTGTATACGTTTTTCTTTGCTATTTTTAAAACTCATTTCATGTACTAAGTGTTGTTTATTCTCTCTGAGGGCAGATAGGCAAGTGAAATTGCGTAATTACTGCAGCCCTGTACTGTCACATTGTTTCTTCATAGTTAGTAAGTTGTAGAAAGTACTACTTAGTTTAAGTAACCTAACCATCCATTTAGCAATCAACTTCATGCATGCAGTAGTGCATGCACTTCCTTTATGTCCCTTAAAAGATTTATGGATATCTTCGTATCCAAAGATTTGTTTATCTTCATTTGTTGTTTGTCCATGCTGTGTTTTTTTTCCTCTCTCGACAAAACTTTCCCAAAAAACCCCATTCCCATCCAATTTTCAAACCCTAACCCTCTTTTCCCGGGCTGTGTGGTTTTCATTGAGGTGTGACTAATGACAACAATGATTCCACACACTTGTGTCCGGGGGTCCCCACAAGTACCTGCTTCTTGTGGTGGATCCTCGCAGAGACAACACGAACTATCGCCCCCACACACACCCTGTTCTGGGTAGGTAACAAAATCAGGGATAGGATGAGAGTGAGGATGGCAGCCAAAAGTCTAGGGCCGGAATGCTGGGGATTGTAGATGTTGGCGGACGCCCCTCACGTGGGTAGTTTCAGGGCATCAACTGGACAGGGAGAGAAGGGAACACTGATTAACCACCTTTCCCTTGCTAAGCAACCACAACCCACAAACACTCATATGGGACACAGCTTACCTCCTCAAATTTACAGCGGCCCTGCTGCCATCAAGGAAAACAAAGCAAGGTATCCACAAGCACTCCAGGAAGCGGATACACGGAAAAGTCAGGCGCTCCTAGCGTAGAAAGAACTGAAATGCCAAGCGCTCCTGCGCTACCAAATAAGAAGGTCAAGCGCTCCTAGCGCTGCTACAATTGCACACAGTCAAGGCGCTCCTGGGAAATGAAAGGAAAAGTCAAGCGCTCCTGGCGCGGAAATGAAAGTACATGCAAAGGGCTCCTGCGCTGCTAGCAAGGAATGTCAAGCGCTCTTAGCGCGGCAACCAAGGTACATTGTCAGTGTGCTCCTGGCATGGAAAGAAAAGGATATGCAAAGCGCTCCTAGCATGAAAGTACGGCGCTCCAGGCGCGGAAAGGACAAAAAGCAAAGCGCTCCAGCGCGGTCGGATCCGGATACAGGGAACTGCATCTGACATCGGAAAGACACTGTAGAAGTACACGAAGCGCCGAGCCTCGGGGAGTCGCGTCTGATAAGCGACCTTCCCCGGAAGCTCTGATGACGTTGCAGCGCTTCCGGCCGTCGACTGCACCGCTACCAGCCGAGGCCGGAAGTGAGGATCCCCATACGAGTGTCCGCAACAAGCAGTCCGCAACAAGCACACGGACAACAGGCAAGCGGGGAAGGGGGGGATCTAGGAACCATGACAACTTGCTGGGGAGGATAAAGTCAAAGCAACAGAAAATCAGTTTCAAGGCTGGTGAAGGAATCCGAGGATATATTCTTACTCAGCTTGACACAGACCCATGACTATTTGCAAATCAAATCATATTTTCATGGGCGCCATCAACTGGATTGATCATCAAGAACATCCTCCTCCTACACGTGGCAAATGATTACGCTGCTGTGTCCTTCACCTTCAGTACTATTTCTTGTAGCAGCCAAAGCCAAACTCCACGCAACTAGTAGTTATACTTTGAATACTTTAGCATTTGTTAGGCTAAATTATGGCACTGTTCTTGTGTACTGTGCTATCTATCATACTGTTCTAATGCTCCGCTCAGGCCACTCAAGGTTTCCTTTTTTTTTTGCTACTACTGCCACTGTGTACCACCACTACTACCACCACAACGATGCCATTTCATCCGTCCAGGATTGCCAACCTTAATCGCCATTTGCCATGCAGCCAGCCCTGTGCCTAGCCCTATTTTCAAACACGAATCACAGGTAAGATAAGCGTTTGGGGTGAGGAAGAATAATGGAGTTGGAGGAGAGAGGAGAGACTGACGGTAGTACTAGTAAAGAAGTAGGACAATTGAATTCACTAATTCTGTGAGTGGCACTTACTTTTGTAAACATTTGGGCGATTACTTAGACAATTTAAATCAAGCAGCCAGTTAAGTTTCAGGAAAACAAACGTACAGTTAACCCCCCCGCCTCCCCCGCAAAACAGTAAAAACGTGTATGCTATGTTTAAGTTGAAAGTAAATAATTATTTTTATCCCTAACAAAAATAAACTATCCCGCAAGACCCGACCCACTCCCTTCCCTAATCCCAAAGAATGTCCGTGAAATAAAAAGTCCCCAAAGTCCAAAAACCCCAACTCCCAATTCCCATCCCCCCAAAAGTCTTTAAATAAGGGGCAAGGGACAGTCTCTCCTCCTCTACTGCCGCCGGCGGTGTCCTTTGGCCAGGTGGTCCAGTTGCTCCCTGCGGAGGTTCTTGAGCAGGGTTTTAACTCTCTCCATCTCCTGCTCCAGGTTGGACACCCTGAGGGTTAGTGGGTAGATGCGTGCCTTGCACCTGCTGTGAGGGCAGCTGATTTTTTGGCTGCTTGGCGGTGGCGGGTGGCTGCGGTACTACGGCTCCATACCGCTGTAGGCTTGCACTGACTGGCTGACCCAGGGTGCGTGGAGGAGGATGCAGCTGTCGTGCTGGATGTTGTGGACTGAGACTGTGTGTCCTCCTCCTCCTGGGCCACCAGCCGCCGATATTCGGCGACAATCACCTCTAGCTGCCTTTGCCGGGCCCGTCTAGCCAGCTCCTTCCGTGTTAGTTTGGAAGCACAGTACATAACATTTGTGGCCTGTATCTATCTAACATCCCACTTCGTCGGCCTCTGCTATAACATTAGTGGGAGTTTCAGGAATCAATTCTAGTAGCACTATATGGACTCACTAAATTAGACTCAGACAGTACACCAGTCTTCTTCTTCTTCTTCTCTCTTGTTTAGCGAAATTGGTATGTAAACTTCTGGAAGCCAGCATAATGCCAGAGCAGTCAACTTGCACCCGAGAAAAACAGACGCAAGCCATGACGACGCAGACTTGCGTTACTGTACCACTCTAGTACATGCAGGTGGTGAAGCTCTTACTTTTCTATTACAGGTGGCACTGGCCATACTCTGTTACAAGGGCTACTGCTTAATTAATTTGACTTTCACCCTGCAGT
Source organism: Lissotriton vulgaris (assembly GCF_964263255.1). Taxonomy (NCBI): domain Eukaryota; kingdom Metazoa; phylum Chordata; class Amphibia; order Caudata; family Salamandridae; genus Lissotriton; species Lissotriton vulgaris. The sequence continues at coordinate 818,994,233 of NC_141697.1, read as the reverse complement.
GCCAATGACTACTAGAAAAGGAAAATGAAGAAGATAAATAATATGATTATCTATCCCTTCACAGGATATTTGCTTACATATAGGATGACTTTAGGTGCTTTGTTTTTTAATGAGTGAACACTGATAGGCCACACATGAATGACAGAGTTGTAATACAATTATTAACAGAGGTTGAGAGTGGTCCCCGTAATCGCAGGGTATATGCTGTGCTTGCAAACTACTGTTACTAGTCATGGTAGTATTCTGAAAACGTACAACTTCTTTTCCTCGCCTTTGCTACACTGGAACGGGCGTGCGGGTGCGGTGTTACATGCTCTTCAAAGTAACACTTACTTCATCCAGTGACCGTCTACTCTGTCTACATACAACTATGCTATATATGAGTAAGATAGTACCATGATCCAGGCATCCATCCATTCAAAGTAAATGTCAATCATTCTTCTTAACTGGACAAACCTTAGTTTTTCTCACGGAAAAACAACCTTTTTATTTTATTTTGGAAACCGCCAGCCATGCATCCGTCCATGACTTGCATTTGAATTTGAACCAAAGGATATATTGCACACACATAGAGTTTCTGTTTCACCCACCCAGGCAGTCCTCTTCCCTTTCTCCTTCCACCCATCCTTGCTTCAGCCTTCAACCGTCCATGCATCATATTCCCAGCCACCTCGGGCAGCATTAAAAAACACGTATCATTCTTTGCCAGTCATTACTTTTAACTTGCTCGTCCTTCCTTAGTACCTTCTTTCCCTTTTCGTTAATCCCATCCATCAAGTTCATCTCTGATCTGACTTGTCTTCTTGATAAAACTTTCACAGCTGAGTTGAAGTCAAATTTAGAGGAGGCCATTGATTACTCGTCAACTCCCGCCGCTAATGCTATTGCTAATGCGAAGTCAAGGGTGAATGTCTTCTACCTAAATTTGTAAGTCTTCTTAACAGTAAAGTACTCTTGTACTGTACATCATATACACCCATGCAGAGAGCACCCTCTGCAGTCTGCAATCTCAATAAGTAAGGAATATAATAGCTTACCTCTGCCCGCCACTCCCATGGCATCCCCCACAGCAGTTCCCGATGGCTGTTGCACCACCTATGTCCCAGGAGTGCCCACATTACACTGGCCCCGGCACTGGTGGATCGCTGTGCAGATGTTCCGCCTAGAAAATACATTTCATATTCTTAGATGCCATATACACCACTCCCTATTTTGTCTAGTAATGAAATCTTTTTACTAGTACTACATAAACACATTTAATCATTTGTGACTCACTAGTCTCTAAACTACAAATTTCCCTTTCTTCAGGGAAGGGTGTCTTTTATTTATGCTTAGACGTAACATGTCTTGCTACACTTTTTGTCACAACTGATTAATGCTTTCTTTTTAACACGCACCATTTTTCTCATAACAGACAGAAGCTTCCTTTCTAAGAACAAGAGCAAGATCAGATCATCATCACTTGGATGGAGTCAGCAACGATTCATCCCCACAAAGAAGACTTGAAGTTCCAACCAGGTGAGGGGTCTCCCACAATTAATGTGTGAAATCAGCCACTTTTCAGTTTTGAATTCTTCACCGTTTATCTTATATGATGAAGTTGATGTTAATAAATGTTTTTACTTTTAATAAAGCTTTAAAACTTACATAGACTCTGTGGTTTTTGGTCATGAGTGAGTGAGCGAAAGGGTTTGCAATTTGCAAGCATGAGTCCGGGGCTCAAAGACTTCAGTCTCCGTAGTCTTATGTCCTGGGTTATATAATCATTGGGGATCAATCATCGCTGCATTCGGGAGCTAAATAAAATGACTCTGACACACTAGCTAGTCAATAAGGAGATTGGGGGTTCAACTTCTGTTGTGACTGAGGTATGTGGAAAGTCTAACTGCACCTAATATAATTTATAACCAATACCCTATTTCTTGTCCATAGTTCTGTTTGTGCAGAATAGTCCCTGCAACAGTAGTAGTATGGATTGTCCTCCTATCCAATCAAAAAGTACACTAGTATCTTATTCTTGGTGGCCATTGACATTTTATTGTTGGGAATTGTCAAAGCATAAACATTTAGAAGACTTCAATAGACATTATGGACAACCCAGAGGACTGCACTCGTTGCATAGAGCTATTGCTGAATAGAATAGTTTTGTTTAACACCTTTTGCCAACTGTGCAAGCTTAGTTAGCTACACAGACAGACTAACAATAATCTAGTAGTACCACAGGGAGTATTACTAGAGGCAGGATAAGAATTTAGAAACAGTCTACAAGAAGTTCAAAGACGATTTAGGAAAAAATAGAATGAGGAATGTTTGGAAAAAATACAGGTGCTGTAAAAGATAGGGAAGTATAACTATTAATATTAACAGGAAAACTTACTGGGGCCAGCAGAGGAGCCCTCGCTGGACCGATCCTGGCCTTCCTGCTGTTGTCCCTGCTCCGCCGGCGCCGCTACCTCCTCCTGTGTCCCCCTGCCCCTCGGGGGGAGCTGATGTACAACTTGAAAGAAAGACACAAACATGGATGATTGTTGTCAACCAGATTAAACATTAAAAAAAACAATAACAAATTATTTTGGGGAAATAGACAACAATTGCACTAAATGTATTGACCCATATCTGATGTGGTCTACTAGGATATAGTATTGCTGGATTCGCGGACCATCTACTTGGAAAGTTATGTAACTCACTAAACCAACTACAAAAAGGTTCTACTAGGACTGGCAGGCAGCACTACGCAGCACACGAAGTGACAGACACAGTCCGTCATGATCACCACTACTATCTTTTCTTAGTGGCAGGAGTACAAAGGAAGGACTGGACTTGAGTCTCTAATGTCTAGCATTACGCAGTTCTGTAAAGTACACTGATACATAATCATCACCCAGGCCAAATGAGCACAAAATTGAAAACAAGTAAACATAGTAGCACCGCCAGTGAGCAGGCGACCACCTGCAATCACAGAAGCTTTTGAAACATAATTTACCTGCTATGTAATCGGCAGCATTCTTGCTCTTCGGAAAAAACAAATATTTGCAATATTATAATAACACAGAGCAGGAGAAAACAAAGTAGTGAATAAATAGCTACTACCACTCACCAAGCCCAGGGATCTCCACGCCAAGCAGGTCGAGCAGGTCGTGTTCCCGGTCCAGGATGTCGGACCACCAGTGCGTCGCCTGGTTGTAGGTGCGCCGGACCCCAGGCTCCCGATACATGGCCCGGCACACCTTCCCCCATAGCTTGTGACGCTCCCGGAGCCTGTACCCGGCACTGGGCCTGCCGCCTGCCACCTGCCGCCTGCCTCGACGGTCTTGGGGAGGTGGCGCTGGACGAAAAAAACTAGTGCGGCCACCTCCACCTCGCTGAAGATCTCCCTGGCCACTACATCCTCCCCCCTTAATCGCCCGCAAGGGAGCCGGCTTAGATAATTTCGTGATCGATGAGCTGCAAGAGGCCCGCGAACGCGCAAAAAAAATCCGCAAATTCGCGGATTATGCGGACCGCAAATTCGCTTTCGCACGAATTTGCGTACCGCGAATTCACGCATTTCGCCCATACTTATTTTAAAAGATATCTTATTTATCATTTCTAATCAATCAGTAAAAGCATACATTTTTGATTCAATGGACAAATAGATAATTGCAACTGTTGAGCATCGACCTCCTCTTCAGATATTGAAAAATTTTCTTTTACTGTTTACTCATGTCCGAAATAGTTAGAACCAAAACATACATGAAAATATTTTTTTTTAAATCCAGGCAAAAGATTGTGATGCTTGATCATGTAAAAAACATGATTCAATGACTTTTTGACTTGTGAACAAAAACAGAGGTCTGGATTTGCAAACGTGTCCAATGTGTAGAATTTTGTGTTCGTAAAGTCCATTTAGGAATGCAGAAAATCTAATTTTCTACATTGCCATTCCAGTGCTTATATACAGGAAACTTAGGTTTAAATTGTGTTTTTTTGGAGTGGTAAGCAATACTCTAGCTTCCCACTCCCCCACTCAAGTTGCATTGTGTCAGGAACCGAGCTTCTGGGGGCTGTCCACAAGCAGCAACAGCTGTCAAGATCCACACCTCCAAGGTCCTTCTTGTTTCCCCTGAGGCCTTTGGGAAAGTATTCCTGTTAATCACAGCGCCCGTCATGCGCTGCAATTAACAGGAATCCTTTCACAAAAGCCCACAATCAGCACCCAGCAGCGCTGTATTTAGAAAAGAATTGAAGCAAGTTTGAAAGCATGACGTCATGCTTTCAAACTTGCTTCAATTCTTTTCTAAATACAGCGCTGCTGGGTGCTGATTGTGGGCTTTTGTGAAAGGATTCCTGTTAATTGCAGTGCATGATGGGCGCTGTGATTAACAGGAATATCTTCCCAAGGGCCTAATGCAACCGGTAAATTGCCATTTTTCGCCGCTCCCATTTTAAAAGCGGTCGGCGGCGAGAACGTGTGTGCGCGCTTTACAGGGGACACTGCGCGCTCGGCAACTTAAAGTTGCGCAGGCGCGCCGGTTAGTGGGAACCCTGCTCCCACCCAGTATCTTTAAATGATGCCCCCTCCCATGATGCGAAATAGGCACCAGTGGCAGGCAGGCGTTCCACCTTGGCAACGGGGGAGAGTGGGTGGTATGGTGCTGGGTGGGAGCGTCCACGCCTGTCTTAATGTAACGGTCAGATAAAGAGACACCGCTGCCATATTGTGTAATATTAAGCACAAAACAAGTCCAGAAGAGCTGTGCAGTGCTCTATCCTTTCTGGTTACTGTTTATCAATGTACATGTACATTCTGCGTTTGATATTCTGGGACCTCCAGATGAGGGTTGGCGCTGAGGCAATCCGTCCAGGATCGCACAACACCTGCGTGCAAGTGTCTACAGAAGAGGTCTTCAAACTTTTTGATGCTGAGACCCCCCTGTCAAAACTTTTTAGGTGTAAGGACCCCCTCTGACAAAAATGTCTCTAACCTGGTACAACCATCCTCGACAACCATAAACGGATTGGTATCAGAGGCTTACTACACAGTTCAAACAAAAAGTCTCCAAAAAGAACTACCCAAAAATTCACAATGATACTTTTTCACAAATAAAACATTTTGGCAAAAATTATTTGGATTTTAACACCTTTCTGAACTAAAGTGATGAGTGATCTTATTTTTCTCCAGAGAGACGGTCAATCTGTGTTTGCACCTTATAAATACCCAAATATAGCAATAAGTCACAGTCCATTGTCTCGTTTTCGTTGTGTTTAGGCACTGGGCCAGTGCTTAATTTGTAATAAACATAAGAGTAGTGGCCCACATTTTTTCTTAGCAGTTCATAGCTAGTGCTATACTGAATGCTGTGCTTAATGATCACCAAGGATCCTAGTCTTGATTGCACCTGTTTTTTTTACCACCATCCTCTTTAACTCACTTTTGCTGGTTGTTTTTCACGCTTATTTTCTCCATTTGTCAACACTTTCTATTGTCCTCAACGCATTGTTATTTCCAATGCCAATAGGTCAAATTTTCTCAATTGCGCGACCTATTGCATTGCAAATGCTTGCTTTCTCGCTCCTTACTGGCCTTCAACACCTCCTCTGGGATAGTAAGCACTATCTAAATATATTTACCATTAGATGCAGACACTTCACAGCTCATCACAACACTTCCAGTGATTGCATCAATGAAAGCCAGTACCGGCTCCCAATCATTCTTTGCAGCTGCAAATTGCCCTTCAGATTTTTAAATTAACTGGTAGCACATATTTCCGTTCCATTCAGACAAGCAGGCATCCTGAAGGAAACCTTGTTTAGCTGTCTGATCAGCTCCGGTTTCACAAGTGAACACTCCCAGAATGGCATTACAGCTTTTAAAGCTTTAATTTCATAATGAACTGTCCGGGGACGTTTTATTTTGTTTTTCCAAGAGTCCCGGCAGAAGTGAGGCCCAGGAAAGCGCGACCCCCTTCCCCTGACTCCACGGCCCCCATGGGGGTCGCGCCCCACAGATTGAAGACCTCTGGTCTACAGCATATACATTGGGTCGTACACAGTCACCTAAAGAAAGTGGCCTGCTCTGAATACTTGCACTAAACTCTTACCCGGTGCATAAAAACTATTTACAAAGCTTAAAGTTGCAAGGGGGCTATAGTGTTTCTTTCTGCACACACATAGAACCCCTGTTCAGGAGGGGCATATGCGCCCTTCTGCCTCCCGGGTGAATAGGGTGACCAGGCGTCCCGAATTGACCCGGACGGTCCCGGTTTTCAGGTCTCCGCCTGCGAAAGACTGCACACATGCGCAGTCTCGCTGGGGAGACTTAATGGGATAGAGTGAGTGTCTCTAGCGAGATTAAGCCCGCCCCTTTTCTCCAATGGCTGGCCTCCTAAACGGTGGCCAGCCATTGGAGAAGAGGTCCCAGTGACGTTCTTCTTTCAAACTAAGCCCTGTACTTTTCAGATTGGGGGGCGTGTTTTTTACTTTCTTTCTACATTCTTTGATGTTTTTCAAAAACACGCCCCCCAGTCTGAACAGGACAGGGCTTAGAGACAAATGGTGAGCGCTTGTTATATAGCGGGAACTTGACCCGAAGGTATCCGAGCGCGCTTTACACCACAGCTCCGAGCCTGGGAAAGAGGTAAAAAAACATACAGGAACCTGGGAGTCACGGACGGCGCGCAGAGAATTACACAGAAACCGCAGAGAGACTGGGGGAAGAGGGAGGGGAGACCGGGGCCCAGAGAGCACGGAGCCCGCGAGCGAGACGGAAACATATGCAACTGAGAGCACGGAGCATGTGAGAAACGCAGGTAAATACGACAACCTAAGAGCCTGGTCGTAAGAAACAGGCAGCCTGGGGAATCGACAGTGAAATACAAATGCCTGTGGAGAAAACGTGTCAGCCATTGAGCAGGAAACGGAGACCCCGTCCCTAAGAGGGGCTAAACAGCAGACGCGTGATCCTGGAAGAGAGGGCAAGGAAATCCTGGGGAGCCAAGAAGAATCCACTCCAATTTCGGAGACGTAAAATCCTCGCGAGACTCTGTCTGGGAGAAGAGACAGCCCTGTGCTGGGATAATGGCCCTGGGAACCAAAGTGCATGCGAGAGGAAAGAGCTCTGGGAAAAGAGACAGGTGGGGTCGCCAGGCTGAAAAAGACACAGTCGTGAGCACCTGTGCGCTTCAGCCTGGATACAAAACTACTTTGGGACCCTGTGAGAAGGGACAGTATCAGGATCCTCCTAAAATAGACAGTTCCTAGACCGTCACACCCTGTGAGAAGGGATAGCACGGGAGCCTGTGAGAAGAGGCACGCTGCTGATGCTTCCGGCATTTGGAGGCCCGAGCAGCCTGTGAAAAAGACGGCCCGAGTGAAGTGCGAACAGCCCCCCTGTTTGCCACATACCCCGAGGCCATAGGATGCAGCCCACAGGTTTGAGCAGTAAGTCTTTATAGCGGTAAACACAGGCGCTTCCTCTGTGTTTACTTATATGATGTCACAGGGTACGGGGTGTGCAGCCCGTTCGAAGACCTTGTAAAGGGGGCGGAGTGGGGGGATGGCTACATTTTGGGCACCCGACTATACCGTCGCAAGAGAGAGCTGTTGTGTGGGGAGGGAGACTGCAGGGTATTATCGATTTTATTTCGAGGAGAGGGGGTGGCGGTCACATTCTACACTTTTATTGATTTCATTTTCTTGATTTTTATTCCCGGAGGAGGTGATCATTGATTTATTTTCCTGTGGTTTGCCCGTTTCTGGGGTAAGTCGGGGCGGAGATGCCCTGTACTGATGCAGATGAGATAGTATTAGCTCATTTAGACAATAGTGAACCCTATATAGTCCTTACAATATATACGAAAAGACTTGCTGGGTATTTACTTTAAAAGACCATATTCATAACTTTTCGTTGAAGAGCTATAGATTTTCAAGCACCTTGTGGGGTTGAAAGCATGCATTTGGTCCTACCTTCTTTTGCGAGGGGTGCGTACAGCATTGAATCTATCTCCTAGCTCGGGAGAGGTGGGCGTGGAGGGTGTTGGGGTACTCCATTGATTGATTGCTTGGAGTTTCTTTTGACCACACTCCACCACTGGATTCCGCCTCGCCTGGGGATGGGTACCGTCCGTATATATTTCCTATTTCTGGGTGCTGGTGCACACTTTCTGCTGATTCCTACAGGTTGCGCTTTGTATTGACTCTTACCGGGAGCCAGTCTGTGTTGACTCCTGTTCTTTGTGGACAGTGCTCTCCCCCGGGCAGGGGAGTGGGCAACCATACTCTGCATAGATTAACCTCTTTTACACCAGTTGTATATTGTTTTTTGTTGGGGGATATTATACTCTGCATTGATTCAATTCCCTTAAGTGATCTGGGGTTCACTTTCTAGAGTCACCCCATTTCTCCTAATTACCTCTTTCTGTGAGGGGGCCTCACTCAGCTAGAACTCATTTTTGCATGAGAATGAGGACGTGTTAATTACCCCTTTGCTGTTCAGGGTAGGGGGCGTGATGGCCCAGAGGACACTACTATTTCATTCATTTCTCTTTGAGTAAAGTGTGTGAAGTTAAGCAACCCATTTCCCCTTTGAAAACACTTCACCCTTTCTTCTATTATTCTCCTCTCCTCCTCGATTTTCTTCCCTGCCTGCACTGTGGGTACTTAGTAATTAGGAACCCCAACGTTAAGCTCAACTTAAATAAGCACGTCAAGTTTCGCGAGTAGGTCATGAGAGCTGCTGGCAGAGGGTAGGGGGCAGCTCGGTGGGCAGACGCCTGATGGAGGGTGGCGGGAGGATGGGTCACTTGTCAGGCTGGGCAGGACGTCAGCTCTGGAGAGGCTCCTATGCATAGCAGCTACAGCGTTGCCATGATCTCTCCCCGCACCCCACTTTATGACATCAAGGAGATCATTGGCTGCAAAAAGATGGAAAGTCTGTGTCAATGAAAGTCAAACATATGATGCCCTGAAGCGTCAGGGTTCAGGGGCACGGTGCAAGAGTGCGAGCGCGTGACAAGAGGGATGCCCCGTGAATCAAGGATGGGGTCAGCTTAATTTGAGCGTGAGATTATAAGCCATATGCTCTTCCTATGTGTGCACCAACAGCATGCCATGCTAAGGGGCGCAGGAGCTAAAGAGCTTTAAGGCGCTACTCATGCACGCAGCTGAATCCTGAGCTGGACACCTTGCTTCGAAGGGGACCCATTCCCATGGCTTGGGGGATGCGGGGCCTGAATCCAGCTCAGCTTTGGGTCTTCTCTCAGGAGATTTATTTTTGCAGTTTTTGTATAGCGCAAACTCGGCCCGAGTATACTGCAGCGCTTTATGTGAGCATCAGATTACGTTACACAGGGTCAGATCCATTTTTTGGGACTGTTCCCGCGCATGGATAATGCTGGCATAGGCTAGCAAGACACAGGTCATACCTGGCTCTACCGGGCACATCACGATCACAGGGGAGGCACAAATTAACCCAAGACACTTACTGGGCATATCGCGCTGCTGGTAGACAACACTGAACTGCGGCCACTGTGGGCATGTCATGACAGCTGTGTCATTTCTAGAAACTATTCAGCTGCATTCCATGAGCACTGGGGAGGCACGGAGCTAACCCAGGTGGTACTGTGACCCCATTGGCCCGTGGTGGGCTCTAAGCAGTGCCAGACACTGCAGTGTATGACACGGGCAATGCTGAAACACCACAAAAAAAGTCCTTGGGCGCTATTGGAAAAAAAGCTTTGTGGTGGGGGAGAGAGGTAGGAGCAATCATACATCACACAACACAAAACATTCACACATGGGCTAAACCCCATTTACACTGGCAGTCTCATTTCCATGTACCTACTCGAACCTGTGACAAGGTTGTCCCGACAACAGGGGTGCGTTGTGGGGGTGGGGCTGTTGGAATCGGAGACAATCTCACACCCATTGGGGTCTCTTTGTTAACCCCCTGGTTTCTGGGCGGTCGGCAGTCCGCACCTTTCTTTCATTTGTGTAGTTATTCATTAGTTTTGTTTATGTTTAATTGTCCGCACTCACTGCAGCGCCCATTTCAGCAGCTCCCTGATGTTTGGAGATAGGTGGATGATTGTCAAAGGCTCCTGCATTTCACCCGGCCTGTCCCTTTAAGACGAGGCTGGGCGTCTCCCTCCTCGGTTTGTCAATGGGATCTTTCTCGACTTCTGAAAGAGGCTGAGATAAGAGACCTGAGGAGATTATCAGCCTTTGAGGGGTCACGTGAGCGCGCGCCATCCAGAGGAACAGTCCGGACACATCCCCGGCAGCATTCACACCAGAGCGAGCTAGAGGGGTGTCCTGCACTCACTAGGAACCCCCAACCTCTCCCCCGACTGAGTGACCGCAGCAGAGCCTCGCCCCTTCTGTGTGTGTTTGTGTGGCCCTGTGTGTGTGTGGCTGTGTGTGCGTGTGTGTGGCTCTGTGTGTGTGTGGCTCTGTGTGTGCGTGTGGCTTTGTGTGTGTGTGGCTCTGTGTGTGTGGCTCTGTGTGTGTGTGTGGCTCTGTGTGTGTGTGTGTGTGGCTCTGTGTGTGTGTGTGTGTGGCTCTGTGTGTGGCTCTGTGCGTGTGTGTGTGTGGCTTTGTGTGTGTGTGTGGCTATGTGTGTGTGTGTGTGTGGCTATGGTGTGTGTGTGGCTATGGTGTGTGTGTCTGTGGCTATGGTGTGTGTGTGGCTATGGTGTGTGTGTGTGTGTGTGGCTCTCTGTGTGTGTGTGGCTGTGGCTGTGTGGCTGTGTATGTGTGGCTCAGTGTGTGTGTGTGTGTGTGTGTGTGTGGCTCTGTGTATGTGTGTGCGGCTCTATTTGTGGCTGTGTATGGCTGTGTGTGTGTGGCTCTGTGTGTGTGTGGCTCTCTGTGTGTGTGTGGGTGCAAATGCAATAGGTCTCGCATTTGCGACAGATTAAGCTATTGACATTGTAAATGACAATGCTATTTATTTATCTGTTTTCAAAACCAACACATAAATAAACATTTCAACATTTACAATGCCAATAGCTCTAACTTTTGCAAAGGCGAGACCGTTGCATTGTAAATGCTTGTTCACCAGGTGTCCCAGCAGATTTCAGGAAATGTAGCTCCTGTCCCAGTTTTAAAAGAGGGTTGACGGAAAACGTGGGGGTAAATTTCAGGTTACCCTATGGATGAACCATATTGGCGTGGCATATATCAGATATTGCATTCCTTCACAAACGGGCTGCGATCCCTCGGATGTAAATCAACTTAAGGAGGCATGAAGATGGCCTGGAGATATTAGCAGTACGCTCTGTAACACACGTAGGTTTGTGTCGTGCTGTAGATTTTCCCAAGGTCATTACTGCAGCATTTCAGCTCAGGATTTACAGGCATCAAAACTTTGATTAAACCTTCAGACACTTTTAGAGCCGGGTCAGGCTGTAAACCAGCTGGCCAGGTAAAGTACCTGAGTAAGAAACAAATAAATTGTAGCTAGATAAGCGGTGTACCAGAGAACAATATATCCTGCTTCGTGAACAGATTAACAAGCAATGGCAATCATTTTGGCTTTGCCAAAGTTTGTTTTATCATGGTTCCTGTAAAACTAAACTGCCATGAAAGCTGACAACCCTTCATCTTTAAAAAAACACGCTGGCTACAAACAAATACTACTTTTTGTGTGGATGTGTTCCTGTTAAACGGGAAGAACACCGTTACTCAGCTAAATTGGTGAATGGTTGAAGAGGGCTGCCCTATATCCCTATGCTGTAGAAGGTGAGTGGTGGAAAAATGTAAGTTGCACAATAAAAAACCAATGGGCGAGGAGCGCTGGCTGAATTCCCCTTTTTCGAACGTGTGTATAACATATATATTAAAGGCTAAATACAGACATAAAAACACTCGTTCTCTGAATAGTTACAATTTCCTTGGAGTGGATAGCAAGGTCTCCATGGATCCTAGCGCACGGCCATTGACCGTTGACTGGATAGTGAAATACAACGATTATATGGATGAAGATGAGCCTTCCGACAGTGTACCTCAATGCGTATGCACATAAGCCCCTGTTCGGAAATAAATAATTAATTACACCTTAATTATCAATCAGTCAGACTCGTCGAAGAAAAATTTCTGAAACGGATACTTGGAGAACAGAGCAAAACTCAGCTCTAAACACAAGCGCGAGCCTAGCGCGGCAGCAGGGGAGGGGGCCAGCGAGATTCCCGCGCGGGAGCTTGTGAACATATGGTGCCACCATATGGCGCTGCGCGCTCCCGCAAGGAAATCGCCAAACGTGCACTTGTTGCCATTGCAAGCAATGCAACTTGTGCATGTCTTTGCAGGGAAAGCTGTGCCGATGGCTACAGGTCTCTCTCCTAAGCAGCGCATGCGCGCTGCGCAGGCGAGACCTAAAAATGGATCACATCATTTTTTAGAGTTCTTGATGAGCAAATACCACCAGAGGATTCCGGAGATACAGGTTTTTGAAGGTTTTCTCACTTTTAATTTCAACCCCAAACATGTACTGATCAACAAAAAGTTTGGAAACTTTTAAAAGTTTGTAAAAGTTAGTGTGGCTACTCCATCCTGACTTGGGTGACCAAATCGGACATGATAAAGGTCTAGTCCAATAGGGTAGATTTGGAAAGTTACCTGGCCACCAGAGCATTTCTCAGTGCAGTTCCAAACCTTACATCACAACTGCCATAGACTTTAATGGAGTTGCACTGATGCTGGGGATACAGGATGCTGCCCCGCCCTGGGGGATTTACAGGAGTATCTTCGCATTAACAACTGGAAATGGCGAGATGGATTCCATGACTAACAGGGAAGTACTGTGTTATCTACTCAGAAACAGACTGTTATTCTCTATTGTTGTTTAGAGCTTCGTGTTTCTTAACCTTGCAGGCATGCATTTGTTGTAAAATGATACCTTATGATGGAAATGACTGCGTCGAATGTTAGAAACTTATGTCATTCATACGCCTTACGGTAGATTGATGAAATTATGACTTTACACATCGTTAGCAGGGGATGGTGTGTTTAGTTGGAAATGTCTTATTGATTTCCATATCCTCTTAAGTTCGGATTCAAAGGCGGAATGAGGTCAAGAGTGCCTAACTTCCTTAATTGAAGAAGAAGAAGGACTCCGGCATGGAGTATGTTATATGGATTTATGAACTGTTACAGGATTGGCTGATGGTCACCATGGTTATTGTTGGAGTGTGGTTTTTACCACATACATTAGCACTCAAATTTACTATCTAAAATAACAAGTCACATGTCTGAAATTGCAGGAATTGAGTCAGGAGTGGCACTTTTTGTTCAAACAATTTAGACAATAAATTTCAAAGACATCATTAATCAAAAATCACACTATGCAATCTATTAGTAAGTTACAAGTGTCAAAGATACATCGCAGATCATGAGCATGTAATCTAGTATGTTTAAAATCACGACAATGCAAAAAAAAAAGAGAGAGAAAAGATAATTATAAAAGTACAAAGAAGCATTATAACCTCAATTAAAATGCTAAATAAAACAGTTAACCAGGATCACTTCACTGTGAAAAACCACTGTGTGAAATGATCAATTAATGGGTCGGTTAGTGGCCCTTTTATACACTTTTAATGAGGAACTGTTGACCGCAAGATCTAGCTTTAGCAGGTGTTTGACCGCAGAATATAACAAAAAGTTGCATATTTTATTAAAAACTATTTTCATCACTTCTCAGAAGCTTTATGGCGAAAGCTCCTTAAGCTATTGTGTATTTTAAGCCCTGTCGCTATCTTAGTTTCCAAAGCTGCGGAAAGTCCCAGTTGGCCCCCACTCCTACTCTTAGCCCATCTTGTTCTTCTAGGTGACAGATGCATCCTGTTTTGCTACATCTTCTTGATGTTCAGAAAGATGTACAGGGGCTCGGAGATTTGTTCTTCAGAAAGACAGTGACCTGAGGTTATTGGCCTTCATAGGAGAGATACATCTGAAGTTACAGGAGGGTGTGAGGCCAACTGCCTCTGTAGATGCGCAAGGCAGTGTGGAAAATTTTAGCACAACCCTGTCTATGGGCTGACAGGGACAATTGAGACTCTCATCCTTCAGATGTGGATAGAATGGGCCTGGGGCACTATATGGTAAAACTAGATTCTGCTTCATTACTCCCTGTGGTTCATGGGCGTTGTAGTACGGTTTAGTGGTGTTTTTACTTTTTATCTTTGAACACGCTGTTTAATAAAAGTGAAGAAATTAATGCATAATCCTGGCCTCCACGTCCTTAATAGACTTGAAACTTTCCTGCATGTTAACTAGAAAGTTTCGGGGGGCGCTAGAGAGCCCACAGCAAGATGGCTGCACATTAGTGTAGCTCTGCCGGCTGGACAGCTAAACCTACAGAATCCATCATATGGGCAGGCATAGGAGGCCCTAAAGTACAGTATTGAGTGCTGTGGTAGACGAGAGATACAGATCGGAGCAAAAGTGCTCCACAGACAGTGGGGAAAGTAATAAGGAACCGCCGTCAGCGAGAGCGGCAAGGCAAGATGGCTGCCCGGAGCGCTCACCACTAAACAAAGAGGGCTGATACCGGACAATAGTGAAGTCTGCCTGAGTGCTGGAGGCAGGAATGCACCGGAGGTACTCATCATGCAATGCGGGTGAGCACAACAGACTGAGTGATATTATCCTGCAGGCCAGCGTCAGCGATCCTGGTGCGTGCAGCCTCTACATGTGCAGTTCTGGATGACCTTTAGAGTTGAAGGAAGTGACAGCGCCGCCCTGGCGCACATCGATAACCAGAATGGGAGCGCTCCATGAGGTGAACCTCGAACGGAAACCACACGTCCAGACAAATGAAGTGAGACAGGAAGTGGGGGAAGCGGTAAGAATCCATGCACTGCACTGGGAGCCAAGAGGGCCATGCGGCCTGGAATAACATAGCCCGGTCCGCGAGAGCCTACAGATGCGGAGGAAGGCAATGGGGGAAGAGGCTCAGAAATAAAGCGTAACACCTGAAGCGGGAGACCTGTGAAGTGGTGCAAGCCCACTTCACCCCACCGTCCCAGTACTGGAAAATCAAGGCAGTATTGCCGGCACGACCAGGGATGAGAACACGCCGTTGTGAAATCAGAGGGGGCCATTGGCTGGGTCCGCATAACCTTCACTAACCTGCCTGAGCCATAGCAAACTACAGGAATGATGCTGGGCATTGGACGCCTACACAGCTGCACAAGGATCCAGGCCCAGCGAGACCCATTGAAATGAGGGGTGCCGCTCGTAGCCGGGGACTGTTTGTGAGGCCATTGTTGTTTCAGGAGAAGAAGGGTGAAGGACTACGACACCCAGGTGCCCGTAACCGCACTCACCTGTGTACTCTGCAGCCCCGCCTCCCAGCGCTACCTAACGGCTTGCGGCCCCCGGTTCGCGGGAGCCGCTCATAGCCGCGGCCTGTTTGTGGGGCCATTGTTGTTTCAGCAGAAGGAGGGTGAAGGACTACAACACCCAGGAGCCCGTAACCAGGCTCACCTGTGTACTCTGCAGCCCTCCTCCCAGTGCTACTTAGCGGCTCGCGGCCCCTGCTTCGCGGGAGCCGCTCGTAGCCGCGGACTGTTTGTGGGGCCATTGTTGTTTCAGCAGAAGGAGGGTGAAGGACTACAACACCCAGGAGCCCGTAACCACGCTCATCTGTGTACTCTGCAGCCCCGCCTCCCAGCGCTACTGAGCGGCTCGCGGCCCCCGCTTCGCGGGACGCGCGCGGCAGTGCGCCTGGCGAAGCCCGGGCCAAGGGCGGGCCCGTCTGTGCCCCTCAGGGCCAGATAGGGCCAGGGCAGGGCCACCCCCCTTGGTTTTCCGGCTCTGTTCTTACGTGGGGTCTCTTTTTGCCCCAGAACTATCTCTCAGCCATAGGTAACCTGTTTCATACGAACCAGCTCCTGGGCGTTTATAATAAGCTCTCGGCGTTCACTTGAGAAAGATGAGATGGAGAAGCGTAAGAGCACCGTGGGAACCCTAGATGCTTTCTTGGTTAGAGCTGAATCTCTTCTCAATCACGAGATTCAACTAACGGAGCGAAGGCTCTCTCTTGATCCCATAATGTTCCCATTAACCAGGGATGAAGAATCCATAAGACCACTAACTCCGAGGGTGATAATTCAACAAAGAACCATTACTCCTAACCCGTCCCCTTGTTGTGTTCTATCTAGGACCCCGATCAATATTGTGACCTTATGCCCCTATACAGCTATAATCAATAGATATCCCCATAATGGCATAAACGATCTGAGCCATATTTCAGTAACTCGTCTCTGCAGCTCATTACAGTACATGACACAGCAGAAGCCACTTCCTTAGATTCCTAGATAACACACCGAGTTCTTTCGACAGCTCAAACCCCCCAGCAACCTGGGAAAGCCCGCTTGCTTTGTTATGATTAGTAATAGAACTCTTGCAAGCACTTTAAGAATGACCAGTTCTTAGTGACATCTTTATTGACGTCTTATGTCCAAAAACTTACGTCAAACTCGGCACATTTCAGGTATAAATAATACCAACGTTGCCTTAAGCAAACACGGTGGTGGTGAATACTGGAGCAGAACAGCTGTCCCTTGCAGAGCCCAGCAGATGCGAGAAGCCCACGGACGCTGCCCCTCCTCCTCCTTGACGCGCTGAGAAAGTCGCTGTCTTTTCTCCTGCCGAGAAAATCCAGCTCCGGCGTTTCCAGCCTACCCTTGCGGGTCACTGGAATATCGAGTCCTTAGAGGAGATACCAGACCTCCAACATTCTATTCCAGAGATACGGTGCTGACTAAACCCTTAGAGAGAATTCTTGAAGCAAACCCTTGGCAAAACCAACTTAACTTAAACTGCTACTTACTTACTCCCACCCACGTATTAGGCTTAGGTCAGGTACATTGGGGTAGGCGTAGTTAGAAGCACCAGTTGAGTACGTTAGCCAAATGTATATATGAATGTATATATTTTATTCATTTTAACCATCTTATGGCTAAGAACCATATCAATGCTTTTACAGTATTATTTCGTAATACTTCTTTTACTGTACGCACTTTTTATAATAACAAGTCTTGCAATTGTGGCAATTCATTTCTCTTGCATGAGAAGAAAGACTGCTCAAAAAATAATACCTTTTATTGAAAACGCCCGTCTCTCTATTCTCTGCATACTGGTGAAAGTAATCCTGCACAACTGACTGAGTGAAATAGCTGTCTATTGTTTCACACGACTCTAGAGATTGACTCTTATTCTGAGGAGCAAAGTTGTCATGTTAATGCGGTTGTTGGAAAACAGAATCCCTTCTTGTCTGAGCCAGGGAAGCTGATCACTTCCAATTCAGTCAAGAAAGTTTCCAGTGACCTCTGAGCTAGCTGGTACAAAACCAATTAAGTCTAACATAGTCAGTAGAGACCTAGAAGACCGCACTCCTACGTCTACACTGCTGTTTATGTTATTGAATGCGCAGGGCCTATAGGGAAAATAGGAACTACACTACATGGCGCCCAACGTTTGGTAAGGCGATAAAACTAACACAAGACGTTAGAGTAACTCAGTCGTGCTTTTTCACACAGACCCTTTCTCCCGTAAATACTCCAATAGACGTCTGGAGTTGGTGAAAGGTTAAAATCCGCCCGAACTTAGTAGGAAGAGATTCCTATGTGAAGCTACTGGTTTATTCAACGTTGAAGGATACAGTGTTCCAAAATATTGTGCACCTAATCTTTGTCTCCTTGAAGACCTACTCTGCAAAACTTTCATTTATACAATGTCAGTAGAAAACAACGGGACCGCTGAAGCCGCAGTAAATGCGACTCAGCAGGAATCCGATGATACTGGAATAAATGACCGGGATGCAATCCTCATTCCGGCAAACATAAGAAAAACTATAACGTTAAAACTTATAGAAAACGGACTGACCTCACAAGGTGGTACCGTCATTTTCGTGATAGAGGCACACGAATATCGGCAGACAGAGGTATTCTATTCATGGATAAACTTTCCAGCGGCAAACGCTACAACACACGATTTCCACTATTACAAAATAGAACAGAATTATAGAAAAATGCTATGAAGAATTAGGTAGAGGTAGTTTGGGTGGGAAACCTGTGAAACCACAACTACTCGAAAATCCTGAAAAATTATTTATTAAAAATAATCTAAACACTCCTAAAAAGAGCTGGGATGGAAATAAACAGTCCACTCCCAAGGAAAAAGTTTTCCAGTCCAGAGGAAGGTCTCCTAGACGGAGGGAAAGAACTCCGACTCGAGAACACCAGTCTCCCCAGAGAGAGCACTCTGAGAAAAGATATAACCTTAGAAATAGGGATAACTTGAAAAAACCTGATAGATATCAAAGTATTGATACACGTCCCTCTCGATCTTTTCCACAGAAATCGGAAAGAAGAGGACGGTCAGACCCAGGAGAGCACACCAAGTCCAAAGACAAGGAACCTGCTCAAAGTAAAAAGTTACAATTTCAAAGAAAGAAGGTAGCCAGTATTAGAGTAATCGAACATGCTGAGAATACCGAGGACACAGCTGAAAAACGGAGAGTGGGCACAGACAATGCTAGACAGTGCAGCAGAAATCACCATAGCTCGCAAGATCCTGAGGAGTCATCTGGAGACAGTGGACACAAATGAATACATTCAGGTAGAAACTGCAGACACCAGAGTTAGCGAACCTCATAAGATATACGAAATAACACTGCGTATAGAGGGAGATAAGACTAGGAAAATAAGGGGTCTATTTTGGGATAACCTCTCAAAAGGCTATGACATCCTGTTAGCTGAGAAAGATTGGCCCCCGGAGTTTGTCAGGGAGTGCCCTCATGGCGAAGAAATAATTATGCCTGCCTTCTCGAATCACATTCCGATTCACACTAAATATATATATGCAAGGAAATGGGCAGTAGCCCAGGCACCAGCATTATATAAAAATCATGTAGGATGGGATGAGGACTCTCCTCCTCACAAAATCCAGTTAAAAAGTCAACCTACTGCACAAAGGCAGTACCCTATTAAGCAAGAAGCTAAAAAACAGGCCAGGGAGATTTTAGATCAACTTGAATACCAGGGGGTGATTGAAACATGCACCTCTCAAATGAACAATCCTTTTTTTCCTGTCTCCAAACCAGACGATTCATATCGTCTAGTCCTGGATTACAGACACCTTAACTCGTGTTGCAAAACCTTTGCGGCACAGAACTCGCACAGTGCAGCACTGATGAATAACATAATTCGGGAAAAATACAAAACAACATTAGACATATCTAATGGGTTCTTTTGTCAAAATATTGCACCAGAAAGCAGGTACTTGACCGCTTTCTCAATAATGCGGTCACAGAAAAATTTCTGTAGGCTCCCACAGGGGTTCAAGAATAGCCCGGGATTATTTTCAGCCAGAGTAACAGAGTTACTACAAATATATGATGATGAGGCATTATCTTATGTCGATGACATCTATCTCACAGACGACGACTTGGATACTCACTTGAAAAGGGTGAACACCATAATACTTGGTTTCGCAGCAGAGGGTTACAAATTCAACTATAAAAAGTCTCGAATTGCCCATCTGACAGTATTATTTTTAGGATACGAATTATCAAGTGAAGGAAAAAGCCTGGTGGACAACTTCTTAGAGAAGTGCGCTGTACTCCAAGCACCAAAAACACTGAAGAACTTACAATTGATTCTAGGCTTCCTGAATTTCGGAAGAACTTATATTCTAAACTACGCAGAGAGGATTAAACATCTCTACGAATTAATAAAACCTGATTTTAAACCAATCAACTGGACTCAAAAACACACAGAAATTTTGAGATCCCTGCAAACAGACATGTTAGCAAAAACAAAATTAGAAACACGTGACAATACACGAAACCTTGTAATCCGAGTCATCCCAGGAAGATGCGGATTCACGTACCTGACCTCTAATGAGGGAGAAACGGTACCAATAGCTTACAAATCTCATTTGTACACACAAGCAGAAAAAACATTCAGTCTCACAGAAAATACTGTGAAGGCAGTGCAAACTGCTATAGCGAAAGAAAGAGAATTAGCACAAGGCAAAAGGATCACTGTTCTCACAGCGGAATCCGCCTTCGAGGCACTATTCAGCCCAGTAAACCTGCCTACAGTATCACTAGATCCGAAATGGATACACTGGGAAAATTCTCTTGCTGCAGAAGACGTGAAATACTATTTCGCCCGCACATGAAAAAACGGAATGATTTAAATTATGAAAAAGAATATCCTCTGCCAATCGAAATTCTCCCTCTAGAACAGTACTCCTGTATAATCTATACAGACAGATTTGTACAACATTACAATGTAGAAAATAAATCCTACGATGCAGCCTGTGCGATTGTTAAAGGTCGCTGGCTCTGTGGTAAATTCAGACCGAAAAAATAACAAAAACTGAATCACGGAGAAAATGTTCGGCTCAGCGAGCTGAAATCAGATCTTTAAAGATGGCGCTTGAAAATGCCGAACGTGAATTCCCGACACTAATCGTGTGCGATTCGCATTTTTGCGTCAACTCCTAAAATAATGATTTGCAGAACTGGATTCAAAATGATTACAAAGATGACACAGGTGCCACAATCAAGCATAAGATGCTTTGGAAACAAGTAGTTCTTTTACAGAAAGAACTACAAAAGACTCACGTGATACACACTCTGAGTCATCAACGTGATGGCGTTCACGTTGCAGGGAATTCATTGGCTAATACAGCCAGAGCGGAAGCAACTAAACCGGCTTCCGTAGCCACAAAAAAGCGTTCAGAAAAATAAATTGACGGGGAAACCATGCTGGCAGTAAAAACATCCTTAAAAGGCGACTGTGCAGCACTACCCGTGAACTATCCACTCAATTATACATACGTAATTGATGCAAACTCCGTTCCTATTGCTCGAATCCCTGGAGTGGGGGATAGGGTAATTCCAAACATGAATCAGAGAAAGTTACTAATAGCAGACGCACACATAGGTGAAGGTCCAAGGCACAAACAGATGAAAGAATCTCTGACTGAATTACAATCAGAGTACTGGTGGCCGTGGATGAGCGTGCAACATCAAATATTTGCAAAAAACTGTCAAGACTGCAGCAGAGATCATGCTGTCTATATGCAATCCAGCGTCCTATTAATTGTTTAAGACTACATTCACTTTAAAAATGTGGCCCCAGCGCTCGGCTGACGCCAAAACTGTTATAAAAGATCTGCGAGTCTTTATCGGCACATACGCAATTGCCATGCTTCATTCTGACCAGGGTCCTGCTTTTAGCTCTCGAGCTTATAAGGAGGCCATGACCAGTATGGGCATTGGATTGCGATTCTCTTGTCCATTCCACCTTGAGGGAAACAGTGTAGTGGAAAGAAAAAACCGAGACATAAAGCAATCTATAACAGCGAAGGTATTCGGTTCGGGTGATGGGTGGGTCAAACATTTAACAAGTGTCCAACGTAGTCTTAATACTTTGCCAAGAAATTCTCTAAAAGGTTTCAGCCCATACGAACTATTGTTCGGAACGAGAATGTATATTCAGGATCTTGATAGTCAGGCTTCAGTGGTAAAAGATGAAAATAAAGACTTTGACATCAAAGATCGTTTGGCTGTTTTACAGGACTTGAATGAAACAAGAAAATCCTTAAGCAACATAAAGTTAAAGCAACAGCCATCTACCACTGAAGACACACCACCCGTCCCAGCAAGATCTGTCTGGATTCTAAAGATTGGGGATCTGGTCAGGGAAAAAATAGCGGTGAAGAAGGAATTTGGGCCTTCTTACAGAAAAGCAGTACCTGTCTTAAGTATCAACGGAACAAGATCAGTAGTACTACCGCCCCTTGCTGGTAAAAAGGAGAATCGAGTTGTATCAATCGATCTGGTAAAACCGCAATTATGTGGCCTATAATCAACAGTAGGCCAAGTGGACTCCCAAGAAATAACTGAATACCCAAATTTGCAACAATCCAAGAGGTTCAAACTGAAAGACTAATCACATTTGATAAACCTGTAGTACACAAAGAAGGACTATGCAACAAAGCCATGGAACTAGTGCCTCTTGGATCTCAAATTGAATCAGTTCATCGTGAAACAACAGTCTACAATGATGTGGCATCAGAATGTGCTAATGAAAGCCAATTGGGAAAAACAATTCCAACAATCGACAGAACTGCCTCTGGCTACTTCATCAATTTTGATAACTTTTCTGAAGATCAAAGCGACCCTGAAGTGACGCCAGAAATAAAGACTTTTAAAGAAAAAACAACAGAACTCTTTCATCAACTCAAAGAAACTTATCTTATTTCTCCATGGTTAGAGTTTTGGTTTGGGCTAGGTGTATTTTTCCTCCTGCTTTGGCTCATCATGGTACTTTGTTTGGGAAAATTCATTGAGGGAAAATACAGTTCAATGGACACAGCAAGTCAGAACATCAACTTAGTTCTGAAACCACACAGATCATTCCACGTCAAGAAAAGAGAACTATCATCAGTGAATGTCACAGCCATTCCAATACCCGGCGGGGTAGTTTGGGACAAGACTGAATAGGAAATATATGGCCAGGTCGAGATCTTGAAATATCCTCACCAGTTCAAGGTCTCATTAAGTGACTTTGTAAAACCAAGTACATTCTCTGATGATTGGGATTTTGAAAGTATAAATAACATGATGTCGGATTTAGTGTTGTCAGCAAAATTCACAGAACATGATTATTTACAAGGTTCATCTAATTATGAACAAATATACTGTTTCTCACATTACGCAGATCAATATTTACATAAATCTGCACAACCTAGAAATGTTTTTAAATATAACCAATGGGAACATTGTGCTACTCCACCTAAAAGCAGTTCAAAAACGTTTTATGAGAAATTCCAATACTTCTCAGGGTTTAACACGAGTAATGCAGAAACATTTTATTATAAACTGTTGGATAAAACAGGGACGAAAACCATGCTGACAAATACTAAATTGATATATTCAGAAGCATTTTATGAAAAAATGATTACATTTGGTTTTGATTTCTGGAAAAACAACATTGAAACAAAAACAATCTGGGGTACAAAAGATTGGCAGGTACAAGGCCTAGAAGCATTATTTCGAGCCTGTATGATCCCAGAACAAATAATGTTCTTAAATGACACAATTCATCAAACAACCTGTCTTGGCCTAGCTAAGATTAAGGACTTAAACAAACTGTCTATTCCAAAGCCAATACCTGATAATGCAACCACAGATATTGAAGTAGACGTATCCCAAATTTTACATCAAAACAGAACACATCCTGACTGGAAAAAGTGGTTAATCTGGCATATAGACACAAATAACTGTCAAGATAAATTCCTGAACAAAATACAGGGGTTAAAAATGTCCAGACCAGACCCTAGATACTCCCAGAGACAACATCCAGGGATAGTAACAACATACTGTGTAGGGAAACTGTGCCTTGAATGGCTAGAAACATCCACACTGGCAGAAATTAAGCAACACTTATCTTTACTTAAAGCTGGTGCTGACTTGCGTGATTTCATCATGGGACCACGCAAATAGCGTCAAAAACGTTTCATAGCGGCCAGCATATATGCTGTATTCAACGAGGCTTGGAAAGAAACTCAAATTGAAACAGCCGAGAAAATACGAGAAATTGATCGTATTAATTTCGAAAAATCACTTTCTGTTGTGGACAATGGGTTAATGACTCTGTCCTCCAGAATATATTCACTGGACAGTATTGCATCATCTGCCATTGATATAATAGATAAAGACTTGCTAATGTTACAACATGGCCAGTCCCAATTACGTTCTATTGTACAGCTAGGCTGGACGTTGCAAAATCTTCGTTCAGGCTATGTGCCATGGCGTCTAATTAACACAACGTCATTGTTTTCCATCTTTAACCTTACTGATAAACAAATCAGTTTGGCACAGAAAGGAGCAGACTATACAATCCTGAGCATCGAAAAACTTGAGAGATTACCATTGACAATGTCAGAAAGACCTCTCATTGAATGGATAATACACAGGATTATCACAATTCCGATAACAACTTTCCAATTTAAAAATTGCCTTGAGTATATACCGGCAGGCCAGTATGAAAAGTTGGGTAAAGGGTACATTAAGTCGTCATGGAAATTACCATATACACACATGCTACAGTGACAACAACAAAAATGTATTTCTTAGTGGTGAAAACTGCAAACATTCACTAAGCGGTATACTTTTGTGCCAGGGTATTAATTTACATGGGGCCTGTGAAGGGACTTCAAACAACCTTTCATGCCACCAGCACGACACATCTGCAACGCAGATAGAGCCTTTCTTTAAGCAACTTTCTAATGGAAGTTACATTCTAATAACGGATCACAGCTGTTGTGGCTTGGTGCCAAGGAAAGCATATTTCGTAAGCGTAACTTCCATGGTCACTTGCTGTATGCAAGCATTGTATCCAAACAGCCCTGGAGATTCCGAGACGCCGATTTGGCCTCCTTTGAAAATCTCTTCTATACGAATTGATACTTTAAGCAGAAGCAGAAGTCTGTGCTTTTGCAGACAACAGTGCCCATCACGTCATCAAAAGAGACGTATGATCTCCAAGTTGCAAGGACAACATCGGAGATACATGAACTTTTATCAACAAATTGCCACGTGCATTTCACAGAAATGCTCAGCCAAATCCTAAATATGTCGGATGCCGTAGGTATCTCGAATATATTTAAGACGATTTTTTCGGGACTGCTAACACCATTCAAAGCAGTTCTAGGCATTATTCCAAATTTTGTCCATTCGGTCTTTGGCGGCCTACCACTACTTTTGGGAATCATAGCAGGCATTTTATTTTTGACCCTTCTGCTCCGATATGGCAAGCCAAAACACAGACATGACTCCGGCAAGGATGGAAGAAACGATCTTAGCAATGCGCTACCGGGACCGCATAACTAGAGTCCTTGGATTGGCCCGGCTGAGAGATCTGAACATGACCTGGTTTCTTTCATTCAGAACTATATGGCAGACCTGCATCTTACCTGTGCTTCGATGTATGCTATGCGGAGAAGAATGCGTGTTAGACACCTGTCTTGCACTACCATCAGCAGTACCAATGGATATCGATACTTTGCTAAGTCCTGTAACGGCTCACGCATCGTGTTGTCCCCAGCGGCTACCAATCCTGATGACGGCATTCGTTGAGACTCCTGCGCTACGACTAGGTGGCGGCAGTGAAGCGAGCAGTATCACCCAGGTACGACCTTCTGTGAGCATTGCTTATCCAGACATCGATGATAACAATCATTCTCACAACTGCCAGGTTACTGCACTATCGAACCTGGTAGAACTGTCACCTGAATATGTAGACCTATTCTTTGCAAGCCTGTCTGATATGATGTTCTCCCCTGAACAAAAACAATAACTTTTGGGAAAAGAATCCGGCTCACAGCGTTCCCATGAACTCTGAATTCGGCCTTCAGTTTTGATCAACAAAAACTACTGAAAAGCGTTTGGAACTCTATTTTTCCGCTCCCCATGAAAAAAATGTTTTGAATCAGACAATTTTTCAAAATATTTACCTTTTTCTGGCACAAAAACTTTTGCTTAAAGTAGAACTATTCATAAAGAACAGAGCTACTATTTTTAGTAAATCTAGAGACAATATATTACCACGGCCTCTAGCACATTTTACAGCAATTGTATTTATATGTGATGAAATAGTCTCGCCCTTCTTTTCTGTATTTAGAGACTTTTCCTGTGTAATTTTTCGCAAAATCGTTCAAACTGATTACATATGCAATAATTTTTGAATGATTACTATGCTTGAAAACGTACAGTACCTATATTCTCATGTATTTCATATACACCATTTCAAATGCAATATGTATTTTGGGGTGGGTAGGAATACACGCGCATCCTATTGCTTTAGTTTTAGTAATTTGATGGACATAAATTTGTGGAGTGGGTGTTGTGTTCTATCTAGGACCCCAATCAATATTGTGACCTTATGCCCCTATACTTTTTTACAAAGAACAGTGGTCCCTATATGAGACTGATATACACAGAAAAAAAGAACATACACTTGATAAGTAATATGACTTCTGTCCGTCCGGACAGGATTTATTTTTCAATAAGTGCAGAGATAAAAGTGTTTCTAGGAGAGAATGTCAAGCGGGCACAGCCGTGACCCTTAACATGCAAGACAAAACAACAAAGAGACAATGTAAACACAGCAAGCAAATGAGTCTGCGTACTTGTACTTCAGTAGGGCAGACATTAAGTATCAAAAAAACACTCCATTGCAATTAAACGTTTCACATAAATATTTTGCATATGAGGTTTACAAGTCGATGACGTTTCGATGCCTATAAAAATGAAGGCATCATCATCAGGACAAGGGTTGACCTTATTGTTGTCTTAGACATAATCAGTATTATAAGCCTTTTCATTACATTTACTTTATATACATATTTACAGTAGGAGGGAAAAGTGGGGAGAAACAAAAAATAACATAAGTATTAGGCATGTATCAAAGATCCCTTTTCTTTAAATTTATCAGTGAAATATTTGACCTGTGGCATGCGAGTGAAAATTAAAAACATCATAGGGTTATCGGCGCAGTGACTATGATGGTGTTGTCGGTGCAGTGACATTGGAAATAGGGGGAGCTTGCGTGCATTAAAACTAAAGTTGACCTGGTCAGATTATTTCTTAGGGTCGAGCAATGTCCATGTTGTGATCTTGGCATTGTGAGCAAGTGACCAGACAGTGAAAGTGCACGGATTATAGCACACGGCGATAGTGGTAACCGTGATTTATACAGAGGATGCATTCATGCCTTAGGGTCGAGCCATGTCCATATTGTGATCTTGGCATTGTGAGCGCAGCAAGATGTGTCCAAGGGACCAGACAGTAAAAGTGCACGGATTGTAGAGCACGGCGATAGTGGTAACCGTGATTTTTACCGGGGATGCATTCATGCCTACATGATTGCAGTCTCTATGGAGGCTATAGTGCGTGAATACGAAGGGTAAAGCGCGGGGGGACTATGCAAGCTAATGTGCCAATCGAGGTGAATAAACAAGGATTGCACATACATTGTAACATCATATGGCTTGGCTTGCGGGGATCATTCAGAGGCTGATAAGTCGGGATAAATCTGTGAACAGAAGTGGGGCATTAGAATCTTGGTGATGCGCATGCTATGCATTTACTAACACGGGGAAGGTGGCATTTTACCTGATTTAGGTCGTCCAATCCGTATATTATTTTACCGGGAGTCCATGCGGCATTTTATTTTACCGGAAAAATGACTCGCACGCTATAATGGCGGAGGAGCACAATGGCTACCTAACAGGGGCAGAATGAAGGTCCAGGTTAGAATAAGGCATATCCAGAAAGGATATTTGCAATAACGTATCTTAGTAGCGTACTTACTGTATAGGAGCGACGGCACCGCTGCGGGTATGGCAATCCGGTGTACAAACAACCCGGTTTCCCCGACTTTATCTAATAGTGAACTAAACAGAGTGGAGGGACTATCTATTGACGCTACAGTGAGAGAGAGTGATTTCAGCCGCCATTTTGAAGTGGTGGTATGATGTCTACAGTGGGCATGCAAGTTTATACTGAGGCAGAGGAATGGGATCTACGTATTCCAGAATTGCAAAGCTACACAAGAGAGTGGGTGTAGCAATCCCGTACTGCAACAACCCGGATAACCGGATTTAATTGTTAAGCAGCATGGCACTACCTGTTATCACTATGGTGACAGGGAGTATTGTCGGCGGACATCTTAGAGTGGTGATATTGTGTTTCAGTGAACATGCAGATTTAAAACCAGGACAGGAAGATAGCATTTACATTTTTACAAAATAGAAACATAAATGAAAAGTTACAATAGGGACGTCCAGTCCTCAATCCGATTTAACCCATTCCGGATGCTGTTGGTGCGCAAAATCCAGTGTAATTCTTCTTTGTTTAGCAATTGAGCCATGTCTGCTCCCCTGGGGGGCGGTTTGATGACTGTGATCACTGTCCATTGAAGATCTTTTTCGTCGTGTCCATTGGCAGAAAAATGTTCCACGAGTGGTGCATTTGCTGTTTTGCACTTAATCCTACTCCGGTGTTGGCCAATGCGAAGTTTGATTTTTTGACTGGTTTGTCCAATGTAAATAAACTTACATGGACAAAAGATGGCATACACTAGATTTGAAAAATTACAATTGGAGAAGGACTTACGCTCAAAATTGATGTTGCCATATGTGAACGTTTTTCCTTCAATTGTGGAATCACAGCAGATACAACCTCCACATTTATTGTGACCTATAAGTGGTGGGGGCCCCATGCATCATTTATGGTAGTTTTCAATATGGGTGGTGGGAGTGCTGCCCTCACTAGATGGTCTTTGATATTTTTTGCACGTTTTTCTAGAGTAAGCTGTCCCGCATTTAGTACTGGCCAATGTTTCAGAACACTTTTTGCTTATCGCATTGGAAACAGGTGAGAATGTTGTGACACATATTAGTCTGTCCTGCTCATTCTTTTTCTTAGGCTCTAGAAGGGTTTCTCTTGGACAGTACCAAGCCCTTTTGAGGGATTTCCGTACCAGTTTGCGTGGGTAACCCCTGCTTCTAAGCTTATTGCTAAGTGTCTTTGCCTCAGAGAAGTAGTCATCCTTAAAATAACAATTACGCCTAATACGGAGGAATTGTGAGAAGAGTAGGGAATCCCTTAGTGCTCGAGGGTGATGGCTGGTATATTCGAGCAAGGTGTTGCGCTCAGTGGGTTTGCGATGCAGTGTGGTAATTAAACGGCCCTCAGTATGTTTTATTTGTAAGTCTAGAAAGGGGATTGAATCTTTGCTGGTAGATATGGTATAGCGGAGGCCTCCACTATTATTATTAAGCCAATGTTGAAATGCTAAAAGGTTTTCAGGGGACTCATTCCATAATACAAAAATATCATCGATATATCTTTTCCACAAGGAAATTCCATTGTGGAAAGGATTAGACGTGTGAAGAATAGTACTAGTCTCCAGATGGTCCATGTACAGAATGGGTAGGTTGGGAGCAAAAATTGCTCCCATGGATGTCCCTTTGACTTGACCGTAGAATTGTCCTTCAAACAAGAAAAAGTTTTTTGTGAGGCAGATTTCGAGTAACTCAAGGATGAATAGCGAGGGTACATTGTGTGGGCGTGTTCTTGATTCGAGAACCTTCTCAATTACCCGGAGGGATTCAAATTGTGGGATATTGGTGTACAGTGATTCCACATCCAGCGTACACATAGTGCTGGATGTCGGATCAAAGGGGTAATCTTCAATGAGATGTATCATGGCCATGCTGTCCCTGATGTAACAGCTGGTTTCAGGGACGAAGGGCTTAATGAAGTAGTCTATGTAATGACCTAGAGGCTCAAGAATAGATCCACACCCCGAAACTATCGGGCGGCCAGGTGGTAATTGAGGGTTTTTGTGAATCTTAGGCAAGCAATAGATCACAGGGGTCCGTGGGGATTTGGTATTAAGAAAGTCATATTCTTTTTTAGACAGAAAACCTGAGTCAAGTGCCCTTGTGGTGACAGTTATGATGAGGTCTTGAATTTCACCAGTGGGGTTCTTGGGGAGTCTACAGTAGTGCTCGGTGTTGTTAAGTTGCCTAAGCACTTCAGTTTTGTAAGATTCAACATCCTGGATAACTATACCTCCCCCTTTATCCGCAGGCTTTATTATCAAGGACTGATTATTTTTTAGGGAAGAGATTGCATTTTTCTCCTCAAGAGAAATGTTATACGGGATGAAAGACCTTTTGTTTTCAAGGTCTGATAGGTCCTTAATTACCAATTTCTCAAATGTAGGGATTTCAGCTGGAATCATCCCAGCTGTGGGAGAAAATTTAGAGGGAGGCCTGAAAGGAGTATTTGAGTGCTTGGGAATGGATGGGTTGAGATTGAAGAAACACTGCAGCCGAATTTTTCTAAAAAACCTTAGTAGTTCAGTTTGTGTTTCCTGGAAATTAGGGCGTACCGTCGGTACGAAGGACAAACCTTTACTCAGGAGTGATATTTCATTGCTAGATAGGATGTGATCTGTAAGATTAAAGATAGGCAGGAGACCAGTTTCTAAAGTGTTACTAGTTAGATCAATGCCAGTTTGGTTTGGTATATCTACCACCTGTAATGTTGGCGGCGCGTGAATCGTTCCCCGGGGGGGTTCGGTGGTTTGGACCATGTTTTTCCTCTGCCCCTTGGTTGACCCCGGCCCCCTTCTAAAAAATTCCTATTAGAGGGTCCTGGACTGTTACTCTGGTCAGATTGACCAGATGAGTCGGCTGAGCTGTCAGTGAATCCTACGTATTGTTGTCTCCTATTAAATCTGCCCCAGGGTCTCTGTTGCTGTGGACCGTTATAAGGGCGATTGGTATAATAGTCCTTGTTAAGGTAAGGATATGTTCTTTCCTGATTATAGTTTTTAATATCCTTTTTTATCTTAGTTTGTTTTTTATTCAGTTCGAATTTATGAAACTCTTCTACAGTTTTCTTTATTTTTTCTAAGAGTTTGCTTGTTTCTGCACTGGTGTTACTATCACTGATTTGTTTTTCTAGGTCTGCTATTTTGGTGCTCAATTTTTGGAGCTCTTCTGTCGCCATATCAATTCCTAGCACCATCCAATGCCGTGAGCAGGTCGTACTAATGTAGCTAAACCCATTTAAATATTTTGGATTGGTAGTAAAGACCCCGGTACATTGCGTACTTGTAGGCCAAGGGGAATGATGTTAGATTTTAAATAATCAGTCAAAAGTCTAATCATTAAGAGTAAACGAACCTCTTTTTTCTTTAGTTTCTCTAAATCTTCAGATAGAGAAGTACTGGATGTAGATGGACTTTCGGTTGGGTCAGAAAGGAGAGACGGACCTCCCAAAATTTTATTAATGTATTCCAAGTTGTACATAGCCGGGTGGGGATCAGACATGCCTAGAGGGGACAGAATTTAAGTGGGAGAGGAAAGACAAGAAGTCTGACAAAGGACAGGTTGAGCCCACTCGAAAAAGAGAGAGGGGCTGGGATTACCCGAATCCCTTGCAATCCAGCGATTGCGCTAACTACGTTTAAACAAAACAAGGGAACCCTCAAGGTATAGTATAGGGACCTTGGGCATTACGTTTTTACAAAGAACAGTGGTCCCTATATGAGACTGATATACACAGAAAAAATGAACATATACTTGATAAGTAATATGACTTCTGTCCGTCCGGACAGGATTTACTTTTTAATAAGTGCAGAGATAAAAGTGTTTCTAGGAGAGAATGTCAAGCGGGCACAGCCGTGACCCTTAACATGCAAGACAAAACAACAAAGAGACAATGTAAACACAGCAAGCAAATGAGTCTGCGTACTTGTACTTCAGTAGGGCAGACATAAAGTATCAAAAAAACACTTCATTGCAATTAAAAGTTTCACATAAATATTTTGCATATGGGGTTTACAAGTCGACGACGTTTCGATGCCTATAAAAATGAAGGCATTATCATCAGGACAAGGGTTGACCTTATTGTTGTCTTAGACATAATCAGTATTAGAAGCCTTTTCATTACATTTACTTTATATACATATTTACAGTAGGAGGGAAAAGTGGGGAGAAACAAAAAATAACATAAGTATTAGGCATGTATCAAAGATCCCTTTTCTTTAAATTTATCAGTGAAATATTTGACCTGTGGCATGCGAGTGAAAATTAAAAACATCATAGGGTTAGCGGCGCAGTGACTATGATGGTGTTGTCGGCGCAGTGACATTGGAAATAGGGGGAGCACGCGTGCATTAAAACTAAAGTTGACCTGGTCAGATTATTTCTTAGGGTCGAGCAATGTCCATATTGTGATCTTGGCATTGTGAGCAAGTGACCAGACAGTGAAAGTGCACGGATTATAGCACACGGCGATAGTGGTAACCGTGATTTATACCGAGGATGCATTCATGCCTTAGGGTCGAGCCATGTCCATATTGTGATCTTGGCATTGTGAGCGCAGCAAGATGTGCCCAAGGGACCAGACAGTAAAAGTGCACGGATTGTAGAGCACGGCGATAGTGGTAACCGTGATTTTTACCGGGGATGCATTCATCCCTACATGATTGCAGTCTCTATGGAGGCTATAGTGCATGAATACGAAGGGTAAAGCGCGGGGGGACTATGCAAGCTAATGTGCCAATCGAGGTGAATAAACAAGGATTGCACATACATTGTAACATCATATGGCTTGGCTTGCGGGGATCATTCAGAGGCTGATAAGTCGGGATAAATCTGTGAACAGAAGTGGGGCATTAGAATCTTGGTGATGCGCATGCTATGCATTTACTAACACGGGGAAGTTGGCATTTTACCTGATTTAGGTCGTCCAATCCGTATATTATTTTACCGGGAGTCCATGTGGCATTTTATTTTACCGGAAACATGACTCGGACGCTATAATGGTGGAGGAGCACAATGGCTACCTAACAGGGGCAGAATGAAGGTCCAGGTTAGAATAAGGCATATCCAGAAAGGATATTTGCAATAACGTATCTTAGTAGCGTACTTACTGTGTAGGAGCGACGGCACCGCTGCGGGTATGGCAATCCGGTGTATACGGCTATAATCAATAGATATCCCCATAATGGCATGAACAATCAGAGCCATATTTCAGTAACTCGTCTCTGCAGCTCATTACAGTACATGACACAGCAGAAGCCACTTCCTTAGATTCCTAGATAACACACTGAGTTCTTTCGACAGCTCAAACCCCCCAGCAACCTTGGAAAGCCCCGCTTGCTTTGTTTTGATTAGTAATAGAACTCTTGCAAGCACTGTAAGAACGACCAGTTCTTAGTGACATCTTTATTGACGTCTTATGTCCAAAAACCTACGTCAAACTCGGCACCTTTCAGGTATAAATAATACCAACGTTGCCTTAAGCAAACACGGTGGTGGTGAATACTGGAGCAGAACAGCTGTCCCTTGCAGAGCCCAGCAGATGCGAGAAACCCACAGACGCTGCCCCTCCTCCTCCTTGACGCGCTGAGAAAGACGCTGTCTTTTCTCCTGCCGAGAAAATCCAGCTCTGGCGTTTCCAGCCTACCCTTGCGGGTAACTGGAATATCGAGTCCTGAGAGGAGATACCAGACCTCCAACATTCTATTCCAGAGGTACGGTGCTGACTAAACCCTTAGAGAGAATTCTTGAAGCAAACCCTTGGCAAAACCAACTTAACTTAAACTGCTACTTACTTACTCCCTCCCACGTATTAGGCTTAGGTCAGGTACATTGGGGTAGGCGTAGTTAGAAGCACCAGTTGAGTACGTTAGCCAAATGTATATATGAATGTATATATTTTATTCATTTTAACCATCTTATGGCTAAGAAACAATATCAATGCTTTTACAGTATTATTTCGTAATACTCCTTTTACTGTACGCACTTTTTATAATAACAAGTCTTGCAATTGTGGCAATTCATTTCTCTTGCATGAGAAGAAAGACTGCTCAATAAATAATACCTTTTATTGAAAACGCCTGTCTCTCTATTCTCTGCATACTGGTGAAAGTAATTCTGCACAACTGACTGAGTGAAATAGCTGTCTATTGTTTCACACGACTCTAGAGATTGACTCTTATTCTGAGGAGCAAAGTTGTCATGTTAATGCGGTTGTTGGAAAACTGAATCCCTTCTTGTCTGAGCCAGGGAAGCTGATCACTTCCTATTCAGTCAAGAAAGTTTCCAGTGACCTCTGAGCTAGCTGGTACAAAACCAATGAAGTCTAACATAGTCAGTAGAGACCTAGAAGACCGAACTCCTACGTCTACACTGCTGTTTATGTTATTCCAATGCGCAGGGCCTATACGGAAAATAGGAACAACACTACACCCTCAACCTCCTCTCCCCATGAGTCAATCCAGAGAATCTGAATCTTATTCACCTGTAGGGGTTGGCCCACAAACCCGTAATCGATTCAAATCAAAGAAAGGGACCAAAATAAGCGCAAAGAATACGGGACCAAAGGGGGAGAAGGAAGGGGAAAAAAGACGCAGCAAGCCCCTAACCCTCAAAGTATGCATTGTGCAGAATCACAAACAGAGATTGTTGACAGCCCCTTATTAGAACCACCTACTCAGGCAACAAAGGGTCCTACCTTAGGCATACACGACTTTACCACACTCATAGAAGAGCGTATTGAAGGTCTTCTAGAAGCACATACCAAGGCGATGACGACAATAGTGAGTGGTCTCATAAATGAAAGATTCACTGCCATAGAGCAAAAGCTAGATCAACTAAAAATGGAGCTAAAGTCATCTAAACCATCCATATCAAATAATATTCCTGTACATGAAAGTGGGGAAGGAGTTTTAACTTGTAATAATGGCCCAAAACAGAGCATTCAGGAGGTTAGGACAGCTCGAATCAGGGATCCAAATCCAGAAACTTTAAAAATTCAAGATTTGGCGCACAATATACCATTGACCATCTCTAGGATGGACCAGAAAAATAGCCAGGACCCTTCGATTAGGAAAAATCAATCAAATAGTATAAGCTGTCCAAACTCAGTAACCCTGGACCCCCCCCCCCCCCCCCAGCCTCATCCCCATATGTTTTAATTCTTACTGGGGTGCCG
Organism: Lissotriton vulgaris; assembly: GCF_964263255.1. Classification (NCBI taxonomy): domain Eukaryota; kingdom Metazoa; phylum Chordata; class Amphibia; order Caudata; family Salamandridae; genus Lissotriton; species Lissotriton vulgaris. Next base: position 818,959,651 of record NC_141697.1, on the reverse strand, counting down.
GCCTTAAAACAAGATCAATTTGAATCCTGGCCAATGCTTAGAAATACAGTGTTGGACTCGCTGACAAAATTTAAGCGCTTTGACCCCCGTAGCTCAAATGAAATCCTTATGGTTCGTAGGGTGGGATGGTTGGGTCCTTTGCAGAAAACAATACAGGGAGACTGTGTTGTTAATTTTAGGTCCCCACGCATGGTCCGTTACCTTTTAAACAACAAAGAGTCAAACTCCTTATCTGACTCAATTGTAATGGCCGTTCCTTTGGGTTTCTTTTATAAACCACCAGCAAGTCTAAGGAGAGATAGGAACGGTTCAGTTCTAACTTCAAACAGGTTTGAGCAGCTGTTCTCTCTTGAAGAAATAGACTGACCATCAATCCCCTCCCAATGGCTTACATCAGTACCGAATCCAGGTAATAAAAGGGTCCACTCTCTTACTTCTTTCTCAAAATGTAACCTGATAGCAGCTGGGTCTAAAATTTGCTCAGCTATATCCCCAGACATCAGTTTGATAAATTACAGACAGGATCAAGATATTACCTTGGCTATACCTTCTACAAATTCTACCTCACTGGCTCTAGCTCCAAATGCTACTTCTATACCTATTTTGTGCCCCAACTTAGGTCAAATGCAAGGAAATGAAATTATTGATAATTTAAACGCCCCTCTACCTGAGGCACCCGGTATGAGAGGGTGCACTCAAATTTATTTTTTGGAACATTGCCGGCCTTCTTTCAAAGGTCTATCTGGGTGACTGGCTTACCTTTACTCGGGAGTACGGCTTTATTTGTTTACAAGTAACATGGGCAGTTTTGCCCGTTCATCTAAATGGCTATAAAACCATTTTCTCTCCAGCAATACCATCCCCTTCAGGACTTGCAAAAGGTGGCCTAGCAGTTTATGTTACAAATTTTATCAAAGTACGGAAAATTACGGCCATAAAGACTGATCCCAACTTTCAGATAATGTTAATTTACATAAACAAAACAGACCTTTTTTTGATAGTAAACTTTTATAATAATTTACCTCAACTACAGTTAATTGCTACTCTAAAGGAAATTCGTACTTTCCTTTTAGATTTTAATAATAAACACCAAGGAAAGAAACCTATAATTATTTGGGGAGGCGACTTTAATCTGACTCTTTGCCCTCACAATGTTAGCAATATATGTGGAATACTAGATGAAAATGACATAAATATCACTCATTTCACTCATTCCCAAAGTGGGGCATGTCTTACTGAGACGATTATGAGACTTCAATTATCCCTGGGTAATGAACTGGTATGTCCGTCTGTCCCCCTAAAATCTACCTTCCACGGAAATGGGGCATCCACGTGCATTGACTTCATTTTCCTAACAAACACTGCTTCTTCCCTTATTAAAAACTTTAACACTCACAATTCTGTATTTAGTGATCATTTCCATATATCAATTTCACTTTCCGTTCCCTTGATAGGGTAAAGGAATAAACAGAATAATCTTTACCGGGAGGAAGACATAAGAATGGTTAGGATGAATGGTTACGCGTTGAAGTGGGCAAAAGTTGATCCGATAAAGGTTACAGAAAAAGTCGTCAAAAATTCTTTGACAAAAATAAATACCTGTCTGTCAGACCTTTCCCCTCCAAAGGAGATCATTGACAACTGTTTGCAAGTAACAAATTTGTAGTAATGATGTCCACGCTAGAGGGTAATTCTCAAGTAGATTTATTGTTAAGTCAATTACAAGCTCAGCTGAAGTCCAGTACAGCTTGATTTGATGACCATAGGGAGACCCCACCAGGAGCATCCATCTAGGTGCTCAGCCCATCCAACTGTCACTATCTAGGCAGAACACCAACATTCTGACAGCTGCTCCAATGAACATTCCATTGGAGGTGGAAAGTCATCACATTGAGAATAGTAGGATACTACAAAATTCTATTCAAAAAGCCCTAACTTCTAATGCTAAAGGAGCAAAAAATATTCAGGCAGGCTGGTTTAACTCCACCTGCACCAAAGCCTATTCGAACTTGAAAAAAGCCCTTAGCGCTCCAGAACGGGACAGAAAAGTGATCGCTGTACTTAGGAAAACCTATAACAAAGCTCTGAGGTTAGGAAAATTAGAAATAATAGAGGAATTATGGGAAGAATTGCACAAAAGTTGCAGCTTAAATGACAGTGCTGCCTTTTGGGAAGTGATAAATTCCCCTTTTTTGTCAGGCCCTAGAGACACAAATAAAATAGAGGTCTCAATAGAGGAACCCTCTTGGATTGCCCTTTTTTCAAGTATATTTGGGCTAGCAGAGACCCCCACTGCAGATCAGTGTTCACGAGGGATGAATTTGACCAGCACTACCCCCTCACCTTTTCTGCTCGCTCTGGACCGCTCTGGACTTCACCTAAGATGAAGTTGTGAACGTGATAGAGCGCGCAGGTCACCCGGCTCTGAGTTTACCAGAGTTTCACGCACTCGGGCCCATGACGTGATTGAAATACAATTTTGTGAGTCAAGTGAGTTTACGCACCACTATCAGTACTTTATATGGGTTTTCTGTAACACTATTACCATGGCACCTGACTTACCACAGGTACTTACTCTTCCTGATGGATCAGGAGCTTATTAGAGGATAGGTGACAAGATAATTCTAACATTTAATCTTTTCATTAAATAACACTTTGTAAGTCTTCAAAAGACCACAGACACCTGAGGGGTTTTAAGAGTTTTATGTAATAAGTAAAATTCAAAGTGACAAGAGTATAAGGCAGATGCAAATCAAAACATCAATAAACAGGATTACAAGAATGATATAACTATGGATAAGGGCAAGCACCATTGAGTGCGAATGGGAAATCTATTGGGTAAGGGTAACAAGGAACATGCTATTAAATTTCAGGCTTATACTAGGGACGATAAGTTTATACCACATTAGTCAGTGAATTCCTAAACCTATAAGTGATTAAAAACCCTAATCTTAGTCTATCTAACTTAGATCCTAAACATCAATAATATTCACCACACTAATCAAGCAAAACATTTTCAACGTGCCCTACAGGAAGGAAAAAAGTGGAACATACTAATAAACAATTTGCATATGCATCATTAGAGAGAACAGAGAGAATATCATGGGCATATTGGCTTTATTAAAGAGCAGGAAGAAAGGATAGTAGACGGACACCCACAGGTATATTTACCTAGGACAGGAATGAGGACTAACCCTGGCCACGGGTCAGCTTCGGGAAAAGACGAGGACAAGGACCCTCAAGGATTTAGGATGCCAGTAGATGAGCAGGTACAGCTCACGGAAAATCAGGACAGGATACCCCTCAGGACTTGGGTCAGGACTGGGCTCACCAAAAGGGCATGACCAACACCTGCAGCTTCGGATGCAATGCCTGCGCTACCCCCTCACTGCACGAAATCCGCCAGTAACCCGATTGGGTTCTCGAATCCCCCAGCAAGGTGCTCCGCCAGCACTTAGGACTATTTCCACCCCTTGGAGTTTTGTGGAATTTCGGACAGAGCGCTCCGCAGCTCTCTGTATTAATCACCTATAGAGTCGTGGGGTCGGTGACAGGTCAGCTATTCGGACAAGTCGGACAATTTTCCCTAACTAAACAAGGCTAGATATACTCTTTTTGGGTCCCCAGACCACCCACAAATGTTGCAAGTGACAGGGTCCCAACTTACGATTGGTCAGGAGAGGTGGTTAGGTCATAGTCACCACCTAAAATTCTGTGTTCCCACAATTAATATTCATTTCTCGGTACCCACCCCTTACATTCCAGTTCCCAGGGTATGAGAAAGGTGTAAAACAATAGAGCACACATAAGAATATACATTTGTATCAATTTTAGGTACAGCCGAATTCTCTTCCCAGTGCATGGAAGATGTTCTCAGGCGCATCTCAGCTTCAGGAGCCATCTGGCTTGGGCTTGCTTCTGCGCGGTTCGGCTTTTCCCTCATCACGTGACAGGGTTGTAGGAGGTTTCAAAGATGGCGCCGCTCCCCACTCCCAGGCCCCAAATACGCGGTACATGAAAAGTAAGCGAAAACAAATTAATAACACAGAAAAATAGAATACACTGTACACCATGATAATCTACTCTGCACCCCTTACTTCAGAATAACTACAGTGGTTAAAGGTTAAGCGGAAATAGATAGAAATGCAAAGCAGCATGGGCAAGCAGAAAGCGTGTTTAGAGCCAAGCGGCCATATTAGCTACAATGCGCATGAGCGAACTCTCCCTCCAAAACTGCGAGTGCGTCACATCACATGGGTATGACCGACGCATGCGCAGACTGGATTTCTGCGAAGCGGCCATTCTGTAGTATGCAAGCGGAGTTAGGATTAATAGACACATAGGCAAGCGTCTCTGGGACACCTGCGTGTACTGTAAAAGTGTAATATTAATGACAAAAAGGATTGGTTAATACTATTACAAGTTAACGAGGTTCATGAGAGAGAGCAAGTCGCTTTACGTGCGAATCCTTACTCCATCAATCCCCTCTTTGATGATATGTACTATCATCACTATTAATGGAAACAGATGCCAACTTCTTTCTTACATCTCACTCATCTCAATCTCTACAAATTTGTTGTTGAGCCTCTTCTCAGCATCCTTATTAGGATGGAAACTCTTGGCCTTTTCATAAATCTGGTTTCTTAATTCCTCTAACTCAAGTTCGTCAATATTTCTCTTGACTCCTTTCTTATTTACTGTATACTTCTTTCTACACTTTTGACATTTGCAGCAAATTACTATTATGAACACAATCAGAATTATTCCAGCTATTGGCATCAGTATTTTCCCTACAAGGCTGCGACCTATGTTAGTAAACCAACTACCTACAGAGGAGAGACCATCAGTTAGTCTCTTCCAGGCACTATCAACCTCCAGTGGTTTGAGTTATTTTTCCAAATTAGTTATGTTTTGTACATATTTCTTTATTTCTACACTCTTATCAGGAATGTAAGTGCAACAATGTTGCGCCTTCAACATTCTGCAGACTCCGCCCTCTTTTGCCAATAAGGTATCAAGAGCAAGGCGATTCTGTAAAACCATTGATCTGATCGCAACCATTTCAGTATTGACCAGCAGGAATCAAGCAGCAGTGTCAGTTGACAACCGATCCACTACTGTAGATAATTTGCAGATACGGTGAGTATTCAGAACCACTCCCACTCCAGGTATCAGTGCACTAAATATATCACCTATGATTTCTCCTACACTTTCACGTCTACTACGCACTAGACCATTAGTATTTTCATTGCTTCCAGCGGCGTTGTTCACATGGTATATTTTTGGGAAGACAATGCCAAAATAGCAGCTTCCATACCAGTGATCCGGCAATTTGAAATAAGCCTTGTTTCCACATATATAATAAATTCCGGGAAACACAGGTTCTGACCCATTTTTGAAACCACAACCTCCAATTACCTTGTAATTATGTTCGCATTCACTGGAACCGATGAATACATTGTTATAATAACTAGTCTTTTCTCTATGAAGACAGAGTTTCCCTTTTCGTTCAAAATCCAACAACAGTGCAGGATTTGCTTCGCCATTTGAGGTGCCTTCCATGTTTTCAGCCCATTTAGGAGTTTTCTGTCTCTTATCATTGGCCTTTCTTTGGAAACTCTCCCTTCTCTTTTCTGCCATTTTCAAAAACATTTTCTCTTGCTCATGTAATGAACAAGTCAAATTATCTCTTCGAGCTTCATTCACCTATAGTCAGAAAGTATTCTCCCATGTAACGAGTCACTTTGCTTCTGACATGCACAATATTCAGGTGTCCCTGAATAAGCAGTTCAGAAAAAATCACGTCAGTGTTTGAATAGTAGTACTGTAAAGTGCTTCTATAAAATAAGCTTGCTAATATACTACAGGAAATTCCATAGGTCAGGGCTAAATGGTGATAGGTCACGCCTTCAGCTACTGAAGTAGGTAGCTTCATGCAAACATAACAATCTTCTATTTCCATAGCTTTTTTTTTAAATTTTAAATTTTAAATTTTAGGGTATGCTGATGACACCCAATTGCTGTTTACCTGGCCAGATGATAATCTGGACACATCTACAGTTCACCTGTGTCTGTCCTCAGTATTTCGCTGGTTAACACAGGCCCAGCTGAAGTGCAATGAGGACAAGTCCGAGGTGCTCTTTTACGGCTCCTTCCCCCCCTCATTTAAGAGCACACTCTGGCCCTCTAACATTCCTTGCCCAACAGAGATGGGGAGACCTGCAAAAAATTTGGGCATTTGGTTTACGGAGGATCTCAGATTTGAGTACCACATCAAAAAACTCGCCGGCACCTGCTTTGCTACTCTGAAAATGCTCCGTAAATTCTTCCCCCTGCTCCCCAGGGAGGCCAGAGAGTCGGTTGCCAGAGCGCTCATACTGGCTCGCCTCGATTACGCGAATGCACTGTTTAGTGGCATTCCGGCATACCTGGTCAAACGCCTCCAAATTATTCAGAATGCGGCTGTACGCCTATTATTTAACATCCCCAGGTGGAAGAGCGTCCGCACGGAGTTGCGCTCGCTTCACTGGCTTCCCGTAGCACAACGTATTCGGTTTAAATCTTTGGTGCTGGCGTTTCGTGCAATTCATGACCAAGGCCCCTCGTACTTGAAAAAAAGATTCATAAGGTACATTCCGGCACGCACCTTGAGATCTGCCTCTCTGTTTAAACTGTTTCTTCCCCGTTTCAAACGAGCCAGACTGGGTGGTCAGTCACTGTCGGTTGCGGTGGCTCGGGCCTGGAATGCCCTCCCTTTCCATCTACGCTCCATGCCGACAGTGACTGCTTTTAAAAAACATCTGAAAACTCACCTATTCACGAGTGCAGGCTAGGAGGATTCTTCGCTGTCTTGTTATCTGCCGTTCTGATCCTTTCCCCCGCGCCAGGATACTCACCAGTAACAGAGCGCGCTACAAAACGGTTTATAACATAACATAACATAACATAACATAGCTTCTACGTAATGCACTAAAAGATTTGCAAAGACATTTAAATGTGATCTGTTTCTCATTTTGTGAAAATGTAGTCCTTCCTCATCTGGTGCTTCTAAGTCAGGTCGTGTTTGTCTCAGGCTGACAGAATTGTCATGTTTTTCTACACTTCGTGGTGTTTCTTCAGTATGTACAACTTCTGAGTCTGGGGTCATCGGTTTAGTAGGGTACAGGTTAGTATCTTTACTTATCATGAAAGGTATAAAGACTGTTAGTCCTATCCATACTACAATAACTATGGCTACACTGCATAAGCATATTTTACTGCAAGTTTTACAACAATTCCCTCTAGATCTTCCATTTACATTTGAATCAGACATTTTAGCTTACAGGTGGCTTTCCAACCCCTCTTTGTTTCTTAATACAAGAGGCTTACGCAGTTTCACTTTTCAAGGTGGGTCTTCTACCTCAGAACTCTGATCCTCGATCGAATCTTGATCGCTTCTGTCACTCTCTTCAGGGTCATCAATCTCTTCCAACACCAAATAGGTCCATTCAGGACTCCGATAGTTTTTATTTAGTCTTTTCACTCTGGTACTGCGTCTATTTTGCTGAGCTCCTACTCTCTGTCTTTCACTAGCAGCTCTTTTTCGGTCTTCTATTTTCTCCTCTACTGTTTTCAATCTTAGTTTCAGTCTCTTTATGTATCGGGGTTCATTTTTCTTCTTGAGCCTCTTAGTGGTCGAGAAAACTTGACCCTCTTTGTGACCTCTTTTATTTTCGCTCTGTTGTGGCACTATTGTTTTGGCAGTGTCCTTTTCCCTTCCTGTCTCACTAGTTCCAGGTCTTTCATCAGCTTCTTCTGCCTGGTTTCTAAGCTGGCCTTGTTCAGGTATATTTTGTTTTTGGTTTTCAACTGGTTTGGACTCTGCTTCCTGAACACGTTCGTCTATTTCTATCTGTTCCTGTTCATGCACTTCGAACCCTTGATTTTCTTCCGCATGAACTTCAGCTTTAATTACTATCTGTCCCTTTTCAGTCTCTGGAGTCTTTGGAGGAGTATCGATGACTTGGTCTGGCCCTACTTGACCTATTTCCTGTTCAGGTCTGACGTGAATCTCGATAACCGGACCTTCTTCTTCTAGCCCTGTCTCATCCTCACTATCCCACTCTCTATCTAGGTAGGAATATTTTCTGGTTCTTATTGGATCAAGAATCAGGTCTTCGGCTGGAAACCATTCGTCTTGACTGGTGCTCGGTAGTATTACGTCAGCTAGATCCGGACCCTCGTCTGGAGTCTCCTCAGCTGCACCACCTTCAGCCTCAGCCGCCTCTTCTTCGGTTACTTTCTTGGTATGGCTGGCATGAATCCACTTCGGCACGCCAGCACACTTTACAGCAGTGGTAGTTACAAGGATCACTTGCCTTGGCTTTCCCCACTTTGGTCCAAGACAACTCTTCCGGGTGTGCTTCTTCAACACCACCCAATCTCCAGGTTTCAGTTTATGGGCTGGAGTGGTTGGCCATTCGACAGCAGTCTTCCCAATCTGGTGAGAGATAGAACGCACTTGGTCACCCAGCTGCCTGCAGTATTCTAGCACCAAATCATCAGAAATACTCAGCAGTTTGTGTCCAGGTACCCATGCCTGTCGCATCACTCTTCCCATTAGTACTTCATGGGGGCTCAGGCCTGTCTTTCGGTTTGGAATACTTCTCAATCCCATCAAGACAAGGGGTACAGCTTCTATCCAGTTCAATTTTGTAAAATTGCACATCTTGGCCAATCTTGATTTTATAGTGCCATTCACTTGTTCGACTATTCCAGAAGCCTCTGGACGATATGCACAGTGTAACTTAGGCTCAATCTTGAATGCTGTATAGAGCTCTTTTAAGATTTCGTTGGCAAAGTGCCCACCTCTGTCTGTTTCAATTGTCTCTGGAAAACCGTACCTAGGTATTAGCTCCCTGAGTAACAATTTGGCTACAGTAAGGGCATCATTTTTCTTTGCTGGGTATGCTTCCACCCACCTTGAGAATAGGCAAACTATTACCAAGACATATCTGTATCCTTTACACATAGGCAACTGAATAAAGTCTGCCTGTAGTCTGACAAAAGGACCTTCTGCCTTTCCAATTGTACTTTGCTCTACCACAGTCCTCTTTCCTGCGTTGAACTGCTGACACACCAGGCACCTCTGGCAAAGCCCATCCGCAATGTTCCTGAACTTTGAGATATAGAACACTTGGTGAAACATTCGGCACATTGCATCCCTCCCAATATGGGTATCTCCATGAATCATCCTGGTCATTGGGGCAGCCATGCTATCTGGTAACACAGGCACACCCGTCTTATCAACCACAACACCATCTCTTTCCCTGATCTGACATTCCTCAGTCTCCCATCTTTGTTTTTCCTCCTCCTCTGCTGCTTGCTGCAACTCTCTCAGTTCCCTCCAGGTAGATACATTCTCAAACACCATAAGTTGGCAGCTGTTTCCGCCTCCCCATAATTTAATTTTTAGGGACATTTTGTATTGGGCGCAATACTGGGCAATTTGGTCAGCATATCTATTTCCGGCTGTCACATCGTCATTACCAGGCTTGTGAGCAGCACATTTGACTACTGCCAATTCTTTGGGCAACTGGATTGCCTCCAGTAGGGTTTGCACCACTTTTCCATTTCTGATGAGGGTACCTGAGGAAGTCATGAATTCTCTTTGTAACCATAGCTGGCCGAAGTCATGAACAACCCCGTAACCATATTGACTGTCAGTGTATATGGTTACTCGTTTATTTTTCCCTTGCTTGCAAGCTCTGGCCAATGCGATTAGCTCGGCCACTTGGGCAGACTTTATTTCACTTAGATAGGATGCTTCTAGGGTCGTTTCCAGTGTGACTACAGCATAGGCAGCACTCAACCCGCCATCCTCATGTCTCAAACAGGAGCCATCCACAAACATCACTAGGTCCTCTATGGGAAGGGCCGTTTCTTTTATATCAGGACGCGGTTTTGTGCTAAACTCAGTTAAGTCAATGCAATTATGCTCAATCTCACCCTCCACTTCTGCATTTTGGGTGAGGGGCAACAGGGTTGCAGGGTTTAAAATATTGCATCGGGAAATTATCACATTCTCTGCACCAATAAGAATTCTCTCATACTTAGTCAGCCGACTAGGAGTGAGACACTGGGTCTTGGTTCGGGTTAACAGAATCACAACTGAATGTGGAACATAAACCGTTACAGGATGTCCCATGACAATGTTTTCACTCTGTTCCAAACTCGTGCAAGTAGCAGCTACTGCCTTCAGACACCCGGGAAGCCCAGCAGCCACTGGGTCCAGAGTGGCTGAAAAGTAGGCCACTGGGCGTCTAGTCAGACCATGTTCTTGTGTTAGAACTGAGAGTGCACAATTGTCTCGTGTGTCACAGAATAATTCAAAGTTCTTGGAGTAATCAGGCATTCCCAGTGCAGGAGCAGAGCACAGACAATTTCGTAATTTTATCCAGGCTGTCATGCTTTCGTCATCCCAACTAACTGGGTCATCTACTCCTTTCTTGGTCATTTTTTATCAAAGGCTTGGCCAAAACAGCAAATCCAAGAATCCACTGTCTGCAGTATCCCACAACTCCTAGGAACATTCTGACTTCCTTCTGGGTTCTGGGTAATTCCATATCTCGAATTATTCTAATTCTTTCTGAAGTAACCCTTCTGATACCTTTTTCTATCTGGTGTCCCAGATACTTCACTGAATTTTTACAAAACTGCTATTTGTCCGGGGACACTTTATGTCCTCCTTATCCCAAATGGTTCAACAGGGCAATGGTATCAGTAACACAGTCGCTTTGACTTTTAGACGCCACTAGAAGGTCGTCTATGTACTGAACCAAGACAGACTCTTTTGGTAGGACTAAGGATTCAAGGCATCTTTTTAGAATCTGATTAAATATTGAGGGGCTTTCTGTGGACCCCTGAGGGACACGATTCCAGACGTAGACATGACTGTCAAACTCAAACGAGAAAAGAAATTTGCTGTCTGGATGCAATTGGATGGAAAAGAATGCGTGGCACAAATCTATGACAGTGAACCATTCTGCATTCCAAGGGATCTGATACAGGATCACTGCAGGGTTTGGCACAATGGGACAACAAGGTACAACAATCTGGTTTACCTTTCGCAGGTCCTGCACTACCCTTACTTTCCGCTAGGCTTTTTAATTCCAATTATGGGTGAATTACAAGGACTGCTCATTACTTCCTGTATTATGTTTGCCTCCAGTAATCTGTTTATTTCGAACGCAACTCCAGCTTTCACCTCTGCACTCATTTTATACTGTCTAGTTTTCGGGTAGGTAGCATTGGGTTTAATGGCTATTTTAACTGGGTCCACATTTGCCATTAATCCTACATCTCTCCCGGTGAAATCCCACACCTCTGGTATCACCTTTTGTTGGAGTTCTTCAGGTAAGTCATGAATGGTCAGAGCTTTAACTGCTGCATCGGGCCTTAGCAACATTAGTTTGTACAGGCCGTCTTCATCTGGGGTCTGAATTTCGACACCTTTTGGTGTGCAAAAGATGGTACAGTTCATTTTGCACAACAAATCACGTCCTAGTAGATTCACCGAACTAGAATCACAGACAACAAATCTGTGCATTTCTTTGAAATTCCCTATAGAAATCTCCATTGGTTCAGTTACGGGAGTGCTAATTATCTGGTTTGATACGCCCACTACTTGGATTGCTTCTCCCGAGAGGGGTAGGTTTGGAACGTCCGCTGTTCTCACAGTCGAACGGGTAGCACCAGTGTCCAACAGAAAGGTGACATCATTTCCTTCAACCTTTCCTTCAATGTATGGCCCTGTCTGGTCTACCGGTAGGGAGGCGCCAAGCACACACTCCCCTTCCTCCCCCCTCAGGCCCCGTCAGTATGGCTCATCACAGAGGAATGTATCATTTAACAGGAATTGTGAAGTTGCTGCATTTCTCTCATTTCCTCCTTCCCACACCTCAATCCTTTCATTCTGTTGAGCCTGATTCTTGTAATTAGGTCTAGGAGCTCGAGGCAATGGAGGTGCATTAACCTGTTGCTGATTCTTTCGTGGCCCCTCTTTCTGCACCTGTGGATTTAAACCATTTATGGGGGCATTACCAGCCTGCAAATGTGGACACTCGGCTCTCCAGTGCCCTACCTGCCTGCACCCGTGACAGGGGAACTTCTTCTTGGCCTCTTCTTTACTCATTTTTACTCGAGGTTCCCCCCCCCCCCCCCCCCCCCCCCCCGCCAGAGTTAGTGTTTGGAGCATTACTATTCAATTTGCTTAACTGTTTCTCTTGTTGCTCGGCCAATTTTACTTGTGCCCACATCACCTTTTCCTTCAGGGCCTTCTTTTTGTTCTCCATTTCATCCTTAGCGTACTTGAGGACATCATCTATGGGCTTTCCCTGCCAACAAATTTTATTGTCTCTAATCCACTGGGATATCTCCGGTCTCAAACCCAACACGAATCGATAAATGAAATGAGTCATATCCTTCATTTCAATATTATCGATGCCACTGTAGGTTTTGAATACCTGTAATAGTCTTTCATAATAGGAATGCACAGTTTCATTATGATCCTGGGTAGTTCTATCTATTCAGGTCCAATCAGTCTCCTTTGCTGGTACCTTTCCTTTTAGGTATTGTATGACTTGGTCATACTTTCTCATTACCTCTGGGGAAGGAGCTCCAGTTCGGGAGTCTCTTGCATATTCGTCACTGGGCCAATTAATTGCTATCTTGCAATCAGTCCATAAATCTACAGGAACTACAATGTCAAAGAACCCATCCAGGTCCTTTAGGAGACATTTTTGGACTTTCACAAATCGCTCCACCTGCCTATACCACTCCACTGGCTTCTCTCTCAATTTTGGGAAGTCATTGGTAAAAGACACAATGTCTTGTCGGGACCACGGGACATGTACATATTTCCCACCTGGCACTTCTCTCATGGGATACAGTTTTTCTGCTTGATCTACTTCTTTTAACACGTATTCAGAAGCCTTTGGTTTGACCCTACTATCTTCCTTTTTCTTTGCCCACCTGGCTTTCCATTTATCTAGATCTCCCCATTTCTGCAGTATGTTCAGCAGTTCCTTTATCTGAATTTTCTTCCCCGACACATTCATGTTCTCTAAATCTTTGTCTGAGAATTCTGCTCTATAAGGTTTCTGCAAGACTTTGGATCGACTTACATCAATTCCCATGTCCGCAGCAGTGTCCATTAGTTTTTCATGGAGCACTCTAGTATTCCGGGTAAGGCTTTTGCTGATAAACAGCAACTCTTCTTCGTTAAGAGTATTTAATCTGTGTAATCCCACATTTCCGGCCATTAATTCCTCCATTTCTATCCTTAGCCTGTAAATATCCAAAGGTTTGGGCGGGGAAGTTTCTCGGTCCATTTCTTTAGTCCATCTATCTAGTTCCTCTGGAGTCACCACTGTGGCACTCCGGATTCCTGATGTTGTTTCGATTAAGACTTCCCTTGCCTTAGCCTGACTCCCTGCCCGCAATTCACTGTTCCCAGGCTCTCTTATAGGTAAATCCATTAGGGAGATCACAGACTCACATTCACTTGCCTGATCATCAACTATAAGCGGCTCTTTTCTAGGGGGTGCTGGAATGGGAGTAATGACTGGAGTTTTAGGACTAGCCTGCCTATCCCCGTAAAGGGGTATAGCAGGTCCAATAGTTACAGGGATTGTCAGGGCGTCAGGACTGGGATGTATCTGAGCTATAGTCTGAATTAGATCATTTAGCTGCTTAATCAAGGCATCCCTTTCTCGGTCTTGTAAAACTCTTTCTGACGAGTTGTCATGCATTATTTGGGGCACCAAAGGAGGGTATATATTCGGGGCAGTGGGGACGGCTGATCCGGGTCTATCTTCACCAAAAGGTCGGTAATTGGGGACTGCTGTACTAGGTCTGCAAAAGTCATCGCTATTACTGGGTCTGCTACCAGTACCAGTTACATCTGTCTCGCTGGCCCTTCTACTTCTGGGATGGTGGAAAAAAGGATTTTTCGAACTTAGAGTTCCTGAAGCTTCAGCATAAGGAGGTGGATTTTTCACCAACAAATCCTCCAGATATTCATCCTCCGAATCCCCCATGGCCATTAGATGTCGAGTTTTCTCTGTCTTTTTCCCTTCTGCTTGTTCGGTTACCCCAAACATCGGAAACAGTCCCTCAACCATCATATTCTGTCTCCACTGCTTCATCTTCTGCTCTTTTGTTTCTCGCTGTAATTTTGGATACCATTTGCTCACTCCCTTATCCATTCGAGGTCTGTCTCGCTCTAGAGCCTCAATCTCCCATTCCTCTAAAGCTTCGTACTGCGTTAGTCTGGGTCGGGGTGTAATTCATTCATTCGGGTTCTCAAGTTAAACAGGATTCTACCATTAAAAGTACCATCGAGGGGAAATGCTAGGACTCCGTCGTCTTCAGTGTACTTTACCCAATTTTCTAACCACACACAAGTATGATACCCCTTGTCAAACATCATAAAGGATGCGGGAGTATTAGGAGGGGGAATGATCACACCCTCCCTAGTTCTAATGGGTTTGTCTTTCTTGAAATAATTCTTGATTTTTTCGGCAAGAGTCCATTTTCTTTTTCCTCCGTACATATTGTAAGGTCTACCTCTTAGCATCTGCTCCTTATGAAAACCTAGGTTTTGCGGATTAGGTAAGAATTCGGGATACCACATACACCTCTCCAAACTATCCTCAAGCTCGGATTGATTAATTTTGTTTACTTCTGGGCTTCCAATGCTAGCGCGTCTCTCAACTCCCTGCAGCCAATCAGCACTGACGCTGCAAAATTTGTCAACCAATGGGTGCGCGGCCCCTTCGTGAGACGTGGTCTCACTCTTCGGCACTCACCCCTCCCTTACAATTCTGGCTTCGCTACACACCCGCTGGCTCAACCAATACCAGCGCGGCACGGAGTGACGTCAGTGCAGCCTTGCGACCGACTCCCTCCTTCACAAGGTAACGGAAACTTTGAATTTTCCTTAAAGTGCAAATGCGGATTTTAGTTAACAATGTATAACGTTTGCCACTGTGCTTGAGGGTTTTAAAAAGAAAAAGGGTTTTTCTTTTACTGCAAGTAAACCACTTTTGTCTACTTTTCATTCACTACGGATAGATCTCTTCTGCCTATCCTTTTTCACACAAGCAATAGAGAACCTGCTACTCTTTTGACTAATCCACTTCTTTCCGGGATATATACTAAGTCAATTTTCACCAATGTCCTCCCTTGCTGTCATTCAAGCTCCAAAGAACCTATTACTCCTGCCGCCTGTGACCCTTACTAGGTGATATCACAACGGGAGTTTTTCCAAGGTATTGGTAGCTAACATTTACACATCAATGAATTTATGAAAGTCCTAATTAGTGCTTCCAGTCCTGCTTAACCATGCACTATTCTCCCTCCTAGCCAGTGACCTTACAGCCAAGTGGATTCTACTCACCACCTGCTATTTTACTTCCCCGGGGATCCCCACAACATGAAAACAATTACTCACAATTGGTTAGTAATATACTCAATATTTCATGAATTATAATAAACTTATTCTATGACATTTAAATGAAATAACAATCCTTATTATAGCAGCAAAAATATTCAGCAGCACATTTTATTTTTCACGGTTCAACAGCAACTATCTTATCTACCTATCTTAACTAGTCCTAACCATAGCTCTGCTACCAGAAAATACTGATAGAGCGCGCAGGTCACCCGGCTCTGAGTTTACCAGATTTTCACGCACTCGGGCCCATGACGTGATTGAAATACAATGTTGTGAGTCAAGTGAGTTTACGCACCACTATCAGTACTTTATATGTGTTTTCTGTAACACTATTACCATGGCACCTGACTTACCACAGGTACTTACTCTTCCTGATGGATCAGGAGCTTATTAGAGGATAGGTGACAAGATAATTCTAACATTTATTCTTTTCATTAAATAACACTTTGTAAGTCTTCAAAAGACCACAGACACCTGAGGGGTTTTAAGAGTTTTATGTAATAAGTAAAATTCAAAGTGACAAGAGTATAAGGCAGATGCAAATCAAAACATCAATAAACAGGATTACAAGAATGATATAACTATGGATAAGGGCAAGCACCATTGAGTGCGAATGGGAAATCTATTGGGTAAGGGTAACAAGGAACATGCTATTAAATTTCAGGCTTATACTAGGGACGATAAGTTTATACCACATTAGTCAATGAATTCCTAAACCTATAAGTGATTAAAAACCCTAATCTTAGTCTATCTAACTTAGATCCTAAACATCAATAATATTCACCACACTAATCAAGCAAAACATTTTCAACGTGCCCTACAGGAAGGAAAAAAGTGGAACATACTAATAAACAATTTGCATATGCATCATTAGAGAGAACAGAGAGAATATCATGGGCATAGAGGCTTTATTAAAGAGCAGGAAGAAAGGATAGTAGACGGACACCCACGGGTATATTTACCTAGGACAGGAATGAGGACTAACCCTGGCCACGGGTCAGCTTCGGGAAAAGACGAGGACAAGGACCCTCAAGGATTTAGGATGCCAGTAGATGAGCAGGTACAGCTCACGGAAAATCAGGACCGGATACCCCTCAGGACTTGGGTCAGGACTGGGCTCACCAAAAGGGCACAACCAACACCTGCAGCTTTGGATGCAACGCCTGCGCTACCCCCTCACTGCACAAAATCCGCCAGTAACCCGATTGGGTTCTCGAATCCCCCAGCAAAGTGCTCCGCCAGCACTTAGGACTATTTCCACCCCTTGGAGTTTTGTGGAAATTCGGACAGAGCGCTCCGCAGCTCTCTGTATTAATCACCTATAGAGTCGTGGGGTCGGTGACAGGTCAGCTATTTGGACAAGTCGGACAATTTTCCCTAACTAAACTAGGCTAGATATACTCTTTTTGAGTCCCCAGACCACCCACAAATGTTGCAAGTGACAGGGTCCCAACTTACGATTGGTCAGGAGAGGTGGTTAGGTCATAGTCACCACCTAAAATTCTGTGTTCCCACAATTAATATTTATTTCTCGGTACCCACCCCTTACATTCCAGTTCCCAGGGTATGAGAAAGGTGTAAAACAATAGAGCACACATAGGAATATACATTTGTATCAATTTTAGGTACAGCCAAATTCTCTTCCCAATGCATGGAAGATGTTCTCAGGCGCATCTCAGCTTCAGGAGCCAGCTGGCTTGGGCTTGCTTCTGCGCGGTTCGGCTTTTCCCTCATCACGTGACAGGGTTGTAGGAGGTTTCAAAGATGGCGCCGCTCGCCACTCCCAGGCCCCAAATACGCGGTACATGAAAAGTAAGCGAAAACAAATTAATAACACAGAAAAATAGAATACACTGTACAACATGATAATCTACTCTGCACCCCTTACTTCAGAATATCTACAGCGGTTAAAGGTTACGCGGAAATAGATAGAAATGCAAAGCAGCATGGGCAAGCAGAAAGCGTGTTTAGAGACAAGCGGCCATATTAGCTACAATGCGCATGAGCGAACTCTCCCTCCAAAACTGCGAGTGCGTCACATCACATGGGTATGACCGACGCATGCGCAGACTGGATTTCTGCGAAGCGGCCATTCTGTAGTATGCAAGCGGAGTTAGGATTAATAGACACATAGGCAAGCGTCTCTGGGACACCCGCGTGTACTGTAAAAGTGTAATATTAATGACAAACAGGATTGGTTAATACTATTACAAGTTAACGAGGTTCATGAGAGAGAGCAAGTCGCTTTACGTGCGAATCCTTACTCCATCAAACGCCTTAATAGCTAGCAAAGGGGGGAGGGCCCCGGGCCCTGATGGGGTTCCAGTTGATTTCTATACATTTTATCTAAACCTCTGGGCCCCAATTTTATTAAGGGTATTAAATGCAACCTGCAAAACTGGTCTTTTAGACTCATGGTCCAAATCCATACTTATCCCTGTATTTAAAAAGGGCAACCGTCTCAATCCAACCTGCTACTGTCCCATTTCCCTGCTGGATTAGTTTGGTAAAACGGTGGGCCGTATGTTTTTAGAACGACTTCAGTCCTGGTCCAAAGAAAAAAAGATCATATCCGACATCCAGTACGGTTTTAGGGAAGGTCTGGGCACTGTCTAGCAGGTTTTAAACCTATCCCTAATTAGGTGCAAATATGTGGATGCTAAAGGGGGGAGTCTTCAACTGGCCTACGTAGATCTTACTGCAGCCTTCGACAGCGTGGGCCACTCGAAGCTATGGACCATCTTAATAGAAACGGGTGCAGATGAATTATTAGTCACATTTCTTCGGGAAATGTACTCCAATGCCACAGCCAGAGTGAGATTGGTAGGGGGGGGAGAACTGACAGAACCATTTAGAGTGGAGCGGGGAGTCAGACAGGGATGCGTTCTGGCCCCCTTCCTCTTTATATTGTATACAAACGGCTTAGAATCTGCCATGTTGGAGGGGGCCAAGGACCTTCCCATAATTCAGCCTCGCCCTATCCCCGCTCTTCTCTATGCAGACGATGCAGTAATTATTGCCCACACTCCCATTGAACTGCAGCTCTCTCTGTCCCATTACAATCTATTTATGTCCAATCTTGACCTAAAAATAAACATGAAAAAGACCTTTGTTATGAGTTGTGGTCAAAATCAAAGAAAAGGGAGGACGATTTACATCAATAATTCTAGTGTAGAGTACACCTCCACTTACCCATACTTGGGAGTACTTATAGACAAAAAAGGCACTTGGAAAAAAGCCATTGAGACTAGAAAATTACAGTTCCTAAAATCAACTATGACTCTGGTAAAATTCACCCAGAGACTGGGAAGTAGAGCGCCTGAGGAACTGATTCGAATATACCAGGCCAAATGTATTAGTACTGCCATCTATGGGGCTGGGGTTTGGGGTTATGTTCAAGCTGACTCCCTTCAAAAATTTGAGAACAGCTTTCTGAGGTTCCTATTAGCAGTCCCTCGCGATACTTCAATGTTTAGTTGCCATTTAGAGCTGGGCCTGTCCTACATCACTGATATCATCAGGGCTGAGCCAATACTCTTATGGCACCACATTTGGACCTCGGATAAGCTGGCCTTCTCTCAAACCATTTTGAGGGACTGTCTTGTGCTAGAAAATGTTTATAAGATTGGCTGGCTCCGTTACATTAAAGGGTTTCTCCATGATATGGGCCTAGAGTCTCTTTATCTTAACCCTCTAGAGATGGGTCATGTCACTAGGAAAGTGCTGAAGAATAAATGTTTATCTTATCTAGTGGAGCTCCGCTTGGGCGTTGAAGCCAGTAAATCGTCAGCGCAGCATGCCATACTGACCCAAACATCTATGTCGATGCAACCTTATTTAACCTGGAATCTAAGCAGTTACGATAGATTATTGTTGACTGGCTTTAGACTAGATGCAATTTTCAGGTTAACTACATTCCCTAATGTTAATGATTGGTCCCAGCCCCCCTGCAAGTGCCCTTGCGATGGTATCTCTTCCCAATCCACATTACATTTGATCCTCTTTTGCAAATTTTATTTAGAACCCAGAAAGTGATATCTTGTACCAATCTTAAAAAGTCTTGGCTTACGCCAATGTCACCCCGCCCTATTGGCTCTTCAACTTCTTGAGTCTGAAGCCATCGCTTTAAATATCGCTAGGTTTCTCAAGTTTTGTATCAGACATAGAAAGAACTTATAATTGTATTTTGGACTTTTCTTTCCTTTTGTTTTCTCCTTTTTATCTTTGTTGCATATTTTGAATTATATGGTATTTTAAGCAAACAGGTACTATTTTCTTATGACGAATGTTCCAACATTTTATCCATGTACTTTTATAGTTTTCTATGTATTGAAACCGAATAAAGTTTTTTACTACTTACAACTACATTGAAATGAGAGAGGAGCTACTATTTTATTATTTTTTCTTTTTCTTTTTATTAAGACAAGGCATCAACAATAAAAAACACAGTACAGAAGAGAGACTTTTCACATTACAATACGTCATCAAGGGGGGGGAAGCGGGGTACATACACATCAAGAACTTAAGGGGATGTGGGAAATTCAATAACAGATCTCCCCCTTATACCGGTTCCATGGTCCCCACACTGACGCCCACTTTCGGGGCCGGCCTCTCGCTATATAGACAGTCTTTTCCCGAAACATACACCAATTCATGTCTTCCTTCCATCCCTCAAGGGTAGGAACTCGCTTGGATCCCCACAGCTGAACAATATTTCTCTTCGCAACCATATAACCGAGTGTTGCCCAATTAGTCTGTGCTAGGTTAAGATCCGTGGGCTCCCAAATATTCAGGAGGCATCTCCTTGCCTCCGGCAATACTGCAACTCCCAAGACCTCATGCATAGTGTCGTGGATCCCACCCCAATACTCCAGTATATACCGACATTCCCAAAGGACATGGAAGAAAGTACCCACAAGACCACACTTCCGTCTGCACAGCTCTGTTGCTGATAGCCCCATCTGTACTAAGTGGGGCCCTGTGACATAAACCCTGTGTAGTATCTTCAACTGAACAAGCCTCAGCCGCGCTGGAATCGATACTTCCCCTGGCGAGGACACAGCAGATTGCCAGTCCTCATCATCCAATTCAATGCCGTCACGCATCCATTTATCCCTCAAAGCTATGAGGAGATCCGCTCTGTGATTAACCAATTTCTTATAGATCAGGGAGATAGTCTTATCAGGCAAATGGCCATCTAGAATCCTATCCTCAAGGGGTGAAGCCTCTGGAAGGTCCGCCTCCACAGGCAGGGCCGCCTTCAACGCATGCTGGACCTGTGCATAGCGAAAGTACTCAGTTCTACTCAGGGCAAATTCGGCTTGCAGGTCTTCAAATGTTTTAATCCTCCGCTTATCCCAGATGTCCCCGATGGTTGAAATCCCAATCAAATCCCACTTGTCGAAACCTCTTGTGTTCCAAAGCTTTCCCAATTTCTCAGATTCAAATAGTGGAGTGGCTAATGCCAATCGGTCCCTCCATCCCAACAAACTCGTGGCATCGTGCAGATCCGAATCGCATGTTTAGTTGGCCCTGTATTATTTTATTTATTTTTAAAGTTTCATATAGCACAAACATGACCCTAGAGCAGAGGTCTTCAAACTGGTACTCCTCATCATCACAACTATCGACAACCATAAATGCGCCTGTTAGACCTGGCATCTTTTGGCATGTTTCCCCTGTTTTTTTTCTTTCTGACATCATAGTTTTGACTCTTTGTTTCTGGTTTAGTGTCTCTGCGCACTTTCTCACTGCTGTTCAGTGTTAAAGTGCAAGTGCTCCTATTGTAAATTGTATTATGGAATGGTGTTTCCATGATTGGCATGTTTGACTTACTAGTAAGTCCCTAGTACAGTGCACTGAGGGTGCCAGGACCTGTAAATCAAATGCTGCTGGTGGGCCTGTAGCACTGATTGTGCCATTCACCAAAGCAGACCTGAAAAGGGTTTTCAGACCTGCCACTGCAGTGTGTGTGTGCAGTTTGTAACTGCCATGTTGATCTGGCAAGTGCACCCACTTGCCAGGCCCTATTCTTCACTTTTCTTACATGTAAATCCCCTCTGAGTTAGGCCCAAGGTACCCCTGTGGGCAGGGTGCCATGTATATTAAAGGTAGGACATGTACTGGTGGATGTGACATGTCCTGGCAGTGAATTAGAGTGTGTTTCATTTTTCACTATGGAAAGGACATTTGTCCCATAGGATAGAATGGGAGTTTACTTATAACATCTTACAAGCATATCTTCCCATAGGGACAAGATAGAGAAATTGGTTTTAGTATGCCTGAACTCAGAATATAAAAGGTAATCTTTTAGTAAAGATGATTTATATGTTCTGTATTTGGAAATATCACTTTTAGAAAGTAGGTATGTTGTTGCTTAGCCATCCCGTGTGTCTCTGCTGGATTTGTGGATTGACTATCTGGCTTTGGAGTGACAGGGGCTGGGGATGTGCATTTTCATCAGACAGCCACTGGGGGGGTCAAAGTGTGTCCATTCTTTCCTGGATGAGTCAGGGCTGTGCTGAATAGACCTGGGCTGTATTTATAGTAGTGGGAGGAGATTTCCTGGCACCTGAATGGGCCTGGTCTTCCTTGGACAATGCTGTCACCAACTCCTGCCAGGAAGCTGGGCCAGAGAGAATGGAACTGGTTTGGGCTTGGCACAGGCACTCTCTGCCAAAAAGCACAAAGAGAAACTGAGTATAACTATTGGGGCCGAGACCCCAGAACTGTAGAACTCGCTGGAATCCAGGAACCTGCCAAGAAGAAGAGCTGAAAGAACTGCCAAGAGGAGTACTGCCCCTTTGCTGTGTTGTTGCTTTGTTGGGTTGGCCTGCAGTTGCGGCTTCAGCCTTGGGCAGTGAAAGGACTGGACTAAACATTCTTTACTTGTTGCTGAGTATCTCCTAGGGCTTGAAGTAGAGCTTGCCTCGGTTTCTGAAGTCAAAGAGACCGCAAAGACTTCACCTACCTCTGGGTGCCGCCTCTGGAACCGTGGATTCAGTTGCCACAGAGGGGGGAAAGCAACTGACTCGTCACGGACTCTGTCATTGGCTCCGTCACTGGCTCCGTGTCCCGAAGGCACCGCAGAGGGCACTGCCGCATCTTGCACTGCAACCCTGGTCTCACTGACGACCGACAAATAGCTGCTATTTGCACATGACCTGTGGCCATCGCACTCTGCACCACCTCACTGCACTTTGCCGCCCTGGTCCCACCAACGCCGTTGCTGACTTTGAAAACCATGACCGCACCCTGGCTTGGGGGCACTGCTCGCAAGTCTTCGACACACGTCCCGTCCCAGACCGCAGTCTGGACCGACCAACACCATCTCCCCGCAACTGGCACTAACACCTGCACCGTGATCTGTCAGCACAGCAAAGAGCACCGTCTTCACTCCGCACCTCAGCCCTGGTCTCACTGATGCAGCTGGATGACCGTCACCGAGCTGAACAAATCTTTGTCATCACAAAGAGCCAGACTGCTCCCAAGCAACCAAAAACAGTTACAGATTAACTAATAAGGCACATTTGCCTTTCATTCTGGCAAGCAAAGTAGCTGATAATGATCTAAATGAGCCTTCCCAGGGCAGGAGGGCTGTCTTTTTGCAGGGACAAGTGAAAGTGGGAAATCTGTGACCCCCCTTCCCAGGACTCCATGACCCCCTGGGGGTCGCGCCATCCACCCTTTCATCCTTCCATCCATACATTCATCCTTCATCCATCCACCCTTTCATCCATGCAGCCATCCTGCATCCATCCACCCTTTCATCCATCCATCCACCCATCATTCATCCACCCACCCTTTCATCCATCCATCCCCCATCATTCATCCACCCACCTTTTCACACATCTATCCATGCAACCTTTTATCCATCCATACATCCATCCTTCATCCATCCACCCTTTCACCCTTCCATCCATACACCCATCCTTCATCCATCCACCCTTTCATCCATCCATCCCCCATCATTCATCCACCCACCTTTTCACACATCTATCCATGCAACCTTTTATCCATCCATACATCCATCCTTCATCCATCCACCCTTTTATCCATCCATCCATCCATATATCCTTCATCTATCCACCCTTTCATCCACCCATCATTCATCCACCCACCCTTTCACACATCCATCCATACATCCATCCTTCATCCATCCACCCTTTCATTCTTCCATCCATACATCCATCCACCCATTCATCCATCCATCCACCCATCATTCATCCACCCACCTTTTCTGTGCCTCTCTCATGGGGGGGTCAGTATCTCTCTGCATCTTCTTCTCTCATCGGAGGGCATCTCTGTGCCTCCCTGCTGGGGGCGGGGGCAGACAGGCTGTAACAACATCTCACAGTGAAGAACAGACTCTCAGGCACATTACTTGTGCAAAGGCGCCAGGTATGAGGGCTCATGGGACTTAAACCAATGATTTATGGGAGGTGTTGGGGGGAAGATGACCTTTCACGTGCTTTACTGGCGAGACCCACACCTCCAGGCGCGCAATGCCCATTGAACTCAAAGGGCTACAACCTCTTCCCCCAGCTGCCCCCCCCCCCTCGTGTATGTGAGCCCGGCGGAAACAGCTTCATGGACATACACAAAGCCACGCCCGAGTACTTCACAGGTCTTTAAAAGACCTTTTGCTTGTTAATAAGGCTTTGATGTTTTTCGCCCCTGAGTGTGAATTAGGCCTCCGCCGCGAGCACCCTCAAACCAGCCGACGCCACCTGCTCTCGACTGGCCCTTTTATGTGTGTACAATGAGCACAGCAACGCTGTAGGAACCTTTAAAATATGCAGGTATGGCACTTATGGGTTAAGGCAAACCACGCATATCAAGGAACTGCACGCTCTGACAGAATCTGCGACTCCCTTCCTAGGACTCCACGACCCCCCTGGGGGTCGCGCCCCACAGATTGAAGACCTCTGCCCTAGAGGGTATCAGAGCGATTTACAGGCGAGTTGCGGAACACATAAGGTAGACAATTGTGGGAGAAACGCAGCGATATATAGAAATAATAACAAGTACGTAGTGACATAATAGAGGCAGGTATTAGGACCATAAAATTGCCAACCAAGTAACAAAGTAAGCAGCGGTGCATGACAGGTAGACAGAAGAACATGTGAGTAGAAGAGTCATTGTGACACTAGATGGGGAGGAGCATGCATTGTGTTCTGAGGAGCCACCAGATCAGTCTGGTAAAGCAAAAGCTTCTAACTCAACGACATGCTCATCAGTAAAGCTTTCACTTCCTTTTTGAATGAAAATGTTGATGGAATCAATCTAGTTTCCGCAGGTAGGGAGTTCCAGATTCTCGGGGCAATACCGGAAAAGGATTGATTGTACGTTTTCATTATTTTTTTTATTTCTTAAGTTTGAGTAGCAAGGTACTGAAGCTTCTTGAGGAACGGGCACCTCCCGACAGTTCTAACTTATTAGCCAGGTACAAAGGAGTGTTGAAATGAAGTGATTTATGTGTCATACATGCAGGTTTTAGTTAAATTCTTGCCTCAAAGGGAAGCCAGTTTAGAGATTTCAAGACCAGGGAAATGTGGTTGGTTTTCTTGGAGCCTGTGATGAGCCTAGCCGCAGCATTCAGTGATGCCCTGAGAGGTGCTAATCTGTATCTCAGTAGGCTGCAGAGGGTTGCACTGCCATATTCCAACCGTGAGATGACTAACGCTTGCACAGCAGATTTGAAGTCGTTCTGGGGAAGGAAGGGTTTTAGTTTCCTTAGGATGCTCAGTTGGAAGTTCGCTCCTTGGTAGATGCGTTGATGTGATCCTGCTTCTTTAAGTTCTTATCTAGCACTATTCCCAAAGATTTCGTAGAGTCCATAATGTGTGTTGAGAGTGGAGAGATTTTTCAAATATTTCTCCACAATGGGGGTTTGCTTGGGTGGTGAGATCAGGAGGAATTCCGTTTTGAGGGCTTTCAGTTTGAGATGGTTGATGGTTAACCAATTGTTGGGTTTTGTGCAAGATTCCGTTGAGAGTCATGATATCATCAGGGGAGGAGATTTTTATTTACAACTGAGTGCCATCCGCATGCATGTGATATTGTATGTTAGATGCATTGAGTATTTCAGTAGTATCTCAATGAATAGGTTGAAAAGCGTGGGAGGACCCTTGGGGCACCCCCAAAATGCACGGACTGGAATTGGATAGGGTTTGATTGGATTTGACTCTCTGAGTTCTGTTATTGAGAAAAGGACAAACCATTTAGTACTTAGCCTGAGAGCCCCATCCTATGTTTCAAAAGGCTTGGTAGATTGTCATGTTTGACAGTGTCAAAAGCTGATAAGAGGTTGGGATAGGATTAATAGGCATGAATAATTATGGTCAAGCATTGTGAGAGCTTTGTCAACTAAATGGGTGGAATTAATCAAGCAGTTGGAATTCCTCAATGTGTTTATACAGTTGTTCATGAACCCATTTCTCAAGGTGTTTTGCCAGAGATGGGATGTTTGTGATTGGTCGGAAATTATTAAAATCTTCTGGGTCAGCTGTAGGTTTTTGACAATAGGCAGAACCAGGCCGGACTTCAGGCAGCTAGGGATCTCACCTTGAAGAAATGAGGCATTAATAATAATCTTGGTCCAGAGTGGGAGTAGTGACCTTATCATTTCTTTAAAGAGGTTGGGGCGAAGGGGATCATTGAAGTGATTTTAAAGTTTCAGAGTCGAAAGAATGTTGAAGATGAATGTGTCATTGAAGGGTGAGAATTGACTCCAAAAGGCTTTGTTGTTGGGGGAGAGGCAAGGAACAATAATAGGATGCGAAGGTAAGGAGGAGTCTGGAGCAAGTGATAGATCAATCAGGACAGACCTTCGTTCAGATTCAATCTTGCTAGACTTTTCAAAGAAAGTCCTCGCATTTTGGCTGTGGGCAGGAAATGATGGTGGTGATTGGTTGGGAGTGTTATTGGATTGTAGCTTAATCAGATCAAACAGCATTTTGGGCCATTTTTGGCTTTGTACAGTTTCTCCTGAAGAAGGTCGCTTTCGCCCTTCTGATGCGTTTGTTGTACAGACTACTTCTCAGTCTTAAGGGGTTCAATCGATGGAGAGGATCTCCAAAAGTGTTCTGCTAGTCTCAGGTTGCGTCTGAGATTAAGCTCTCATTTAACCATGGTTTGGCATCTTTGTTGGACTTTTTTTTGTTGTTGTAGGGGGGCAATTGTATTCAAGGCCGTCAGCATGGAGTTGTAGTGTTTAGTGAGTTTGTGGACGTCAGACATGCAAGCAGGGGGAGGTAGGGACAGATTCAACAAGATATGAGCTCATTTACATTTGCATTTTGCAACACTCTTTTCCAGTGTTTTTATTTCAATGGTTGGAATATTTTGGTGCTCCATCTTTCAAAGATTAGGAAGGTGATATAGTGATGATCCAACCAGTCACAAGGGTCAATCTATTCCAGTTGAATGGAGTTGGGATTGGAGATGATTAGATCGAGGGTCGAGCCTAAGTTGTGCACTGGACTGTGGCAGAATTGAGTCAGGTTGAGGTCAGCTAGGAAGTTTTTGAGAGGATTCACAGCCTCATCATTTGGGTCATTCCAGTGTAGATTGAGGTCACATAGGAAGATCTGGGGGCAATGGAGACCCAAGTTGGACGAGATGATTTCCATAGTTTGTTTGACCGGAGGGAGGTTGTCTCCAGGAAGGTGGTGAAAGATGTGCAGATTGCATAAGGGTCTATGTTTGCTAATGATGTCTATGCACAGATATTCACAGGAAGTGAGAATTGCAGAGGGGGACAGCTTTGCTGAGAGACTGGTATGGTATATACAGGACATGCTTCCGCCAGTTCTCTTTACTCGATCAAGTATGATAATGTTGTGGCTAGGGGGGACTAGGATGTCAAGGATAGGACCTGATGAGGCGTTAAGCCAAGTTTCTGTGAGGATTGGGAGGTTGAGGTCCTGATCTACGATGAGATCAGCGATGTCCTTGGCATGTTCCACAGCTGATCTACAGTTGAGCAGCATGCATTTCAGGTGTGATTTGTAGTCTGTGAGAGTAGGCTGTGAAATGGAAACTTGCATAAGGTTAGCAATGTTTAAGGCATTAGAGTTGCGTCTGGGAGCTCTATGTGGGTTTGTAGGAATAGATTAGATAGGCTCTGATATGACTTGCTTGTGACTAGTAGCTCTAGGAGGGTTCAGTGGGGTAGTTTGTGTGGGACCAGGTGACACTGGGTTGACAGAAAGAGAGGAGTTGTAGGCTAGGAGGAGGGAGAGAATGTCCGCTTCAGATAGGTGATTCTTGGTTCTGATGGGTCAGGAGGGGGCGTTAGGGTAGGGAGTGGTACTCAGTTTTGGGCAGGCGATTTCTGCCTAGAATCACTCGTTAATACAGAGGAAGGAGTTGGTATTTTAGGGTATTGGTTGGACACTTGCAGAATCTCCTGCGAATACTTGTTGGACGATAGGTCATGGGCCAGCTCAGAGGTGATGTTATGAGTTTTTGTATGTTGGTTTTGAGTTTTTGAAGCTCTTGGTTTATTTCCTTAAGTCTAGAGGCAGGACAGGATTGAGGATCATAGCTCTTGGAGTAGGAAGGAGCAGGGTTGTTCACGGAGGTAGAAGTAGGTGTGACACACGAAAGGGGACGATAAGGAGAGAGGCCGTCCCCTGAGGAAGATTTCAGGAGCAATTGGTTAGATGGGAACAGCAGGGGGAGCAAGAACTGGAGTGGTGAAGGAGCTTGGGTGGCAAGGAAGTAAGGTTCAAGAGTTGGGGATTCGAAAATGAGTGAGGTCTAGTACTGTTATAGTGGTTTGGGAGATCCAACTTCAAATTGGAGAGTGGGTGAGCCTTCTGTGGAGTTATGGGATTATCTAGGTTAGTGCAAGGAGGTAAGGGAATGGAGGTAGTGTTAGAGAGGTAATTAATGCTATGGCTATCATTGAACCCAGCAATCCGAGAATGGAGGCGGTGAAGTCTGGGTAGTAGGGTGATGTTCGGTGAGTCAGTGCAACCTAGATGCTGTGGCGCTATGGCCTTGTGAGTGTTGTTCAAGGTAGGAGGGGAATTCACCTGGTGATTGGGGCTCAGTAAGGAGACTTCTTGTAGGTCCTGAGGCATAGTTGAAGGACTAGAGTCCCTTGAGTAATAGAGAGTGTCACTTTGGTCAAGGGAATTTTTATTGACTGAGAAACTGTCATCAAAGATACCCAGATTTTGATCAGAGGCTTGAATGAGGATAGCCCCATTGTTGTAGATGTATAGTGGCATTTGCTCTGAATGTGGGTGACGGAATTACCGAGAGCCTTAGGCCTTGAGGAAATTTCTTAGCCGAGGCGATCCTGAGTAGTGAGTGGAACGCCTTCCTCCACTGGGCTCTTCCTTTAGTATAGAAGATCAGATTGCTTGTACCAGCTCCTTTATTTGGGCAAAATTATGAACCTGAGATAAGGATTTCCGGATTATCTTTGAGCAATTTATGTCTGAGAGATTTAACCACATTTTTGGTTAGGTTAGGAGGATAATTAATTATACAGCTATTCATACCAAGCTGCTCTAGCCTGGAGTCCAGTCTGCTCTGAAGGGCATGATTTAGTATGATAGCGGAGGGACCAATGTGGTGGTGACTCGCGGGGAGGTGGGGCAGCGAGTGTAATTACTTTTATTCTGAGTAGCTCGCGTGGTTAGCAGAGTGTCTCTGACCATTCCAAGATGAACATCACTTTGGGATAGTGAAGAACTGTGTGAGGGACCTCATTGGTGAAGTTTAGCGGGGGCTGGAAGAGAGTGGATACACTTTAAATGGAGTAGCTCAAGTGATTAACAAAGTGTCTCTAACTGTTCCAAGATGGCTGTCACATAGGGAAAAGAACAGTGTGAGTGACCGAGGTTGTTGCAGTGTAGAATGTGTTTACAATCCTGATTGGAATGCGGGGAATCCCCCTTAAGGTATCTCGAGCGGGTGTCAGAGACAATATAAGCTGTTCCCAGAAGGCACTCTCATTGGGATAGCGAAGAGCTTAGTGTATATCCCAGGTTGATGCCCTACTGAGGAGGTGAGTGAAGAGCCCCAAGGGAGGTTGTATAGAGAGTCCCCAGGCAATTAGTGCCACGTGCTACATGTAGTGAGAATTACGGTGGGCAGCAGCAAGCACCCACAGCACAGAGGATGGATCTTGTGATTTAGGGAGGCATCAGCATTGGGCCATAACGTTCCAAGATGGCTGCATCATTAGTATAAGGAGGAGCTGAGTGACAAGTTTAAAGAAGGCCATAGAGATACCATAAAGGCTTCCTTAGCTTCATTAACATTTATATACTATAGCAAGAGCCCCGCATGAAGGGTAGGTCGGCTACGCGCAAATAGAGACAAAGAGAGATATAATTTCTCTCCTGTCAGTTGAGCATCAGTAGGCAATATCAATGGAGCTAAAACTGTAATGGCGACGGCACATA
Organism: Lissotriton vulgaris; assembly: GCF_964263255.1. Lineage (NCBI taxonomy): Eukaryota > Metazoa > Chordata > Amphibia > Caudata > Salamandridae > Lissotriton > Lissotriton vulgaris. The sequence goes on along the minus strand of NC_141697.1, from coordinate 818,929,729 downwards.
AACAACAGCCACCACAAAACCTATGTAGCCCGTGCCTATCTGAATTTCTCTAAAAACTGTAATAACCTGGTTCATTGTACAGTATACGGAAGGCTCTTAGATGAGCTGTAGTGTCCTGGATTTGCCTCCCACATACCAGAACTGGTGTGACATATCAGAATCAAAAACAGATAAACCTGCAAATATGGGCAAGACAGACACGCAGCAATAGCGATTGAACTTTGAATCAAGCCGTTCGATGAGGCCACGAAATGTGCATTCAGACACAGAGCTGGAAGCCAGGCAGCCGGAGACACCATTACTACAGGCCACTTTGATTTCGATGCATCAAAGCCTACAGGCAATTGATTGCAAGATCAACATGCTAATGCAGAGCATGGATATCATGACGGCCAAGTTAGATAAACAGGCGGCTGGTTTGACCACGGCGGAGCATCGGATATCCTCATTGGAGGATGAATCTCATAATTTTTGCTAGTAAATGCAGGGGCATGGAGAAAGTGTTGAATTTAATCAAAGCAAAGAGCGAAGAGTTAGAGGCGTGCCCCCGGTGCAATAATCTCTGCATCATGGGGGTACCAGAAAGTACAAACACAGGACTTCTGTAGGACTACATCGAACCAGGCTAAAAGATATCTTCGGAGCAGAGCACCTCTCGCAGGTCCTGATCATTGAGAGAACACACAGAGCACTGGCTCTAGGCCACCGCCGGGAGCCCCCTGAGGCCCATCATAGCCAGGTTATTGAATTACAGAGACCGCGACACCGTCCTGAGACTGGCGAGGGACTAGGTGGATTAGGTGGATTTTTATCCACATTTTACTATAGCGGTACAGACAGCAGGCAAAGAATTTGCAAATGTAAAAAAGGAAGATCCGTATGGCAAATGTCCCATACGCAATGATGTACCTGATGCACCTCCGTATTACGCACACGGGCAAACCCAGATTCTTCATGACCCTGGCAGAGCCATGGATTTCCTGAAGCAAATGCAGCAGAAACAACCTGGTTCGCCATACTCTGCTTTTTCTGAGCACTTGAAATAGCACCAGGACATATAGGCCTGCGCGCAAACTCCAGAACAATTTTAAAAAGGGGGGAAGGATGGTGCGCTGCGGACGACTAAGAGGTGGGAACGCAAACAATTACCTTCTGCGACTGCATAACTATGACAGACTGGCGGCCATCTGCTGCAAAATGGTTGTAACGGTAGTAAGTGGTGTGGCAAATATGCATGTGACAAAAAAAGAGTCAAGTTTGCACACAGAACAACAATGCAATGCAGACAGAGTGTCATTACAATGTTATCAATAGGAAATCATGAGAGGATCCGCACAAGGCTCAAGGTCATGTAGTTAGATAAATAACTTAAATTGCCATAGCACATTTTGAGATGCCGGCACCCTATAGTGTATATACATGAATGACTTAGATGTAATGCTATAGAACGGGCATGATTATTATAATATGCCATGACAATGCCTGCCCAATATAAAATGTTCCCCCACCTACACCGGTGGGACCTTTGGCTCTCAGCTTCCCCCACGAGGGAGTACCCCCACATTTAAAGCAACACATGGATAAGAGGGGAACGTAGTTTTATCCGAGTGATCTTATTGTTACTTGTTGTATTGCTTATTCTGGAATGTCTTTGGCATAACTGGGATGCTAAAGTGGGAGGGGGGATTGCTTGTTGTTCACACTAAACGTGATGCATCACGAATATACCTGCAGAAAAGTAGCGCACATAGGGAGGTTGGAGCGCCAGAGTAAGACACAAAGGCACTATTATATAAAATACCATCAAGCGTACTGGGCGAAGCGCTATCGAGTTTGCACGCCGTCACAGTGTTGAAGAAATTGAGTATTGAAGTAAAGAGGAAGTCATTTGAGTATAATGGTGTGCATTCCACCACCTACATTGTTGCATTTCATATTTAGATAGGCATCATGTTCAAGTAGTCCTGATGAAGGAGACTCATCTCACCAAATTAAGTGACACACGCGTGGGAGCACAATGGGCAGTGGTGAGGGCAGCAGCATAGTACTCCTCATACTCTAGGGGGTTCTTATACTAATTAAAAAGAGTACTCCTTTCACAATCACTTACACTATAGCTGACGATAAGGGCCGATACACAATCATATAGGGTAGTTTAGCGGGCACAGCGATCACCATTGTAAGCACATATGGAGCTAACATCGCCAACCCTGATTTTTATCGACAACTAGAGAGCAGCCTATATGCATTGCAACCCACAATACTACTATAGGGAGGGGATATAAATACTTACATAGACTCCATCCAGGACCGCTGTGCTAAGACAGAATAGCAAGAAAAAAGGGCTGCACCTGTGGTACATGAGATCATGGATACCCATAGGCTAGTTGATATATGGAGGGTGCATCACCCCGCGACATGGGAAGGTACACTTTTCATCTGTGCACAAAACATGGTCCATGCTAGATTACTGGTTGATCTCTAGGGAGGCAGCCACATAGGTGAACACAGTAATCCACTTGCCAAGAATGCTGTCAGGCCACTCACCAGTGCTGCTAGATTTGGTCATTCCCACACACCCCCCCAGCCCTTCCAATGTCGCCTACAGGCCACATCACTGCTGGACCCTGTGTACAAGAAGGGTATACAGGAGGCCATTATACAATACTTCCTGGAGAATAAGGGCTTGGTAGACACCTCAGGCACGCTCTGGTAAGCCATTAAAGCCAAAATATGTGGAAAATGCATAAGGCTACAGGCGGGTGTGCTGAAAGCTCTGCGAAAAAGGATGCACACTATAGAACAAGCACTAGGTGGACTAGAGAGGGAATATGAAAAGAACCAGACTATAGATATCCTAGCAGAAATCAGAGACTTGATCACAGAATACAATGAAACTATGGAGCAAGAAATAAAAGATATCTCTAGACGCTGGGTGTCCAGAGCGTATGGGGAGGGAAGGAGACCTGGTCGTTGCCTAGCTTCCAAGATTAGGAAACCACATACATGAAACTACATCACTACAATGGACCTACCAGAGGGCACTAAATGCTATAGCGCTCCTAAAATATTAACCAGATTTATGGAATATTATGCAGCACTGTAGGCCCCACGTGAGGCAGCGGATGAAGAAGAGAAAACAGCACCCATGGATTAGGAAGCGCTCGCATGGTTGTCTTCAGTGCAACTGGAGTATCTGATAGAACCAATAACTGAAGAAGAGGTGAGAGAGCCCATACAACCGCTACCCAGTGGCAAGGCAATGGGGAGTGATGAGTTACCTAGCGAATTTTACAAAGCATTCACTGACCTGCTTACACGGCACCTGTATAACATGTACGTGGAAGCACATGGCAGAAAACAACATCCTCCAACCCTATGGGAGGCCATGGTGATAACCTTACTGAAGCCAGGAAAAAACGCAGGGAGCTATGAATTCTATAGGCTACTGTCACTCTTAAAACTTAGATACGAAGATACTTGCCAAAATTATTGCGTCCAGGTTGCGACCACTCCTACCTGCACTTGTGCTCCCAGATCAATTGGAATTTGTCCTGGAATGATCAACCATGCGTAATCTAAGAACAATATTCGCTGTGATACACCAATTGAACCCAGACGTTAAAGCGGCTACGGTGTTACTTGAGGCAGCTACGGCTTTTGATTCTATAAAATGGGGTTTTTGTTTGATGTACTGAACCGTCTGAGCATGCAGCAGGCATTTACAGGCATTTACACAATGGATAGGCCTATTATAAACTGACCTGGTTGCTAGAATCCGAGTCAACAATACTCACTCCTCACCAATACCGATATGTAGAGGTACGCAACAAGGCTACCTATTATCCCCCATGCTATTCATGCTCACGCTGGAGCCCCTGGCATGTAGGGTGCCGCAAAAACATGCAGATGCGGCACCGAGATTTATGCAACGACCATTAGCTATATCACTCTACGAAGATGATATGGTGCAATATGTCTGGAACCTGGAAGAGCGTTTAAGCCCCCTGGGAGTATATTTGATATTAAAACTATACAGACTTAGTATACATTGGAACAAATCGACTGTATTTCCTCTAACCAATAGCACGGTTAGCTGGATTTTCAACAGGAGTTGACCCAATCAAGTACTTGGGAGTAAGGATACCCAAAGACCCGCAAATAGTGTTTAGGGAGAACTATGGCTGAGCACTATCAACCATGGAGGACCAAGTATCCAGCTGGATAAAGCTACCCCTGATGCTTGAAGACAGAGTGGTAGTAATTAAAATGGAGGTTCTTCCACGGTTCATTTATTTATTTACCAATGTGCCCCTCAATCTGACTAAAGCATACTTTGTTGCAGTGCGCTCCAAACTGATTAGACTGGTGCGGGCTTAAAAGCAACCATGTTGTAGCTGGGAGAAACTCACTAGGCCTTACACACAACAGGGATTCAGGGCTCTGGACCTATATTTATACTACCTTTGTGCGCAGGCACACTTCGCACACTATTGTAGGAGATGAAGGGGTTATGGTCCCGAACCCTTATTGATTGAGCAAATAGTAGTAATGGTGCTTGACCGTGACAGGGGGAGACCTCTGACTCCCTAGTCTAGAAAAGTAGTTCCAATTGAGAGTCTGGATAAGCTTGACAGATTTTCTTTTTCCCTGGAGTAAATTCCAATGCAAGGTTGGGAAAATAAACGTTTTTTAATTTTTTCAGTGTTTGTGACTCGATTTCATAGCTTCGATTCAAATAGTAAGAAAAAAGTGACAGCAAACCTTGCATTGGAATTTTCTCCAGGGAAAAAGAAAATCTGTCAAGCTTGTCCAGACACTCAATTGGAACCACTTTGCACACTACTGGTCCCCCCCCCCCTTTCCTGTCGCACATAGCAGTGGAGTGGATGGTGTACACACCACGCCCCTCACCGCCCCATGGCCAAAAAAAAAAAACGCCAACCTAACCCCAGAGGGGAATTCAACACAATAGATAGTACGGTGAAGGCTTGGCAAACAATTGCAATCCGTGCAGGGAAAGAGACGCTATTTGCCCCTGCATTGCCGCTGGCACACCACCCTGTGATATCTGTTGCACAAGAACTGAAGGCGCTGGCTCTTCTGGCGGAGGTAGGGGTAACAACTATGGGAGATGCATACCCAGATGGCACGTTCCTCACACTGGAGGAGGTTTCTGTGCACCAAAACAGTGCCCCAATACTGCCATTTACTTACCACAAACTAAAATAAGCTCTTAGAACAATGAATCCCCTACACCAAGTAGTGCCACAGACATTAACACCACTGCAACTCATGCTCGCAAGCTCATCCAGCACAAAACTAGTAACCTGATTATATAACGCACTGCAGACAGAGATAGTTGCACAATATAGCAAAGGAATTGTGAGGTGGAATACAGTCTTAGACATCCCATTTACACAGAAAGATTGGGAATACTGCTGCACATTAACTGGTTACCTGACAGCTAATTGCAATCTAAGAATCACTCATTTTAAATATATACAACAGATGTACTACACCCCAATGCAATTACACAGGTATGGGCTGAGGAAATCCCAGGCATCCAGAAGGTGTAAAGCGTGGGAGGCAGACTTCATGCCCCAAGCATGGCACTGTGAGAAGATACAAGAGTACTGGATACAGGTAACTGAGGCGCTGTCTGATATGATGATGGAGGAAGTGGTGTGCACACCACACACATGCCTATTTGGGCTGGTTGGGGGACTGGAACCGCAGAACCGGAGATTAGTGGCAATCGCACTCCTGCTGGCGAAGCAAAGTAGGCCAAAATTGAGGTGGGAGAACAACCGCACAAGTAGCACAATGGTTAAAAGATAGAGCATACTGTAAGGACCAATTGGCTCAATACATCTAAGTACTCCCAGCTGCGTCTAGGCCTAAAGACATATGGGCACCTTTTACAGCATACCTTTTGAAAACTCAAAGTGAAGATCCACTAGATAGACCACTAGATGACTGAACTGAGCATGGTCCACTCCTCGCTCCTGCCTTGAGTGGTCGCTCCCCTGCCTCAGCGCTGCAAAGTGATAACGTGGTATCGTATTGGGAAACTGCACTGGGACAAAGTTTTGCTTTTATAGCGCCAGGATTACTATTGCGCTTACATTGCTTGGCTTGCTCTGTTATAGACCTGCGCATTGTTTCTGTGTTTTCCCCCGGCGTCCTGCTCTGCCCTCCCCTCCATTTTGACTCTGTTGTTGTTGTGCTCCGTTCCCTTGAGCCCGCCCCGCCTCCCAGCTGAGCCGCCCTCCCACTACCATTATAGAGCGTCCCCTGACCTCGCAGCGCCGTGATCCACTCCTCGCTCCTGCCTTGAGTGGTCGCTCCCCTGCCTCAGCGCTGCAAAGTGATAACGTCGTATCGTATTGGGAAACTGCACTGGGACAAAGTTTTGCTTTTATAGCGCCAGGATTACTATTGCGCTTACATTGCTTGGCTTGCTCTGTTATAGACCTGCGCATTGTTTCTGTGTTTTCCCCCGGCGTCCTGCTCTGCCCTCCCCTCCATTTTGACTCTGTTGTTGTTGTGCTCCGTTCCCTTGAGCCCGCCCCGCCTCCCAGCTGAGCCGCCCTCCCACTACCATTATAGAGCGTCCCCTGACCTCGCAGCGCCGTGATCCACTCCTCGCTCCTGCCTTGAGTGGTCGCTCCCCTGCCTCAGCGCTGCAAAGTGATAACGTGGTATTGTATTGGGAAACTGCACTGGGACAAAGTTTTGCTTTTATAGCGCCAGGATTACTATTGCGCCTACATTGCTTGGCTTGCTCTGTTATAGACCTGCGCATTGTTTCTGTGTTTTCCCCCGGCGTCCTGCTCTGCCCTCCCCTCCATTTTGACTCTGTTGTTGTTGTGCTCCGTTCCCTTGAGCCCGCCCCGCCTCCCAGCTGAGCCGCCCTCCCACTACCATTATAGAGCGTCCCCTGACCTCGCAGCGCCGTGATCCACTCCTCGCTCCTGCCTTGAGTGGTCGCTCCCCTGCCTCAGCGCTGCAAAGTGATAACGTGGTATCGTATTGGGAAACTGCACTGGGACAAAGTTTTGCTTTTATAGCGCCAGGATTACTATTGCGCCTACATTGCTTGGCTTGCTCTGTTATAGACCTGCGCATTGTTTCTGTGTTTTCCCCCGGCGTCCTGCTCTGCCCTCCCCTCCATTTTGACTCTGTTGTTGTTGTGCTCCATTCCCTTGAGCCCGCCCCGCCTCCCAGCTGAGCCGCCCTCCCACTACCATTATAGAGCGTCCCCTGACCTCGCAGCGCCGTGATCCACTCCTCGCTCCTGCCTTGAGTGGTCGCTCCCCTGCCTCAGCGCTGCAAAGTGATAACGTGGTATCGTATTGGGAAACTGCACTGGGACAAAGTTTTGCTTTTATAGCGCCAGGATTACTATTGCGCTTACATTGCTTGGCTTGCTCTGTTATAGACCTGCGCATTGTTTCTGTGTTTTCCCCCGGCGTCCTGCTCTGCCCTCCCCTCCATTTTGACTCTGTTGTTGTTGTGCTCCGTTCCCTTGAGCCCGCCCCGCCTCCCAGCTGAGCCGCCCTCGCCCCTCCCCCTCCACTATCCATATATGACAATTGCTCCCGCTCGCAGCGTCCACGCGCAGCGTCCACGCCCAATCCGCGCCGAAGGTGCGCCAAAGGAAAGCCCTTCTACGCCCGTCCGCGCCTGGACCGCGCCCAGCGCCAGACCCCCTGGTCCTCGCACTGTCCACCCCTCCCGCATTACTTACGATGCCACCACCCTCCTAGCCCTTAACCCCGGCCGTCTCCCCAACTGCGTCCAAGCCGCTCCTGGACACACCCATGGACCCTTTTCATGCAACTCCTGCAAGTTCGACGGCACAAAGAACAACTCCTCATCTACGAACACACAACAGATATCCGACCCCAACCACCTACAATGCATCCTGCTCAACACCCGCTCGGTCCACAGGCACGCCATCGACCTCTGGAATCTACTAGACACCATCTCTCCGGACGTCGCCTTTCTAACAGAAACATGGATGAACGCCTCCTCAGCCCCAGACATCACCATTGCCATCCCAGAAGACTATAAGATCATACGCAAGGACCGTACCGGCCACACAGGAGGAGGAATCGCTATCGTCCATAAGAAATCCATCCACATCTCAACCAGCTCTGACGCCAATCTTGCCAACTCTGAACACCTTCACTTCCAGATCCACATCGACCCCAAGACCACACTCAGAGGCACCCTCCTTTACAGACCTCCAGGACCCCGCGCACAATTTAGTGAGGACATCACGGACTTCATCACTCCACACGCGCTTCCCTCCAAAGACTACATACTTCTGGGAGACCTCAATTTTCACCTTGAAAAAAACAACGACCACAACTCCACCACCCTTTTGGACAACCTCGCCAACCTCGGACTTAAACAACTGGTCACTTCCCCCACCCACATCGCAGGACACACACTCGATCCTATCTTCACCTCCAGCAATCATGTCTCCTTCAGCCACACTACGGCTCTCCTCTGGACCGACCACAGCTGTGTTCACTTTACCTACAACAAGCCCAAATCCAACAACCACCCCCAACCAACTCTGCAAAGAAACTGGAACAAAATCACCATCGACCAGATCTCTTCATCGCTTCTTCCAAACCCCCCAGCCCATTCATCAAACCCCGACCAAGCCGCCGCCAACCTCACCCTATGGTTATCCAACAGCGCCGACATCCTAGCACCACTGAAAAAACGACAAAGCAAACTTGGCAGCAAGAAGGCCTCTTGGTTCAACGATGATCTTAAGAAATCCAAGAAACTCTGCCGCTCCCTTGAAAAAGCCTGGAAAAAAGACCCAACCACCAGCACCAAGGACGCCTTCAAAAACGCCACCCGCATACACCACCAACTGATCCGAAAGGCCAAGAAATCCGCCTTCAAGGACCGACTAGATAACAACGCCCACAACAGCAAGGAACTTTTCAACATCGTCAAGGAATTCTCCAATCCCTCGGCCAACTCTAACGACATCACCCCCTCTCAAGCCCTCTGCGACGCCCTAGCCTCATTCTTCCACAACAAAATTGCAGACATACACAACAGCTTCGACAACCAACCCGGAGACCAACCCACCCAACCATCTGCTGGACCTTCACCCCCCTCGAACATCCTTAATGATTGGAACCCAATCTCCACTGAGGACACCATCCGTCTGATGAACTCCATCCACTCAGGATCCCCCACAGACCCATGCCCTCACCACATCTTCAACAAAGCAGACTCCATCATAGCACCGCACTTCCGAGACGTCATCAACTGCTCCTTCAACTCCGCCACCTTCCCGGAGAGCTGGAAACACGCTGAACTCAGCGCCCTTCTGAAAAAACCCACAGCGGACCCCACCGAACTCAAAAACTACCGCCCCATCTCGCTCCTTCCATTCCCGGCCAAAGTCATCGAGAAAGCTGTCAACAACCAGCTCGCCGCCTTCCTCGAAGCCAACAAATCCCTCGACTCCTCACAGTCCGGCTTCCGAGCAAAACACAGCACTGAGACCGCCCTCATCGCAGCAACAGACGACATTCGAACTCTACTAGACAACGGAGACACAGTCGCCCTCATCCTCCTCGACCTCTCCGCAGCCTTCGACACAGTCTGCCATAGCACCCTTCTACAGCGCCTCAGAAACATTGGAATCCAAGGAAAAGCACTAGAATGGATTACCTCGTTCCTCACCGGAAGAACCCAGAGAGTCCGCCTTCCACCATTCAAGTCAAAGGCCACTGAAGTCATCTGCGGCGTACCACAAGGTTCTTCACTCAGCCCCACCCTTTTCAACATATACATGAGCCCCCTCGCGACCATCGCCCGCCAACACAACCTCAACATCATCTCCTACGCGGATGACACTCAACTGATCCTATCACTCACCAAGGACCCCAGCACCGCCAAAACCAACCTACACGAAGGAATGAAAGAAGTAGCCGAATGGATGAAACACAGCCGTCTGAAACTGAACTCAGACAAAACAGAAGTCCTCATCTTAGGTACTTCCCCCTCTGCATGGGACGATTCTTGGTGGCCAGAAGCCCTCGGAAAAGCACCCATCCCGACGGACCACGCACGGAACCTGGGTGTCATCCTGGATTCCTCACTTTCAATGAACAGACAAGTCAACGCCGTTTCTTCATCTTGCTTCAACATTCTTCGCATGCTCAAAAAAACATTTTGCTGGATCCCCACCGAAACTAGGAAAACGGTCACCCACGCTCTGGTCACGAGCCGACTGGACTATGGAAACACCCTCTACGCCGGTACTACCGCTAAACTCCAGAAAAGACTCCAACGAATCCAAAACGCCTCAGCCAGGCTCATATTAGACATCCCGTGTAAAGAACATATCTCTGGCCACCTGAAAAACCTCCACTGGCTTCCCGTCAATAAGAGGATCACTTTCCGGCTCCTAACCCACGCACACAAAGCACTCTACGAAATCGGACCAGAATGCCTCAACACACGGCTGTCCTTCTACACCCCCCCCCGCCAGCTACGATCAAAACCAAGCCCTTGCCACTGTACCTCGCATCAACAAAACCACCATGGGAGGTAGATCCTTCTCCTACCTGGCAGCTAAAACCTGGAACTCACTTCCCACTTACCTTCGCCTTACCCAGAACCACCTAGCATTCAGAAAGCAACTTAAAACGTGGATATTTGACAAGTAATTCCCCACCCCTCCTTAAGCGCCTTGAGACCCTCTGGGTATGTAGCGCGCTATATAAATTCTCTGACTTGACTTGACTTGACATGGTGCTTTGTTGTTATATCCTGGCCCCAGGGGATTGATAAGATATATGTACAATAAACTGTGTAGGTTGCCAATACCCTGAAGATGTGCTATGAAGGGTGTATGGGTAATGTGATTGTCCTGTATGCACTGTGTTTGGTATTATCTTGTTATTGCATTGTATAACTGGAAAATCGAATAAAGAAAATAAACAATACATTTTTTAAAAATAGGACATTTTTCATTCACCTCACAAACGTTGGAAATGTTTTAAGTCCAAGCCCCTCTTTATTGAGCACTTCCAACAGACAACACATGCCCAGCCTACAAATTCCACCTAAAAATTACAGGCAACAGAGACTTAGATACTTCCACGACAGTGAAGACAGACAACAAAAGAAGGGCTATCTCGCCAGTACATGAAGACGCCATATTAGTGTACTTACGTTTTTGTTTGCACGCAATATTAGCATAGTATGCATTTACATACCTTAAGATTCGTCCCTAAAAAATGATGATAGACTGTAAAGAAAAATACGTAACAGGTCTCAAGTAACCAGACTACCTTAATAATACAAAAAAAACGCAGCATACATTTATGTTTTACCCAAACGACCTCATTATGTGCTACAATCGGCAAACGCTACAGGACGAATTTGATGCAGAAATAAAAGCTATAGCAATTTAATATTGGATTAGCCTGTGATAACACCACACATAGTTGTTACTCCAATATGGCCGCCTTCACCGTACATGGATAACCCCCTCCTTTTCCGGTCCTATGAAAGCTCGTGAATCGTCGATTGGTCATACCACTAATACTACGGATGCCGATTGGCCAACCTCTTCCTTGTCATTCTCTTTCCTGTGACAACCTAGCAGTCTGACGCCATTTTACGGAACGGCGCTGAGGAAGAAAGAAAGTCGAGCAGTTCTTCTGGAAGGGATACTCGGACGAACAGACTGAGCGGGAGGGGGAGAGCGGCGGTCAGTCTCCGCCGTCAGCGCCATAGTTGTCGCCGCAGCTGCGCCATTATCATCTTGTCGCCGTTCAAGCGCCGACGCCGTGTTTCTGAGACGCATAAGACTATAAAGGGTGGCGGGTGGTAATTAGAGCATCGCATCCATTTTGTATTTTTGGGGCGTCACGAGGGCTTAGGGGTGGGCGCCGTCGCCGTCGTAGAAAGAAATATTTTGCTTCTTTGCTCCCTTTCCCATTCACACAGTCTTTACACGCATCAAGATGAAGATCTTCGTGGGCAACGTTGACGAGCAAACAACGCAGGAAGAGCTGAGCGCGCTCTTCGAGCATCACGGCACAGTGGTGAGCTGTGCAGTCATGAAGCAGTTCGCCTTCGTTCACATGCGCGAAGAGGACCGGGCCCTGGCTGCTATAGCGGCACTCAACGGCCGCGAGCTGAATGGCCGAAAGATGGTGGTTGAACTGAGCAAGCCGCGGCCTCTCAACACCTGGAAGGTGTTCGTGGGCAACGTCAGCGCCTCGTGCACCGTCACCGAGCTGCGCAACCTTTTCGAGACCTACGGCAGGGTGGTGGAATGCGATATCGTGAAAGGTAAAGGAGTATTAACCTTCCTACCGCTTACTAACCGCAGCACCTCTCACTGTCTCTTCAGTCGCAGGTTCTAGAGCAAACAATATAAAATTCCCCGTGACCCCAAAAGATTAGACCCATGAACCCAAACGGCCACGGCCAAACATTTACATTCACAGACTATGTTCCCACTAAACTACGAAGTTGTCTCCTACCAAGCAAGTGTTTCGAAACATTAACCGGCGTTTGTTACGCTAGTCTCGGACACATGCGTCACTTACTCTTAGTCCCTGAGTAATGGAATCTAGCGTCTGACTCTTAGCCTTACTACTCTAACAAGCCTTTTTTCAAATCCTTCGAAATTGCCTTTGTTTGGGTGGTTATTGTGCTGTTTATATTTAAGGTGATTTTGCTATTTAATGTATTTAAACTTTTGGTTCTGAGAATGAGTATGTTTCTTGTACTGAGTGAAGCTAATAGTGGACGTGTAGTTGAATCCCCACCAGATTAGTGCAACAGCCTAGCTATGTTAGGAATATTACCAGGCATGTATTTTAAAATGTACCTGGCCTTCCCACGGTTCCTAGAATGTAAATCGTGTTTTTAAAGTACTTTCTCGGACTGTCGATTGGGGGGTTAAGCTCTGGGTACTGAGATGCCGCACATTACTGTCGTTAAATCAAAAGTACGTGCTCTGCCAAATGATAAACTCCATGTGCTCAAACTTAACTACTGAAGCATGTGGGGGGCGGAGCGTCGACTATCATACACGATTTTAGACCAGCCATGTTGTCGCTTGTACTATCCATTGTAGATCGTATGGTTTGTACCAGGCCCTGGTGAAAACAGTCCTCTCGATGGGAAGTATATTTGTGGGCCGTCAATTGGGCTATATTGCCCAGACCGCAGGCTTAATTCTTGGGGTTTAAAGTTTTTTGATTTGACCAGTTTATTGCGTATGATTCTCTAAACCTTTTAGGATAGGGCATCATACTCCATGTTTAAATAACGTCATCTTGAATCTTTGGGCGTAAAACGTTCTCGTGCCTAATGCCTAAAGAAACTACCACCACAGATAGTGCTTTATGCACTGAATCTGTATGTTTAGGTGTCGCCCACAGCTTTGTGAATCGGTCCTGTAAAAACGCTCGCCCCATGCCAGACATTGGATGGTTGCACCTTAGTTAGTTCCCACCCTCCAGCAAGGGTATCCGTGTTCTGTTTCCTGCTTTAACTGTGTTGAAACATTAGTAAGGGTGTTTTGTTTTAGTCGGTGTTCCTCTGTGGTAAGTGTCCCCATGTGAGTGATGACCACCTACTTGCGGTTATTGGATTGAGGGATACATCACTTACTGTGGCAGATAAGGGTGACTGCTTTGAACAGCTCTGCAGGTCCCTTTCTTTGCCTGTTACTGCCTTGCGTTGTCCAGTTTGAGATACGTTGTTGAAAGGTTTATGGCTCTGACCAGCCATGTTTAGAGATAAATTGTAAGGGGAAGGGTCTGATAGAATGTTACTGTCATCCCATATCTAATTGTTAAATGTTGTCAATTATCTAGCCGGTTGGTACCTGCAGATGTGGACTAGCTTTAGTTTCCGATGATAAGCCAGCAATATGTGGTGAATCTTTCCAGTTACTCTATGCCAGTTCCTTTGGCTGTGTACGGTAGTGTATCATGAAGAACCATAGCAGACGTTGCATGTCAGTGTGAGACGATCATCAATCAGTTTGGTGGAATTATGCAGCCTGCATGTATTTTAATTGGCTGCTGTCCTCTGTTTTAGAATATTAGTGTTGCCTATGAATTGACACGTCTGTCGACGGTAAACTATAGATTCTACTTAATGGCGCCATTATTCCAGGTTTTAATACATGGCTGTGGTACTTTTCTCTAGGGCCCATTGTGTAATGCAGGTTGCTTTAAACCCACTAGCTGTAGGTAGCCAGTGAAGGATTGCAGGACTTGAGCATGTGTTTGCTTTGGTGAATAGAGCGAATGAATCTTACAATAGTCGTTTGATTAGGTTGTTGTGCTTATGATGAAAGTGGGTAGCGGCTGGTAGCACAGTCAAGCTTGGAGAATAGGCAGCAAGGATAGATTCTTTTCATTTATTGGTGTCCTGGGTTTCTTCTCTTGAATTTTGGGTCAAATGCCGGGCTAGTTTTTTTTTTTGCCAATGGCTGCAGGTCGTGATCTTGGTTTGGGAGCTTTAAAATGTTGTTAATGTGTAATCTGCTCTAACGCGTCTAAAAATCTTCTTATTTTCGATACCTGTTGTCTGCTTGTTCAACTGGGTTTTATTGTGACTTTAAAAAACGGAAGGGGTAGTTACCCCTCTTGACTTTTAACAGAATTATATCACACCTGCGTTCCAAACTTTTAAGTGCTGTCCACAGAGTAACTGAGCAAAAAAAAACAAAGTAGTGCAATCTGATATATATTTTTTTAACTCTTAACTATTATCTAAAACGAGTATTTGTATATGACTTTATGAGCCTTAACCAGCAGATATTTATGATCCTATTTAAATTAGCCTTTCCTCCATTCTGCCCTAATGTATCGTAATGCAGTTGTTTCCAGGGCGCTTTTTGCGGCCGTTGCCTTTTCGGCGTAAATATGTATTTATTGCACATTACGTAATCCATCTGCTGCTGCAGATTTCACCCAGAAATGTGTAGCTCATACTATTCAAAAGCTACTAGAAATGCACTGCTGCACGCTTTGTTGTGTAGTTATTTGCCATATTTGAGTTTCACATTGTTGTTAATTGGGCTGAAATGCTGCCCAGTGTTAAAGTGTAAAAAAAAAAAAGACAGTGATGCAGTAATAAATTCTGTTACAAAATATGCAGCATTCCAAAGCATAATTTGTGGCCTTGCTTTATAATTTAGACGACCCACCCATTTATATATTGGTCTTCCCTGGGACATAATTCCAGTCGCCCTGGTTATAGCTCTCAAATTAACACGCTCATGTTAAACGACAGTCAGCAGCGTTTAATAACAAGACGCTTAACTTTATTAGAACACAATTTAAATTTGGGGAAGAGTGCCGAGGTTGTTTATAGCGAGATTGTAAATTACATTCAAGAATTACCTGCGCCATAAGTTCTTTGATTATCTCAAGGGCTGCCTGTACCGTTACAAGTCGCATTATTGAAATCTTGTGATACGGACGTTGTGGGTGCGTGAGGGCAAGATATTCCCTTTGGCACCCGACACAAATTTCATCCGGCCCCGAATTTAGTAGAATCCCCGCACCGTCTGTCCAATGCTGCCACTCTGATTTTCGTCTGCTTTGAAAACTATTTCAAATCATACACCGGTTAAGGTCACACTAAAATAACTTGCGTCATCTAAAATAAAACACCTGACCGAAGACGGTATCTAGCGCTCTCATTACATTTTATCAGATGCTTCATTCGTAGTTTGCCCTACTGCATTTATTGGGTTAGGTTTAGGTTATGCTTATGATTTCATAATAAGCCGTGAGAGAATCCTCAAACTGAAGTTAAGTGTAATGCATCATATCGAGTGCGCCCTTTTTGTGCTGCCTCGATAGGGAATTTCTGAAATCGTTTTAATGGCTGCTAAACTGTTCTGTTTAAAAAAAATATATATGCTTGAGTGTACAGTCTTAACCGAAAATTGACCTATTAATGGCGAACCATTTAAACTCTACTGTTATATTTGAATGGCATTCATAACTTCCTAAGCTTCAGTCATAAAAGGCATCATTGTAGGCTTAATAGAAGAGGAATCGTTTTAAAGAGAACCGAAAATAATGTAACTTGTTTTTTCTTTTTTATGTAGTGTTCTTTGTTCGGGCTTTTGTTTGAGCTTTACTACTGTTTCGGTGTCGCAGGCAAAGGGGCAGGGCTAAGAGTTTAGCGCTTTCCCAGGCTCCTCTACCTCAGTGAATGGAATTGACCCAGCTTCAAAGCTAAGGTGAGCCTGGTGCTTCCTTACATAACCTTTGAACATTCGTGTCCATATTTCACCCATGTTCCTATGTGTAGCCAGCTATACACCTTGTGTAATTCAGCTGCCAGGCACGAGTTGAGCACTGCTAAACCTGATCAATGTTTTGGGGGTTGGTTGCATTTCTCTTGGTGCTGTTTTCCTCTTAAACTGAATATGGTTAATTGTACCATGTTTGCGTTTTATTGCAAGTCTTGTTACAAATTATAGCATTATTCTGTTTATACAGGCTTTTTATGTACTAATATTACAGGCGAATTTAGCAGAAGGGCTGTAGGGCATTGCACAGTTTTGAAGTGAGATGGATTTGGAGTGTAGTGTGAAGGTGAGGTGCTAGGAAGAGCTGGACCATTTACCTTGTTATAATCTTTAAAGGGAGATGTTTTCTGCTCTTCTCTAAATTGAAGAGTTATGGGCAGCTTTATGAATGTGGACGCCGGTCCAGATCGTGGGTGCATATAAACCTCCAGAATGGGGTCTGTAGAGGCTGATCTGGTCAGCTAGATAAGCAGGAGTGTTGGTATGATGGCTCTGCAAATGATGCACCCGTCAGGCATGTGCTGTTTTATCAAGGTTGGGGTGATGTGTTCCTGTGGAGTTAATGTGTTGTCTCGGGTCCCTTGATCAGGCCTTGTTTATTTTTATTTTACAGAGTTTTATATAGCGCGAACTTGACTACCATAATTTTTTAGTTGGTGTTACGTAACCTTCTCTCGACTTTGAGCCCATTGACACTGGTGAATCTGAGTGAACTGGATGTGGCCGTTCATCTGTCCAGTTTCCTATCTTGGTACCAAGTTTGAACCATTTACAGTTTGTCGTTAGCAAATAGAATCTTGGTGGGTCAGTTAATTCCTTTAAATGGACGTCTGGAAAAGTTGCATGCAGCTCTTTAGGCGTTTGGTATCTGTAGCAACGGAGACTTTCGTGTAAAGCATGTGCGAAGTGTCTTATGTACTGTGCTTCAACAGTTTTCTATGCTTCTTTGTCATGGTACTTAGCCGAAATGCTGGAAGGTTATTTTTTTTTTGCTCTAGCTGCTGACGTTCTTAATTAAAAATGTGTTCGCAGTTTTTAGTTTCGACACACGATAGGTGTTTGTACATGAGAACTTTAAATATCATCATTTAATTCAAGTTTTAAGTAGCTGCATAAGCAATAAAATACTTGTTGCCAATCTGACACTGTTAAGCAATCCGTACGAATTCTCGTTCTCAGTAGTAACACACTGGACCACCGCGGAAGGCATTAGTTAGCAAAGTATACCTGAACCATGTCTGACTTGTAGGCCATAGTTTAAACGTAAAACCACAACTCTAGTTAAGCCAGCAATTTGTCGTATGATGTAGAACACACACAAAAATACTCCACCACCCTTTCCAAAAAAGGTAACTGAAAGATGGAGGGAAATGTCTGCTAAGCACTACCTAATGAGACATGGCACTTGTTATTTAAAATCTAACAAGTTGGAGGCGACGGAAGAAACAATTGGTTTTGATACATTTTTGACTCCCCCTTGCTTGCCTGCTGAGAAAGGTATTTGCTATCTGAATGCAGTTAATTTAATTCCATTCCTTTGTCTAATGTGTAAGAGTTAATAATTAAATTTCCAGTGACTCTCATCCAACTTCTCCCAAACTTCAGGCCTTTACCTAATATCCAATCCAGATCAACACAAGAGTGACTAAACAGAAATACAAAGAGGGCAGTAAAGTAATACGATTATTACCACCAAAGTAGGATTACCAAATCCAAAAAGACAGTAGTACGGTAGGTTTTGCATGCCCAGTGCACCAAAAGAACCATCAGGCACCAACTGAAAGTCGGTTGCTAGTTGTCTTCAATGAGTTCTTGTTTGGAAAGATAGTTTCCAACAGTGTTAGAAAGTGAATTAAAAGGAGTGCAGGCTACTCCCCGAACCAGAAATACTTTTTTAATAAGGGGGTAGCTCTGACTCTTAAAAACATTAGTGAAAGGCGGACATACAGATGGTTGTGTTAGTTGGAACCAAGTAGTCCTCTACAAAAAACACACAAAGGGTCGACATGTTTCTTTACCTAATATCTTCTTTGTTTTTTTTTCCCCCTCGTTTGCCTCACACCATTTCGTTTTTCTTACCAGCCGAAATGACTAAAACCTCATGCTGAAATGAGTTACTAGAGGTGGATTAACTTGGAGACTCACTGGAGAGGTAATTTGCACCATCCAACACCCAATCCACACCTTACAGGTGGAGGAGACCAGGCTTTTTACCTAAAATTGTCAACATCTGGTTTTGCAGATATCGGATAGCCAATCATCTCTATAAGGATGTTGAACTCCTCTTTCCAATAATAAGTGAGTTTTTGCGCAGTTCCAGAATGTGCAATGGGGTAGAACATCTAACGTGCGTTGGGCATTCCCGGGAATGCCTGAAGGCTATCTGGTGTCATAATTCCTGTCATTATTTTCAATGTGGAGTCCCTGTGTTGGACCTACGTGCTTTGTTTGTATAACTCTCCGCAAGATGCTCTACCTAGTCTCGTGTCCCTCAAAAGGGTTTCGTCGCATTTTTCCTGGTGTCCATTTGTCCTCATCCTTGAGTGTAATTGGGTGAATTTATAGTATGGATAACCACCCCCGTGTGTCCTGATGAAGACGCAAGAAGTTTTCAGTCTCAAACATTTTTGTAAAAAAATCTATCCACTTCTAATCTCATTTATTCTTAGAACGATTGATTTAAGATGCTGGTTTACTCCGACTTTGTACAGCATTTTCCTTGTGAAGTGTTGAAAACCCTTCTCGTCTTTGAATCGCTTACGAGGGTGGCTGATCTGTTCCTTTAGTATATATTTTAATGTTAAACATACCGTGCCTCGGTAATAAATAGAACTGCTTAATGTTTTTAGCTTGTCTGTAGTGTTTCATGGACAGTAGCACCTGTGCTACTTGATAGCACCTGTGCTACTTGATTTGGTGAGCGACCTTTGTTGTCATAAAGCTGTGATGATGACGTGGCAGAAGTCTAATATGCCTACAAGTAGGGACTACATTGTATTTATTTTAATGGTAATGTTCAATAATCGGTCCTTCCTCCCAACACTCTTTATACGTAATCCACTGTTTTTCTTCTAAGAAGCTCCTTTCCTCTATTTAGGTGTGACCAAAGCAGCTTTAGCCGTTTAGACTACCCAGTAGTGATTATTAAAAACAATATAGTACGTAGTACAGGGAGACTGTTATCTAAGTCGGCCCCATGTAGCCATTGGTTTTCATGGGTTGCCGTTGTTTGGATGGGCCGTTATTCGAGGCCATTTAATTTCCTGTGTGATTGTGTTCCGTTTGTTTTCATTGGGTTTCAGTGAAGGGGAATTATGTAGTCCCTTAGTTTTACCTCCTAGTCGAGGTGTGGCTTGTAAATAAGACCCAGCTGATGAGAACCAATGTCTCTTCTTTGATGTATTTACGTTGCGGTAAAGATAACATTTTATTTGCAGATGTGCATGCAAGTGTGTGCAGTTTCTATGTTTTAGCCTGGGTTAAAGACTGTTCATTGATCACAAGTGGATGCATTTTTTCACTTGGACCTTAATAGGTATATCAAATGCCGTAAATTCAGCCAGTTGAAGTGTAAACGTTACCTTCTGGCTCGATTTTATAATACTACTATGAGTGTTATTTTGCCTCGGCTTACTTGGGGCACTGTGGTCCAAGATATTTCGTTGTAAGATCTTTTTAGGTCCGGTTTTGGCAACACTTGCTGCCGAATAACACGTGCTTATGACACAAAAGCCACTTTGACTTTACCAGTGCTTGTTTGAAATACACTGTTCAAGAATTTCCTTACTTTACGATCTGCTAGGTTCATGTAGGCTTGGGTAATTTTTTCTGAAGGCATGAAGAGCAGGTTGGGAAATATTCTTTCCCAGGAGTTACTGATGTTCGAGTTTTTATGTGAAAAAAGGACTCCTTTTCCAGTATGATAATTCGAGCCATCGTGAAGTGTACCGTGCCCCCTTTTGATATTCTAAGTGTAGACTCAACCTTCGTTAATGTACCTAGTTTTACCTATTTTTTTTACCAAAATGCCTCACATCATATTTCCACTTAACCTTTAGTTTTACCAAATTTTGTGAAGGATATTTTGCTGCTTTTAGACTTGAGTAGAAATATAGGTATTGTCATGCCAAATTTGCTAACCCTGCGTTTAAGGCAAGTGTTAAGAGTAGTTAATGAGCCTGCATGAGTAATGTTAAGCTTGCTGTACTTAAAGCATATCCTAACTTCATGGTGTTGAGAACAGATTAAATGTAGGGCTTGTGCAAATAAAAGGATAGGCTGTCATTTCATTACATTTAATAGTTGATCTAAAGTAAGACTACGTCATGGAGTCCAAATATGCCCGTCTATAGTTGGTTTCATAACACATTGTAAATCTGTCATATACTTTGTAACTGCGAATGTTGAACGTTTAACAATATTCACTTGTGCTTTCCTATCATTTCAATTATTGATTTACTAACTTTGTTGTCTGTATTAATTTTCACCACTTCTTCTAATCGCTATCATAGTATGTTTTTTTTGTTGGGGGCGGGTGGGCGTGTACATGACCAGTTAATCTTTTTTAAAGTTGCTGTTGGCTCATTGTTTGCAGTAGCTCTTAGGCTAGTTTTCGCATCTTGAGTCCATCCAGTGAGTTTAGTCGAATTGTAATTTGGCTGTTAGCTGTTGTAACTTTAATAATATAACCATCGTCCTACTTGATTGGGTATTTAACATTTGTGAATATGGAACGGGTCAGTTTGCTACAAGCCCTGTTACTGTAAGAAATTGTCGTGAAATGTTTGCATTTTGGTGTCTGACTAGTAACCATTTGTCTACTGCTTTATCAGACTACGCTTTCGTTCATATGGAGAGAGAAGCAGAGGCGAAAGATGCAATTGAACACCTGAATGGGAAGGAGCTGAAGGGGAAAAGAATTAACGTTGAGCTCTCCACTAAAGTTCAGAAAAAAGGATCTGGCCCAAATGGACAATCTGACAAAAGCCGACGAAATAACAGGGAAGACTCCCAGACGCGGAGTGAAGATTTTGATCAACGCAGATCTTTAGATAGTATTTATTCACAGTATGCTATGACGTCTCCATATGATCAGCGTGCTTATCTCGAGGCAAGCAGGTATGATGCTTATGAAAATAGACAAAGACTACAGTCTATGTATTATGGAAGAGATCGAAGCCCGATGCGCCGATCACCACCATTAGTGACTGGTTATTCAATGCCTGCGTCTGCGCTAGCTGCCCAGTACAGGGCTCAGTCTGGAGCCTATGGGTCGCAACTGGCATCTGCATACGGGGCGCAGGCCTCTGCTGCACTGGCGTCTGCTTATGGCGCTCAAGCCTCTGCTGCTCTTGCAGCAGCTTATGGGGCACAAGCCTCTGCTTATGGAACATCTGCCTCCGCTCTAGGGAGTACATATGGAAACCAAGCTGCCTCCTCACTGGCATCTGCCTATGGAACTCAGACATCGGCTGCTTTGGCTTCCGCTTATGGGGACCAGGCATCTTCATTGACTGCTGCGTATGGAGCTCAAGCTGGTACTGGGGGCTCTGCTCAGTATTCTTCCCAGACATCTGGGTTGGCCTCACCTTATTCTTCACAAGCATCGGCTGCGCTGGCTGCATCATACAGACAAGCTGGCGCTCCTCTCGGAGCCTACGATAGCGCAAGCCAACTTGCAGCTCTTGCACAGCAGTCTGCTGCATATTCTGCATTGTCTCAGCATTCACCTACAGACACTCCAGGATATGAGCGCACACGCCTCTCTCCCCCTCGAACTTCTGCCCTTGATGCCTACAGAAAGTCTCCAGAGCTATTGAAGAGGTATGTATCTTTCCTGCAAGGCCTCTAGAGATCAGGCCTTGTCTGATCTGTTCAGTATGGCTCCTGTTTGCCTTGTAGGTGGGGGGAATCATTGCAGTGGTTGGTGAAGGGTGCGATGGGGCAGTGATGCACAGGAAACCTATACTGTCGGTTTCATAATTTTGTTCCAATATCCCTTTTACCTCGATTTGCTGCTCCGTCTCAACTTGAGGCATTCAATTGGTTTACTCGCTTCCAAAGTGTCGCATTCCCCACACTGATGTCCAGGCATATCAGGTTTTTTTTTTAAACCAAGGCAGCAGGGGCTCTTCAGCTTCTCCTTTGCCTAAAACTCACACATGTTGCTTACTACGTTATTCGCTTAACTTAAAAGCAAATCTATCTACATTTTAGTGCTTTTGCTTTCACTGCCCAATTTAATCTTGGTGGC
Organism: Lissotriton vulgaris; assembly: GCF_964263255.1. Classification (NCBI taxonomy): domain Eukaryota; kingdom Metazoa; phylum Chordata; class Amphibia; order Caudata; family Salamandridae; genus Lissotriton; species Lissotriton vulgaris. The sequence continues at coordinate 818,907,125 of NC_141697.1, read as the reverse complement.
CCACGAAGATGTACATCGGCTGTAAATAGATTTTGAATTTATTTATAAAGTTAGATAATTTGTATACCGGGCAAAGATTTCGGTATGCATCTAAGTAACCTGGATAGTTGAGACCTGTTTACTTTCACCAGCAAACGTTTAAAAGTAACGATGCAGAATGCTGCTTATGTCGGATGGAGGCCAGTTTCGAGCAGGATTTTTGTCTTACGACCCTTTGTTCCCAGAGGTGGACGAGTGTCCGCAATGGTAGCAGATCCCTGTCTCTTCCACATGTTAATGTTTTCTTCAGGCGATTGTGTCGGCCTGTATGTAACCATACCCGAACCATCTTGCCTTCCTCACGCCTAAAAACTAGGTATGTAAATAAGGTAGCGTCAATCTGCTCTCCCTACAGTTACCTTTGGTTGCTTGCAGATCCATTTTTCTGATGGACTTTTTAAATGCGAGCAAGCAACATGCCTGTGTTCATATTTCCCTTTACCTTGGTAAGATGGTATCTGTTAACTTGAATGTGTTAGGAAAATTATTTGCTTAATGTGCCTTGATTCGCAGGCTATTCAGTCTCTTTAAAAGTGTTTCAAAGCTTGGTGTTGCATGCTTTCTTTGCATACATGAAAACGTGTAAATGTTAAACGTTGCTGTCTTCTAATGTGACAAAGCTCGACAGGCTTTACTTTTCGTGAAACGGAGGCAGCTGAATTGAATAGAATCTCGGAAGGTACTTTATGGCCTGCACAGTGCTTCCCCAATCCTTCATTAGAGCCTAGCGATGTAATCCAAATTTCAAGTGTATACATTTTTGGAGCTCTACGATGGGACGCTTTTCAAGTGTTAACATTGACTGTGAAGTCTCCCCCCCCCCCCCCCCCCCCCCCTTTCCAACACACACCCTCCCCCATGCAATTGTTTTCTCACTTTTGGTTAAAACACGTGTTCAATCCGATTATCGGACATTAATTGCTTCCTATGCAAAAATCACAAATTCAACTGAATTAGAGATGCCCAGGAGGGTATTATGATCCCAAACAACGAATATATTTTCCCTTTTGAAGTATTGGTACTACCGTTTAAAAATTTGAGAATTTGTTGAACACCATGTTGAGATGTGTACGTAAAACCACCACCAAACTATCAACATACATTTTACTATTTGGATCGTTTCTGCCATCTCCCCCGTTCAGTCCTTGGATTGGTCTGACCCTATTTAGCTCCTAAGGCATCTGCAATGTACTGCGATTCAATCCCTTTACCCTGTCTTGCAATGTTTTTCAGGGAAGTACACTTTTTGGTCACCCGATCATTGTTGCATTTGGAAAAACGATATTCTAAATATGGACAAACAGATGTTATCATCTTATTATGGCATACACTGATGTAACTGCGGCGTTCGTCCTGCCTTGGGCGTTATGCGTTTACCCCTTGCGCTACAGGTTATCCCTTAGCCCAGAGACTCTTGGCTCCTAATTTCCCACATAATAGCTTTGAATACTATTCTGCTTGATTGGTTCATGTCATAGATCCAGCTTCTGTTTTGCAAAAGGTGGAACTAAAATTGTTACCTGGTATTTTTTCTCCCATTTATGTAATATTCATTTTGTCTTGACCAGGTTTGGGTCTGATCGCCGTTATACTGAGTCTGAATACCGCCGTTTAGCAGAATCGCAGGTTGCATACCGCCGTTCGCCGCCATTGGAATATCGCCGCCCTGCAGAACTTCAATCCGAATATTCAAATTATGCGGCTGCCTATGGCGATTATCTGCGTGCTGCACAGATGCAGTCTAATTTCCAGCGTCGTCTGTAGAGTGGTCATGGGTTGGACAGTCTTTCATTTGCTGGCTCACATTTGATTTCACAAACCCACTGCAGCCCCTATGCCCTAGGTCTGTGGATTTGCGTGACTTAAAACCTTGTTAGCATGATCACTTTATACTATGTTCATCCATTGCAGAGGAATAACAGACTTTTTTTTAAAACTTATTTTAGGCGCAGGGGCTTGTTACAAATGGGTGTTTTTTTGAAACCGAATGAAGTCTTCTAAAATGAATGTTAATTTGCAGGTTATTACAAAAGTGTTTTGGATCGGAATGTCAATGCCAACTTTGTACCCAACTTTTTTTCCTACATTAATTTTAGCCATTATACTTAAAGCCCAGCAGAAGCCTGCCGTGCTTGCTCCAAAAATCAGGACTGTTTGTGTAATGCGGCACAGTGAGCTCACTTTGTCTGCACCCTACACTTGCTGTTCCTAGCATCTGGTAGCTGTCTCGTTTTCGTGATGAACACTGTATTGCTATTGCCGTATTTTATTTTTTTGCAATTGTGTATGGCTTGGGTTTGACTGATTTTAATAAACTGTTAATCTTCTGAAATGTGAAGTGTTTTTTTTTTCTTTTTTTGTTACAATTGTCATAACAATGTATTTTGGGTGGGAAACGCTAATGCGAGAACAGAACTGTCCCCAAATGCATATCCCGAACTATTTGGCAGTTCTCTTCACATATTCCAGCTAATGCAACAGATTTTCCTGCTAAATATTCACTTTTTTGGTATTAAATGTGTAATGTTTTTTTTGTATTGCCTGCAAATAAACAATATTAGTATTCTAAGGCTGACTGGACTTTACTTCCTTGCCTTAGATCAAATTACTGGTTAATATTTATTTTGTTTGTTTACATTCTCGCTTGTTAAACTACATGTTCCCACACTTTCAGAGAGACTTGCGTACACTGCCTAATTACTCTTTATTGCAGCATTTCAGTTTTTCAAATTGTTTTTTATTGCTCTGACAGTAAGCATTATGGAAGTGCTTCTTATAGTGAATCCCTTTAATTGGTAGGGAAATTATGTGCCTTAATGTTGCCTTGAGTTTTCTGGGACTGAACCAGATGGGTGCTAATGCTGGGTTTAATCTGGTCATCCGTCCTCGGTTTCCAGAACTGCCTTGGTCTCAACCATGCGGTACAAAAGGGGGTGGTGATGGACGGAGCATCTGAATCAAACACTCACACCCAGTCAAAAGATCTGGGTTTAATCCATCACTGTTCTTTAGCCCACTCTGCCACCCCAGTTCAGACATGGCTGTATGCAAATCAGTCTGACCCTGTGCCTCATGGGAACAGTCCAGCCTGAACTGCCAAGCCATGTCTTCCCTGGACCGGAAACAAGCTTCCGAGGACCGGTTTCTGGCATTCCAGCCGTCTTCAGCCCGGCTTGCTTGAATCCAGTGGCAAAGTGAGCAAGGGACTCGCGTCTGAGCTTACCCTGCCACACTTATGGCGGCCAAAAGCGGGACTGAACCAGATTGATGCTAATGCTGGGTTTAATCTGGTCACCCGTCCTATGTTTCCAGAACTGCCTTGGTCTCAACCATGGCAGATGGTCCAGCATGCCCCTTTCAGCCTTGTATGCTCAGTGTCTCTGGTTTTGCTTGGGAAGAACCTCTCGAAGGTTGAAGTTTGGGTTACAATCACGGGTCGTATTACTCATTCAGGTCAGTTCTTTGCTAATGGTGTCGAACCCAGACAGCCTAGGTAAAGACTGCCTCAATAGTGGTATAGCTGGTGGGTACGAGGGATGCAGTAAAGCAAGAAGAAATTATCCAGAAACATACAAATCTGGAAAAATAAAGATTTATTGATAATTAAAAATGATTAAAAACAAAGTGCATTTCACAATACATATCAAATTTATAACACTGCCAGTCATAGGCTGAAAGGAAAAGTTGTCTTTCATCTTTAGACTGCGGTGTAAACGCTATTAAACAAGTATATATACACAGCACATTAATATGCAGAAATTAATATACAAAAACGTAATTGGGAACATAATAGGAAAAACTAATTCCTATTACAAAAAGCCAGTAAATCATACAAGGATTAATTGAGACAGCTATAGTTGATTTGCGGAAATGCTGTCATTAGAAACAATTGTCACCATAGATTTTACAGTTCTCTCTTAAAAAGCACCGACATGTTTCGGTGGGCGCTAAGTGTTGGCCAACACCTTCTTCAGGAAAATATATATTAAGGTCCCAATCAAAGAAAACATCTAAGTTCTGGGAGGCTTAAAATCTCCAGAGTCCAATGCCAACTGGAACTCAAAACACTTCTACCAACAGGGTCCGTATATCGTCAATACCTTGAAACAAGTTCAGGTCTCAGTGTAATATTAGATTGTTAGGAGATTGTCAACCATCTACACTTCAAACTTCCTCCATCTTTAACCCCTTAGATGCTGATGACGAGCTCAGCATCAGCCACGGGGGGCGTGTGTGGATGACGAGCTGAGCTAGTCATCTTACGCGGCTTTTAGAAAAAAGCCGCGCAGGGGAAAAATAACCGCCGCAGCGATGCGGTTAACACCTTGGCTGCTAAGGGTTTTGCCCTCCCGTGCTGGATCCTCATCCAACCCATTGTTCATGACGAGCTCAGCTCGTCATAACCACAGCTCCACTGTGCCTCATGACGAGCTGAGCTCGTCATGAGCAGCGAAGGGGTTAAGTAGGTCAATATAATATGTTATGGTATTAATATTAGCCACCATACACTTTTAATTAGCTCAACGAGCGAGAGTTAGCGACAATACCTCATGGAGTTTCCTGCCTATACACGTATTTGCCAGTGCGCGTCAAATCTGACTCGTGAAAACGTAGCATGCAACAGGTTTATTCTTGGTTCACACCTGTGCTTAAAACAGCGACTGTCTATCAGGGTTTAATTAATCAGTCTGCAACAGTGATCGGTCTCTTGTTATAACCTTTGTGCCGGGCAGGAAACATCTGGCAGTCAGTGTCTCAACTCAGACTTGAGCCAGCACACAGCTACAATTATCTAATGGGAGGCATAGGGTGTGGCATGATGCAGCAGACTGGGAATAGAATGCAAGACATCTTTTGTCGATGACTTCTTGGATTTGTGATTGGTGAGATGACATCATCACTAACTTGGTGATGCACAAGCATGCCTACCTGGACAGGTGTATGCTGGCCTGTATATGAACATTTACCAGCCAGAAACCATGCAATGTATGTATCCTCTCACCCTCCCACACCCCTCGCCCTCCCACACCCCCTCACCCTCCCACACCCCCTCGCACACCCACTCTCCCTCACGTGCCCCCTCACGCACCCTCTCACCCACCCTCACACTCACCCACCCCCTCACCCACCAGCATAGCACAACAAAACATAGCACAGCATAACCAAGCATAGCACAACAAAACATAGCACAGCATAACCAAGCATAGCACAATAAAGCAGCATAGCACAATAAAGCAGCATAGCACAATAAAACCGTACCGCACAACTAAACATAGCACAGCTCAACAAAACAGCACAACAAAGCATAGCATAACCAAGCATAGCATAATAAAACGGCATAGCACAACAAAACAGCACAGCACAACTAAACTGCACAGCGCAGCACAACAAAGCCTAGCGTAGCATAAAGCATAGCACAATAAAGCATAGCACAACAAAACCAAACAGCATAGCACATCCAAACAGCATAGCACATCCAAACAGCATAATAAAACGGCATAGCAAAACATCATAGGATAACAAAAATAGCACAACAAAGCAGCTCAGCATAACAAAGCATAGCACAACAAAACAGCATAGCACAACAAAACAGCACAGCATAATACAACAGCATAGCAGAACAAATCATAAAACACAACCAAACAGCATAATAAACAGCTTAGCATAAAGCATAGCACAACAAAATTGCATAACAAGACAGCATAGCAAAACAAAGCCTAGCACAAGACCTAGCATAACATAAAACCACAAAACAGCATAACCAAGCATAGCATAATAAAACAGCATAGCAAAGCATAGCACAACAAAACATAGCATAACAAAACACAACATAGCATAACAAAACACAACATATAGCAAAACAAAACCGCATAACAACAAAACAGCATAATAAAACAGCAAAACACATCATAGTTTAACAAAACACAATAAAACAGCATAGCAAACCAAAGCATAGCACAACAAAACAGCATAACAAAACAGCATAAAGCATAGCGTAATATAACAGCATAGCACAACAAAGCATAGCATATCAGCATAACAACAAAACAGCAGAGCACAACAGCATAACATAGCATAGCGTAACAAAACAGCATAGCATAATTAAACCGCATAGCACAACAAAAAAAGCATAACAAAACAGCATACCAAAATGCGACTCAACCCAACAAAACATAGCATAGCAAAACATACCAAACCCAGCAAAGCATAGCATAACAAAGCATAGCATAGCCAAACACTGCATTGGATAGCAAAACAAATCCTAGCATAGGATAGCAAAACAAAACGGCATACAACATCACTCGGCACCACCACAGCATCACTCAGGGGCACCACAACATCACTATGTGAGCACCACAGCATCACTCGTTCCCCATCACATCACTCCGCGTCACCACAGCATCAATCTGTGCAACCATTCAACAACTGGTTCAAATATGTTCTCTCAATGTTTCAAGCTTTATTACAAATGTAAAAAAAAGATGTTAATATTTCACTTCTGTTCTTGGGTTTTCGTCACAATAAAATACACTTAACTTCACAAAAGTTATTTACAAAAGTTTAAGCTATTGCCATTATAAATTACAATAACTTTTATTTAAGTATGAATTATTAAAAAAATTTAAAGCCATTATTTGTAATATCAATACATGTAAGTCACGTAAATGCAACACATATTGCATTACAAATGCTATAGGTGTCACATTTGAGAAAGTTATAACTATTGGCATTGTAAATGTCAAAGCTATTAACCCCTTCGCTGTGGGGGTTAATCCCCCGCTGTGCTGGGGGAGGGGGGGCGCGCACAGCGCCCGCATGCTCATGGCAAGCTGAGCTCGTCCTGAGCTATGGTGCTCCTGTGCTCATGACGAGCTCAGCTCGTCGCAGGTGTATTGCCTCCCGTGGAACGCTCAGCACAGCGGGGGAATTCTTGTTACGGTATGTAAATGTGATTAGAATCCAAGCTGTCACAGAGACATGAAAAATCGTCAGTTTTCAAGCTCTTTCGATATGTAATGTTATCTCTCGACTATGCTGCACATGTCCTTAAGGGTCTCTTCACTGCAGTCACAATTCTTATGCCACGGTGTTGGCAGGGAAGGCAGTTTTGAAGCTACGGTTGCCACAAGACTGACTCCCTCTCTCACTGACTCACTCTCTCACTGACTGACTTACACTCTCACTGACTCTCTCACTGACGGACTCTCACTGACTCTCACTGACTGACCTACTCTGACTCACTGACTCTCTAACTGACTCACTCACGCTCACTCTTGCTGACAGACTCTCACTGACTGACTCTCCCACTCTCTCACTGACTGACTCTCCCACTCTCTCACTGACTGACTCTCCCACACTCTCACTGACTGACTCTCCCACTCTCTCACTGACTGACTCTCTCACTGACTGACTCTCCCACTCTCACTGACTGACTCTCCCACTCTCTCACTGACTGACTCTCCCACTCTCTCACTGACTGACTCTCCCACTCTCACTGACTCTCCCACTGACTGACTCTCCCACTCGCTCACTGACTCTCCCCCTCGCTCACTGACTCTCCCCCTCACTCACTGACTCTCCCACTCGCTCACTGACTCTCCCACTCGCTCACTGACTCTCCCACTCGCTCACTGACTCTCCCACTCGCTCACTGACTCTCCCACTCGCTCACTGACTCTCCCACTCGCTCACTGACTCTCCCACTCGCTCACTGACTCTCCCACTCGCTCACTGACTCTCCCACTCGCTCACTGACTCTCCCACTCGCTCACTGACTCTCCCACTCTCTCACGGACTCTCCCACGGACTCTCCCACTCTCCCACGGACTCTCCCACTCTCTCACGGACTCTCCCACTCTCTCACGGACTCTCCCACTCTCTCACTGACTCTCCCACTCGCTCACTGACTCTCCCACTCTCTCACTGACTCTCCCACTCTCTCACTGACTCTCCCACTCTCTCACTGACTCTCCCACTCGCTCACTGACTCTCCCACTCGCTCACTGACTCTCCCACTCGCTCACTGACTCTCCCACTCGCTCACTGACTCTCCCACTCTCTCACTGACTCTCCCACTCTCTCACTGACTCTCCCACTCTCTCACGGACTCTCCCACTCTCTCACGGACTCTCCCACTCTCTCACGGACTCTCCCACTCTCTCACGGACTCTCCCACTCTCTCACGGACTCTCCCACTCTCTCACGGACTCTCCCACTCTCTCACGGACTCTCCCACTCTCTCACGGACTCTCCCACTCTCTCACGGACTCTCTCACGGACTCTCCCACTCTCTCACGGACTCTCCCACTCTCTCACGGACTCTCTCACGGACTCTCCCGGACTCTCTCACGGACTCTCCCACTCGCTCACGGACTCTCCCACTCGCTCACTGACTCTCCCACTCGCTCACTGACTCTCCCACTCGCTCACTGACTCTCCCACTCGCTCACTGACTCTCCCACTCGCTCACTGACTCTCCCACTCGCTCACTGACTCTCCCACTCGCTCACTGACTCTCCCACTCGCTCACTGACTCTCCCACTCGCTCACTGACTCTCCCACTCGCTCACTGACTCTCCCACTCGCTCACTGACTCTCCCACTCGCTCACTGACTCTCCCACTCGCTCACTGACTCTCCCACTCGCTCACTGACTCTCCCACTCGCTCACTGACTCTCCCACTCGCTCACTGACTCTCCCACTCGCTCACTGACTCTCCCACTCGCTCACTGACTCTCCCACTCGCTCACTGACTCTCCCACTCGCTCACTGACTCTCCCACTCGCTCACTGACTGACTCTCCCACTCGCTCACTGACTGACTCTCCCACTCGCTCACTGACTGACTCTCCCACTCGCTCACTGACTGACTCTCCCACTCGCTCACTGACTGACTCTCCCACTCGCTCACTGACTGACTCTCCCACTCGCTCACTCACTGACTCTCCCACTGATTGACTCACTCCTACTGACTGACTCACTGACACTCCCTGACTGACTCACTGACACTCCCTGACTGACTGACTGACTCTTCCACTCTCACTGACTGACTCTTCCACTCTCACTGACTGACTCTTCCACTCTCACTGACTGACTCTTCCACTCTCACTGACTGACTCTTCCACTCTCACTGACTGACTCTTCCACTCTCACTGACTGACTCTTCCACTCTCACTGACTGACTCTTCCACTCTCACTGACTGACTCTTCCACTCTCACTGACTGACTCTTCCACTCTCACTGACTGACTCTTCCACTCTCACTGACTGACTCTTCCACTCTCACTGACTGACTCTTCCACTCTCACTGACTGACTCTTCCACTCTCACTGACTGACTCTTCCACTCTCACTGACTGACTCTTCCACTCTCACTGACTGACTCTTCCACTCTCACTGACTGACTCTTCCACTCTCACTGACTGACTCTTCCACTCTCACTGACTGACTCTTCCACTCTCACTGACTGACTCTTCCACTCTCACTGACTGACTCTTCCACTCTCACTGACTGACTCTTCCACTCTCACTGACTGACTCTTCCACTCTCACTGACTGACTCTTCCACTCTCACTGACTGACTCTTCCACTCTCACTGACTGACTCTTCCACTCTCACTGACTGACTCTTCCACTCTCACTGACTGACTCTTCCACTCTCACTGACTGACTCTTCCACTCTCACTGACTGACTCTTCCACTCTCACTGACTGACTCTTCCACTCTCACTGACTGACTCTTCCACTCTCACTGACTGACTCTTCCACTCTCACTGACTGACTCTTCCACTCTCACTGACTGACTCTTCCACTCTCACTGACTGACTCTTCCACTCTCACTGACTGACTCTTCCACTCTCACTGACTGACTCTTCCACTCTCACTGACTCTCACTCTTCCACTCTCACTGACTCTCACTCTTTCACCGACTGACTCTCACTGACACTCTCACTCACTCTTTCACCGACTGACTCTCACTGACACTCTCACTCACTCTTTCACCGACTGACTCTCACTGACACTCTCACTCACTCTTTCACCGACTGACTCTCACTGACACTCTCACTCACTCTTTCACCGACTGACTCTCACTGACACTCTCACTCACTCTTTCACCGACTGACTCTCACTGACACTCTCACTCACTCTTTCACCGACTGACTCTCACTGACACTCTCACTCACTCTCACTCTTTCACCGACTGACTCTCACTGTCACACTCACTCTTACTGACTGTCACACTCACTCTTACTGACTGTCACACTCACTCTTACTGACTGTCACACTCACTCTTACTGACTGTCACACTCACTCTTACTGACTGTCACACTCACTCTTACTGACTGTCACACTCACTCTTACTGACTGTCACACTCACTCTTACTGACTGTCACACTCACTCATTGACTCACCCACTCTCACTGACTGCCTCACTCTCACTGACTGACTGCCTCACTCTCACTGACTGACTGCCTCACTCTCACTGACTGACTGCCTCACTCTCACTGACTGACTGCCTCACTCTCACTGACTGACTGCCTCACTCTCACTGACTGACTGCCTCACTCTCACTGACTGACTGACTCACTCTCACTGACTGACTGACTCACTCTCACTGACTGACTGCCTCACTCTCACTGACTGACTGCCTCACTCTCACTGACTGACTGCCTCACTCTCACTGACTGACTGCCTCACTCTCACTGACTGACTGCCTCACTCTCACTGACTGACTGCCTCACTCTCACTGACTGACTGCCTCACTCTCACTGACTGACTGCCTCACTCTCACTGACTGACTGCCTCACTCTCACTGACTGACTGCCTCACTCTCACTGACTGACTGCCTCACTCTCACTGACTGACTGCCTCACTCTCACTGACTGACTGCCTCACTCTCACTGACTGACTGCCTCACTCTCACTGACTGACTGCCTCACTCTCACTGACTGACTGCCTCACTCTCACTGACTGACTGCCTCACTCTCACTGACTGACTGCCTCACTCTCACTGACTGACTGCCTCACTCTCACTGACTGACTGCCTCACTCTCACTGACTGACTGCCTCACTCTCACTGACTGACTGCCTCACTCTCACTGACTGACTCTCTCTCTGCCTGACTCTCTCACTGCCTGACTCTCTCACTGCCTGACTCTCTCACTGCCTGACTCTCTCACTGCCTGACTCTCTCACTGCCTGACTCTCTCACTGCCTGACTCTCTCACTGCCTGACTCTCTCACTGCCTGACTCTCTCACTGCCTGACTCTCTCACTGCCTGACTCTCTCACTGCCTGACTCTCTCACTGCCTGACTCTCTCACTGCCTGACTCTCTCACTGCCTGACTCTCTCACTGCCTGACTCTCTCACTGCCTGACTCTCTCACTGCCTGACTCTCTCACTGCCTGACTGACTCTCACTGATTGTTAGAAATGGGATCCTGGCTGGCCAGGGCTCACACCAAAGTCACTCAGAGACCACCATTCCTAAGTCAGGGCAAGGGAGTTACACGCCAAGATAACCCCTGCTCACCCTCTAGGTAACGTGGCGCGAGCAGCAAGGCTAAACTTGGAGGCTATGTAGGTTAAGTGTTTGCGTGCGCACCCAGCAACAACACCAAAGGCCCACCGCAAAGGAAACTCCACACAAGGTTATATATAAAAATAGCCTTTGTGTTATACCAAAACACATTAGATAAAAACACACACTTTACAATGTGCCAACAGGCACGGGCAGAATTTACAGGGGATATGTACAAGACAGGGCCACATAGACCACTGTCAGGAATAGGCACTTTTTAGAACTAGCACTAGAACATAGAATATAGATCACTGTAGCAAAAAATAGAAAATAGAGCACACAATCAGTAACTACTGGTAACAGGTAAGTACCAACTACGCTACCCTAACCACCTTAGGAGAATATATGGCAGAGAACCTGGACCTCACCAGCAACACCTGTACTAGGAGAAAGACAACCACCTAAGTGTCACCCTACATTTAGGAGTAGAAGCAAGAACATACTACTTTTGAATTCCACGCCGCTCGTTTTCGCAGGTCACCATGTTGTTTTCAGGTCATTTCTGAATATTCATCGGATATGACAGATCTCTTTCAAGTTTACGTGCATAAAAGGAACTCGCCAGCTCATACTACATACCATAAAGACAGGTGTTTGACCCTTGAAGAAGTCTCAGCTGATGAGACGAAACGCGTTGGCTAAAAAAAAAAGAAAATCCATTGTGAATTGGACCATTTTTTCTACTGTGAAAACAAAATAAAGAATTGAAAATATACGATCATCAAGTTCGGACCTGTTCATTTGATATGGACTTCAACCATTGTTCTAAAGGACATTGATTGTTATTACAAAGAAATACTTTGTTGATGGGTGCTGATTCCACAGCTTATGTTAGAAGCAAGAACATATTACACATGACGATCAAAACACATTCAGAGGTGTAGGGAAGGAAAACACAAGATGCCTAAAAACATTCAGAGGTGTAAGAACAATTGCGCAAAAATCACATTAGTCACCACCTGTGACTGTCCCTAGACCAACTACCCTCTCTAGGGCTAGGACGCCCTGTGTCCCAATGTCAGGGCCCTAAACGGAGCAGCTGCCCACTAATTGCTGGGCAGCTGTGAAGACAATGATGGGGCCAACGCTGGAGCCTTCCTGGCGCTGAACCAACTGACTGGGCCCTCAGGAGCCTCGCTGGGCTCTAAATAAATGGAATGCCCCTGAGCCTCTCCGGGCTCCTCAACACTGGGGCTCCTTGAGCCTCTCGGGGTTCTTTACAAACAATTGCCGCCTTGTGGGAGCCCCTCAGGGCTCAAGAATAATGAGGTGCCACCTGAGCCTTTCAGGTTTGAAAGAAAAATGCGGCGTCGTTGGAGCCCCTCTTAGGTTCGAATTAGCAATGCCAGGTGAGCCTCGTTGGCTCTGTTTCTAGAAAAATGCCCTTGGAGCCCTCTCAGGGCTCTAAAACCATAATGCCCCCTGGGGGCTGCCACTGAACGATGTAGCGGCCCTCTGCCATCCGGGGCTGCTCTTGAAACACTGCTGAGCCCCCCCCAGATCCCCACACTCACTGGGCTGCTGTGGCGGGGGCTTTTCTGGGGCGGCTCCCTCCACTGGCTGTGGGGCCTCGCGGTTCTCGCGACTGGACTCTTCCGGGGCTCTTCCTCGCGCCTGGGGGGGGGGGGGGGGCGACGACGCTGGCTCCTGCGGTGCTTCCTGCCTTCCCAGCAGGCAGCCGGGGCTCTCCCTCGTGAGAGCCTTGCCGACCCGACGCGGCATGTTCCTTCCTCTCGGGCTGCGGGGGCGGGACTTCCGGCCCTTCGTCCTGGGCCACGCTGCGTTTGGCTGATCAGCCAGCTGCTTCCGGGTCGCCGTGGGCAGAGCGGCGGCCTGAGGGAATGCTATCCTTGTTGGGGTTAATCCGGGGTAGGCTCCCGGTCGATGGAGCATAAAAACGGGGTGAGCACCCGTATTGTTGGGAGTAAACAATAAATCGAGGTGGGCACTCAATATAATCAGTAATCCTGGGCAAATGCCGGGTGGGCACTGGCTTGGACAATTAAAGCGCCCCCAAGCGCTATGGCAGAGTCAAGCACTCCCAAGCGCTAGGGGTGTTGCGTGCTTATCTAGGACCCTGATCGATACTGTGACCTTATGCCCCTATTCGGCTATAAATCCATTTATTCCCTATATTGGCATAACTGTTCGAGTGCAATATTCAGAAACTCATCTCTGGCCTCACACGAACAGAGCCACATTCCAGAATAGCTTTCTCTGCCACTTCCTTTGCAACCAATTAGTGCAATGACAGAGCAGAAGTCACTATGAGATTCCTAGATTAACACTCTGAGTTCTTCAACAAGATAAAAACTCAGCAAACCTGGAAATCCCTGCTTGCTGTGTTTTGATTAGTAATAGAACTCTATTGAGCACTGATAGACGATCACCTCCTAGTGACATCTTATTGACGTCTTATGTCCAGCAAACTTATGTCAAACAAGGCACCTTTCAGGTATAAATACTACCAACGTGGCCTTAAGCAAGTCCCCTGTTGCCCGTTGCCTGAAGCTGCTGTTATGCTGAAGATATCATAGCTGCTATCGCTGCTGCTATCGCTACTGCTATCGCTGCTAACTAGCGAGCGATGGTGTGGTGAACTTAGGAGCTGAACAGCCGTCCCCTGCAAGAGCCCAGCAGATGCAAGCTGCCCACGGACGCTGTCCCCCCCTCCTTCTCCTCCTCGACGCGCTGAGAAGAGACTCTGCCTTTCTCCTGCAGAGAAATCCAGCTCCGGCGTTTCTAGTCTACCCTTGCGGGTGACTGGGATATCGAGCCCTGAGGGAGATACCAGACCTCCATCATTCTATTCCAGAGGTATGGTGTTGACTAAACCCTTGAGAGAGAATTCTTGAAGCAAACCTTGGCAAAACCAACTTAACTTAAAGCTACTTACTCCCCTCCCAAGTATTAGGCTTAGGTCAGGTACACTGGGGTAGGCGTAGTTAAAAGCACCAGTTGAGTATTTTAGCTTAATGTATATATGAATGTATATATGTTTTATTCCTTTTAAACCATTGTATGGCTAAGAAACCATATCAATGCTTTTACAGTATTATTTCGCAATACTTATCTTACTGTACGTACTTTTTATCATAAGAAGTCTTGCAATTGTGGCAATTCATTTCTCTTGTACGAGAAGAAAGACTGTTCAATAAATGTTAACCCTTTATTGACAAACGCCCGTCTCTCTATTCTCTACATATTGTGAAAGTAAACTGCACCAACCTGACTGAGTAAAATAACTGTCTATTGTTTCACACGACCCTAGAGATTGACTCTTGATCTGAGGAGCAAAGTTGTCATGTTGCACGGTTGTTGGAAAACTGAATCCCTTCTTGTCTGTGCCAGGGAAGCTGATCACTTCCTATTTCAGTCAAGAAAGTTTCCAGTGACCTCTGAGCTAGTTGGTAACAAACCCAATTAAGTTTAGCATAGTCAGTAGAGGCCTGGAAGATCCGCACTTCTACGTCGATACTACTGTTTATGTTATTCCAATGCGCAGGGCCTATTGGGAAAATAGGAACTACGCTACATGGCGCCCAACGTTTGGTAAGGCGATAAACTAGATACTACTGTTTATGTTATTCCAATGCGCAGGGCCTATTGGGAAAATAGGAACTACGCTACATGGCGCCCAACGTTTGGTAAGGCGATAAACTAACGCAAGACGTTAGAGTAACTCAGTCGTGCATATTTCACACAGACCCCTTTCTCCCGTAAATACTCCAATAGACGTCTGGAGTGGGTGAAAGGTTAAAATCCGCCCGAACTCAGTAGGAAGAGATTCCTATGTAAAGCTCTGGTTTATTCAACGTTGAAGGATACAGTGTTCCAAAATATTGTGCACCTAATCTTTGTCTCCTTGGAGACCTACTCTGCAAAATCTGCATTTATAAAATGTCAGACTTAGAAAACGGAATCACTGGGGGCGCAGCAGATGCGACTCAGCAGGGTCCCAAAGACACAGACCCGGATGCAATTATCATCCCGGTCCACTTAAGAAAATCTATAACTTTAAAACTTATAGAAAACGGACTGACACCACAAGGTGGTACAGTAATCTTCGTGATAGAGGTACACGAATATCGGCAGACAGAGGTATTCTATTCATGGATAAACTTTCCAGCGGCAAACGCTAGACCAAAAGAGTTTCACTATTACAAAATAGAGAAACCTCCGGAAGAGTACGCTCCTTTCGAGGAGACTGAAATCCGACTAAAATCCCAAGAGCACCTGCTCTGGTTTAATGGCGCCCTAAAACATAATGATCATATTACCAGGCTCGGTCCACTAGGTAGACCAGGAGCAACGTGGCCGGTTCTAGCCAGCTACACACCACATCCGGACATTGCAAAAATGTCAAAAGAAGAGCTGTTAGTACAGCTAAAAACATTAATAAAAATACATAGGCAATTAGTCCAATATGTAATGCGGACTGCAACAGTCCAACCAGCTGTTAATGTACCACAGCTGACCCCTCATCAGGGGAACACTAATAAAATCACACCACAGAACATACAGCCATGTCTTGGTAGAAAACCCGTAAAAAGGGAACAAATTCCTTTCTGGTTAGCACAGAAAATCACTCAAATAGAGGCAGTATTTCCTGATACTACCCCTATAGAGAAACACAGAATCTTGACCATCTGCCTTCCTATGGGAATCGCACCACACGTGGAGGACTGCGACACTTGGGGTACAGTCTTTGCTTCCATTTACACAAAAACACACGGTGGTCCGTCTATGGCGGTAATACCAGAAGTGCTAAAACAGTTTCAAAATGAATACGGTCCAGAGCCAGCTTTAAATCTTGGTATGAAATTACTGAAAGACTTTAAGCAGGTCTCGGCTATATTATTAGCCAACATAAAGGGAGAAGCAGCATCTGTGGCGATCCGCCAGAAGTTGAAGGAAACAGATATAACAGATCAGCCAATTGAGCTTGCCAAAATCATAGAGAAATGCTATGAAGAATTAGGTAGAGACAGCTTGGGTGGAAAACCAGTAAAGCCCCAACTGCTCGAAAATCCTGAAAAATTATTTATTAAAAATAATTCAAACACTCCTAAAAAGAGCTGGGATGGAAATAAACAATCCACTCCCAAGGAAAAAGTTTTCCAATCCAGAGGAAGGTCTCCTCGACGGAGGGAAAGAACTCCGACTCAAGAACACCAGTCTCCCCAGAGGGAGCCCTCTGAGAAAAGATATAACCTTAGAAATAGGGATAATTTGAAAAAACCTGATAGATATCAAAGTATTGATACACGTCCCTCTCGATCTTTTTCGCAGAAATCGGAAAGAAGAGGACGGTCAGACCCAGGAGAGCACACCAAGTCCAAAGACAAGGAACTTGCTCCAGAGTAAAAAATCTCAATTTCCAAAAAAGAAGGTAGCCAGTATTAGAGTAATCAACCATGCCGAGAATACTGAGGACACATTTGAAAAACGGGGAGTGGGCATTGACAATGTTGGACAGTGCAGCAGAAATCAGTATTGCCCGCAAGATCTTGATGAGTCATCTGGAGACAGTGGACACGAATGAATACATTCAGGTCGAAACTGCCGACACCAGACTTAGCGAGCCCCATAAAATATACGAAATACATTGCGTATAGAGGGTGATAAGACTAGGAAAATAAAGGGTCTATTTTGGGATAAACTCTCAAAAGGCTAAGATATCCTGTTAGCTGAAAAAGATTGGCCCCCAGAGTTTGTCAGGGAGTGCCCTTGTGGCGAAGAAGTGATTATGCCTGCCTTCTCGAATCACATTCCGATTCACAAAAAATATACATATGCAAGGAAATGGGCAGTAGCCCAAGCACCGGCATTATATAAAAATCATGTAGGATGGGATGAGGACTCTCCTCCTCACAAAATACAGTGAAAAAGTGAACCAACTGCCCAACGGCAGTATCCCATTAAGCAAGAAGCTAAAAAACAGGTCAGGGAGATCTTAGATCAACTTGAATACCAGGGGGTGATTGAAACATGCACCTCTCAAATGAACAATCCTTTGTTTCCTGTCTCCAAACCAGACAATTCATATCGTCTAGTTTTGGACTACAGACACCTTAATGCATGTTGTAAAACATTTGCAGTACAAAACTCGCATAGTGCAGCCCTAATGAATAACATAGTTAGGAAAAAATATAAAACAACATTAGACATCTAATGGTTTCTTTTGTCAAAACATTGCACCAGAAAGCAGATATTTGACCGCTTTCTCAGCATTTGGGTCGCAGAAAAAATTCTGTCGACTCCCACAGGGGTTCAAGAACAGCCCAGGACTATTCTCAGCTAGGGTAACAGAGTTACTACAAATGTATGATGATGAGGCATTATCTTACGTAGATGATATTTATCTCACAGACGACGACTTGGATACTCACTTGAAAAGAGTGAACACCATTATACTTGGGTTCACGGCAGAGGGTTACAAATTCAACTTTAAAAAGTCTCGAATTGCCCATCTGACAGTACTATTCTTAGGATACGAATTATCAAGTGAAGGAAAAAGCCTAGCGGACAACTTCTTAGAGAAGTGCGCTGTACTCCAAGCTCCAAAAACGCTGAAGAATTTACAATCCATACTAGGTTTTCTGAATTTCAGAAGAACTTACATTCTGAATTACGCGGAGAGGGTTAAACCTCTCTACGAACTAATTAAACCAGATTTTAAACAAATCAATTGGACTCAAAAACACACAGAAATTTTGAGATCACTGCAAACAGACATGTTAGCTAAAACTAAATTAGATACACGTGACAATACATGCTGTTGGACTTGGCCTTTTTTCCCCCAAAATTTTTCGCTTTTGACCCCCTTATCTGGATTGTCTCCCCCATGGGATTAAACCTGTATAGGCCATGAGTGGTGTGAGACCCCTTTTGAAAAATGTAATTACCTGACATAATGTGAGCACTTGTAAAATCCCCCATTTTAAAACTGCACCCCCATTTTAAAACTGCACCTGACTGAAATGTATTGCTTTTAAAATGGATGCCATGGCCATGGGTTTTGCCACTGGACTGACATAGGTCAGCGGTCTAGTTAATATTACCCAGCTACCCCTAGCTTTTGGAGGGAAAGCCTGGCACCCAGGGTGCTCACCCCCTCCCCTAGAACCAGTTTAGGCTAGATGTGCCAACATTCTAGAAGGTCCTGGCACTGCCTGGGAGGAGGGTATAAATAGGGGGAAGTGTCACCAGAGAGTCAGTCAGCGCTGGGACAAGGAAGGGAGGGGGACCTGCTGTGAGGTGCGTCCGCCACATGGGCCTGTGAGCTGGGCCCTGCACCCCTATAAACCCCCCCGCTGCTGTCCCCATGGGCCCCTGACAAGGGAGGGCCCCTACCCAGGTCCCTGACACTGTGGGAACCGGGAGTTGCGCCAGCGCTGCGATGAAGGAGCGCCCAGGAGGTGAGAAATAGGATTGTCCACTCCCCCTGCTGAAGCTGTGACCCTGTGGAAGTACTGGGTCGTGAAGAGTAGGCTCCTAGGAACTGTCACCCCCCTTGTAGGCACTGCCTGTCAAGCGCTATAATTGAGAAGCGCTAGGAATTCGAACTGTGCCCTGCATAGCGCTGTGTGGTGGAGCGCTGAAGAGCAGTGCGCTGTAAATAGCGCCATCTGCTGAGGAGAATCGCGCTGTGTGGGCTGAGGAAACTGTGAGGAGAAACAGCGCTGAGGAGCCTACCCTCGTGTCAGCGCGCTGTCTGCCTTATTATTAATTAATTACAAGGGAGCCTACCCTTATCGCCGCTGGGATTCACCGCCGCGGTCCGGCGTGTGTGGGACCCCCCCCCACTGCTGAGGGCCTCGTTGCGGCGGCCCCCGGTGCCAGGAGAGGGCCGCCGAAGTGGAGTGAGGGCCGCGCTGGGCCCTGAAGCCGCCGTCTACCTCGTCACGTGACGGGGGCCTGACCGCGTCATCGGCCCGCCCCCGTCACGCACTGATTGGCCTGCGCGGCCGTGAGCCCTGAAGGCCGCGCAGGGATTGGTTATCGGCCGAGAAGGCCGGGAGAAGGGAAATCGAAGCCCCGGGTCCCCGTGAGGTAGGAGGGGGACCCGGGTGAAGCTCCGTTGCGGGGCCCCCGTGAGGTAGGAGGGGGCCCCGAGAGAAGCGACCGTCGCGGGAGGCCACCCTGCTGGTCTGTGCCCCACGCGAGGGGCCGGTGGGGAAGGCGGGGCCGGGGCACGCTGTCGGTGCCGGCCCGCCAGAGCGAGGAGAGCGTCGCCAAGCCCTAGGTCCCCGTGAGGCAAGGGGACCCAGGTGAAGTGTTGGTGCGGGGCCCCCGTGCCGAGGAGGGAGCCCCGAATTGGAGCGACCGAAGCGGGAGGCCACCCCGCCGGTCTGTGGTCCTCAGTGAGGGGCCGGGGCACATTGTCGGTGCCAGCCCCGCCCCCTCCAACGAAGCCGTCTGCCGGAGCCTTGAAACGTGGGAGGAAAGCCAGGCAGGCTTCCCCCACGGGTGCCCAGACACCGTGTTGAAGCCCCAGGCCCCTCTGAGAGAAGGAGGCCCGGGTGAGGAGAGAGTGGCCGTCCAGAGGCCGTTTTGAAACCCCTGGGCCCCGGGTGACGCCGCGGAAAGGGGGGCCTCGAGGCATATTGTCGGTGCCTGGTCCCCCCCCTGCAGAGGAGACCCCAAGGACGCCCCGCAGAACCTATTGAGCCTGGTGAGTGGGGCTTGGATTAAACTGTGTGGAGGTCGGGGCACAGGGTCGGTGCTCGCCCCTGGAAACTGTACTGATCTTCATTGGCCCTATTGATCTCCTTTTTAAGCCACTAGACTGGGCTGGGACATTACTGAAACCTCCCCGGGATTGGTAGAGGGACAAGTTAACCCCTAGCTAGGTGTCAGGCCCTGCAGAGTGAAGGGCTGGGTAACTCAGCCTGGTTGTTAATGGCTTGTTGATCCCTGTGCCCTGCAATGGTTATTTGCCATGTTCATTTCTGATCAGGATGCTGGTTGCCTAGGGTAACGCAGCGTTTCATGTTACCTGTCCAGGTGTGATGCGCCACTGCGCCTAGTGTTATGGACTACTGATTACCCTGCTAAGGTGGTTATGCAAATGTTATGCCTACACTAAGGTTATTGAGGCCTAGGTATACTGTGGTTTTACACCTGATGGGTGATCGTATGCTTTTGCGCCCTGTTAGTGCCGTGGTGCCCCTATGCTAGCCTGAAGAGTTATTCCAGGCCCCTGTTATGCCCCTGGTTAATAAGCCTGCCGTACTGATTTCTTACAGGTGCTCCTGACTAGTATGTGCTGTAATGCTTTGTTGTTGTTTTTCCCTTACAGGGGTGGGGTTGGCGTTGTCACGCATGAGGTGTAGTCATGCTAATATGCAACTTACAATTTCAGCCAACCTCTCAAGGATGAAGGCCTGAGTAGGCCCTGCCTGATGTGTAATTCCCTAGGTGGAGGGGGGAAGAAACCTGATGTTTTATTACAGGTACTCCTGTCTAATATTAAAGGTTCTGTGATGTTCTGTTTTCCCTTACAGAGGTGGGGTTTGGCGTAATAACGCATAAAGTGTATTAATGCATAATATTAGAGTTTGCAATTACAGCCTACCCCTAAGGATGAGACCCTGAGTTGGCCCCGCCAGATTGGCCCCAGGTCTAATGTTCATTTAACCAACCATTTTTTTATTACAGCATGGACTTTGGACTCAACCCTTTTTGTCCCATGTAAATAATTCCCCAGGATGTACTTGGCTCTGGCGCCAGTTGGCGCCTTGTTGTGATTACCAGTGTATTTTTCCTTTTTGCCTTGCAGGTTGGAGATACTAAACTGCTTAATTTTCCAACTCAAATTGGTGTCCTGCCTCTTTTGTAGTGTGCCTGGTGTGTTGACTGAGGGTACTGCGGGAATGCTTCACATGTCCTCGAAGTTTGGCCTGCCCGCTTGATGCCATGCTACCCCCTTTGGGATTTGGGTAACCCCCATTTCCAACATTTGGTGGCAGAGCGGTGGGATAGGACTTGTGCTTGCGCAGTACCACAGCGGCCACAGGTTACACTGCAAATAGAGCTTTGGATGTAATCCGAGCCTTGTTGTGGGGATTATTGTGTTTTTTTATTGCTTCCTCCTGAAGAGTGTTCTGAATTGTCCCCTTGTTCCACTGGGAGGGTGTGTCCCGGGTGTACCTCGCCACGATGGGGTTGATCTACCAGGAAGTGGAACTGATGGAATACACCGAACAGGAGGTGATAGACTTCCTCCTGGAGAGAGGGATACCCCCAGTAGGGAACATTAGGAGGAACCTGTTTCTCTATGAGGCCCTCAAGAGGGGAGAGCCCTTAGAGATTGATGGGGACTTGTCTGACTACCCCCCCGAGGTTTTAAAGGGTCAGTGGGTTAGAGACCAGAAAGAGGGCTCCCCATCCAGAACCCTGGGAGGTAGTTATTCCGATGAGGAGGAAGAGTTTGAGAGGGCGGAGACGCCAGTAGCTGTGGAGGACACCGAAGATAGGGAGTCTCGCACTGGGTCCAGTCCCGGGGGCACTGCCCCATCCCTTTCCCTGTCCCCAGAAGAGTGGGTAGATAGGCGAGAAGAGAGGGAGTATCAGCTGGCGCTGGCAAAGCTCAGGCATGCAGAGGGCTTGGCGCAGCTGAGGGTAGAAGAGCAGCGCCTAGAGACTGAAAAAGTCCTAGCGCTGGAGAGGATGGCGGAGGCGGAGAGGGCCTTCGCCAGGGAGAGATCAGCTCAGGTGGGTAGGTTGTCCCCTGAGAGTGGTTTCAGGAGTCTGGATTCACCAAGGAGGGTGGGATCCAGTGGTGGCAGCGAGTGTAGGTCCAGTGCAAGGTGTCCCACTCCCGAAGCCCAGGAGACTGTGCCTGATTCCCCGGAGGAGGAGGACGGGTTAGTGTTGAGGGGCAGGGGAAAGCTGTCCCATCAGTCCTGGGGAGAGTTTGAGGAGGAGTGTTGGACTGTACTGGAGGATTGGGTGGTGAGGAGAGCAGTGGAGGATTGGGATGGGCTGTGCCATGCCGTTATCCGGGAGCACATGCTGAGGAGTTGTTTCCCAAGACTGCGTCACCATCTGTTGCAGTGCGGGTTCTCAGACCCCAGGGAACTTGCACGGGAGGCAGACCTCTGGGTAAGTGCCAGAGCGTCTGGGAAGGCTGAGGGGAGTGATCCCGAAGGGAGTGAGACGGGGAGGTGTCCCAAGGTACCCCAGCTGCGGCCACCAGGCCTGGAGTGTTCTTTAAGAGAACCCCAGCTTGGGAGGCTAGGCTGCCCCGATGTGTCATCCAGAGGGAGGGATCCCCTTATGTCAGGAGAACCCGGAGCATCATTAATCAGAGCTTCGGTGGTTCGGGGGACTGACCAGTCACAGGGTCTAGATCTTGGACTGGGGTTCCAGGTTCAGGAGTTGCCTGGCCTGGAGGGTGGGGTTCCTGTAAAGCAGGTCCCTACCAAATTGACTCCCAGGGGTACCACTTCCAGTGGGAGGGTGCGGAACTCTGGGAGGGGGTGCAGAGGGAGGAAGGTCTCTTCTCTGTCACCAGCTCAGCCACAGGGCGCAGATCCCGGGTTGGGTGGCCAGGGACAGGAGTTGCCTGCCCTGGTGGGAGGGACATCTGTAATCAGAGTCCCCCCGGAAGTGACTCCCAGGGGTACTTCTCCGGGTAGGAGGGTGCAGAATTCTGGGAGGGGGTGCAGGGAGAGGGAGGACTCGCCCCTGTCACCGGTTCAGCCTGTGAGTTTCGACTCCAGGTTGGGGAGAGAGTTGTGTGAGGGTGTCCCCAGGCGTAGGAGATGGAGGAACCCAAGGAGGAGAAGTAGGGGGAGGGGAGCCTCGCCCCTAAGGGCTGGTCATTCTGAGGGTGTAGACCCCAGGTGGGTGGACCAGTGGAAATTTGGAGAGAAGAGAGTGGTTCCAGAATATCACAAGCCTGAGGCTAGAGCCTCCCACTCTAGGAAAGAGAGACATCCCACTAGGGAACACCAGTGGGGTGGTTCTGTTGGTGAAGGGAGGGTTGCGAAGGAGAACCATTGGGTTCCAGAGTGGAGAAGAGACTGCAGGTGCTCCTGTAGTTGCAGGCCTGCGTCCACCTTTTTCCGCCCCAAGCAGGGAAGCCCATCAAGGCATTGATGTGTCTACCCTGGCTTTTGGCTGGGGGGGAGTCGTGTTGGACTTGGCCTTTTTTCCCCCAAAATTTTTCGCTTTTGACCCCCTTATCTGGATTGTCTCCCCCATGGGATTAAACCTGTATAGGCCATGAGTGGTGTGAGACCCCTTTTGAAAAATGTAATTACCTGACATAATGTGAGCACTTGTAAAATCCCCCATTTTAAAACTGCACCCCCATTTTAAAACTGCACCTGACTGAAATGTATTGCTTTTAAAATGGATGCCATGGCCATGGGTTTTGCCACTGGACTGACATAGGTCAGCGGTCTAGTTAATATTACCCAGCTACCCCTAGCTTTTGGAGGGAAAGCCTGGCACCCAGGGTGCTCACCCCCTCCCCTAGAACCAGTTTAGGCTAGATGTGCCAACATTCTAGAAGGTCCTGGCACTGCCTGGGAGGAGGGTATAAATAGGGGGAAGTGTCACCAGAGAGTCAGTCAGCGCTGGGACAAGGAAGGGAGGGGGACCTGCTGTGAGGTGCGTCCGCCACATGGGCCTGTGAGCTGGGCCCTGCACCCCTATAAACCCCCCCGCTGCTGTCCCCATGGGCCCCTGACAAGGGAGGGCCCCTACCCAGGTCCCTGACACTGTGGGAACCGGGAGTTGCGCCAGCGCTGCGATGAAGAAGCGCCCAGGAGGTGAGAAATAGGATTGTCCACTCCCCCTGCTGAAGCTGTGACCCTGTGGAAGTACTGGGTCGTGAAGAGTAGGCTCCTAGGAACTGTCACCCCCCTTGTAGGCACTGCCTGTCAAGCGCTATAATTGAGAAGCGCTAGGAATTCGAACTGTGCCCTGTATAGCGCTGTGTGGTGGAGCGCTGAAGAGCAGTGCGCTGTAAATAGCGCCATCTGCTGAGGAGAATCGCGCTGTGTGGGCTGAGGAAACTGTGAGGAGAAACAGCGCTGAGGAGCCTACCCTCGTGTCAGCGCGCTGTCTGCCTTATTATTAATTAATTACAAGGGAGCCTAACCCTTATCGCCGCTGGGATTCACCGCCGCGGTCCGGCGTGTGTGGGACCCCCCCCCACTGCTGAGGGCCTCGTTGCGGCGGCCCCCGGTGCCAGGAGAGGGCCGCCGAAGTGGAGTGAGGGCCGCGCTGGGCCCTGAAGCCGCCGTCTACCTCGTCACGTGACGGGGGCCTGACCGCGTCATCGGCCCGCCCCGTCACGCACTGATTGGCCTGCGCGGCCGTGAGCCCTGAAGGCCGCGCAGGGATTGGTTATCGGCCGAGAAGGCCGGGAGAAGGGAAATCGAAGCCCCGGGTCCCCGTGAGGTAGGAGGGGGACCCGGGTGAAGCTCCGTTGCGGGGCCCCCGTGAGGTAGGAGGGGGCCCCGAGAGAAGCGACCGTCGCGGGAGGCCACCCCGCTGGTCTGTGCCCCACGCGAGGGGCCGGTGGGGAAGGCGGGGCCGGGGCACGCTGTCGGTGCCGGCCCGCCAGAGCGAGGAGAGCGTCGCCAAGCCCTAGGTCCCCGTGAGGCAAGGGGACCCAGGTGAAGTGTTGGTGCGGGGCCCCCGTGCCGAGGAGGGAGCCCCGAATTGGAGCGACCGAAGCGGGAGGCCACCCCGCCGGTCTGTGGTCCTCAGTGAGGGGCCGGGGCACATTGTCGGTGCCAGCCCCGCCCCCTTCAACGAAGCTGTCTGCCGGAGCCTTGAAACGTGGGAGGAAAGCCAGGCAGGCTTCCCCCACGGGTGCCCAGACACCGTGTTGAAGCCCCAGGCCCCTCTGAGAGAAGGAGGCCCGGGTGAGGAGAGAGTGGCCGTCCAGAGGCCGTTTTGAAACCCCTGGGCCCCGGGTGACGCCGCGGAAAGGGGGGCCTCGAGGCATATTGTCGGTGCCTGGTCCCCCCCCTGCAGAGGAGACCCCAAGGACGCCCCGCAGAACCTATTGAGCCTGGTGAGTGGGGCTTGGATTAAACTGTGTGGAGGTCGGGGCACAGGGTCGGTGCTCGCCCCTGGAAACTGTACTGATCTTCATTGGCCCTATTGATCTCCTTTTTAAGCCACTAGACTGGGCTGGGACATTACTGAAACCTCCCCGGGATTGGTAGAGGGACAAGTTAACCCCTAGCTAGGTGTCAGGCCCTGCAGAGTGAAGGGCTGGGTAACTCAGCCTGGTTGTTAATGGCTTGTTGACCCCTGTGCCCTGCAATGGTTATTTGCCATGTTCATTTCTGATCAGGATGCTGGTTGCCTAGGGTAACGCAGCGTTTCATGTTACCTGTCCAGGTGTGATGCGCCACTGCGCCTAGTGTTATGGACTACTGATTACCCTGCTAAGGTGGTTATGCAAATGTTATGCCTACACTAAGGTTATTGAGGCCTAGGTATACTGTGGTTTTACACCTGATGGGTGATCGTATGCTTTTGCGCCCTGTTAGTGCCGTGGTGCCCCTATGCTAGCCTGAAGAGTTATTCCAGGCCCCTGTTATGCCCCTGGTTAATAAGCCTGCCGTACTGATTTCTTACAGGTGCTCCTGACTAGTATGTGCTGTAATGCTTTGTTGTTGTTTTTCCCTTACAGGGGTGGGGTTGGCGTTGTCACGCATGAGGTGTAGTCATGCTAATATGCAACTTACAATTTCAGCCAACCTCTCAAGGATGAAGGCCTGAGTAGGCCCTGCCTGATGTGTAATTCCCTAGGTGGAGGGGGGAAGAAACCTGATGTTTTATTACAGGTACTCCTGTCTAATATTAAAGGTTCTGTGATGTTCTGTTTTCCCTTACAGAGGTGGGGTTTGGCGTAATAACGCATAAAGTGTATTAATGCATAATATTAGAGTTTGCAATTACAGCCTACCCCTAAGGATGAGACCCTGAGTTGGCCCCGCCAGATTGGCCCCAGGTCTAATGTTCATTTAACCAACCATTTTTTTATTACAGCATGGACTTTGGACTCAACCCTTTTTGTCCCATGTAAATAATTCCCCAGGATGTACTTGGCTCTGGCGCCAGTTGGCGCCTTGTTGTGATTACCAGTGTATTTTTCCTTTTTGCCTTGCAGGTTGGAGATACTAAACTGCTTAATTTTCCAACTCAAATTGGTGTCCTGCCTCTTTTGTAGTGTGCTTGGTGTGTTGACTGAGGGTACTGCGGGAATGCTTCACATGTCCTCGAAGTTTGGCCTGCCCGCTTGATGCCATGCTACCCCCTTTGGGATTTGGGTAACCCCCATTTCCGACACACGCGATCTTGTAATCCGAGTCATCCCATGAAGATGCGGATTCACGTACCTAACCTCTAATGAGGGAGAAAAGGTACCAATAGCATACAAATCACATTTGTACACAAAGGCTGAAATAAAATTCAGTTCAACGGAGAAAATTCTAACTGCGTTTCAGACTGCTGTAGCAAAAGAAAGGCCCCTAGCACAAGGCAAACGAATAATAATCGTAACACCTATACCGGCTTTAGAAGCGGTAACTAAAGCAAGCATTCCTAATGCTAAAGCTTTGCATCCGAGATGGATCCAGTGGGTTAATTCTCTTGCTGCAACAGACGTAGTTTACGAATTTGATCCTAATTTAAAGACACAAGAATTTTTACAATATGAATATGAATGTCCTCTGCCAATTGAAATCCTGCCTCTCGAAGAATACGGAAGTATTATATATACTGACGGATCAGCACAACCCGCAGTTGGGGGTAAGCAAGCTTACAGTGCTGCGTGCGCGATTGTTAAAGGTCGTTGGCACAAAGGAAAATTTAGACCTATGGTCACTAAAACACAATCTCTAGGAGATTGCTCAGCTCAACGAGCTGAATTAATTGCATGTAAGATGGCGCTAGAAAATACTGATCGCGAATTCCCCACACTAATAGTGTGCGATTCTTATTATTGCGTACAATCTTATAATGAATACTTGCAGGATTGGGTGGAAAATGGTTTCAAAGATGCAAAAGGTGGCACAATAAAGCATAAAATGCTTTGGGAACAGGTAGTTCTTTTACAGAAAGAACTACAAAAGACTCACGTGATACATACACTGAGTCATCAACGTGATGGCGTTCACGTTGCAGGGAATTCATTGGCTGATGAAGCCGCGAAGGCAGCTGTGCAAATGGCTTCCGTAGCTGCGATAACTCGGTCACATACAAAAATAGACAGCGATATTCTACAAGCTGTCAGTGCGTCAGTAAAAAATGATAAGAAAACACTCCCAAAAGGCTTTCCAGAAAAGTACTTATATTCAACAGATACGAATAATGATCCTTTTGCTCGAATCCCTGGAGTGGGGGATAGGGTAATTCCAAACATGGAACACAGGTTAGGACTAATCAAAGCGGCACACGAAGGGCTTGCCTCTGCACACGCTGGCGTTTCCGCAACAATATCACTACTAAAAAAGAGATATTGGTGGCCTCGCTTTAGAATACAAACTAAAAAGTATGTATTAGAATGCGATATATGCCAAAGGATAAAAGTAAAAACAGTAAAACGACCAGCGCAGACACCCCTTCTCATCTCGGATAAACCATTTGCATGTGTTTACCTGGACCACTGTGGTCCCCTACAAAGGGATGGCAACTATAGATATATCATGGTAGCAGTGGATTCCTGTACGAGGTTCATATGGATGTGGCCCCAGCGCTCGGCTGACGCTAGAACGGTTATAAAAGATCTGCGAGTCTTTATCGGCACATACGCAATTACCACGTTCCATTCTGACCAGGGTCCTGCTTTTAGCTCTCGAGCTTATAAGGAGGCCATGGCCAGCATGGGAATTGGGTTGCGGTATTCTTGTCCGTCGCACCCCGAAGGGAATAGTGTGGTAGAAAGAAAAAACCGAGACATAAAGCGATCTATAACAGCGAAGGTATTAGGTTCAGGCGCTGGGTGGGTCAAACATTTAATAAGTGTCCAGACCAGTCTTAACAATTTGCCAAGAAAATCTCTAAAAGGTTTCAGCCCATACGAACTATTGTTCGGAATTAGAATGACAATTCAGGACTTAGATAGTCAGGTATCAGTG
The DNA here is from genome assembly GCF_964263255.1 of Lissotriton vulgaris. NCBI lineage: Eukaryota > Metazoa > Chordata > Amphibia > Caudata > Salamandridae > Lissotriton > Lissotriton vulgaris. The sequence continues at coordinate 818,878,393 of NC_141697.1, read as the reverse complement.
GTACAAGATAAGAAAACAGACTTTGACATCAAAGATCGTTTGGCTGTTTTACAGGAACTGAATGAAACAAGAAAATCCTTAAGCAACATAAAGTTAAAGCAACAGCCAGATACCACTGACGAGGCACCACAAGCAACAGCCCCAGCAAGGCCTGTCTGGATTCCAAAGATTGGGGATCTAGTCAGAGAAAAAATCGCGGTGAAGAAGGAATTTGGGCCTTCTTACAGAAAAGCAGTATCTGTCTTGGCAGTCACCGGAACAAGATCAGTTGTACTACCGCCCCTTGCTGGTAAAAAGGAGAACAGAGTCGCGTCTATCGACCTGGTAAAACCACAACCATGTGGCCTATAATCAACAGTAGGCCCAGTGGACTCCCAAGAAACAACAGAATACCCAAACTTGCAACAATCCAAGAGGTTCAAACTGAAAGACTAATCACATTCGATCAGCCTGCAGTGCACAGAGAAGGACTATGCAATAATGCCATGGAACTCGCGCCTCTTGAGACACAGATTGAAACAGTTCGTCAAGAAACACCAGTCTACAATAATGTGGCATCAGAAAGTGCTACCGAGAGACAGATTGAAAGAACAATCCCAACAATTCACAGAACTGCCTCTGGTTATTTCATCAACTTCGACAACTTCTCTGAAGATCAAAACGACCCCGAAGTGATGCCAGAAACAAAAAAGTATTCTAAAGAAAATACAACAGGACTCCTTCAACAAATCAAAGAATTATATCTGGATTCACCGTTGATTGAGCATTGGATTATTTCAGGGGTATTCATACTCCTACTATGCCTACTTTTAATTTTAGGAAAGTTTATTATAATTGAAAGGACACAGCAAGTCAGAACATCAACCTAGTCCTGAAACCACACAGATCATCCCACGTGAAGAAAAGAGAACTGTCAACAGTAAATGTCACAGCAATTCCAATACCTGGTGGGGTAGTATGGGAGAAAACTGACTATGAGATCTATGGTCCGGTCGAGATCCTGAAGTATCCTCATCAACTGAAGGTTTCTTTAAGTGACTTTGTAAAACCTAGCACATTCTCTGATGATTGGGACTTTAACAGTATTAATGACATGTCTGATTTAGAACAATTGCGTAAAAATCACATTAGTCACCACCTGTGACTGTCCCTAGACCAACTAGCCTCTCTAGGGCTAGGACGCCCTGTGTCCCAATGTCAGGGCCCTAAACGGAGCAGCTGCCCACTAAGTGCTGGGCAGCTGTGAAGACAATGATGGGGCCAACGCTGGAGCCTTCCTGGCGCTGAACCAACTGACTGGGCCCTCAGGAGCCTCGCTGGGCTCTAAATAAATGGAATGCCCCTGAGCCTCTCCGGGCTCCTCAACACTGGGGCTCCTTGAGCCTCTCGGGGTTCTTTACAAACAATTGCCGCCTTGTGGGAGCCCCTCAGGGCTCAAGAATAATGAGGTGCCACCTGAGCCTTTCAGGTTTGAAAGAAAAATGCGGCGTCGTTGGAGCCTCTCTTAGGTTCGAATTAGCAATGCCAGGTGAGCCTCGTTGGCTCTAATTCTAGAAAAATGCCCTTGGAGCCCTCTCAGGGCTCTAAAACCATAATGCCCCCTGGGGGCTGCCACTGAACGATGTAGCGGCCCTCTGCCATCCGGGGCTGCTCTTGAAACACTGCTGAGCCCCCCCAGATCCCCACACTCACTGGGCTGCTGTGGCGGGGGCTTTTCTGGGGCGGCTCCCTCCACTGGCTGCGGGGCCTCGCGGTTCTCGCGACTGGACTCTTCCGGGGCTCTTCCTCGCTCCTGGGAGCCCGGGGGGGGGACGACGACGCTGGCTCCTGCGGTGCTTCCTGCCTTCCCGGCAGGCGGCCGGGGCTCTCCCTCGTGAGAGCCTTGCCGACCCGACGCGGCATGTTCCTTCCTCTCGGGCTGCGGGGGCAGGACTTCCGGCCCTTCGTCCTGGGCCACGCTGCGTTTGGCTGATCAGCCAGCTGCTTCCGGGTCGCCGTGGGCAGAGCGGCGGCCTGAGGGAATGCTATCCTTGTTGGGGTTAATCCGGGGTAGGCTCCCGGTCGATGGAGCATAAAAACGAGGTGAGCACCCGTATTGTTGGGAGTAAACAATAAATCGAGGTGGGCACTCAATATAATCAGTAATCCTGGGCAAATGCCGGGTGGGCACTGGCTTGGACAATTAAAGCGCCCCCAAGCGCTATGGCAGAGTCAAGCACTCCCAAGCGCTAGGGGTGTTGCGTGCTTATCTAGGACCCTGATCGATACTGTGACCTTATGCCCCTATTCGGCTATAAATCCATTTATTCCCTATATTGGCATAACCGTTCGAGTGCAATATTCAGAAACTCATCTCTGGCCTCACACGAACAGAGCCACATTCCAGAATAGCTTTCTCTGCCACTTCCTTTGCAACCAATTAGTGCAATGACAGAGCAGAAGTCACTATGAGATTCCTAGATTAACACTCTGAGTTCTTCAACAAGATAAAAACTCAGCAAACCTGGAAATCCCTGCTTGCTGTGTTTTGATTAGTAATAGAACTCTATTGAGCACTGATAGACGATCACCTCCTAGTGACATCTTATTGACGTCTTATGTCCAGCAAACTTATGTCAAACAAGGCACCTTTCAGGTATAAATACTACCAACGTGGCCTTAAGCAAGTCCCCTGTTGCCCGTTGCCTGAAGCTGCTGTTATGCTGAAGATATCATAGCTGCTATCGCTGCTAACAAGCGAGCGATGGTGTGGTGAACTTAGGAGCTGAACAGCCGTCCCCTGCAAGAGCCCAGCAGATGCAAGCTGCCCACGGACGCTGTCCCACCCTCCTTCTCCTCCTCGACGCGCTGAGAAGAGACGCTGCCTTTCTCCTGCAGAGAAATCCAGCTCCGGCATTTCTAGTCTACCCTGCGGGTGACTGGGATATCGAGCCCTGAGGGAGATACCAGACCTCCATCATTCTATTCCAGAGGTATGGTGTTGACTAAACCCTTGAGAGAGAATTCTTGAAGCAAACCTTGGCAAAACCAACTTAACTTAAAGCTACTTACTTACCCCCCTCCCAAGTATTAGGCTTAGGTCAGGTACACTGGGGTAGGCGTAGTTAAAAGCACCAGTTGAGTATTTTAGCTTAATGTATATATGAATGTATATATGTTTTATTCCTTTTAAACCATTGTATGGCTAAGAAACCATATCAATGCTTTTACAGTATTATTTCGCAATACTTATCTTACTGTACGTACTTTATATCATAAGAAGTCTTGCAATTGTGGCAATTCATTTCTCTTGTACGAGAAGAAAGACTGTTCAATAAATGTTAACCCTTTATTGACAAACGCCCGTCTCTCTATTCTCTACATATTGTGAAAGTAAACTGCACCAACCTGACTGAGTAAAATAACTGTCTATTGTTTCACACGACCCTAGAGATTGACTCTTGATCTGAGGAGCAAAGTTGTCATGTTGCACGGTTGTTGGAAAACTGAATCCCTTCTTGTCTGTGCCAGGGAAGCTGATCACTTCCTATTTCAGTCAAGAAAGTTTCCAGTGACCTCTGAGCTAGTTGGTAACAAACCCAATTAAGTTTAGCATAGTCAGTAGAGGCCTGGAAGATCCGCACTTCTACGTCGATACTACTGTTTATGTTATTCCAATGCGCAGGGCCTATTGGGAAAATAGGAACTACGCTACATGGCGCCCAACGTTTGGTAAGGCGATAAACTAACGCAAGACGTTAGAGTAACTCAGTCGTGCATATTTCACACAGACCCCTTTCTCCCGTAAATACTCCAATAGACGTCTGGAGTGGGTGAAAGGTTAAAATCCGCCCGAACTCAGTAGGAAGAGATTCCTATGTAAAGCTCTGGTTTATTCAACGTTGAAGGATACAGTGTTCCAAAATATTGTGCACCTAATCTTTGTCTCCTTGGAGACCTACTCTGCAAAATCTGCATTTATAAAATGTCAGACTTAGAAAACGGAATCACTGGGGGCGCAGCAGATGCGACTCAGCAGGGTCCCGAAGACACAGACCCGGATGCAATTATCATCCCGGTCCACTTAAGAAAATCTATAACTTTAAAACTTATAGAAAACGGACTGACACCACAAGGTGGTACAGTAATCTTCGTGATAGAGGTACACGAATATCGGCAGACAGAGGTATTCTATTCATGGATAAACTTTCCAGCGGCAAACGCTAGAACAAAAGAGTTTCACTATTACAAAATAGAGAAACCTCCGGAAGGGTACGCTCCTTTCGAGGAGACTGAAATCCGACTAAAATCCCAAGAGCACCTGCTCTGGTTTAATGGCGCCCTAAAACATAATGATCATATTACCAGGCTCGGTCCACTAGGTAGACCAGGAGCAACGTGGCCGGTTCTAGCCAGCTACACACCACATCCGGACATTGCAAAAATGTCAAAAGAAGAGCTGTTAGTACAGCTAAAAACATTAATAAAAATACATAGGCAATTAGTCCAATATGTAATGCGGACTGCAACAGTCCAACCAGCTGTTAATGTACCACAGCTGACCCCTCATCAGGGGAACACTAATAAAATCACACCACAGAACATACAGTCATGTCTTGGTAGAACACCCGTAAAAAGGGAACAAATTCCTTTCTGGTTAGCACAGAAAATCACTCAAATAGAGGCAGTATTTCCTGATACTACCCCTATAGAGAAACACAGAATCTTGACCATCTGCCTTCCTATGGGAATCGCACCACACGTGGAGGACTGCGACACTTGGGGTACAGTCTTTGCTTCCATTTACACAAAAACACACGGTGGTCCGTCTATGGCGGTAATACCAGAAGTGCTAAAACAGTTTCAAAATGAATACGGTCCAGAGCCAGCTTTAAATCTTGGTATGAAATTACTGAAAGACTTTAAGCAGGTCTCGGCTATATTATTAGCCAACATAAAGGGAGAAGCAGCATCTGTGGCGATCCGCCAGAAGTTGAAGGAAACAGATATAACAGATCAGCCAATTGAGCTTGCCAAAATCATGGAGAAATGCTATGAAGAATTAGGTAGAGACAGCTTGGGTGGAAAACCAGTAAAGCCCCAACTGCTCGAAAATCCTGAAAAATTATTTATTAAAAATAATTCAAACACTCCTAAAAAGAGCTGGGATGGAAATAAACAATCCACTCCCAAGGAAAAAGTTTTCCAATCCAGAGGAAGGTCTCCTCGACGGAGGGAAAGAACTCCGACTCAAGAACACCAGTCTCCCCAGAGGGAGCCCTCTGAGAAAAGATATAACCTTAGAAATAGGGATAATTTGAAAAAACCTGATAGATATCAAAGTATTGATACACGTCCCTCTCGATCTTTTTCGCAGAAATCGGAAAGAAGAGGACGGTCAGACCCAGGAGAGCACACCAAGTCCAAAGACAAGGAACTTGCTCCAGAGTAAAAAATCTCAATTTCCAAAAAAGAAGGTAGCCAGTATTAGAGTAATCAACCATGCCGAGAATACTGAGGACACAGTTGAAAAACGGGGAGTGGGCATTGACAATGTTGGACAGTGCAGCAGAAATCAGTATTGCCCGCAAGATCTTGATGAGTCATCTGGAGACAGTGGACACGAATGAATACATTCAGGTCGAAACTGCCGACACCAGACTTAGCGAGCCCCATAAAATATACGAAATAACATTGCGTATAGAGGGTGATAAGACTAGGAAAATAAAGGGTCTATTTTGGGATAAACTCTCAAAAGGCTAAGATATCCTGTTAGCTGAAAAAGATTGGCCCCCAGAGTTTGTCAGGGAGTGCCCTTGTGGCGAAGAAGTGATTATGCCTGCCTTCTCTAATCACATTCCGATTCACAAAAAATATACATATGCAAGGAAATGGGCAGTAGCCCAAGCACCGGCATTATATAAAAATCATGTAGGATGGGATGAGGACTCTCCTCCTCACAAAATACAGTTAAAAAGTGAACCAACTGCCCAACGGCAGTATCCCATTAAGCAAGAAGCTAAAAAACAGGTCAGGGAGATCTTAGATCAACTTGAATACCAGGGGGTGATTGAAACATGCACCTCTCAAATGAACAATCCTTTGTTTCCTGTCTCCAAACCAGACAATTCATGTCGTCTAGTTTTGGACTACAGACACCTTAATGCATGTTGTAAAACATTTGCAGTACACAACTCCCATAGTGCAGCCCTAATGAATAACATAGTTAGGAAAAAATATAAAACAACATTAGACATATCTAATGGTTTCTTTTGTCAAAACATTGCACCAGAAAGCAGATATTTGACCGCTTTCTCAGCATTTGGATCGCAGAAAAATTCTGTCGACTCCCACAGGGGTTCAAGAACAGCCCAGGACTATTCTCAGCTAGGGTAACAGAGTTACTACAAATGTATGATGATGAGGCATTATCTTACGTAGATGATATTTATCTCACAGACGACGACTTGGATACTCACTTGAAAAGAGTGAACACCATTATACTTGGGTTCACGGCAGAGGGTTACAAATTCAACTTTAAAAAGTCTCGAATTGCCCATCTGACAGTACTATTCTTAGGATACGAATTATCAAGTGAAGGAAAAAGCCTAGCGGACAACTTCTTAGAGAAGTGCGCTGTACTCCAAGCTCCAAAAACGCTGAAGAATTTACAATCCGTACTAGGTTTTCTGAATTTCGGAAGAACTTACATTCTGAATTACGCGGAGAGGGTTAAACCTCTCTACGAACTAATTAAACCAGATTTTAAACAAATCAATTGGACTCAAAAACACACAGAAATTTTGAGATCACTGCAAACAGACATGTTAGCTAAAACTAAATTAGATACACGTGACAATACACGCGATTTTGTAATCCGAGTCATCCCATGAAGATGCGGATTCACGTACCTAACCTCTAATGAGGGAGAAAAGGTACCAATAGCATACAAATCACATTTGTACACAAAGGCTGAAATAAAATTCAGTTCAACGGAGAAAATTCTAACTGCGGTTCAGACTGCTGTAGCAAAAGAAAGGCCCCTAGCACAAGGCAAACGAATAATAATTGTAACACCTATACCGGCTTTAGAAGCGGTAACTAAAGCAAGCATTCCTAATGCTAAAGCTTTGCATCCGAGATGGATCCAGTGGGTTAATTCTCTTGCTGCAACAGACGTAGTTTACGAATTTGATCCTAATTTAAAGACACAAGAATTTTTACAATATGAATATGAATGTCCTCTGCCAATTGAAATCCTGCCTCTCGAAGAATTCGGAAGTATTATATATACTGACGGATCAGCACAACCCGCAGTTGGGGGTAAGCAAGCTTACAGTGCTGCGTGCGCGATTGTTAAAGGTCGTTGGCACTAAAGAAAATTTAGACCTATGGTCACTAAAACACAATCTCTAGGAGATTGCTCAGCTCAACGAGCTGAATTAATTGCATGTAAGATGGCGCTAGAAAATACTGATCGCGAATTCCCCACACTAATAGTGTGCGATTCTTATTATTGCGTACAATCTTATAATGAATACTTGCAGAATTGGGTGGAAAATGGTTTCAAAGATGCAAAAGGTGGCACAATAAAGCATAAAATGCTTTGGGAACAGGTAGTTCTTTTACAGAAAGAACTACAAAAGACTCACGTGATACATACACTGAGTCATCAACGTGATGGCGTTCACGTTGCAGGGAATTCATTGGCTGATGAAGCCGCGAAGGCAGCTGTGCAAATGGCTTCCGTAGCTGCGATAACTCGGTCACATACAAAAATAGACAGCGATATTCTACAAGCTGTCAGTGCGTCAGTAAAAAATGATAAGAAAACACTCCCAAAAGGCTTTCCAGAAAAGTACTTATATTCAATAGATACGAATAATGATCCTTTTGCTCGAATCCCTGGAGTGGGGGATAGGGTAATTCCAAACATGGAACACAGGTTAGGACTAATCAAAGCGGCACACGAAGGGCTTGCCTCTGCACACGCTGGCGTTTCCGCAACAATATCACTACTAAAAAAGAGATATTGGTGGCCTCGCTTTAGAATACAAACTAAAAAGTATGTATTAGAATGCGATATATGCCAAAGGATAAAAGTATCAACAGTAAAACGACCAGCGCAGACACCCCTTCTCATCTCGGATAAACCATTTGCATGTGTTTACCTGGACCACTGTGGTCCCCTACAAAGGGATGGCAACTATAGATATATCATGGTAGCAGTGGATTCCTGTACGAGGTTCATATGGATGTGGCCCCAGCGCTCGGCTGACGCTATAACGGTTATAAAAGATCTGCGAGTCTTTATCGGCACATACGCAATTACCACGTTCCATTCTGACCAGGGTCCTGCTTTTAGCTCTCGAGCTTATAAGGAGGCCATGGCCAGCATGGGAATTGGGTTGCGGTATTCTTGTCCGTCGCACCCCGAAGGGAATAGTGTGGTAGAAAGAAAAAAACGAGACATAAAGCGATCTATAACAGCGAAGGTATTAGGTTCAGGCGCTGGGTGGGTCAAACATTTAATAAGTGTCCAGACCAGTCTTAACAATTTGCCAAGAAAATCTCTAAAAGGTTTCAGCCCACACGAACTATTGTTCGGAATTAGAATGACAATTCAGGACTTAGATAGTCAGGTATCAGTGGTACAAGATAAGAAAACAGACTTTGACATCAAAGATCGTTTGGCTGTTTTACAGGAACTGAATGAAACAAGAAAATCCTTAAGCAACATAAAGTTAAAGCAACAGCCAGATACCACTGACGAGGCACCACAAGCAACAGCCCCAGCAAGGCCTGTCTGGATTCCAAAGATTGGGGATCTAGTCAGAGAAAAAATCGCGGTGAAGAAGGAATTTGGGCCTTCTTACAGAAAAGCAGTATCTGTCTTGGCAGTCACCGGAACAAGATCAGTTGTACTACCGCCCCTTGCTGGTAAAAAGGAGAACAGAGTCGTGTCTATCGACCTGGTAAAACCACAACCATGTGGCCTATAATCAACAGTAGGCCCAGTGGACTCCCAAGAAACAACAGAATACCCAAACTTGCAACAATCCAAGAGGTTCAAACTGAAAGACTAATCACATTCGATCAGCCTGCAGTGCACAGAGAAGGACTATGCAATAATGCCATGGAACTCGTGCCTCTTGAGACACAGATTGAAACAGTTCGTCAAGAAACACCAGTCTACAATAATGTGGCATCAGAAAGTGCTACCGAGAGACAGATTGAAAGAACAATCCCAACAATTCACAGAACTGCCTCTGGTTATTTCATCAACTTCGACAACTTCTCTGAAGATCAAAACGACCCCGAAGTGATGCCAGAAACAAAAAAGTATTCTAAAGAAAATACAACAGGACTCCTTCAACAAATCAAAGAATTATATCTGGATTCACCGTTGATTGAGCATTGGATTATTTCAGGGGTATTCATACTCCTACTATGCCTACTTTTAATTTTAATTTTAGGAAAGTTTATTATAATTGAAAGGACACAGCAAGTCAGAACATCAACCTAGTCCTGAAACCACGCAGATCATCCCACGTGAAGAAAAGAGAACTGTCAACAGTAAATGTCACAGCAATTCCAATACCTGGTGGGGTAGTATGGGAGAAAACTGACTATGAGATCTATGGTCCGGTCGAGATCCTGAAGTATCCTCATCAACTGAAGGTTTCTTTAAGTGACTTTGTAAAACCTAGCACATTCTCTGATGATTGGGACTTTAACAGTATTAATGACATGATGTCTGATTTAGTAATGTCAGCTAGATTCACAGAACATGATTATTTACAAGGTTCATCTAGTTATGAGCAGACATTCTGCTACACACATTATGGCGATCATTATTTGCATAAATCTGCACAGTCTAGAAATGTTTTTAAGTATAATCAATGGGAACATTGTTCTACACCACCTAAAAGCAGTTCTAAAGCATTTTTTGAGAAATTCAAATACTTTTCAGGGTTTAACACCAGTGATGCAGAAACGTTTTATTACAAACTGTTAGATAAAACAGGAATGAAAACAATGCTGACAAACACTAAATTAATATATTCAGAAGCATTTTATGAAAAAATGATGACATTTGGTTTTGATTATTGGAAAAATAACATTGAAACAAAAACCATTTGGGGTACAAAAGATTGGTAGGTACAAGGTCTTGAAGCACTATTCAGAACCTGCATGATACCAGAACAAATGATGTTTTTAAATGACACAATACACCAAACATCCTGTCTTGGCCTAGCTAAGATCAAAGACCTTAACAAACCGTCTATTCCGAAGCCAATACCTGATAATGCAACTACAGATATTGAGATAGACGTATCTAAAATTTTACATTTTAACAGAACACATCCTGATTGGAAAAAGTGGTTAATCTGGCCTACTGACACAAACAACTGTCAAGATAGATTCCAGAACAAAACACAGGGGTTAAAAATGACCAGACAAGACCCTAGATACTCCCAGAGACAACATCCAGGGATAGTAACAACATACAGTGTAGGGAAACTCTGCCTCGAATGGCTAGGAACATCCACACTGGCTGAAATTAAGCAACACTTGTCTTTACTAAAAGATGGTGCTGATTTGCGCGAGTTCATTCTTGGACCATGCAAACAGCGTCAAAAGCGTTTCATAGCGGCCAGCATCTATGCTGCGTACAACGAGGCTTGTAAAGTCACACAAATTGAAACAGCTGAAAAAATACGAGAAATTACCATACACACATTCATGCTACAGTGACAGCGACAAAAATGTATTTCTTAGTGGTGAAAATTGTAAACATTCACTAAGCGGTATGCTTTTGTGCCAGGGTATTAATTTACACGGAGCCTGTGAAGGTAATTCTAACAACCTTTCATGCCACCAGCTTGTCACACCTGCAACTCAGATAGAGCCCTTCTTTATGCAACTTGCGAATGGGAGTTACATTCTTAGAACGGATCACAGATGTTGTGGCCTTGTTCCAGGGAAAAGTTATCTAGTAAGCGTAACATCCATGGTCAAATGCTGTATGCAAGCATTGTTCCCGAGTGGGCCTGTAGACACAGAGACTCCCATCTGGCCTCGTCTGAATCTCTATTCTATACGAATTGATACTTTAAGCAAAATGAAGTCTGTGCTTTTGCAGACAACAGTGCCCATAACGTCATCAAAAGAGACGTATGATCTTCTAGTTGCAAGGACAGCTACGGAGGTTCATGACCTTTTATCAACAAATTGCCTCGTGCATTTCGTAGAAATGCTTAGCCAACTCCTTAACATGTCTAGTGCCACAGGCATCCCAGGCATATTTAAGACGATTTTTACGGGACTGCTAACACCATTTCAAGCAATTCTGGGAATCGTTCCAAATTTTGTCCACTCTGTTTTTGGCGGCATACCCCTATTTTTGGGACTTGTAGCAGGGATTTTATTTTTGACCCTCCTGCTTCGTTATGGCAAGCCACAGCTCAGACATGACTCCTATGGGAATGGAAGAGACAATCCTAGCAATCCGCTACCGGGACAGAATAACTAAAGTCCTTGGATTGGCCAGGCTGAGAGATCTAAACATGACCTGGTTCCTTTCATTCAGACCTATGTGGCAGAACTGTATCTTACCGGTACTACGATGTATGCTATGCGGAGATGAGTGCATGTTGGACATCTGTCTTTCACTTCCATCAGCAGTACCAATGGACGTCGATACTTTGCTCAGTCCGATAACGGCTCACGCATTGTGTTGTCCCCAGCGGCTACCAATCCTGATGACGGCATTCGTTGGGACTCCTGTGCTACGACTAGGTGGTAACAGTGGAGCAAGTGACAAAAGCAGCATCACCCAGGTACGACCATCTGTGAGCATTGCTGATCCCGACTATGATGACAGCAATCATTCTCACACTTGCCAAGTTACAGCACTATCGAATTTGGTCGAACTGTCACCTGATTTTGTTGACCAATTTTTTGAGAGCCTGTCTGATATGATGTTCTCACCCGGACAGAAACAATAACTTTGGAGAAGCATTCCGACACACAGCGTTCCCATGAACTCTCAATTCGGCCTTCAGTTTTGAACAACAAAAACTGCTAAAAGCGTTGGAACTCTAATTTCCCCGTTCAAGCAATAATTCTTTTGAATTGAACACTTTTTAATATTCACCCTTTTTGGCACGAAAAATTCTGTGCTTAAAGTAAAAACTATTCTTAGAGAACAGAAGCTTCAACTTCTATTTCTAAACACATCTAGAGACATAATAACTTTACACCAGCCTCTAGCACATTTATTGCAATGCATTTATATGTGATGATTTATCTCGCCCTTCTTCTGTTTCAGAGATATTTCATGTGTAATTCTTTTTGCATAATCGTTCATTGATTTCATATGCTATAATTTTTGAATGATTTCTATGCTTCAAAAACGTACAGTACCTATATTTTCACGTATTACAATATACGCCAATTTCAAATGCATATATGTATTTTGGGGTGGGCAATGTTACACATGCATCTTATTGCTCTAGTTTTAGTAATTTGATGGACATGAATTCGTGGAGTGGGTGTTGCGTGCTTATCTAGGACCCTGATCGATACTGTGACCTTATGCCCCTATTCGGCTATAAATCCATTTATTCCCTATATTGGCATAACCGTTCGAGTGCAATATTCAGAAACTCATCTCTGGCCTCACACGAACAGAGCCACATTCCAGAATAGCTTTCTCTGCCACTTCCCTTGCAACCAATTAGTGCAATGACAGAGCAGAAGTCACTATCTGAGATTTCTAGATTAACACTCTGAGTTCTTCAAGATAAAAACTCAGCAAACCTGGAAATCCCTGCTTGCTGTGTTTTGATTAGTAATAGAACTCTAATGAGCACTGATAGACGATCACTTCCTAGTGACATCTTATTGACGTCTTATGTCCAGCAAACTTACGTCAAACAAGGCACCTTTCAGGTATAAATACTACCAACGTGGCCTTAAGCAAGTCCCCTGTTGCCCGTCGCCTGAAGCTGCTGTTATGCTGAAGATATCATAGCTGCTATCGCTACTGCTATCGCTGCTAACTAGCGAACGATGGTGTGGTGAACTTAGGAGCTGAACAGCCGTCCCCTGCAAGAGCCCAGCAGATGCAAGCTGCCCGCGGACGCTGTCCCCCCTCCTTCTCCTCCTCGACGCGCTGAGAAGAGACGCTGCCTTTCTCCTGCAGAGAAATCCAGCTCTGGCGTTTCTAGTCTACCCTTGCGGGTGACTGGGATTTCGAGCCCTGAGGGAGATACCAGACCTCCATCATTCTATTCCAGAGGTATGGTGTTGACTAAACCCTTGAGAGAGAATTCTTGAAGCAAACCTTGGCAAAACCAACTTAACGTAAAGCTACTTACTTACTCCTCTCCCAAGTATTAGGCTTAGGTCAGGTACACTGGGGTAGGCGTAGTTAGAAGCACCAGTTGAGTATTTTAGCCTAATGTATATATGAATGTATATATGTTTTATTCCTTTTAAACCATTGTATGGCTAAGAAACCATATCAATGCTTTTACAGTATTATTTCGCAATACTTATCTTACTGTACGTACTTTTTATCATAACAAGTCTTGCAATTGTGGCAATTCATTTCTCTTGTACGAGAAGAAAGACTGTTCAATAAATGTTAACCCTTTATTGACAAACGCCCGTCTCTCTATTCTCTACATATTGTGAAAGTAAACTGCACCAACCTGACTGAGTAAAATAACTGTCTATTGTTTCACACGACCCTAGAGATTGACTCTTGATCTGAGGAGCAAAGTTGTCATGTTGCACGGTTGTTGGAAAACTGAATCCCTTCTTGTCTGTGCCAGGGAAGCTGATCACTTCCTATTTCAGTCAAGAAAGTTTCCAGTGACCTCTGAGCTAGTTGGTAACAAACCCAATTAATTTTAGCATAGTCAGTAGAGGCCTGGAAGATCCGCACTTCTACGTCGATACTACTGATTATGTTATTCCAATGCGCAGGGCCTATTGGGAAAATAGGAACTACGCTACGGGGGGGGGGGGGTCAGGAGGATCAAGAGAAAGCGCTCCCCAGCGCTAGTGGATAAATAAAGCGATTCCAGGCGCTTCCAGGCCCACAAGTCCAGAAAAAGTCCTACTAGCAGAGCAAGGCAAGGGGGGGCGGGCAAAGGGTGGTTGCAGGGGCCAGCTCACTGGCCCCTCCAGGCAGGGAGGTGGTCCTAGTGGCGGTCTCTCCTGGCGCCCAGCAGCAGCAGCCCCCCTCAGTAGGATGTTATGTTATCAACATTTATTTTACGCACAGATGCTCCAGCTAAGGAGCGTCCTGGCGCATGGAAAAGGTGGACATAATACAACGCAGAGAAAACAGAAAAGTGAGGGTCAACATGAAGGATTAAAACAGGTAAGTTTTCACGGCCCTACGGAATGCTAAAAGATCCTCTAACAGGCGGATTTCCAAAGGGAGAGAGTTCCAGAGAGCCGCAGCTCTCACACGGAAAGAACGACCGCCCATCCGGCTAAGCCTGAAACGTGGGATAACCGCAAGGGATTGCCCAAGAGATCTGAGGGAGCGAGTCGGGACATAGGGGGATAAGAGATTAATGAGGATCTCAGGTGCCGATCCTTTTAAAATTTTAAAGGCAAGCCTCAGGGCCTTAAAGTGGATTCGGCTTTTCATTGGTAGCCAGTGTAGGGACCGCAGAGTGTTGGACGTGGGACAGGACCTCGGCAGACCCACCACTGCTCTCGCAGCCGCGTTCTGAACGCGCTGCAAGCGAACGATCTCAGATTGGTTAACTCCCAGCAGGAGCGAGCTGGCGTAGTCCAGCCAGGAGATGATTGTCGCTTGGATGACCAACTGTCATCAGGAATAGAACCAATTGTAAGGGGACACAGCCCCTTTTTATACAGTGAAACCCTTTGTCTTTGTGCAGGGTGGGGGAAGAACCAGTCGCAGCTGGTCTGGGAGCACCCTTGATGTGCTCAGCCCCTCACTCTATTCACTGGCAGGGCTTGGGTCATTAGACGCACCACATGGGACAGAGCCAGCATTGTGTGGGGAAAGCCCAGTCCTATTCAGGACCCAGGTGCACTCCTCCCCAGCCATCAGCATGCTAATCTCCACACTCACCACCGGGCAGATCCATCCAGACTCCTGGAGCCAGGCTCACCAGCCTGCTACAGCCAATCACACGCCAGCACATTCACTGCACAGACAGGCACACTCCTAGAAGTGGCACTTCCATATTAGACACAAACAGGCTGCATACATCATAGCGCAGCATTCAATCACACAAGTTCGTACATACCAAACTCGAGCCTGCACACCTCACGCATCTGAAACTACCTGGGACACAGACATTCTCCATGCATTCCTATGGGAGGGCAGGCCAACCTTACTCCACGCACTCAGAGTGCGCACACACTTTCCTCTGGAACACAGTGAAAGTGCGCAGAAACCAAAAATCACTACCACCAATTCACATTCAAAAAGCAAAAAGTTTAGGGGTGAACCTGCCAGAAGGGCCAAGTGCAACACAACCCGCTTCCAGGCAAAACGCAGGGGAAACCAATCACCACCATGATGGACTTCCCTGCTTGGGGCGATAGAACACGGACATGGGCCCGCAACTGCAGGGACACCCTCCTGTTCTACGCCACAGTGAACCCGTGGGGTTCCTTCTAACACCACTGTCTGGACCAACTGGGCTAACCCACTGGTATTTCCCAGCTGTCCGCGGCCAGGACCAGGCCCTGGGCCACCCAGGTGCCACAGGTCCTTGCCTATTCGCAGAGTGGGGGGTAGGAACCCATGGCACATAGTAGCCATTTTTCACACTTCCTGTCTGCAGGACAGGACTAGACTGCCACTGGTTCTCTAGCCTAGGGTCTACAACCTCAGGCGGACCAGGAGTCTCAGGGAAGGCTCTCCTCCCCCTACCTCTTTTCCTAGGGTTCCTCCTCCTCCGGCGAGGGGTACCCCTAGAGCGCTATTCCAACCCAGGGTTTAACCCCTCAGGTTGCACCGGGGTCAGATGTGGGCTCTCCCATCCTCTGCACCCCCTTCCAGAGTTCTGCTCTCTACCAACTGGGGCGGTACCTCTGAAAGAAGAACTGGTCAGGACACTGGTTACAGTTGTCCTTCCCTCCAGGTCCGGCGGATCCTGCACCTGGCCTTCCAACCTCAGGTCTGGAACCTTTGGTGGAATAATTGCCTGGCACTCCAGGACTTCTGAGGACTTACACACCACCCCCCTGAGGCTAACAAAGGACACATATGTTGTGTGACTGTCTGTCTGGCGCAGATCTCCCGTCCCCTGTCCACCTGACAGTGCACAAAGATCCCCCAGAACAGACGTGGTGTTACCATGGTCACTACATGGGAACCTCACCCAACTGGGTAGTCCCTGACCCACTGGTTCTTCCACTGGGGAACTCATCCCCCAATCACTCCTCACGCTGGACTCCTGTACCCTCCCTACCGGAGCGGTACTGCCAGACTCTAGAACCACAGGAGCTCTGTTTACAGACGCTCCAGGTCCTCTACTCACTAGGAGATCTTCCTCAAGTGGAGTAACAGGACAGCCTAGGTCCCCAACCTGGTGTTCCCTACAGAAACCATCCAAATCCTGAGGCAGTGTTTCGTGCGTCTGGGGTCCCTCGGTCTCCCACTCTCTCCTGCTCCACTGAGCCAGGCAGTGAGCCCCTACACCCTCCTTGCTATCCTGGGACCTAGCTGAGCTATACTGAGCCTCTTCCACCACGTTGGGCTGGAAGATACCTGAGCCACTACTTTTGGAATCACTCCCTAATGATTCTAGAGAACCTCTAGCACTTTCCCAGTGGTCTGCTTTCTCTGCCAGCTCATAAGGACAAAAGCATTCAAACCCCAACAGGTGTTGGCGCATCTCTGAACGACAAGTACTGAGCATCTGCTCTTTGAGAACCATATTGATCACTCCACCCCAATCCTGTTTTGGGTTAACCTCTAACCAATCCATCAGTGCATTACTACAATCATCCACAAAATTTCCCCAGAGCCGGTGAGACGGCTTCTTCCTACTGTCCCTGAATTTCAACCTATATTCCTCCTCTGGGGAAACAGGTACCAGACTGTGGGAACTGGGGGTGGGACTTCTTGCTCTGGGCTCTATATAGCTGCCACCACTGGACTCAACCCTCCCTGGGAAGTCCAGAAAACTACAACTGCGCGTGGGGGATAGTCTACCCTCCAGAGCTAACTTCTCTCTGGTGAAGGCCCTCTCAGCCTCCTCTATCCTCTTCTGCGCTAAGACCTTCTCAGTCTCTAACCTTTGTTGCTCAAGGGCCAATGTCCTAAGACTCAACTCATGAGCCCATAACGCAATTTTCTCCTCTAAGGCTAACTTCCTATTCGCCTCTGGGGACAGGGGAAGGGATGAGGCACTGCCTCCTACGCTGGACCCAGCAAGGGACTCCCTACCTATGGGGTCTTCACTCTCTACTGGCGTCCAGGTACTGTCATCTTCTTCCTCCTCTTCTGAATCTTCAGGGCTCACCACAGACCCACCACCCTCATGGTATGAGGCCCAGGCCCTTTCCTCACTGTGCTCAAGATCCCATTGATCCTTTTGCCATCTGACCAGGCAGTCCCTAAGTTCGTAATAGTTTGACTCACCCCTCCCTATGTCTCTCTCTTCACAGAACCTTTCCAGCTCCCACTTACTGTTGGTATCTAGATCTCTGAAATCAAAAGCAGACTCCATTTTGGCGGACGTCCTAGAGAAAAGATTACTCAGGGAACCTAGGGGTCTGAGCTTAACAGTAGCACACAATTCACAAGGTATTCAGCAAGTTCCCTATCCCAGAGATCTCACACTCACTTGTCCAGTGCAACACACCATTCATCCACACGCAACCCCCCCTCGGACTGGTAAGGCAGTTTCTACCACCCCTGATTCGTCAACCTGCCCACACGTGACACAGGTACCAACTCTGGGCGCGGGGAGGGGGAAACATGTACTGGACACAATTACACAATGATACCTTTAGGAGAAGAAATATGGAACTTCAACAAAAAACAATAATCCCCAAAATGTGGTCATCTAAAATGCAGAGTTTTGTATTGCGGCCAGTTGCCACTGCGGTACAAAGCGAACACAAATCCGGGTCCTCACCGCTGCCACCAATGTTAGAAATGGAATCCCTGGCTGGCCAGGGCTCGAGCCAAAGTCAGTCAGAGACCACCATTCCTAAGTCAGGGCAAGGGAGTTACACGCCAAGATAACCCCTGCTCACCCTCTAGGTAACGTGACGCGAGCAGCAAGGCTAAACTTGGAGGCTAGGTAGGTTAAGTGTTTGCGCGCGCACCCAGCAACAACACCCAAGGCCCACCACAAAGGAAACTCCACACAAGGTTGTATATAAAAATAGCCTTTGTATTATACCAAAACACATTAGATAAGAACACACACTTTACAATGCGCCAACAGGCACGGGCAGAATTTACAGGGGATATGTACAAGATAGGGCCACATGGACCACTTTCAGGAATAGGCACTTTTTATAACTAGCACTTAGAACATAGAATATAGATCACTGTAGCAAAAAAAGAAAATAGAGCACACAACCAGTGACTACTGGTAACAGGTAAGTACCACCTTCGCAACCCTAACCATCTTAGGAGAATATTACGCAGGGAACCTGGATCTCACCAGCAACACCTGTACTAGGAGAAAAACAACCACCTAAGTGTCACCATACATTTAGAAGTAGAAGCAAGAACATATTACACATGACGCATCAAAACACATTCAGGGGTGTAGGGAAGGAAAACACATGATGCCTAAAACATTCAGAGGTGTAAGAAAAATTGCGCAAAAATCACATTAGTCACCACCTGTGACTATCCCTAGGCCAACTGGCCTATCTAGGGCTAGGACGCCCTGTGTCCCAATGTCAGGGGCCTAAACGGAGCAGCTGCCCACTAAGTGCTGGGCAGCTGTGAAGACAATGATGGGGCCAACGCTGGAGCCTTCCAGGCTCTGAACCAACTGACTGGGCCCTCAGGAGCCTCGGTGGGCACTAAATAAATGGAATGCCCTTGAGCCTCTCCTGGCTCCTCAACACTGGGGCGCCTTGAGCCTCTCGGAGCTCCTTACAAACAATTGCCGCCTTGTGGGAGCCTCTCAGGGCTCAAGAATAATGAGGTGCCCCCTGAGCCTTTCAGGCTCGAAAGAAAAATGTGACGTCGTTGGAGCCCCTCTTAGGCTCGAATTAGCAATGCCAGGTGAGCCTCGTGGGCTCTGATTCTAGAAAAATGCCCTCAGAGCCCTCTCAGGGCTCTAAAACCAAAATGCCCCCTGGGGGCTGCCACTGAACGATGGAGCGGCCCTCTGCCATCCGGGGCCGCTCTTGAACCACTGCTGAGCCCCCCCAGACACTCACACTCACTGGGCTGCTGTGGCGGGGGCTCCTCTGCAGCGGCTCCCTTCACTGGCTGCGGGGCCTCGCGGTTCTCGCTGCCGGACTTCTCTCTCTCCCCGGGGCTCTTCCTCGCTCCTGGGAGCCCGGGGGGGGGGGGGGGGGGGAAACAACGATGCTGGCTCCTGCGGTGCTTCCTGCTTTCCAGGCAGGCGGCCGGGGCTCTCCCTCGTGAGGGCCTCGCCGACCCGACGCGACAGGTTCCTTCCTCTCGGGCTGCGGAGGCGGGACTTTCGGCCCTTCGTCCTGGGCCGCGCTGCGGTTGGCAGATCAGCCAGCTGCTTTCGGGTCGCCGTGGGCAGAGGGGCGGCCTGAGGGAGTGCTATCCTTGTTGGGGTTAATCCGGGGTAGGCGCCCGGTCGATGGAGCATAAAAACAGGGTGAGCACCCGTATTGTTGGAAGTAAACAATAAATCGAGGTGGGCACTCAATATAATCAGTAATCCTGGGCAAATGCCGGATGGGCACCGCCTTGGACAATTAAAGCGCCCCCAAGCGCTATGGCAGAGTCAAGCGCTCCCAAGCAACAGGGGGGGTCAGGAGGATCAAGAGAAAGCACGCCCCAGCGCTAGTGGATAAATAAAGTGCTTCCAGGCGCTTCAAGGCCCAGAAGTCCAGAAGAAGTCCTCCTAGCAGAGCAAGGCAAGGGGGGGGGCAAAGGCTGGGCCCAGGGGCCAGCTCACTGGTCCCTCCAGGCAGGGAGGTGGTCCTAGTGGCGGTCTCTCCTGGTGCCCAGCAGCAGCAGCCCCCCTCAGTAGGATCAGGAACAGAACCAATTGTAAGGGGACACAGCCCCTTTTTATACAGTGAAACCCTTGTCTTTGTGCAGGGTGGGGGAAGAACCAGTCGCAGCTGGTCTGGGAGCACCCTTGATGTGCTCAGCCCCTCACTATTCACTGGCAGGGCTTGGGTCATTAGACGCACCAAAGGGGGCGGAGCCAGAATTGTGTAGGGGAAAGCCCAGTCCTATTCAGGACCCAGGTACACTCCTCCCCAGCCATCAACATGCTAATCTACACACTCCCCACTGGGAAGACCCATCCAGACTCCTGGAGCCAGGCTCACCAGCCAGCTCCAGCCAATAAAACGCCAGCACATTCACAGCACAGACAGGCACATTTCTAGAAGTGGCACTTCCATAGTAGACACAAACAGGCTGCATACATCATTGCGCAGCATTCAATCACACAAGTTAAAACATACCTAACTCGAGCCTGCACACCTCACGCATCAGAAACTACCAGGGACACAGACATTCCCCATGCATTCCTATGGGAGGGCAGGCAAACCTTACTCCAGGCACTCAGAGTGCGCACACACTTTCCACTGGGACAGAGTGAAAGTGCGCAGAAACCAAAAATCACTACCACCAATTCACATTCAAACAGCAAAAAGTTTAGGGGTGAACCTGCCAGAAGGGCCAAGTCCAACACTGTCTCACTCTCACTGACTCACTCTCACTGACTCACTCTCACTGACAGATTCGCTGGCAGACTCACTCACTCTCCCACTCTCATTGATTGACTGACTCATTCTCTGACTCATTCTCACCGACTCTCTCACTGACACTCTCACTGACACTCTCACTGACTGACTCACTCTTACTGACTCTCACTGACAGACTAACTCTCTCACTGACAGACTCTCACTGACTCACTGACAGACTCTCACTGACTCACCGACAGACTCTCACTGACTTACTGACAGACTCTCACAGACTCACTGACAGACTCTCACTGACTCATTGACTATCTCACTGACTCTCACTGACCGACATACTCTGACTCACTGACTCTCTCTAACTGACTCTCTGACTGACTCACTCACTCTCACTATTGCTGACACTCACTGACTAACTCCCACTCTCACTGACAAACTCTCCCACTCTCTCACTGACTGACTCTCCCACTCTGTCACTGACTGACTCTCCCACTCTCTCATTGACTGACTCACTCCCACTGACTGACTCTCACTGACACTTCCTGACTGACTCTTCCACTCTCTCTCTGACTGACTCACTCTCACTGACAGACTCACTCTCACTGACAGACTCACTCTCACTGACACTCTCACTGACACTTTCCCACTCATTCACTGACAGACTGACTGACTGACTCTCACTCATTGACTCACTCAATCAATTCAATGGAGACTTTATTCGGTTATATTTCACACCATAAAAGTACACATATATACAATACAATTAAAAACATTATTCATACTATTACAATAATTCATAGTCACATACAAAAATTATATTACACGTAGCCCATTGTCAATACGATGATCCAGATACATGGTAATGTGCAGATAGTAAGTACAACATCATTGGTCTAGGCAGTTCCTTAATTTGATAGTTAATTTTAAGAATTCTTTAACCTTTAAAACACTATCACTATACAAAAGCTGTAAATAAAAAAAGGCAGGTTTGATTTGGTTAAAATTAAGTTTCCTTAGGAGGGCAACAAGATAACGTTTGCGGGGATATTCATAAAACCTACATAAAAACATAAAATGCAGCATATCCTGAGGAGACTTCCCGTCGCAGCCACAGGGTGCTGTAACCTTATTAAAAGTGTCTGACTTCGGTCGAATTAAAAGATGATGGAAGATGTCAAATCTAAACCTAGTCAACAAGAATTTCTCATGAGAGGTGAAATTACTCATTAAATATGGCTCCATGCTTTCACAAGTTTTTAACATCACATATTTCCTAATTCTTGGCTTCATAAGCTCCTCACTTTCCCTTTGAGCCAACTTATCCTTATAGAAGGCTTGTTTGATTGCTAATATATCCCCTTTTACAATTCCGCTGGGATTTACAAACAAATTCAGGCGACCTAGCCTGGAAAAGCAAGTTTTCAGATATTTTAACCACGGGACACGCATATGTTTATCCTGAGATACAAGATCTCTTACAATCAAATGGGTAAGGGGTATGTCCTGATTTATCCACAGTTTCACCCAACAGGTCAGAGGCCTTAAGGAAAAAATATCACTTAGATACTGGATTCCCAGTTCTTCGTGTACTGTCAGGTTGGGTGTACTGGTGGGGACACAAAGTAGACGTTTTAGGAAATTGTTTTCGACAACCTGCAACTGTTCTCCAGTTACATATCCCCAGAGTTCACTACCATATGCAGCTGTAGCAACAGATTTGGCATTATAAAGCTTAATCATTGCGTTTATTGGCTTCTTGCCCAGTATTGTCGCAAAGTTAAAAACAGAAGCATTAGCCCTTGTCAGTTCACCTTTCTTTCTGACCAAGTGTGGACCCCAATTGAGCTTGGTATCAAACAGGACACCAAGATATGAGAATGTTTCTGTGACTGGTATTGGAACATCATTCAGTTTAAAAATAAAATTCTTTTTGGGTTTATGGCCAACATGCATTATGTATGATTTGGAGTTGTTGACCAATAGATTTCGGTCAGACAGAAATGTATTAAAAGCATTTAAAAGAGCCTGGAGTCCCTTCTCTGTTCTTGAGATTAAAACTGCATCGTCTGCGTATAAAAGAACTGGAATACCCCGCCTGCCAACTCTGGGGCAATCCGCCTGTACATTCTGTAGGTAATCATCTAAATCATTAATATACAGATTAAAAAGGAAGGGGGCAAGAATGCAACCCTGGCGCACTCCCTTCTTTATGTCGAAATTACCAGTGGTGTCCCCATTTACAGAATATCTGACATTGGCACTGGTATTACTGTGCATATCCACCAGAAAGTCGACTAACCCTGGATCCACACCTTTCTCCCTCATGGACCTCCACAGCCCCCCCCCTGTTAACACAGTCGAAGGCTGAAGAGAGGTCCATGAAGGCAAGATGGACAGTTCCCCTCTGTACAGTGGTGTATTTACTCAATACAAGGAAGAGGTTAAGGTACTGGGTTATGGTGGAGCGCCCCCACAGAAACCATACTGAGAAATCGACATTGTGTTATTTGCGGTCGCCCAGCATGTTATTCTCTGTAGTAGGATTCTCCCCATAATTTTGACCATGGAGTCAATTAATGAGATTGGCCGGTAAAAATGAGGACTGCCCTTATCTCCTTTTTTAAAAACAGGAACAATCGTTGATAGACCCCATGAGGTAGGACAGCCCATTTTGGCAGCTGCGTTAAATACTGCAGACAAGATGGGGGCCCAAAAGTGTGGGTCAGACTTATATAAATCCGGAGGGATCCCATCAGGTCCCGGGGCCTTTCTGGTAGTAAGTCCTTCAATAGCCACCTTAACTTCATCATTAGTGAACCTAATAGCACCTCCCCTAGCATCAGGTAATTTCTCCGTTCTAACAGGCAACCCAGAAGAGTATAATTGTTTGAAATGAAGTTCCCACTCTTCCCTAGTAATACAACAGTCCAGACCATTACCCGGGTCTTCTACCAAGAACGTTTTTTTAATTATTGTCCAAAATCTGGTACTGGGATTTTAAGGTAGAGGGATCAAGTAACTCATTCCACGCTTCTACTCTTAGCGACTCCTTATGGGATTTAAGAATGGACTTATATTCTCTACGGCACAGTTGGACCTTTTCCTGCACTCTCGGGATAGCTGTCAGTGCCAGCCTGAGATTTCGAGCAGCTTTGGAACAGTCATGATTGAACCATCTTGGCCCACATTTTTCCACACTCCTCTTTGCTGGAACCAACATCAGTTCTGACACCTTCTCCGACAGATTTTGATAAGCAGTAAGAACCTGACGTGGGTCTGCCTCCACCTGAGTGCAGCTCACGATATCCTCAGTACACGTGTCTATAATATTTTTGTACAGTAAGTCTGGGGTCACCATTGACCATTTAAGTCGCCGCCTCCCATCTGTGGTATCCAGCCTCCCAATCTTACATATCTGTTTTTCCTTAGTAAACCAAGGTCCCTTCAAACGAATTGTTAAAGGATTATGGTCACTAAATTCGCTTGGTGCAATATCAAACGAATCTAAGAAAGGCAGCAGTATTGTTGACAACAACATGTGATCAATAAAGGTACCCCTCCCATGCCCCTTAAAGGTGGGAGTATCAAAACATTTCAATGGATCCCTGAGTGTCATGGCCAGGGAGAGGTCCAGGTTATCAAGGAGAGCATTGCATAATTCTCCAGCCATTGTGTGTTCCAGGTGGAGTCCCTCCATGCGCTCACAATTTAAGTCATTTATGCATTTATGCAGAGGATCTCCACTCAGTGTCAGTGACTGACTCACCCACTCTCACTGACACTCACTCAACAGATTCACTCACTCTCGCTGACTGAGACTCTCTCTCACTGACAGACGCACACTCACTCTCTTACTGACACTCTCTCACTCTCTCACTGACACTCTCCCACTGACTGACTGACTCACTCACTGACAGACTCTGTCACTGACAGACTCTCTCATTGACTGCCTCTTTCACTGACTGCCTGCCTCACTGACTGCCTGCCTCACTGACTGCCTGCCTGCCTGACTGCCTGCCTGACTGCCTGCCTGCCTCACTGCCTGCCTCACTCTCACTGACTGCCTGCCTCACTCTCCCTCACTGACTGCCTCATTCTCCCTGACTGACTGCCTCACTCTTACTGACTGACTGCCTCACTCTCACTGACTAACAGCCTCACTCTCACTGACACTCTCACTCAGACTCTCACTGACAAACTCACTCAGACTCTCACTGACACTCTCACTCAGACTCTCACTGACACTCTCAGTCAGACTCTCACTGACACTCTCACTCAGACTCTCACTGACAGATTCGATGGCACTCACTCTCCCACTCTCACTAACTGACTGACTCATTCTCACTGACTCAGACTCATCCTCACCGAGTCTCACTGACACTCACTGACTCACTGACTCTCTCACTGACTCACTAACCCTCACTGACTCCCTGACTCACTGACTCACTCACTGACAGACCCTCACTGACTCACTCACTGACAGACTCTCACTGACTCACTCACTGACAGACTCTCACTGACTCACTCACTGACAGACTCTCACTGACTGACTGACTCTCACTGACTGACTGACTCTCACTGACTGACTATCACTGACTGACTCTCACTGCCTGACTGACTCACTCTCACTGACTGACTCTCACTGACTGACTCTCACTGACTGACTCACTCTCACTGACTGACTGACTCACTGACTCACTCTCACTCTCTCTCACTGACTGTATGACTCACGCTCACTGACACTCTCACTGACTGAATGACTCACGCTCACTGACACTCTCACTGACTGAATGACTCAAGCTCACTGACACTCTCACTGACAGATTCGCTGGCAGACTCACTCACTCTCCCACTGACTGACTCATTCTCACTGACACTCTCACTGACACTCTCACGGACTCTCTCACTGACACTCTCACTGACTCTCTCTCACTGACTCTCTCTCACTGACTCACTCTCACTGACTCACTCTCACTGACTCACTCTCACTGACTCACTCTCACTGACACACTCTCACTGACTCACTCTCACTGACAGGCCCTCACTGACTCTCACTACTGACTCACTGACTCACTATTTCACTCTCTCTCACTGACTGACTGACTGACTCACTCTCACTGACTGACTGACTCACTCTCACTGACTGACTGACTGACTCACTTTCACTGACTGACTGACTCACTTTCACTGACTGACTGACTCACTCTCACTGACTGACTGACTCACTCTCACTGACTGACTGACTCACTCTCACTGACTGACTGACTCACTCTCACTGACTGACTGACTCACTCTCACTGACTGACTCACTCACTCTCACTGACTGACTCACTCACTCTCACTGACTGACTGACTGACTCACTCTCACTGACTGACTCACTCACTCACTCTCACTGACTGACTCACTCTGACTTACTGACTCACTCTCACTGACTGACTGACTGACTCACTCTCACTGACTGACTCACTCACTCACTCTCACTGACTGCCTGCCTCACTCTCCCAGACTGACTGCCTCAGTCTCCCTGACTGACTGCCTCACTCTCACTTACTGACTGCCTCACTCTCACGGACTGACTGCCTCACTCTCACTGACTGACAGCCTCACTCTCACTGACACTCTCACTCAGACTCTCACTGACACTCACTGACACTCTCACTCAGACTCTCACTGACACTCTCACTCCGACTCTCACTGATGGATTCGATGGCACTCACTCTCCCACTCTTACTAACTGACTCATTCTCACTGACTCAGACTCATCCTCACTGAGTCTCACTGACACTCACTGACTCACTGACTCTCTCACTGACTCACTCACTGACTCACTGACCCTCACTGACTCACTGACCCTCACTGACTCACTGACTCTCTCGCTGACTCACTGACTCTCTCATTGACTCACTCTCTGACAGACCCTTACTGACTCACTCACTGACAGACTCTCACTGACTCACTCACTGACAGACTCACACTGACTCACTCACTGACAGACTCTCACTGACTTACTCTCACTGACTGACTCTCACTGACTGACTCACTCTCACTGACTGACTCACTGACTGACTCACTCTCACTGACTCACTCTTTCACTCTCTCTCACTGACTCTATGACTTACGCTCACTGACACTCTCACTGACTGAATGACTCACGCTCACTGACACTCTCACTGACTGAATGACTCACGCTCACTGACACTCTCACTGACAGATTCGCTGGCAGACTCACTCACACTCCCACTGACTGACTGACTCATTCTCACTGACACTCTCACTGACACTCTCACTGACACTCTCACTGACACTCTCACTGACACTCTCACAGACTCTCTCTCTGACACTCTCACTGACTCTCTCACTGACTCACTCTCACTGGCTCACTCTCACTGACTCACTATCACTGACTCACTCTCACTGACAGACCCTCACTGACGGACCCTCACTGACAGACCCTCACTGACTCTCACTACTGACTCACTGACTCACTATTTCACTCTCTCTCACTGACTGACTGACTGACTCACTCTCACTGACTGACTGACTCACGCTCACTGACTGACTGACTGACTCACTTTCACTGACTGACTCACTCACTCTCACTGACTGACTGACTCACTCTCACTCTGACTGACTGACTCACTCTCACTGACTGACTCACTCTCACTGACTGACTCACTCACTCTCACTGACTGACTCACTCACTCTCACTGACTGACTCACTCACTCTCACTGACTGACTCACTCACTCTCACTGACTGACTCACTCACTCTCACTGACTGACTCACTCACTCTCACTGACTGACTCACTCACTCTCACTGACTGCCTGCCTCACTCTCACTGACTGCCTGCCTCACTCTCACTGACTGCCTGCCTCACTCTCACTGACTGCCTGCCTCACTCTCACTGACTGCCTGCCTCACTCTCACTGACTGCCGGCCTCACTCTCACTGACTGACTGCCTCACTCTCCCTGACTGACTGCCTCACTCTCCCTCACTGACTGCCTCACTCTCACTGACTGACTGCCTCACTCTCACTGACTGACAGCCTCACTCTCACTGACACTCTCACTCAGACTCTCACTGACACTCTCACTCAGACTCTCACTGACACTCTCACTCAGACTCTCACTGACAGATTCGATGGCACTCACTCTCCCACTCTCACTAACTGACTGACTCATTCTCACTGACTCAGACTCATCCTCACTGAGTCTCACTGACACTCATTGACTCACTGACTCTCTCACTGACTCACTCACTGACTCACTGACCCTCACTGACTCCCTGACTCTCTCGCTGACTCACTGACTCTCTCACTGACTCACTCACTGACAGACCCTCACTGACTCACTCACTGACAGACTCTCACCAACTCACTCACTGACAGACTCTCACTGACTCACTCACTGACAGACTCTCACTGACGTACTCACTGACAGACTCTCACTGACTGACTGACTCTCACTGATTGACTCTCACTGACTGACTCACTCTCACTGACTGACTCTCACTGACTGACTCTCACTGACTGACTCACTCTCACTGACCGACTCACTCACTGACTCACTCCCGCTGACTCACTCTCACTGACTCACTCTTTCACTCTCTCTCACTGACTGAATGACTCAAGCTCACTGACACTCTCACTGACTGAATGACTCATGCTCACTGACACTCTCACTGACTGAATGACTCACGCTCACTGACACTCTCACTGACACTCTCACTGACAGATTCGTTTCAGACTCACTCACTCTCCCACTGACTGACTGACTCATTTTCACTGACACTCTCACTGACACTCTCACTGACACTCTCACTGACTCTCTCACTGACACTCTCACTGACACTCTTACTGACTCTCTCTCACTGACTCACTCTCACTGACTCACTCTCACTGACTCACTATCACTGACATACTCTCACTGACTTACTCTCACTGACAGGCCCTCACTGACAGAACCCTCACTGAGAGACCCTCCCTGACTCTCACTACTGATTCACTGACTCACTATTTCACTCTCTCTCACAGACTGACTGACTGACTCACTCTCACTGACTGACTGACTCACTCTCACTGACTGACTGACTGACTGACTCACTTTTACTGACTGACTGACTCACTTTCACTGACTGACTGACTCACTTTCACTAACTGACTGACTCACTCTCACTGACTGACTGACTCACTCTCACTCTCACTGACTGACTGACTCACTCTCACTGACTGACTCACTCACTCTCACTAACTGACTCACTCACTCTCACTGACTGACTCACTCACTCTCACTGACTGACTGACTCACTCACTCTCACTGACTGACTCACTCACTCTCACTGACTGACTCACTCTCACTTACTGACTCACTCTCACTGACTGACTGACTGACTCACTCTCACTGACTGCCTGCCTCACTGACTGCCTGCCTCACTGACTGTCTGCCTGCCTGACTGCCTGCCTGACTGACTGCCTGCCTCACTACCTGCCTCACTCTCACTGACTGCCTGCCTCACTCTCACTGACTGCCTGCCTCACTCTCACTGACTGCATGCCACGCTCTTACTGACTGCCTGCCTCACTCTTACTGACTGCCTGCCTCACTCACACTGACTGCCTGCCTCACTTTCACTGACCGCCGTCCTCACTCTCACTGACTGACTGCCTCACTCTCCCTGACTGACTGCCTCACTCTCCCTGACTGACTGCCTCACTCTCACTGACTGACAGCCTCACTCTCACTGACACTCTCACTCAGACTCTCACTGATACTCTCACTCAGACTCTCACTGACACTCTCACTCAGACTCTCACTGACGGATTTGATGGCACTCACTCTCCCACTCTCACTAACTGACTGACTCATTCTCACTGACTCAGACTCATCCTCACTGAGTCTCACTGACACTCACTGACTCACTGACTCTCACTGACTCATTGACTCACTCACTGACTCACTGACCCTCACTGACTCACTGACCCTCACTGACTCACTGACCCTCACTGACTCACTGACTCTCTCGCTGACTCACTGACTCTCTCGCTGACTCACTCACTGGCAGACCCTCACTGACTCACTCACTGACAGACTCTAACTGACTCACTCACTCTCACTGACTGACTGACTCTCTCTCACTGACTGACTGACTCTCACTGACTGACTCTCACTGACTGACTCTCACTGACTGACTCACTCTCACTGACTGACTCTCACTGACTGACTCTCACTGACTGACTGACTCTCACTGACTGACTCACTCTCACTGACTCACTCTTTCACTCTCTCTCACTGACTGAATGACTCACGCTCACTGACACTCTCACTGATTGAATGACTCTTGCTCACTGACACTCTCACTGACAGATTCGCTGGCAGACTCACTCACTCTCCCACTGACTGACTGACTCATTCTCACTGACACTCTCACTGACACTCTCACTGACACTCTCACAGACTCTCTCACTGACTCTCTCACTGACTCTCTCACTGACTCACTCTCACTGACGCACTCTCACTGACTCACTCTCACTGACTCACTCTCACTGACTCACTTTCACTGACAGACCCTCACTGACAGACCCTCACTGACAGACACTACTGACTCACTATTTCACTCTCTCTCACTGACTGACTGACTGACTCACTCTCACTGACTGACTGACTCACTCTCACTGACTGACTGACTCACTCACTTTCACTGACTCACTCACTCTCACTCTGACTGACTCACTCACTCTCACTCTGACTGACTGACTCACTCCCACTGACTGACTCACTCACTCTCACCAACTGACTCACTCACTCACACTGACTGACTCACCCACTCTCACTCACTGACTCACTCACTCTCACTGACTGACTCACTCTCACTGACTGACTGACTCACTCTCACTGACTGACTGACTCACTCTTATTTACTGACTCACTCTCACTTACTGACTCACTCTCACTGACTGACTCAATCACTCTCACTGACTGACTCACTCACTCTCACTGACTGACTGACTCACTCTTTTACTGACTCACTCTCACTGACTGACTCACACTCTCACTGACTGACACTCACTCTCACTGACTGACACTCACTCTCACTGACTGACTCACTCTCACTGACTGATTCACTCACTCTCACTGACTGATTCACTCACTCTCACTGATTCACTCACTCTCACTGACTGACTCACTCAATTTCAATTTCAATTTCAAAAGCTTTTATTCGATTTGTGAACAAATCATACAAGCGAACATAAAAATCAATTCGTTACATTAAAAAGATTGTTATAAGATACAAAATTTTATACAGGGGAAACCAAAGTATTTCATATGGGAATAGGACACATACTGACAAGCGTTAATCATTGGATCATAATTGAAAATATAAAGATGACCAAAAGGTACAAAAGTTAAAATCGTACAGACAGGAATAAATATATTATCACAAAATGCTCATCCTGGCAGCTGTACGTTAAATAACAGACCCCTGCCTAGATCATGGGAAATATAAATTTTTTTGTTTTAAAATTAGAGTACAGACAGGACAGTATAGAAATATAATAGCACTAAACGTTTCCTGGCAGCTGTACAATGAAAAATATGAAAAATCAAAAGAGAGAAACATGTACAGACAGGATTGAGAGTAAGTTATCACTGCTAAAAAATGCTCGTCCTGGCAGCTGTACAAATTAAGAAAGTACAGACAGGAATGTAAAAATCATAGCAATACAATACTTTTCCTGGCAGCTGTACATTTCAAAATGAAAGTGGCAACAAAAAAACAAATATCCGCATTTTCTAGAGCTGATAGTAACACAAGGGCATTCTTAAAAAACCGTATATTATATTTAATAAATATAGGTTTTAGATACCTTACTCTTAAAAAATGGTAAAATTTGCAAAAAAGTAAGAAATGGCAGCAGCTCTGACGTGAAACGTTGTCACAAGGGCAGGGGGTTTCAGATTTCTGTTTCTGTACTGGGAACGCAACTAAATGGTGTACAATACCCAATCTGACGCGGGTTAAAACATATTGATGAGATGGGCGGCAGACATATAGGAGATAAGCTTGGAGCCCCATTGGTAAGTTAAGTTCTCTATAGAACTTCACAGTAGCTAGCTTACCATATATCTCATCACGCCCTTTCTTTTTGTGCATTAGAAAAGTTTGTTTAATCTCTTTTTTAGGAATTTCTAACACCAGTTCGGGGTCGAGAAGAACATCAATATCAAACAAAATTTTGTACCAAAAATGAATATATTTCAGCCAAAGAATACGTGAAGAGAAGTCCAGGCCTATACAATCAAGAATAATTTCTTGAGTGAATCGAGTTTCTTGCTTAGCCCAAATAGAACGCCACAATAAGAGTGGACGAACGGCTGCTAAGTCCGAGATAAACTCGACCCCAACCTCGTCATGAATTAGTTGAATGGAAGCGGAGTGGGGGACACATAGCACTCTTCTTAAAAACTTGTTTTCCTCTTTTTGGAGAGAGGTGCCATCTATGTGGCCCCACACCCCCGCCCCATACAATGCCGAGGGAACACAGCGAATATTATAGATATTAATCATATCTCGAATGCTTCTCGAACCAAGCTTGGAAGCAAATCGAAAAACGCTGCTGGTGGAGCGTGTCATTTTCAACCTGGCATTATCAAGCTCTGGTTTCCATGACCCATCATTAGCATAGGTAATTCCTAGGTAACAGAATGTTTTAACTTGTAACATTTTATCGTTATCTAGATAAAAACTGGACTTCAATTTGTTGGCTGACTCACCGCACAACATAACATAGGTCTTGGATTTGTTTACACAGAGTCTCCTGGTTTGTATAAACAACATGAAACTATTGATAAGAAGCTGTAGGCCTATCTGAGTGCAGGATAAGAGTACCGCGTCATCCGCATAAAGTAGGATTGGGACAGAATTGCCTCCAATCTGCGGAGCGTCTGCCGGTATAGTAGCCAGGGTGCGATCAACACAATTAATAAAAAGGGAAAATAAAAGAGGAGCTAGTACGCATCCTTGACGGATGCCCCTAGATACCTTAAAGAATGGTGTACATTCACCTTGAGTGCCATATCGGACTTTACAAGAAAGTTTCTGGTAAAGCCTTGCAAAAAATGTACTATTTCTTTCGGTGCTCCTAACTCCAATAAAACCTGCCAAAGAATACCGTGATCAACTAAATCAAATGCGCTGCTCAGATCAGCAAAACATAAAAATAAGTTGCCCTTTTTGGCCACTGTATATTTATTAATTAAAAGATCCAAATTCACGCATTGCTCCAGGGTGCCCATCCCCTTCCTGAAGCCATATTGCACTTTAGTTAAAATATTCATATCTTCTGCCCAGGTTTCTAGTCTATTGAGCAGGATTCTACTCATAACCTTTACTGAGGCATCCAATAAAGAAATTGGCCGATAATTGGAGGCCTCAGATTTGCTGCCTTTTTTAAATAACGGGACAATAACCGATTGACCCCATGAGGGAGGAAAGTTACCTTCCGCTGCGCAGTTGAAGGTCCTAACCAAAATGGGGGCCCACAGGTTTGGTTCTGTTTTTAATAAATCTATAGGCACCCCGTCGGGTCCCGGGGCCTTCCCTCCCTTGCTATTTGCAAGGCCTTCTAGTCCCTCTTGCAGCGTAATCTCTAAAGGTATAGGTGTCCATATTGGAAGATCAGCAAGAGGTAGGGTTAAAGATACCCTTTCTGGGTTAAAGATATTAGTGAAGTGAGAGACCCAGTCCTCACAGGCAACATAAGAAGTGATTTCTGGGATACCTTCTGTATTTAGAAATGGGCTATTAACTATTTCCCAGTAGAGTTTGCTATTTTTTGCCTCAACTGCATCATTCAGTTTATCCCATGCTTCTCTCTGTAAGACCTTTTTCCTATTAGAGATAGCCAGTTTGTAGTTAGCCCTTGCTTGTTTAGTTCTGTTGCCATCTCGGGGTTTGAGCCCTAAAGCATGCTTCAATTCCCGTAGGGCTACAGTACAGGGTTTATCAAACCATCCCAATTTTACCGTTTTGGTAGCTGATGGTTTCTTGGTAAAAATACCCTCGATGATAGTATTGATATTAATAAATTGTGATATCAAAAGATCGGCTCACTCACTCTCACTGACTGACTCACTCACTCTCACTGACTAACTCACTCACTCTCACTGACTGACTCACTCACTCTCACTGACTGACTCACTCTCTTTGACTGACTCACTCACTCTCATTGACTGACTCACTCACTCTCATTGACTGACTGACTCACACTCATTGACTGACTCACTCTCATTGACTGGCTGACTCCCTCTCATTGACTGACTGACTCACTCTCATTGACTGACTGACTCACTCTCATTGACTGACCGACTCACTCTCATTGACTGACTGACTCACTCTCATTGACTGACTGACTCACTCTCATTGACTGACTGCCTCACTCTCATTGACTGACTGACTCACTCTCATTGACTGACTGACTCACTCTCATTGACTGACTGACTCACTCTCATTGACTGACTCACGCTCACTGACTGACTCACTCTCACTGACTGACTCACTCTCACTGACACACTCTCACTGACTGACTCACTCTCATTGACTGACTGACTCACTCTCATTGACTGACTTACTCACTCTCATTGACTGACCGACTCACTCTCACTGACTGACCGACTAACTCTCACTGACTGACTGACTGACTGACTCTCACTGACTGATTGACTGACTCACTCTCACTGACTGACTCACTCTCACTGACTGACTCACTCTTACTGACTGACTGGCTCACTCTCACTGACTGACTCACTCACTCTCACTGACTGACTCACTTACTCTTACTGACTGACTGACTCACTCTCACTGACTGACTCACTCACTCTTACTGACTGACTCACTCTCACTGACTGACTCACTCTCACTTACTGACTCACTCTCACTGACTGACTCACTCACTCACTCTCACTGAGTGACTGACTCACTCTCACTGACTGACTCACTCACTCTCACTGACTGACTCACTCACTCTTACTGACTGACTGACTCACTCACTCACTCTCACTGACTGACTCTCTCTTTTACTGACTCACTCTCACTGACTGACTGACTCACTCACTCTCACTGACTGACTCACTCACTCTCACTGACTGACTCACACTC
This sequence comes from Lissotriton vulgaris, assembly GCF_964263255.1. Taxonomy (NCBI): domain Eukaryota; kingdom Metazoa; phylum Chordata; class Amphibia; order Caudata; family Salamandridae; genus Lissotriton; species Lissotriton vulgaris. Next base: position 818,843,358 of record NC_141697.1, on the reverse strand, counting down.
TCACTGACTGACTCACACTCTCACTGACTGACTCACACTCTCACTGACTGACTCACACTCTCACTGACTGACTCACACTCTCAGTGACTGACTCACACCCTCACTGACTGACACTCACTCTTACTGACTGACTCACTCTCACTGACTGACTCACTCTCACTGACTGATTCACTCACTCTCAACTGACTGACTGACTCACTCTCACTGACTGACTCACTCACTCTCACTGACTGACTCACTCACTCTCACTGACTGACTCACTCACTCTCACTGACTGACTCACTCACTCTCACTGACTGACTGACTCACTCTCACTGAGGGACTCACTCTCACTGACTCACTCACTCTCACTGACTCACTGACTCACTCTCATTGACTGACTCACTCACTCTCATTGACTGACTCACTCTCATTGACTGACTGACTCACTCTCATTGACTGACTCACTCTCATTGACTGATTGACTCCCTCTCATTGACTGACTGACTCACTCTCATTGACTGACTGACTCACTCTCATTGACTGACCGACTCACTCTCATTGACTGACTCACTCTCATTGACTGACTGACTCACTCTCATTGACTGACTGACTCACTCTCATTGAATGGCTGACTCACTCTCATTGACTGACTCACGCTCACTGACTGACTCACTCTCACTGACTCACTCTCACTGACTGACTCACTCTCATTGACTGACTGACTCACTCTCATTGACTGACTGACTGACTCTCACTGACAGACTCACTCTCACTGACTGACTCACGCTCACTGACTGACTCACGCTCACTGACTGACTCACGCTCACTGACTGACTCACGCTCACTGACTGACTCACTCTCACTGACTGACTCACTCTCATTGACTGACTGACTCACTCTCATTGACTGACTGACTCACTCTCATTGACTGACTGACTCACTCTCATTGACTGACTGACTCACTCTCACTGACTGACTGAGTCTCACTGACTGACTGACTGACTCTCACTGACTCACTCACTCTCACTGATTGACTCACTCTCACTGACTGACTGACTCACTCGCACTGACTGACTCACTCTCACTGACTCACTCTCACTGACTGACTCACTCTCACTGACTGACTCTCTCACTCTCACTGACTGACTATCCCACTCTCACTGACTGACTCTCCCACTCTCACTGACTGACTCTCCCACTCTCTCACTGACTCACTCTCCCACTCTCTCACTGACTCACTCTCACTGGCTCACTCTCACTGGCTCACTCTCCCACTCTCTCACTGACTGGCTCACTCTCACTGGCTCACACACCCACTCTCTCACTGATTGGCTCACTCTCACTGACTGATTGACACTCTCATTGACTCTCACTGACTGACTTTCACTGAATGACTCTCACTGACTGACTCTCACTGACTGACTCCCACTGACTGACTCCCACTGACTGACTCTCACTGACTGTTATGTTATGTTAAACAAATTTATAAGGCGCAACTAACACTATTAGGTTTCTTGGCGCCATAATGAAGAGAGCAGATGAAGAAGCAACAGGGGACGTTTATTGGTAAGAATCAGTAAAAAGAAAAGTTTTGAGAGAAGATCTGAATTTGGGGTACGGAGTGGACAGTCTGAGAGGCAGAGGGAGGGAATTCCAAAAAGTGGGGGCCAGGAAGGAGAACTTAAGCCCGCCGTGTTTCTTCCTCTTGTATCTGGGAGTGGATAACAGGGCCAGTTGGGAAGACCGGAGAGTGCGAGGGGGAACATAGGGTTGAAGGAGGGAAGAAATGAAGTGGGGGCCCTGACCGGCAAGGGATTTGAAAATGATGCAGCCCAACTTGAACTTGCAACGGGCGGCTACCGGGAGCCAATGAAGGCTTTTCAGGAGGGGGCGAACATGTTGGTCTCTTGGAAGAGAATGAATCAGGCGGGCAGCCTGATTCTGGATCAGCTGAAGCCGCCTAAGTTGGTAGGCTGGAATGCCAACATAGAGCGCGTTGGCGTAGTCGAGCCTCGATATTACTAGCGCTAGCAGGGCTAGGGTAAGGGCCTCGAAAGTGAGTAGCCGGGAGATTTTCCTAATTTTCCTTAATTGAAAATGGCTGGAGGAGACTACCGCGCTGATCTGGGGCGTCATAGAAAGGTCGCTGCTGATGACGACTCCCAGACTTTTGACACAGTTGGCAGGGCAAGGTGGACTGCCGAGGCTGACCGGCCAGAAGGAGGAGTCCCAGGGGTTGGAAGAGCCCCCGACAAGAACCAGCTCGGTCTTGTCGGGGTTGAGCTTCAGATGGTTTGAGCTCATCCAATTGCTGATAAAGCAGAGGGTGTTTTGGAAAGTAGAAATGGAGTCAGCAGAGGAATCAATGTTGAAAATTAGTTGTATGTCATCAGCGTAGTTGAACGCTGTGACATTGAACTGCCGGAGGGCACGGATAAGTGGGGAAAGATACAAATTAAAAAGGAGGGGGGAAAGGGAAGAGCCTTGCGGGACACCACAGGTAAGTTTGACCTGGGAAGCAGAAAACTGGGATAGTCTGACCGCTTGATGGCGTTGGGTCAGAAAGGAGCGGACCCAGGCCAGGGCGGTACCCTGGATGCCGGCCTCCCCGACACGGTCGACCAAAACATCATGGTCGACCGTGTCAAAGGCGGCCGACAGGTCCAGGAGGACCAAAGCCTGGCAGATGTTAGCGTCCGCTCCCCTGCGCAATTCCTCCATGACAGAAAGAATGACGGCTTCTGTTGAATGCGCGGGTCTAAATCCAGCCTGCTGACTGACTCTCACTGACTGACTCTCACTGACTGACTCTCACTGACTGACTCTCACTGACTCACTCTCACTGACTCACTCTCACTGACTCACTCTCACTGACTTAATCTCACCCTCTCTTACTGACTGACACTCACACTCTCTCTCACTGTCTGATTGATTCTCTCTCACTTTTTGACTCACTGACTGACTGATTCTCTGACTGACTCACTCTCACTAAAAGACTGACTGACTCTTGTTAAAAGATGGACTCACTCTCACTAAAAGACGGACTCACTCTCACTATCTCACTGACTGACTCTCCCACTCTCACTGACTCTCCCACTCTCACTGACTCTCCCACTCTCACTGACTGACTCTCCCACTCTCACTGACTGACTCTCCCACTCTTACTGACTGACTCTCCCACTCTCACTGACTGACTCTCCCACTCTCACTGACTGACTCTCCCAATCTCACTGACTGACTCTCCCACTCTCACTGACTGACTCACTCACTCTCACTGACTGACTCTCACTGACTAACTCACTCACTCTCACTGACTCACTCACTCTCATTGACTGACTGACTCACTCTCATTGACAGACTGACTCACTCTCATTGACTGACTGAGTCACTCTCATTGACTGACTGACTCACTCTCATTGACTGACTGACTCACTCTCATTGACTGACTGACTCACTCTCATTTACTGACAGACTCACTCTCATTGACTGACAGACTCACTCTCATTGACTGACTCACACTCTCACTGACTGACACTCACTCTCACTGACTGACTCACTCTCATTGACTGACTGACTCACTCTCACTGACTGACTGACTCTCACTGACTGACTGACTCTCACTGACTGACTGACTCACTCACTCTCACTGATTGACTCACTCTCACTGACTGACTGACTCACTCGCACTGACTGACTCACTCTCACTGACTCACTCTCACTGACTGACTCACTCTCACTGACTGACTCTCTCACTCTCACTGACTGACTATCCCACTCTCACTGACTGACTCTCCCACTCTCACTGACTGACTCACTCTCACTGACTGATTCACTCACTCTCAACTGACTGACTCACTCACTCTCACTGACTGACTGACTCACTCACTCTCACTGACTGACTACTCACTCTCACTGACAGACTCACTCTCACTGACTGACTCACTCACTCTCATTGACTCACTCACTCTCATTGACTGACTCACTCACTCTCATTGACTGACTCACTCTCATTGACTGATTGACTTCCTCTCATTGACTGACTCACTCTCATTGACTGACTGACTCCCTCTCATTGACTGACCGACTCACTCTCATTGACTGACTGACTCACTCTCATTGACTGACTCACTCTCATTGACTGACTGACTCACTCTCATTGACTGACTGACTCACTCTCATTGAATGACTGACTCACTTTCATTGACTGACTCACGCTCACCGACTGACTCACTCTCACTGACTGATTCACTCTCACTGACTCACTCTCACTGACTGACTCACTCTCATTGACTGACTGACTCACTCTCATTGACTGACTGACTCACTCTCATTGACTGACTGACTGACTCTCACTGACTGACTGACTCTCACTGACTGACTGACTCTCACTGACTGACTGACTGACTCACTCTCACTGACTGACTCACTCTCACTGACTGACTGACTCACTCTCACTGACTGACTCACTCTCACTGACTCACACTCTCACTAACTGACTCACTCTCACTGACTGACTCCCCCACTCTCAATGACTGACTCTCCCACTCTCACTGACTGACTATCCCACTCTCACTGACTGACTCTCCCACTCTCACTGACTGACTCTCCCACTCTCTCACTGACTCACTCCCCCACTCTCACTGACTCACTCTCACTGGCTCACTCTCACTGGCTCACTCTCACTGGCTCACTCTCACTGGCTCACTCTCCCACTCTCTCACTGACTGGCTCACTCTCACTGGCTCACTCTCCCACTCTCTCACTGATTGGCTCACTCTCACTGACTGATTGACACTCTCATTGACTCTCACTGACTGACTTTCACTGAATGACTCTCACTGACTGACCTTCACTGAATGACTCTCACTGACTGACTCTCACTGACTGACTCCCACTGACTGACTCCCACTGACTGACTCTCACTGACTCACTCTCACTGACTGACTCTCACTGACTCACTCTCACTGACTCAATCTCACCCTCTCCTACTGACTGACTCACACTCTCTCTCACTGACTGATTGATTCTCTCTCACTTTTTGACTCTCTGACTGACTCACTCTCACTAAAAGACTGACTGACTCTTGTTAAAAGATGGACTCACTCTCACTAAAAGACGGACTCACTCTCACTATCTCACTGACTCTCTTTTTCATTCACTGACTCTCCCACTCTCACTGACTGACTCTCCCACTCTCACTGACTGACTCTCGCACTCTCACTGACTGACTCTCCCACTCTCACTGACTGACTCTCCCACTCTCACTGACTGACTCACTCACTCTCACTGACTGACTCTCACTGACTAACTCACTCACTCTCACGGACTCACTCACTCTCATTGACTGAGTGACTCACTCTCATTGACTGAGTGACTCACTCTCATTGACTGAGTGACTCACTCTCATTGACTGACTGACTCACTCTCACTGACTGACTCACTCTCACTGACTGATTCACTCACTCTCAACTGACTGACTCACTCACTCTCACTGACTGACTCACTCACTCTCACTGACTGACTCACTCACTCTCACTGACTGACTCACTCACTCTCACTGACTGACTGACTCACCCTCACTGAGGGACTCACTCTCACTGACTCACTCACTCTCACTGACTCACTGACTCACTCTCATTGTCTGACTCACTCACTCTCATTGACTGACTCACTCTCATTGACTGACTGACTCACTCTCATTGACTGACTCACTCTCATTGACTGATTGACTCCCTCTCATTGACTGACTGACTCACTCTCATTGACTGACTGACTCACTCTCATTGACTGACCGACTCACTCTCATTGACTGACTCACTCTCATTGACTGACTGACTCACTCTCATTGACTGACTGACTCACTCTCATTGAATGGCTGACTCACTCTCATTGACTGACTCACGCTCACTGACTGACTCACTCTCACTGACTCACTCTCACTGACTGACTCACTCTCATTGACTGACTGACTCACTCTCATTGACTGACTGACTGACTCTCACTGACAGACTCACTCTCACTGACTGACTCACGCTCACTGACTGACTCACGCTCACTGACTGACTCACGCTCACTGACTGACTCACGCTCACTGACTGACTCACTCTCACTGACTGACTCACTCTCATTGACTGACTGACTCACTCTCATTGACTGACTGACTCACTCTCATTGACTGACTGACTCACTCTCATTGACTGACTGACTCACTCTCACTGACTGACTGACTCTCACTGACTGACTGACTGACTCTCACTGACTCACTCACTCTCACTGATTGACTCACTCTCACTGACTGACTGACTCACTCGCACTGACTGACTCACTCTCACTGACTCACTCTCACTGACTGACTCACTCTCACTGACTGACTCTCTCACTCTCACTGACTGACTATCCCACTCTCACTGACTGACTCTCCCACTCTCACTGACTGACTCTCCCACTCTCTCACTGACTCACTCTCCCACTCTCTCACTGACTCACTCTCACTGGCTCACTCTCACTGGCTCACTCTCCCACTCTCTCACTGACTGGCTCACTCTCACTGGCTCACTCACCCACTCTCTCACTGATTGGCTCACTCTCACTGACTGATTGACACTCTCACTGACTGACTTTCACTGAATGACTTTCACTGAATGACTCTCACTGACTGACTCTCACTGACTGACTCCCACTGACTGACTCCCACTGACTGACTCCCACTGACTGACTCTCACTGACTGTTATGTTATGTTAAACAAATTTATAAGGCGCAACTAACACTATTAGGTTTCTTGGCGCCATAATGAAGAGAGCAGATGAAGAAGCAACAGGGGACGTTTATTGGTAAGAATCAGTAAAAAGAAAAGTTTTGAGAGAAGATCTGAATTTGGGGTACGGAGTGGACAGTCTGAGAGGCAGAGGGAGGGAATTCCAAAAAGTGGGGGCCAGGAAGGAGAACTTAAGCCCGCCGTGTTTCTTCCTCTTGTATCTGGGAGTGGATAACAGGGCCAGTTGGGAAGACCGGAGAGTGCGAGGGGGAACATAGGGTTGAAGGAGGGAAGAAATGAAGTGGGGGCCCTGACCGGCAAGGGATTTGAAAATGATGCAGCCCAACTTGAACTTGCAACGGGCGGCTACCGGGAGCCAATGAAGGCTTTTCAGGAGGGGGCGAACATGTTGGTCTCTTGGAAGAGAATGAATCAGGCGGGCAGCCTGATTCTGGATCAGCTGAAGCCGCCTAAGTTGGTAGGCTGGAATGCCAACATAGAGCGCGTTGGCGTAGTCGAGCCTCGATATTACTAGCGCTAGCAGGGCTAGGGTAAGGGCCTCGAAAGTGAGTAGCCGGGAGATTTTCCTAATTTTCCTTAATTGAAAATGGCTGGAGGAGACTACCGCGCTGATCTGGGGCATCATAGAAAGGTCGCTGCTGATGACGACTCCCAGACTTTTGACACAGTTGGCAGGGCAAGGTGGACTGCCGAGGCTGACCGGCCAGAAGGAGGAGTCCCAGGGGTTGGAAGAGCCCCCGACAAGAACCAGCTCGGTCTTGTCGGGGTTGAGCTTCAGATGGTTTGAGCTCATCCAATTGCTGATAAAGCAGAGGGTGTTTTGGAAAGTAGAAATGGAGTCAGCAGAGGAATCAATGTTGAAAATTAGTTGTATGTCATCAGCGTAGTTGAACGCTGTGACATTGAACTGCCGGAGGGCACGGATAAGTGGGGAAAGATACAAATTAAAAAGGAGGGGGGAAAGGGAAGAGCCTTGCGGGACACCACAGGTAAGTTTGACCTGGGAAGCAGAAAACTGGGATAGTCTGACCGCTTGATGGCGTTGGGTCAGAAAGGAGCGGACCCAGGCCAGGGCGGTACCCTGGATGCCGGCCTCCCCGACACGGTCGACCAAAACATCATGGTCGACCGTGTCAAAGGCGGCCGACAGGTCCAGGAGGACCAAAGCCTGGCAGATGTTAGCGTCCGCTCCCCTGCGCAATTCCTCCATGACAGAAAGAATGACGGCTTCTGTTGAATGCGCGGGTCTAAATCCAGCCTGCTGACTGACTCTCACTGACTGACTCTCACTGACTGACTCTCACTGACTGACTCTCACTGACTCACTCTCACTGACTCACTCTCACTGACTCACTCTCACTGACTTAATCTCACCCTCTCTTACTGACTGACACTCACACTCTCTCTCAATGTCTGATTGATTCTCTCTCACTTTTTGACTCACTGACTGACTGATTCTCTGACTGACTCACTCTCACTAAAAGACTGACTGACTCTTGTTAAAAGATGGACTCACTCTCACTAAAAGACGGACTCACTCTCACTATCTCACTGACTGACTCTCCCACTCTCACTGACTCTCCCACTCTCACTGACTCTCCCACTCTCACTGACTGACTCTCCCACTCTCACTGACTGACTCTCCCACTCTCACTGACTGACTCTCCCACTCTTACTGACTGACTCTCCCTCTCTCACTGACTGACTCTCCCACTCTCACTGACTGACTCTCCCAATCTCACTGACTGACTCTCCCACTCTCACTGACTGACTCACTCACTCTCACTGACTGACTCTCACTGACTAACTCACTCACTCTCACTGACTCACTCACTCTCATTGACTGACTGACTCACTCTCATTGACAGACTGACTCACTCTCATTGACTGACTGAGTCACTCTCATTGACTGACTGACTCACTCTCATTGACTGACTGACTCACTCTCATTGACTGACTGACTCACTCTCATTGACTGACTGACTCACTCTCATTTACTGACAGACTCACTCTCATTGACTGACAGACTCACTCTCATTGACTGACTCACACTCTCACTGACTGACACTCACTCTCACTGACTGACTCACTCTCATTGACTGACTGACTCACTCTCACTGACTGACTGACTCTCACTGACTGACTGACTGACTCTCACTGACTGACTGACTCACTCACTCTCACTGATTGACTCACTCTCACTGACTGACTGACTCACTCGCACTGACTGACTCACTCTCACTGACTCACTCTCACTGACTGACTCACTCTCACTGACTGACTCTCTCACTCTCACTGACTGACTATCCCACTCTCACTGACTGACTCTCCCACTCTCACTGACTGACTCACTCTCACTGACTGATTCACTCACTCTCAACTGACTGACTCACTCACTCTCACTGACTGACTGACTCACTCACTCTCACTGACTGACTACTCACTCTCACTGACAGACTCACTCTCACTGACTGACTCACTCACTCTCATTGACTCACTCACTCTCATTGACTGACTCACTCACTCTCATTGACTGACTCACTCTCATTGACTGATTGACTTCCTCTCATTGACTGACTCACTCTCATTGACTGACTGACTCCCTCTCATTGACTGACCGACTCACTCTCATTGACTGACTGACTCACTCTCATTGACTGACTCACTCTCATTGACTGACTGACTCACTCTCATTGACTGACTGACTCACTCTCATTGAATGACTGACTCACTTTCATTGACTGACTCACGCTCACCGACTGACTCACTCTCACTGACTGATTCACTCTCACTGACTCACTCTCACTGACTGACTCACTCTCATTGACTGACTGACTCACTCTCATTGACTGACTGACTGACTCTCACTGACTGACTGACTCTCACTGACTGACTGACTGACTCTCACTGACTGACTGACTGACTCACTCTCACTGACTGACTCACTCTCACTGACTGACTGACTCACTCTCACTGACTGACTCACTCTCACTGACTCACACTCTCACTAACTGACTCACTCTCACTGACTGACTCCCCCACTCTCAATGACTGACTCTCCCACTCTCACTGACTGACTATCCCACTCTCACTGACTGACTCTCCCACTCTCACTGACTGACTCTCCCACTCTCTCACTGACTCACTCCCCCACTCTCACTGACTCACTCTCACTGGCTCACTCTCACTGGCTCACTCTCACTGGCTCACTCTCCCACTCTCTCACTGACTGGCTCACTCTCACTGGCTCACTCTCCCACTCTCTCACTGATTGGCTCACTCTCACTGACTGATTGACACTCTCATTGACTCTCACTGACTGACTTTCACTGAATGACTCTCACTGACTGACTTTCACTGAATGACTCTCACTGACTGACTCTCACTGACTGACTCCCACTGACTGACTCCCACTGACTGACTCTCACTGACTCACTCTCACTGACTGACTCTCACTGACTCACTCTCACTGACTCAATCTCACCCTCTCCTACTGACTGACTCACACTCTCTCTCACTGACTGATTGATTCTCTCTCACTTTTTGACTCACTGACTGACTGCCTCTCTGACTGACTCTCTGACTGACTCACTCTCACTAAAAGACTGACTGACTCTTGTTAAAAGATGGACTCACTCTCACTAAAAGACGGACTCACTCTCACTATCTCACTGACTCTCTTTTTCATTCACTGACTCTCCCACTCTCACTGACTGACTCTCCCACTCTCACTGACTGACTCTCGCACTCTCACTGACTGACTCTCCCACTCTCACTGACTGACTCTCCCACTCTCACTGACTGACTCTCCCACTCTCACTGACTGACTCACTCACTCTCACTGACTGACTCTCACTGACTAACTCACTCACTCTCACGGACTCACTCACTCTCATTGACTGAGTGACTCACTCTCATTGACTGAGTGACTCACTCTCATTGACTGAGTGACTCACTCTCATTGACTGACTGACTCACTCTCATTGACTGACTGACTCACTCTCATTGACTGACTGACTCACTCTCATTGACTGACAGACTCACTCTCATTGACTGACTGACCCACTCTCATTGACTGATTGACTCACTCTCATTGACTGACTGACTCACTCTCACTGACTGACTGACTGACTCACTCTCACTGACTGACTGACTCACTGACTGACTGACTGACTCAATCTCACTGACTGACTGACTAACTCACTCTCACTGACTGACTGACTCACTCTCACTCACTGACTGACTCACTCTCACTGACTGACTCACTCTCACTGACTGACTGACTCACTCTCACTGACTGACTGACTGACTCTCACTCACTCACTCTCACTGACTGACTCAATCTCACTGACTGACTCACT